>NC_088793.1:33055221-33680221 GCF_011386835.1 Chrysemys picta bellii | reverse complement strand
GGAAGTCATGGGCTGAAACTGACCAAGTGCACTACAAAAGCTTTTTGAATTCTTACATTGTGGCTCTGAAGGAGACAGACAAATGTCTGCATCATGGTGTCTGCAAAGTGCTGTTCAGTCGATTTTGAATTATAACAGTTGGGTTAATCCAAGCTATCTTTATTCAATGGCCCAACTCAAAAAGGTTAGGAAATGCCCAAATTAAGGTTGCCCATGCAACTTTAATTTGGTCCTCTTCTGTGTATGCATTATGATACACTTCTTAATTACATGATCACGTACTGTTTTTCCACAGGACCCTGACCTAGTCAGTGCACTGGGAGGACGGTGTTCAGAGAATGGGTAACTATTCAGTATTTCTTTTCATCCTCATCATTCAGTGTGTAGTCCCATGCATTGTTTAGTGCATGCCTCCCAAACTCTGCACTGAATACAGAATTGTTAATTTCCTCATGGGCTTTTCTATGATGCTGTCATTGTCATAGCTTAGTTCTTAACAAACTTTAACGAGTTTATCTTCAAAACCTTCTTGTGACGTGAGCTGTTATTGTTTGTCCCCATTTTACAGATGAGGAAATGAGATTTGGAGATAAAAGTAAAAAAGTTAACAATTTTGGGTACCCAATTTGAGACACGCAGGTCCTGATTTTTCAGAGTACTTAGCACTAAATAGCACTTTGTGTTCAGAGCAGAGCTCCCATTGTTCTCAGTTTTAGTTGTGAATGGTCAACACGTCTGCAAATCAGACCTCAGCTGTTTCAAAATTAACATCCAGAAAATGAAGAACACACAATGGCCACCAATGAAAACGGTGTAATTTCTCAGTATCCCATAAGAACTCTGGCAAAAGCAGAGATCTAGTTCTCAGGATGGCATTCAACTGCCTTAACTTTGAGACCCTCCTTTCTCTTCCTGAAGTTCTCTGCTTCATTCACTACACATCTTCCAAAGGAAGTTGGATGGGGTGGGAGTGGACGTGCTCTGCGACTGTAGGGCCTATTTCCGTTTTCTTGTACAGTAACTCCTCCAAGCAGATTTCCTCTGGGCAGTCTTCACTGAATTCATCGATGCCTTTGAGAAGCAGAGGGTGCTGTTGGGGGCTCTCTGCTCAGTGTCCTCTTCTGGTTACCAGATTTTTATCCTATGACCTTCACTTCCACCCCTGTTTTTTTTATTTGTTGTCACCAGTGTTCATTTGTGGCCCAGGTCGACTCGTCCTTCCCCTCAGATGAGGGGGAAGCCCTTTAGCTATGTGCGGGCTTAGGCCCACCATCCCCCCCAGGTCCACAATAGACATGCTCGTTCCAATTTCTGCAACAAATTAAATGAGTCCTATGTGAAGTCAGTAGCCTCAATCACTATGCAACCATGATTAATTCCCAGAGCAGATCCAGCATTTGCAGTGAATGAAAGAAGAGTCTTGTGGAAAAAATAGTACGTGATCATATAATTAAGAATTGTCTCACAATGCATATGCACCAGGGGGCTAAATTAAAGTCACATGAGCAATGTTAATTCTGGCATTTCCTAACTTTTGAGTGCTTGACTTTGCAACCTTAATAATGCTCTTTTAAGAGCATAAGAACAGCCATACTGGGTCAGACCAATGATCCATCTAGCCCAGAATCCTGTCTTCCGACAGTGGCCAATGCCAGATACTTCAGAGGGAATGAAGAGAACATGCAATCATCGAGTGATCTGTCCCCTGTTGTCCTCTCTCAACTTCTGGCAAACAGAGGCTAGCAACATTCAGAGCATGTGGTTGCATACCTGACCATCTTAGCTACTAGCTATTGATGGACCTATCGTCCATGAATTTATCTAAGTTCTTTTGTGAACCCTGTTATAGTTTTGGCCTTCACAACATCTCCTCGTGACGAAGTTCACAGGTTGACTGTGCTTTGTCTGAAGAAGCATTCCCTTTTGTTTGTTTAAACCTGCTGCCTATTAATTTCATTGGGTGACCCCGGATTTTTGTATTATGTGAAGGAGTAAATAACATTTCCTTATTCACTTTCTCCACACCATTCATGATTTTTATAGACCTCTATCATATCCCCTCTTAGCTGTTTCTTTTCCAAGCTGAAAAGTCCCAGTCTTTTTAATTTCTCTTCAGATGGAAGCTGTTCCATACCCCTAATTATTTTTATTGCCCTTCTCTGTACCTTTCCCAATTCTAATGTATCTTTTTTGACAGGGGGTGACCAGAACTGCATGCAGTATTCAAAGTGCAGGAGTTTTTTAAATGATTTCCTATGTTTTTTTAAAACTTAAAAATTGAAAAAACAAATATTTCACCATGTGGAATTATGCTGACTTCCTCCCCCAGTGCACACTCAGCATAGTTGGGATATTTAGATCTGCAGCACAGTCCTCTGACACTTGAGCTAATGGAGTAATGGGTAGCAGTAAAAGACTGTTATTTTCCTGTGTGCCTCTGCATCTAGAGGGGAATGGGGACACACACATTGCCAGTGGGTTTCCCAACCTTTTGCTACACAGTAAAAGAATGTTGAGACCCAGGAATTGTGGGTTTAATTCCAAGTTCTGTAAGGGAATGTGCTGTAGTGGTTACAGACCTTTTTAACCTTGCTTCCCCAGCCTTTCCCTATCCCTTTCTGCTCCTGTCTTCCCCTCCCTCTGCTCTGTCATGTTCCCATCTCCCTGTTCCTTTTTTCCCTCCATTCCAGCTATTATACCTCTTCTCCCACGCTCTCCTACCCTACTCTGCTTATGCCCATGTCCCATCCCCTCTCCTGATTCTTGCTCCTAACCCCCCCTTCCTGTCTCCCTGTTCCTCACCCCACTACAGTTGAATCTGGTTGCTCTCTTCCACACTGCTTGGGTTCCACCAAGGGGAACACTCCGACAACAGGAGAGACTGGCTCTATGACCTCAGTTCTGGCACCATAACAGTCCCTAGCAGCCAGGAACAATAGCAGGTAAATTTCTGCTCAGTCCCTCTTGCCCCAGGATTGAGCCTGCTCAGTTACCATGCGAGGATGGTATGTGCACAGTCTAGTTGACACTTAGAAGTTGTGAGGGGTGGAATATGCTCAGTGTAAAAAGAATCTTCAGAGAATGTAGCTGCCAAGCTCTAACAAATCTCTACTGAGCGTGTGTGAACTGAGATGTTTCAGAGGCTTATAACTTGGCCAAATTTAGGTGGATTTTCACAAGAACAGCAAAAGGTACATCCTCAAAATGAGGGTGACCCCTGTGCCAAATTCAAGGCCCTGCTCTGATGCCTGAGATGCTAGAGCTTCTCAATGAAACGGTTGTAAGACTGTTGTTAACATGTGAAAAACAGGTATTTGTCCTTAATCTCATTCTGAGAAATGGCTGAACCATTCTAACTGAAATTTGCCAAAAACATTCAGCCTGAGGCAGACACCTCGCAAGGAAAATTTCAGCCTTAGTCAGCATAAGTTTAGCAAAATTATAAACAACTGAAAACAGACTCTTATGCTGGAAAGTGTCAGGCAACCTTAAATATAGATGCGCTTCCTGCATCACTTATATCTTATCCAGTTGAGCCACTGCTGCTGAACCCTAGCCAGTGCCTACTTGGGACTTAGGCATGGATGAGAGCTGGTTGCATGAAGCTCACTGGATAAGACTGACATGATGCTGATAGGCTGAGAGAAAGAACTGGAAGATATGGCAAGGGTTATTTTGATCCTTCATTGGAGGGTTTATGCTAGTCCTTTGTAATCAGAGTTTGCAAGCTGGGGGTATTGTTACATCATATACAACAGTGATCAAGAAAACTCTCCTCAGTCTCCAACAGGCCTGGGGGATATAATTGTTTCTTTTAGATGCAAACCTTGCTACTATAATTTATGCTTTTGTCTTCTCAAGACTAAATTTTACCTTAAATCAGCCTGGAAACTGAATGCAGCAGCTGACTTATAAAGCAGTGCATCTTGTTGAGAGCACCAGTTCATCAGAATCTGCACTGGCTACCTATTAGTTTCCTGTTGAATTTAAGGTGTTAGTGTTGTCCTATAAAGCCTGAAATGACTTGTGATCTAGCTACTTGAGTGACCTCTTCCCCATCCCCCGCATCAAATACTGCGATGGCTTAAAGTATAAAAGAGAGGGAGTTGCCAGCAGAGCATTATCTGTTTGGAGCCCTCAGCTTTGTAACCCACACCAGTAACACAAATCTGTTGAAGTTTGGGGCAGATGCAAGATCCACTCTATTTATGCAGGCTTTTGGAGAGGGTAGGGTGTAATGCAGACTGGCATTTGTGGGCAAAGTGAAGTACTGTTTTAGTTTGTTATGGTTCTTTTTTTGTTGTTGTTTAGGATTAGGAGAAGCTTCTAGTCTTGTTTCATTATGCTGTATTTTTAATTCATGGCACAGGTGCTAGAGCTTGAGGTACCTGCTTTTCTAGATATAGTGTACATTAAAAGGGTTAAATAAAAAAAAAACAGGTGTAGAACCCTGAGACAAAGGAGAGATATGGCTGAGAAATCATCTGTTACCACATCAGTCATGTGGTAGTGACAAATGATTACATCAAACCCACTGTGCAATATTGTATCTACTGGTGATGAAGACTACAGAGCAGTTTTAGCTTTGCTAACACTTGCGTAGCTTCTTCATTATTGGAATAAAGTGGGTGCTTCTAGGAGAAGGGGCTGCTGTAGGAAACTTGTGTGAGGAAGGTTAGTGTTGCTGCTCATGCATACTGTTTCCTGTAGCTGGGAAGTTGGGTCTCAGGAGTTTGAAAGTGCTGTTGGGGGAGGTGGGCATAGGGGAGAGTGCTGGTACAGCTTGAATGTTGCTTGTGGGTGCTGTTTGTACAGTTCGATTTGTGCTGCTGAGGGAAAGGTTTTGCTGCTGATGCTGAGTATTGATTGCTGCTGTTTGGGGTGGGTGGAGCCGTGGGGTGATATTGATGACTGTGCTTGTGTACAAAACCCCCAGCCAACCCTGAGTCTAAAGCTCTTTTTTTCCTTTGTCATAACAACAGCAATGTTAAATTCTACTCCTGGATCCCGGGTGAAATAGTTATTTGTTGGTTACATTCATCCAGTTCTCCCCATCATGCTTCAATCTTCTGTAGAGCATGCAGCAAAACAGTGGATAAAAGCCCTGGGGAGTAGGGAGCAGAGGCATAAAGTATCCATGTGAGATGTCCACTTCCCCTTCTGGAGTAGCCATCTCTGTCCTCCACATGGCCTGTCTGAACTGTGAGGAACAGAGGACACTGGCTTGGCACAGAGCTGTTTCCCTTTCCACACTGTTGGTGTAAAAAGTACAGGTAAATTAATGCTGTGTTTCAGTACTGTGCTTTGTGAGTCCGAGCAGAGGGAACCCCAAAGCACTAGTGCTGAGTGATGCTGCCACTGCTGGGAGGAGGGCCCTAAGAGAACAGCAGTAAGAGAATTCCTCCTTGAAGATTCATAGGGCTCAAAACAAGGTTTCTGCAGATCCTCACTTTCCCCCCGACCTGGCCCCAACAAGAGTGAGTTGAGAATGGGAGAGCATGGAGCCAAACAGCTATACAAAAAACTTGTCTTTAAATGGAATGGAAACATATACCCTAGTAATGGCTTTTTCTAAGTACATGCAACTTCCTCTGCTCAAAAGATAATAAAGATGCATGAAGGAGCTGAGATGGCAACACTCAGTGAGATTTTCAAGTTATATCTTCCTGTAACTTTCTCAACTGGTGGCAACTATGGGGGCCATGATTTTTGGATAAATGCAACTAATTTTCCCCTTATGGTGATTTGAGTATTTTTTCATTACAAGTTAATTATAGGACTAGCTTTTACCCATGAAACATTGCCCATGTTGTGGGATTGCACCATTAAGCTCAGTCATTTCTGAACAGTTCACTGTGGAGTGAGGAGATTGTTAGAATCATACAATGCATGTATCACAACAGATATTTTCATTCATAAATTTCCAGCTCATTTGCTACATTGCCAATGGTAATAACAGATAGCAGAAATGAAAGTGCATGAGACATAAATACGAAGTGTGCAGGACAAACAGCATAAAATCCGCACACAATTTGCATGTTTACAGGGGACACAGAAAACAAGACTTATACATGTGTAGATGAGTTGGTACCTGTGAACACTTCATGGGTTGATGGATTAGTAATTTTAGAGGTAGCTCCTCCTCTTCCACCCTTTGCCTCTCCACTTCCTTCTCTTCATGTCTCCTTAACCTCTCTTTGCAGCTACCTTATAAACAGTTTGTTGCCAAATGGTGAGATTGTGACATCAGAGATAACTGTTGCATCAACCACTTAAGGGGCTGTGAAGTTAAAAAGTGAGTGGATGATGTGAGGGAGGGGGAAAGGACATGTACACAGACCAACATAGCTAATTGTATGTAAATTTGTGTACTCTTAAAAAACTGTTTTAGAACAAACAACCAAATCCAGGTGGTGGTTTAAAAAAAAAAAAAAAAAAAAAAAAAAAAGGTTGATTGCAAACAAAATAATCACTTTAAGATACTGGAAGGTTAACGGATATCATTAATATAATTGACAAGGAGCCAAAGTTTGAAGTTGTTATTCTTTAAAGACTGGATTAAGGATTTTGGATTTCATTCAGTGTAATTATGAATCCTATTTATTTATTATTTTGACTTGGTAGGTACTTGTGGGTTAAATAAGGGCTCTGGGTTACAAGAGGTTAAATGCATTTAGTGAGCTTATATTACTGAAATACAAAGGCATCTCATTTGATCTATTTCATAATTCCAGTGCACGAATCATCATGGCCTCTCGGTACCATCCCCCACAGGCGGGCTGTACAGTGAAGGCCCATTCTAATTTAAATTGCATCACTTAGTGTGTACAGTAAATGCAGGGAGACCTTCCTCAGATGTGCAGCACAATATTATGTAGAGCTTCCACACAAGAATAAGACCCAGGACTACTAGAATGGGTAATTGGGTCATGAGTTGCCTCCCACTTTGGTGAGGTCAGATTATCTAACATATTTTTCCTTGACCTCCCCATTGCATGAAAAGGGGAGAGGGAGAATTACGTTATCGGTTCCCTTCTCCACAGCTGTTCTGCTGCCAGACAAGGAGGTAGAGCTGGGGAGTTACTGAGCTTGCATACAACAGTGGTCCAAAAGAGCAAGGTCCACAGGCTAAATAAATAAAAATCCAGGGCCGCAAAGCTTCCTTTACTTCGTGCTTAATGCTGTTTCAGCAGATAGGAGGTGAGGGAATTAGGCAATAATAGTTTTGGATGGAGAGATGCATGTGTGAAAGGGATCATAGGGTGGGTAAGATGCTTTGTATGTACAGCATGTATTCTGACAGTGCTAAACATACACAGTTCTAAACAATGACACTAGCATAGGTATGGATTGTAGGAGATAATAGGAAGTTTTCCATTCTACTGTGATTTCCATGATTCTATCACAATTGAATACTGGATAAATGCAAACAGGAAATTCAGGGATGTTGTAATTTAATTCTAGAATTTGTTCCACTTCTGTGCCCTTATAGATTTCCTTCCCCTTCAGCTAAAGGACTTCTAATCCTTCTCAAATTATTCCTGATGTGTGTAACTTTTGCAAAACATTGTAGATGTCATTAATACATAACCAGTAGAGCGCCTCTTCTGAGGAACTGAGTTCTACAGATTGATTTTATCTTTGTAAATTTTAATAACATTATTTAATGTTATTTACCTGTATGTGGATCAGTAAGATCTCAGGATATAGAGTAAATTTCTACTGAAAATCCACATGAGCCCAGATCTTGCCACCTACATAACAAAAACCCACTCTTGACAACCAAAAAGCTAATCACTAAACACGTTTCAGTAATCATTTTTGCATTTTTGGTAGGTTCTCAGATCCTTTGGTGATGAATGTGATATTAAATACCAAGATCTATTTCAACTTCTGAACAATAACTAAGTCACCTCTTTACACTTACATTCCCACAAAACTTTATAGGCCGGTGAGCATCCCCTGCAGTAAAATGAGAAGTCCTGTCCTTATACATTCAAATTGTTTAATGAAAAGATGAGGGGGCGAATACACATCTTTTGGACTGAATTATTTTACTTATAATTCTGTTATAGCCTGTACACTTATGGGTGCAAAATAAATAACTAGATCACTCATAGGTGCCAACTCCAGGAGTGCTCCAGGGCTGGAACACCCATGGAGAAAAGCACCCACTGGCAGCCAAGCTCCCTTCCCTCTCCTCCCCCTCTCTCCCAGCTGTTCTGGAATAGCTGTTCCATGGCATTCAGGAGGTGCTGGGAGGGAGGGGGAGGAGCGGGGATGTGGCATGTTCAAGAGGTGGAGCTGGGGCTTTGGGGGAAGGTGTGGAGTGGGGCCGGGCCGGAGGCTGAGCACCCCTGGGGAAAATTAGAAGCCGGTGTCTGTGAGATCGCTAGAAAAGACTGAGAAGAAAATGAGAAAAGGTGAGAGTGAACAAAGGAAAAGCTGCTAACCCAAGGGGTGGTGGAGAGTATTGTTTATGGATAAACTTTATGCATATTCATAATTTTGTATTAGGCGCCTAGAAACCAAGGTCATGGACACATTACAAATGTCTAATGGCTTGATTCTTGAGGTGCTCAGCACCCCTTACCTCCTATAGATTTAAATTGGAGTTTAGGCCACTCAGCACCTGGCATAAGGTGCTCCGTACTTCACAGAAGTGGGTTCTAAGATGGATAACAAGGACGTAATGAAAAATTACCTTTCCAAGAGTGTGACCTTCAACTCATAAAAATCAAGGAGGTTTCCTTGCCCAACTATTCATTCAGAGCCCCCACACTGTTATATGACGAGAACCCTGTTTCACTATGTAGCACTAATACAAACAACTGGAAGTGTTTTCCATGCAGTTGTTAATATGCCACAGTACTCAGCAGTTTCTGTAATCAGTGCTGGTGCTAACAGTCCAAGTACTAACTTCTCTCTGACTGGTCACAGCTTGGAGGTACCATAGCACTAGACAAAACCAAGGACTCCAGTATCATCATGAAAAGGAGCACAACTGACTGGTAAAAGGAAATAAACAAGTAGCTGAAATACATGCAATAGAATTCAGGAGTTTGTTAACTCTAAAACAATTTGTATGAACTAGAGAGCAAGAAACAGGACGTTTAGGAAATAAGAGCTGAGTTGCACAGCTAAAGCAGGAGGTTCTTTACACATGACTTAATCTTGTATCTAATAACTGAAAAATGGTAGAATTAGCATCAGGATGAATTGGGGAAGAGGACACTTGAAAAAAAACGGAGGCTATGTCTACACTAATAAAAGAGGTCTTTTTAACACATTTGATAACATGCTAAAATCCTAGTTTAGACAAGACACTTGTAGTTTTAACATAGGGTCAAGGTAATCCCTAGGGGAAAATTTAGGGTTTACCTCTACCAGCTAACACATGTCTACTACTTGTGCCAATGGTCTAAATGCATTTTTTCCATAGGGAGGATGAGGCCTGAAAGGGCACTATTAGGTCCTTGTAATGGGGTGACACCACCTCTCACGAGAACCTCCTTGGCTGGGTTTGTGTCTGCACTCTCTTCTAGGCTGTGCTCTGCCTGTCTACAGTGACCCCTGCTGGCAGTTTTCACCTGCTCAGGCAAGTTTTCTAGTGACTCAGCTCTCCCGCCAAGTCACATGCAGTCTGTATGTGAAACAAACCAAAACACCCCTTCCTGGGTAAAGATTCCAACAGGGGCTATACTAGTACCCCACGGCTGGAACATCTCTTGTTGCAGCCCTCCCTGGGCTCAGTCCCTTAAACAGTCAGTCCTCAATTAGTCCAATAGGGTCTGTCACCAGACCCTCCGTTACTAATGTCTATAACCCCTTCCTAGCTACCTTTCAATTTTCTTTTGGCCTTGGTATGGGGCTGTGCCCCCAGGGCTTCCTCCCAGGAGACTCTTGACCTCTGGTGGCTGGTCTCTGACCCCAACACTCCAGCTGAGTGCTGCCTCTGGAAATACCTGCCTCTGGAAATTTCCACTACATGCATCCGAAGAAGTAGGTATTCACCCATGAAAGCTCATGTTCCAATACGTCTGTTAGTCTATAAGGTGCCCCAGGACTCCTTGCTGCTTTTATAGATCCAGACTAACACGGCTACCCCTTTGATACTTGACTCCAGCTGAGTCACTCTTCACATTGGTACCTTGCCAGGGGTGTATCAGCGTCCACTAATGCTGACTTTCTTTAGGGTCTTCGGCCTGTTTCTCTGGGCCTGTTAAACTCCTCTCTTTGGGTCTAGGCCACTCCGCATGTGGGGCGGGGGATCCAGGCCCACCCACTTCTCCAGGTCCCAGCCTAGGGACCCTATGAATAGCAGCTGCCCGCTGTGTCCCTTTATCCAGTCATTATTCTGCCACAATTTCCTGGGCCATTTCCCACAGGCACCAGCACTTCACCTTCTGCTTCACCCTTGTTGTATGGTTCTTCTATCTTCAGTCACAGCAGCCAGCCAGGAGTTCCTTCTCGCTCCCCTGGTCCCTGCCAGCAAATGCTCTGTCCATGGTCCTGCAGTTCCTTCAGCCCACTAGGAGTTCCTACACCGCTCCTTAGGCTCCAGGCCGCAACTGAATGACTCTGGCCCTTCAGCTTCTTTTATGTGAGTCTGCTGGACCTTGACTGACTGCTTCTTGTAGCCTCTCCCTGATTGGCTGCTTCTCCTGGAGCCTCTCTATGCAGCTTGGAGAACTCACCTCCACTGCTCCTTTCTGGGACGGGGTGTGGTAGGACCACACGGCCTACAGCAGGGGGCATCAGGGCCTGTCACAGTCCTACATTTAAACACTTCCTTTAACGTACTCTGGTTACTAGCTGGATCACAGAAACCTGAATTAGTCAAAATTGTCAAAGCTAATTTTTGGTTCTCATCAATATCTTCACAGGGCTTGTTCATCAGTGGTTTTATTTCTATTTTGACACTTCCTGGTTCATCTGCACCATCCAGGTGATATGCTCATGCAGTGCCCTGGTGCCTGCTATATATGCACTCTCTTCAGTAAGGCCTTGTCTTTACTATGAAAAAAGGTGTGTTCTTATCTCAAGTTAGCTAACTAGTATGTAGATGCCAGACCCCTGGGGATCCCTGTGCCCCTCAGGGACCCTGTGCCCTCTGCCATTTGGCATCAAGAACCCCCGGCATAACAGGCATGCACTCATGGCAGCACTGCTGTGTGACACAAGAGGGTTACCCCTTGCAGCAACTATTACAGTTACAGCATTCAGCAGTTTCTTGAATGAGCAGAAACCGGCTCAGGCCCAGCCTCAGACAGCGATAACAGTTTTCATGTCAGGAACTGGTCTGGGCATTTTTGGTTGGGCCTATGAAAAAATGTTTGCTGCCCCACCCCAAATGTAACTGATTCATCTGTCGTGATCATGCTGTTGCGGGTAGGGCTGTACTAAGAATTTTTGGGTGGTGAGTGAACTGATTCTTTGGGATCCACGTCACACTTACCCAACTCATTTTATATAAAAAGCATGGCATTTGTGTGAGAGGTCTTCAAGCTCCTTTCAGTTTCCTGGTGCAAAAGCAAAGGCCTGTTGCTTGGTCCTTTCCTCCATAGCACTAATTTACATGATACACTGGTTTACATTTCCAGGGCTGTCGCTGTCAGGAATGTTTTTATGAAAGCTGAGATTCTCGTCCCAAAATCTGGTGATGTTAAAAAAGGATTCCTAGGAGAGCCCCCACAGCTTGTCAGTGTTCCCATTTAGGTTTAGGCACCCTGGCAACCTGTTTTCACCCTCCAGATCTATGCCTAGCAAGTTCTGTTTTTTCTCTTACCACACCTCTGGCCCTCCGCAAGTTCTGATTCTCCTGTCTCACTTCGCCAGCTCCCCAGAAACATAGGAATGCTCAGGCCATTTTTCCTCTGTCATCGTAGTCTTCAGAGAATGCCTGTTGACAGAGCTTCCCCACTCCTAATAGCAAGATCTTCAGGACCTGCCAGTGGATACCCCAGGGAAGACCAGATAAGACTACTGAATAGTGTCATGCCATGACTTGGTACCAGGTGAAATGGCTGTCCCGCAGAATACCCTGCCATTGAATGAGAGACTAGGCTGGATGGAAGAACCCAGAAGTGGTCTCTGAAACCTCCAGCATGAACATATTCATGGTTGAGAATGTCCTTTTAATAATGATACAGAGCGGTTTCAGTAACTATTGTTATGCTGGAAGATATTAATGCCTGCCATCAACCAGGTTTTTGATCTATAGACAATTCCAGACTTCATTAAAGACAATGGGTGTGCTAACTACCCTTCTTTCAGGTTACTGGACAGACCAATTAAGCCCCTTTATGGAGTGAGATAGCTGGAAACAACTGAAGCTACTGCCCAAGGCAATCAGCCACATGGTGAAGTTAGGGTTGCCGGAATGCCCGGTGTAAAAGGGACCCTGGCGACTCCAGTCAGCAGCGGGTGGCAGTGTAGGGGCAGCCAGGGGGCTCCACACGCTGCCCCTGCCCCAAGCGCCAGCTCCGCAGCTCCCATATCTTTAAGTGCTGTGTCTTAATGAAAGTGGTGATCCTGAGCTGAATCTTACAAGCTGGGGTGTACTCTTCCTTTGGGAACAGTGGATCTAAGAGCTCTGTCAGTGTTCAGTGGAACAAGGTCTGAACACTCCAGAGGCACATTGGTGTGTGCCTATTGCTAACCTTTACAGGGAGAGTGAGGCCTGGAAGGCAGTGCTTGTGTTGTCAGAGGCTGATGGTTTCAGGGAGCTGATCCACACAGGCACAGACTTCCTCACATTAAGGGCAGGTGGTAGTGAGGTGCCTCACAACCCAGGGTACCCCTGGGAAGTATCACACCTACTCAACTCCTTTCTCTCCCTCAGACAGAGGGGAGAATTGAACCTGGGTCTCCCACATCCCAGGTGAGTGCTTTAACCATTATGATAAAAGGTGTCATGTGGGCAGTCGTAACAGCACCACATTCCTGCCTCCCTCCATCAGATTTTGAATGGGACCTGATCCTGTAGGCACCCTCTGAGCACACCCACCAGATCAGACCCTGCATGCAAGACAGGCACTCCTCCCGCTATCTTCCCCGGATTGTGGATTGCTCTGGGGTTTAGGAGGCAATAGGCATCCAAACGCCTAGAGCGAGACAGCAGTGCACATACTCAGAGACAGAAACTTAGGTGCCTATAGGAATTTGTACAATAAAAATTTAGACACAAAATGAGTTTAGGGGGCAGCCAAATGGGAGTTTTGTGGATCTCAGTGGTGTCTAAAACTGGGACTTATGCACCTTTGTGGATCTGGGCCTTATTCCCACTTTTAGGGCTAAATCAGCAACACAGGAGCAGTGGTTGGTGCAGTTGAGGGGGAGGAGGCTAAACCACATGCCAGCCCCTGTTGGATTCTGGAGCTGGCTGGTAATTTAACTGACTCTGTTAAAAATTACAGCAGCCTAAGGGCTGCTCCTTGGCTATTTTGTAATGAGCTCTGGGGGTGTACATCTGTGTGTGTATGTGCATGCATGCTCTTAGAACAAGTATCTACACTGCAGGGCTGTACACACACATAAACACAAGAAATCTCAGTTGCAACTCTACCATTAAGGCTGCAACCAGTTTCCCAATCTAAGGGTATGTCTACACTGCAGCTAGGGTGCTGCAGCTGTGCTGCTGTAGTGTGCGGGCACAGCCTGTGGTGCATCAGGATAAGTGTTGGGAACAGCTGCGATGACACTTGTATATTTGGTAGCTGAATATTGTGTACTGGTATGGAGCAGATGCAGCCAGTGGTGAGCTGGAGCCAGTTCGCACCGGTTCGCGGGAACCAGTTGTTAAATTTAGAAGCCCTTTTAGAACTGGTTGTCCCACGCGGGACAACTGGTTTTAAAAGGGCTTTTAAATTTAACAACCGGTAAAGCTCCGGCAGCTCACCGCCCCGCCCCCGGCCCCAACTCACCTCCGCCTCCTCCCCTTAACGCTCCACCCCTCTTCTCCCCCTCCCCTGCTTCCCATGAATCAGCTGTTCGTGCAGGAAGCCTGGGAGGGCTGAGAAGCAAGTGGCGGCTTCACGCAGGTGAGCTGAGGAAGGGGGGGTGCGAGGAACGTGCCAGGGAGGCGCTGTGTGGTGGCACGGCACGGCCCAGCGGCTCTGGCCCCGGTCCAGTGGCTCCGGCCCCGGCTGACAGGGCCGGCTCCAGGCACCAGCTTAACAAGCAGGTGCTTGGGGCGGCCAAGGGAGAGGGGCGGCACCTGCGGCAATTCGGGGGCAGCAGGTCCCTCACTCCCTCTAGGAGCGAAGGACCTGCCACTGAACTGCCGCCGCCGATCGCGGCTTTTTTTTTTTTTTTTTGCTTGGGGCAGCAGAAATGCTGGAGCCGCCCTGCCAGCCGACCTGCTCCGGCCCAGCGGCTGCGGCCCCGGCCGAGCGGCGCAGCTGTAGCACCACCAGCCACCTCCAGGCAGCGCGGTAAAGGAGCAGGGAGCAGGGAGGGGGTGTTGGATAGAGGGCAGGGGAGTTCGGGGGGGTGGTGGTGGTGTGGATAGGGGTCGGGGTGGTCAGAGGGCAGGGAATAGGGGGATTGAATGGGGGCAAGGGTCCCGGGGGGCAGTCAGGAAGGAGCAGGTGTTGGATGGGGTGGTGGGAGGCAGTTAGGGGCAGGGGGTCCAGGGGCAGTCAGGGGACAGAGAGAAGGGGTGGTTGGATGGGGCAGGGATCCCAGGGGGCCATCAGGAATGAGAGGAGGGGTTGGATGGGGCGGCAGGGGGCAGTCAGGGGAGAGGGAAGGGGGGTGGATGGGGCAGGTGTCCCGGGGGGCCGGGGGCAGACCACGACCCCCTTGTGGGGTGAGGAGGAGGGAACCGGTTGTTAAGATTTTGGCAGCTCATCACTGGATGCAGCTAGACGTGACTTATTGACACTCAGCTGAATACAGGCATGTGGTGCATCACTAGAACCCTGAAGTTGACTCCAACATCATAGCTACCTGTTCTAACATCGCTCTCCCCCTCCAATAGGCCAAACTGCTGCGACCAGGGCTGTCCTTACCCATATGCAAAGTACGCAGCTGTGTAGGGCACCAAATTTCCTGGTGCCCTGCGCAGCTGCGTGCTGCTCCAGCCCCTGCTCCGGCTCTTCCCCAAGGCCCCGCCCCTGCCCCAGCCCCACCTCTTCCCACCCCACCCCACCCCAGCCCCCACTCCCCTGAGGACTCCAGAAGCAGTTGGACCTGCACTCACCGGTAAGTAGAGCAACCCGGCCCCAGCCTGCTCCGCTCCCCTGGTTCCCAGCCATGCCGCTGGTGAGTGCTGGGGGGCGGTTCCCTCCTCCCCACAAGCCTAGGAGCCAGGGGAGCAGAGCAGGCTGGAGCCAGGTCACTCCACTTCCCACAGGAAGTGGCCAGCCTACCTCCGCCCAGCCCCCCGTGGAGGCCTGGGGCAGGGCCCCACACAGGCCCTCCGCAGAGGCCTGGGGCTCCACACAGCCCCCCAAAATCTGAGTTAGGGGCCCAGGTTCCCCATACAATGCACTGCCAGGGTAAATCCATAAATACTCAGGAGTGGCTCTGATACTATAGTGATGGGCCTATGCAAGTATCTAGATAAGATTCATTTTGAATTACTGTGCAGTGCTCCAAACAACCTGGCTTTGGAAAAAGTGCTATAGAGACAGCTACTGTTATTATGGCCAAGCAGAGATCCATCTGGTCAGTTTAGGAACCACACAAACCACACCGATATGTTGCAAAGGGAGCTTCTAAAGCTAAAAAATATGGAGATAGAAAACCACCCTTCCCCACTGAAGAAAAAATTGAATGAAATAGAAGCCAGGCACGGTTTTGTATCTGGCCTGTTAACAGAAATTAATTTAAGATATAAAGCAATCTCTCTGCACTTTATGGCTTGTCTTTATGGCTGAAACTGAATCATTTATGCAGTGTGCCTCATCTGAGTGCCTACTAAAATCACCACAACAATGAATCTAACATATTTTCTCCATCCTTGCCATGAAACAGCCTGGGGATTTTCCTTCTGTCCTTGTTTCTGGACAGTAAATGGGCCCAATTCCATCTGAAGCTTCATCGTTTCAGAGGCTGGTCAGTGATGAGAAGGGCAATAGAAGGAGTTCTCTATAGACCAGATAACTTTTCACTGGACAAGGTGCAAGACTGCATGCAGCTTTGGAGCCAGATCCAGCTATTTGCTTAGATAGGTCAGGGCATACCCTATTTTTCTAATTCTTACAGGTTTTGCACCACATTAGCATGGCAGAAGGGATATCACCCTTCACTTTCATGCCCCAGGCTGCAGGGAAGTTGGTATTCCTGCCCTGCCTGATGTGCTAGGTTGGAATTCAGCAGTACACCGCCCTGCCTTAATGAAAACCATTAGGGTGGCAGTTTGTATGACAGCTAGTTGTTGAACAGTCTCCTTGGTGATATCTTAATACTGGTTTGTGGCTTCCAAGGAACTATATTTTGGTGGCAGCTCAAGGCTGAAGCCACTACAAAGCCAGTGAGTAGGCTTGAATCACAGGAACTGTATCTACCAACATCTCTTCCTCTTCTTATACTCTACTGACTCTTCTTTCTTTGAAAAAACGAGGAGTCCGGTGGCACCTTAAAGACTAACAGATTTATTTGGGCATAAGCTTTTGTAGGTAAAAACCCACTTCTTCGGATGCATGGAGTGAAAATTACAGATATAAATATATATATATTGGCACATGAAGAGAAGGGAGTTATCTTACAGGTGGAGAACCAATGTGGAAGGCTAATTCAGTCAGGGAGGATGTGGTCCACTCCCAATAATTGATGAGGTGGTGTCAATACCAAGAGAGGGAAAATTCCTTTTGTAGTGAGCCAGCCACTCGCAGTCCCCATTCAAGCCCAAATTGATAGTGTTAAGTTTGCAAATGAATTGTAGCTCTGCGGTTTCTCTTTGAAGTCTATTTCTGAAGTTTTTTTGTTGAAGTATGGCTACTTTTAAATCTGTTATTGAATGTTGTCAGGGTTCCCTCCCCACTCTGAACTCTGGGGTACAGATGTGGGGACCCGCATGAAAACCCCCCTAAGATTATTTCTACCAGCTCAGGTTTAAAACTTCCCCGAGGCACAAATTCCTTCCTTGCCCTTGGTATCACTGCCACCACCAAGTGATTTAAACAAACATTCAGGGAGGGCCACTTGGAGCCCTACCTCCCCCAAAATATCCCCCAAAACCCCCACACCCCCTTTCCTGGGGAGGCTTGAGAATAATATCCTAACCAATTGGTTACAAAGTGAGCACAGATCAAACCCCCTGGGTCTTTAGGACACTGAAAAACAATCAGGTTCTTAAAAAGAAGTTTATTTAAAAAAAGCTAAAAGAATCACCTCTGTAAAATCAGGATGGAAGATAACTTTACAGGGTAACAAAAAGATTCAAAACACAGAGGATTTCCCCTCTAGGCAAAACTTTAAAGTTACAAAAACAGGGATAAACCTATTCACAAGCTAAAACAAAAGATAATCTAATGCATTTCCTTGCTATTACTTACTATTTCTGTAATATTAGATGCTTAGTTTAGATATGGCTTAGGGAGATGTATTTTCCCTGCCCTGGTTCTTTGCTGACCCAGAAAGAACAAAGGAACCCAAAACGAAAACCTTCCCCCACAGATTTGAGAGTATCTTCTCCCCTTATTGGTCCTTTTGGTCAGGTGCCAACCTGGTTATCTGTGCTTCTTAACCCTTTACAGGTAAAGGAAGGATTAACCCTTTACAGGGTAAAGAGGGATTTTATGCTACCCTTAGCTGTATGTTTATGACAAATGTCCAGGGAGATTGAAGTGTTCTCCTACTGGCTTTTGTATGTTACCATTCCTGATGTCTGATTTGTGTCCATTTATCGTTTGGGGTTTGGTCAATGTACATGGCAGAGGGGCATTGCTGGCACATGAGGGCATATATCACATTAGTAGAAGTGCAGGTGAATGACCCCTGATGGTGTGGCTGGGTCCTATGAGAGTGTCACTAGAGTAGATATGGGGACAGAGAAGGCAACGGGGTTTGTTACAGGGATTGATTCCTGGGTTAGTGTTTCTGTGGTGTGTAGTTGCTGGTGAGTATTTGCTTCAGGTTGGGGTGCTCTCTGTAAGTGAGGACTGGCCTGCCTCCCAAAGCCTGTGAGAGTGGAGGATCGCCAGAGGGCCATGCCCTCTGCCCCCTCCCCCCGTCACTAGACTTAAATGGACAATAAAAAAGTGGGGGAGGGGACATGGCCCTCTGGCCCCCCATTCCAGCACCCCTGGCCTGCACCCCAAGCTCTGTGAGCCTGAGTCTTTGCTCAGGCCCCTAAACTGCACTGCTGGCTCTTTTACCAAACTGCTTCAGAGAACACAGATAATTAGCATAGGCGGCAATCTGAAAATGGAATTAGTCACCAAAGTCATAAAGCAATGAATTTCTAGAGTCTTTGAACATCTCACGCTCCAATGATTACTTATCACCACAGGTGGGGTATGCCATCTGGTATGACAGAGTGGCAATTACTACACAAATGGCCCTGGATTGTTGTGAAAAGTAATGTTAGGTTATATTGGGTACTTGGTATCAGCTTCTTTTGAAAGTTGCCATAGGATCTTTAGGTTTTGTCTGGATAGACACCAGAGGCATGCAAAACCAGCCTTGGTTTAACAGCAAAGTCAAATGCAAAGGCAGTATTGAATAGGCAAGATGAGAATGGACATAGACTTATTGTAGTAAAGAAACCCATAGCAACTCTTTTCAAATGGCATGTGGCTATAATCTGTGGCTTAAAAAAAATTGTGAGTGATCTTAGTGTAACTAAGAAGTTAAAATCTACTTAAACCAGGCACTTCTATTGTATCATATTCCTGACCTGCACATCACATTACAATTGCAGTCCTGGGTGCCTCTGTAGTAGATGCAGCTAATTGTGACAGAGGGCCTGATTCCTCTCTCTCTCTCTCTCTCTCTCTCTCACACACCCTACCTTGCTGGGTGAAAATTTTCAGCAAATAGAAATTTAACTGAAAAGTGCACTTTTCAGGGCTCAAACAATTTGCAAATTCATGTTAATTTTTTTTTAAAGTCAAAATATTTCATGCTGACTTTTTGTTGTGAAATGGGATTTTGTTTTCAAATTTGACCAGTTAAAACACACCCACACACAACTGAATCAAAATGAAAAACTTGAAAAAAAAATTCATTCCCAGTTGACCCTAAACTTTTTGGTCAAAATTTTTGTGTGAAAAAAATCTCACTCTCTAATGATGTAGCAATGTCAACAAAACTCCCAGTGTAGATGCAGCTATGTCAACAGAAGAGTGCTTTGTCCATATAGCTAACATTCAAAGAGGCAGTGTTTCTACTTCCTACACCAATAGAAAAACTCCTTCTGTTGGCATAGGCTGACTCTACATTAGGGAGGCCACTTGTCTGGTTTTGAACTGGACAATCCTCTTTTGGGGTTGTTTGCCCCTGTCTGGTACTGGGACAAAACCAGACATGGTTTTGCCCAGTATCAGATGGGTGTGTGTGTCATTTTTTAAGAGTGCATCATCCTGCCCCCACCAGTGTGGCCTGGAACGCAGTGGATTGGCATGCTCTTACCGATGGCACCTCCGGGTGGTGTGACCTGACACTCACCGTGCATCCAAGGTCAGTCTGGCAGGGGGCGGGGTCATGCCAGCAGGTGAGGCCTACTCCATTCCTGGAAGTACCAGAATGTTTGGTATTCCGAGAACATGTGAGTGGCCACCCTGGTCTACACCAGCATAGTTATGCCAACATAGGCTACCGCTAAAGCAAGCTAGTTCACTTGAATAAGGCCAGTTTCCTTCTGAATGAGAGTATCCACAGGGAGGTTTAATGCCCTTTAACTAATGCACTTAAATTCGCGCCTTTCATTAATATGTCTCAACTCTCCAGGTAGACAAGCCAGACTGTGTTACTAAGAACAGAGTGAAACCCCCTAATTTATTTTCACTTGTTACCTATGTCAAATTCAGTCTAAACCATTCATCCAGGAATCCAACAGTAAAACTTTAGCCACCTAACCCTGATGTGTCAATTTGCTTTTAGAAGGAATATAACATTACATATATATATATATAATAAAGAGGTTGTTATTTAGGGTGGAGTCTTGTGTGAAGAGTTGAGTAGTGCTTCCTACCTGCTGTGTAATAGGCAATGATGATTTAGCCATAATTTCTTTGTGTAGCTACTATCACCAGTCATTATAACTTAGCATGACAATATGAATATGATGCAGTCTCCATTTGATTATTTCTCTCAATATAGTGCCATTGGTAGGGCTAATGCCGTCACTTCCACAATACCACCTCCACCCAGCCCTTTTCACAATCGTATGGATACAGCATTCTGCAAAAGCTGGCACATCCTATGCATGTCTCTCCTGTACAGATGCTGTTAGAATGTTAGAAACCATATGCTTAGCAATGTTGCAAGAGAACATTCAACATGAAGTGGGCAATTAATACCTCTGCAGTCATAGGACAAAGGAGGGTTATTGGGTTACAGAATGTTGTAGGGAGACGAAAACCATGTCAATGATTTTTAGTATCTAGCAAAGTTATGAGTTTAAGCTCACAGGCTTGTTTTTGGAAAGTGTTGTACAGGTTTCCTTTGAGGATGAGCATTGAGAGGTCAGATATGGAGTAATCGTTCTGTGAGGAGTGATTGCCAACGGGTGATATGGTATTTTTGTCTTTTATCATTTTTCTGTGTGAGTTCATTTAAGAGCATAGTCATTGTGTCATTTCCCCACAAGTTGTTGCTGGGGCATTTGGTGCACTGGATGAGGTACACCACAGGTTGTGATAGGCATGTGTAGGATCCATGGATCTTGAAAGGTGTGTTGTAGGGGATGTTAATCATCTAGCAGTGGAGATATGTCTGCAGATTTTGCATCTGTTGCTTTGGCAGGGTCGGGTGCTGCTTTGAATTGGTGTGTCATGGTCTGTGGGGAGCTTGCTTCTGATGATAAGGGTGGTGAGGTTCGGGGAAAGGGAGGCTGTTTGAAGGCCAGAAGAGGGGATTTTGTGATGTGATCCCCCTGGAGTATGGGCTATAATTGTTTGATGATAACTCTGCATGGGTTCCAGTGTGGGAAGTAGGTGACAACTAGGGTTGTGTGGTTGGAGGGACCCCCTCCATTTTTTACATTATGAGGTTTGACAGTCTCTCAGTCCATGGTGGTATTGCTGTACACGTTGATTTTTGTTGTTGGTTGTGTTAGGTCTTGGGAGAGAGATAACAAGAATTCCACATACCTCTGTAAAATGCCACATTAGGCAACCAGACAAAATACCAAATATCTAAACATTTATTTAAAAACGATGTCATTAAGAAATGCCACTCGTACCACAGAATAACAACAAGGTCAGAAATCCAGGTACTTACTAGTCTGGCTTTGATTATCAGACAAAATTATCCATACTCAGAGGGCAAGGGTGTCTGTTCCTGCAACAATCCCTTTAAATTGAAACTGACTAGCATCCCCATTATTATGCATTCTAGGGCCCAAAGCTAGCAATACTTAGCACTTACTATACATCTGCCTTAGCAAAGTGCTGTACAAATATAAATCATTCTGAAGTCTTTTCTTGAGTTTGTCATATTATTTAGTAGAGCTGGTTGGAAGTTTTCTGAGGGAATTTTTTTTTTTCAAATAGGCAAATGCAGATTGGTCAAAAGCTAAATATTTTGTGGAATTGTGTTGATTTTGCCAAAGTTTTGTCTTAAAAAATGGAAAAGAGTGTTTTGATTTGCCATTTTGAAATATTTTACTTTAAATTGTTTAAATTGTATGATATAAAAGTTGAAGTTGGAATAAAAAGTTTACATTTTATTGAAACAAAGTGTTTCTATTTACCAAAAATGACTTTTTTCCAATTATATTGTTTTTGTTCCATTTTGACAGAAAATATTTGGAAATTGCTGAATTTCCACTGGAAAAAAAAATCTGATTCCTACCCAGCCTGCTATTTAGCTTTCATGTTTTACAAGCTGTTGTGCAAATAATAAATTGAAAGTTAAGGAGGATTTCTGTTTGAGGGAAAACGTGGAGAGAGAAATGGGGCATTGGGTAGAAAAATTTGGTGGAGCAAGGCTGAAGGGGGAAAATGGGACAATAGAAAGAATGGTGGAGGGAAAGGAAATGGAGAGATTGGAACACACAAGGGAAAATAGGTGCATATGTGGAATGAAGGTGGATTAACCCTGAGGGAACAAAGACACTGGAGAAAAAAAAAACACACCAAAAAACCCCACATCACCAATATTAGAACTGAGCAGACAATCAGCAGAAATTAACTTATTCAATATTACTGTTTTTCTGTTTGCAAATTGTCTGTGAATGGATGGCAAATTTCCCAACTTATTCAATATTCTAATTTGCAGATTTCTTTATTGAATAAATCTTCATCTGCAGATCATTCAAACTGTAAAGATTAGCTCTGTAACTAGTATAGTTTATGTAACATTACAACTGTACTATGTCACGAATGTAATGTATTTAACTAAATACATGGTGTGAATTTCACTTTGCACATCTGACTGTAACATTCATAATTCATGCTGTGAGAGCTCCGTGAGTCACCCAATAAGGAAACACAATCAATAGTATTTATGTTGCTATATTAAGCTTTATAGCAAGCTTAAATTGTGATTTTTTTCTATCAAACATATTATTCAAAACTCGCTTTCGATAAATATTCAAGCATTTGAATGATTTCATGTTAGGTAAGTTCTCTGCACTGATTTTGCTATGTAATTTCTTAGCATGGACCCGTTCCTCTCAGCCTTGTGGATTCCCATTGACTACAGTAGCGCTCTGTACTAATGGACCCCATTGCAGGATCAGATCAGCAATGGAATGCTCATGTAAAACAAACATGAATGTACTCAAATCAAGATTTGATTGCAGAGCATTTCCCCAGCTCTAATCACCATACACACAGTGGTTCAAAATCCATCTTAGTATAACTCCCTTGAAGTCATCAAAAATGAATTTGGCCCACAAGTTCATTCAAATTCTTATTTTATAAATCATTTGCTTTCTTGAATGGTATGAAATTAGGGTTTAATAGTAGTTTGGCTGTTCCCATATAGTAAAAGACAAATCAAACATTTTCCTAGTCTTTGGCCAGAGAAGGGTTAACACAGTGAATCAGCTTAGATGATAACCCAGGTTCAGTAGAGCACGCAACCTGAGTTAGTGGCCAAACTCTTCCCTTTTCTGGGATTAGACTGTTTTGGTAATTCAGAAAGAATAGCACAGCATAAACCTCAGCCTAAACTTCCTTCCTATTCCCAAGCTTGTCTGTTCTTATGGTTAGCTTTCAAAGTTGCCATTGTCTTTTTTGGCCAAAAGACACTCTTGTTCCTTTGAAATATTGTCTGGAGCTAAATGTACCCACCTGCCAGCATGACTCAGCAATAATCACCCTGAAGCCCATTGTAGGAATTTGGCACCTGAGAGAGAGACTCAGCAGAAGAGCCCTCCAATTCTATACAGGGTGTTAGGCAGCCACTCTTGTGTGCACACTTTCCTTGGACCCAATTCTCTATTAATGTTCACCCTCATTTTCAATTCAGGACGTGAATGGATACAGCAATCTTCCCAACCTCTTGTACAGTTGGTCCTCTGCAGTAAAGAGGCTGCAGCGACCAGTGAAATGGTTCGCATTGTAGAGCTGAGATGCATCACTGGCAGAGATGTGCAGAGTAGTTTGTAGTGTTAAGCGGTAACATGTCAAGCTGTTAATCCTTTACTTCCCTCAGCCTGAAACTCATCAACTATTAATAAAAAGGGATGAATATCCAGAGGAGAACCCATAGGACAGGCTAAAGAGGAAGAAATCTTGCACGATTTTCCTTATGGAAGTTTTTCCTGAATTGTACCCTTTTGTCAATGCACGGAGCAAGTCACGAGGCCAACCTTCAAATCCCCTATATCAACCAGGATCTGTATGCATCCTGGAGGAATAATAGAGGCCCGGGTCATCCACATGGAGGCCTCATGCCTCCACACTGATTCTGTGTCCTTGGCACCCCTTCCAATTCCTGGCAGTACGGGTCTAATGCAACTGTCCTCCCAGAGTTGCCTGGGATTCCCAATTCAGGAGGGTGGCATGGGAGGCTCATACAGCTTGTATTAAATTTCTTTTTGAGAATCTGCACAAAGCCAGTGAGGAACCATGTCCACTTGTGTCTCACTTTGCCCAGTTCACCCACTTTTGCCCCTTCGCCACTCTCAGATCCCTGGACTCTGTGAAGTCTGGGTCAAAGGAAGATAATTGATCCCCTGCTTTTCACTTGGGCAGGATGTGACCTCAGGGTATGCCTCCTCTCCTCACATAGAAAATGGAAACCCAATAATCATATATATATATTTAAAAGGCAATAATCTAAGGTCTCTTTGACCCTGCCCTATTTGGCTTTCTGTGATTACCATCCATCATGTGAACAAGGAAATGTGTATTTTAAAAAGATAAAGAGGATTTATGGTGTTAGTTAACAAGTAACTTAATAAATGTTTCAGCAAGTAAAGTGTTTTCACAAGCATTCCCTAGTTTCATGTACTATTCATTTATGATAATGTGATGTAAACAAATACGTATTGTTTGGAGAAAAAAATAATTTTTTTACACCAAACCAAAACATCTCTCTCAGCCCGAGTCATTACACTCTTCTTTGCTACACCCCTGGTTGCAAGACTGGTGAAACCTCTAAGTGACCTGGCATTTATAGCTTATCAGCAATGGAGGCATGATGAAAAACCCAGCCTTTTGTGGTCATTAAAGATCCTGTGGCATTTTTTGCAAGAATTGTGATGTTAACTCCAATGTCCTGGCCAAATTCCAATGCAGTAATAAGATTCTGCTTTCCAAACTAATCCCTGTATTTTCAGCAGAATGTGGGGTGAAATACTAGCCCTACTGAAATCACTAGTACTTTTGCCTTTGTCTTCAGAAGTGCTAGGATTTCACCCATCCTATCCTAAAGCTGTAGTTTTGCTGTGCACTATTAAACAGTTGTATTACAACCCAGATATAGCTGTGTATCATTGGTGGGTGAAGCAATTCCAATACAATGTAATTACTGTACCTACCTTCCTGGGGCAATGTGAGACTTAGGATAGGATTTTCAAAACCACTCAGAAGCAGATTCTCAGTTGGTGTAAATTGTCATTGACCCTTTTACTTCAATAGGTCCATGACTGTTCACATCAGCTGAGAATCTGCCCCTGAGTGCTGGAATGGGAGTTAAGCCAATGCCGAGTAGGGTTACCATTCGTCCGGATTTACCCGGACATGTCCTCCTTTTTGTGTTAAAAATAGCGTCGGGGGGGGGAATTTGTATATCACTAAAAATGGGGGGATTTCCCCCCCATGCAGAGCGAGGCGCGGCTGGGAGGGCTGCAGGAAATTCAGCCGCTCGCATGGGGCTCTGGCAGCCAGAGCCCTTCCCTCGCAGCTTGCCGGGCTGGACTCCGGAGCAGCTGTAGAGCTCCTCCTCCCCGCCCCCCCCCCACATTCTGAGCCGGCCGGCCTGCCGGGCCGTTTGCATCGGCCTCGGCAGCTCCTCCTCCCCTGCAGCCCAGCGCCTCGCTCCGGCAGCACTGTGCAGGGGCAGGGACCAGATTGTGTGTTGCGCTGGGGAGCGCAGCCACATGTCCGGCTCCGCACAGAGCCCAACACCATGTTCTGAGCGGCAGGGTAAGGGGGCCAGGGGGCAGGAGAAGGGGCAGGGAGATTTTGGAGGGGGCAGTCAAGAGACGGGGGGGTCGGGAGTTCGGGGGGGGCTTTTTGGGGGGGTGGAGAAGGTTTTGGGCAGTCAGGATACAGGTAGGGGGTAGGGTCCTGGGGGCAGTTGGAGGGGGGTCTTAGGAGGGGGCAGTTAGGGGACAAGAGGCAGGGAGGCTTAGGTAGGGGGTGGGGTTCTGGGGGGCAGTTAGGAGCAGGGGTCCCAGGAGGGGGCAGTCAGGGGACAAGGAACGGGGGGAGGGTTGAGGGTTCTGAGGGGGGCGGAAAGTGGGAGGGGCAGGGGCGGGGCTAGGGCGGGGCTCCTCCCGTCCTCTTTTTTGCTTGCTGAAATATGGTAACCCTAATGCCGAGTGATTTTAAAAATTCCACCCTTAATGTTTGTGAAACTCTTTGAGATTTACAGATGAGAAGTGCTACAAATTTACATTTTGGTAAAACTATTCCCACTGTACAAAAAATGTAAATTTACATGTACATTGCACTGGAAATGTTACTATCTCACTCAGTGATTAAAAATGAGAGCTATTGGAGAAGATCTCATGAAATAGATCTCACATGAATGGGCAGTGTAGGTTAACCTTTGGCCTCCGAGTGAAGGAGAAGATAAAAACAAGAAAGCAAAGAGAATTTGTAAGTGTGAAAAGTATTGCTTTGACATATGAAAAATGAGAACTAAAAAGGTATCACTTTCTACATTTATTCCCCAACTGTAGATTAATGTTAGGTTGGCAATTTCACAGGAAGGTGACAGTGCTATTCTGTAATAGGGTTCATGTCAAGAATTTTGTTGGAAGTTACTAAGTAGAAAGTGGAGAATTATAAATACTATTACCATAGTGCTGTGCTGCCCTAATTATGGACAAGGCTCCCCATTGTGCTTGCTGCTGTACAAACCAGAACAAATGTAAAGAGATACAAATTTCTGCTCTTTACTGTCCCCCTCATTCCCATCTCTACCAAAACAAGACACTCCATTGATCCCCCTGGGGGGAGAGGGAGAGAACAAATATGTGACAATGTTAGTCATATTTGTGACACTACACCCCATATTCTTCAGAGTGGTATTATGCTATAATCATATCATAATTATTATGCATTTTATGCAAGACAGGTTATGTAAGGTGTCATTGAAAAGATTATGATTTGCTGAATATATCATTTTTGTATCTGAAGTTATAAATACTGATTATATATCTGTACTTCAAAAGTAGTTACACGTGGGTAGCGCCCACTAGACAAGATGCTTTCAGTCTAGATAGTGGGTGGGGAAGGGGCTATTCAGGGTAATGGGCCATTAGGAAAAACAATAGACCTTTGGAGAAGCTTATCTCACATCTGGTAAACCTTCCTGAGAAAGCTACAGATAGTATGTAAGTAATGGCTGCTATGACTCTACAAGGACGTGACCAGGCCACATGATTCTGGACTCCATCTTGGGATGACAGTATTTTTCCACAAACGGTCTGGGAACCAAGTTTTGAAACAAAGGGTTCCCATCATATGCTAAAGCTATACAAGGCAGGGAGTGACAACATCTATGGTTCTTCTTAAGTCCCCGGCAGACTGCGAAGAGCTACAAAAGGATCTCTCAAAACTAGGTGACTGGGCAACAAAATGGCAGATCAAATTTAATGTTGATAAATGCAAAGTAATGCACATTGGAAAACATAATCCCAACTATACATATAAAATGATGGAATCTAAATTAGCTGTTACCACTCAAGAAAGAGATCTTGGAGTCACTGTGGATAGTTCTCTGAAAACATCCACTCAATGTGCAGTTTCAGTCAAAAAAGCAAACAGAATGTTGGGCATCATTAAGAAAGGGATAGATAATAAGACAGAAAATATCATATTGCCTCTATATAAATCCATGGTACGCTCACATCTTGAATACTGCGTGCAGATATGGTCGCCCCATCTCACAAAAATATATTAGAACTGGAAAAGGTTCAGAAAAGGGCAACAAAAATGATTAGGGGTATTGAATGGCTTCCGTATGAGGAGAGATTAATAAGACTGGGACTTTTCAGCTTGGAAAAGAGACGACTAAGGGGAGATATGTTTGAGGTCTATAAAATCATGACTGGTGTGGAGAAAGTAAATAAGGAAGTGTTATTTATTCCTTCTCATAACATAAGAACTAGGGGCTACCAAATGAAATTAATAGGCAGCAGGTTTAAAACAAACAAAAGGAAGTATTTCTTCACACAATGCACAGTCAACCTGTAGAAGTCTTTGCCAAGACTATAACAGGGTTCAAAAAAGAGCTAGATTAATTCATGGAGGATAGGTCCAGCAATGGCTACTAGCCAAGATGGGCAGGGATGGTGTCCCTAGCTTCTGTTTGCCAGAAGCTAGGAATGAGCGACAGGGAATGGATCACTTGATGATTACCTGTTCTGTTCATTCCCTCTGGGGCACGTGGCATTGGCCACTGTCAGACAGGATACTGGGCTAGATGGACCTTTGGTCTGACCCAGAATGGCCGTTCTTATGTTCTTCACTCCCCACACAATAGGTACACCTGGGGAACAAAGACTGAACTGGGGGAAGTGCTGGACCCTGGCTAAAGGGATTTCTAGCCTGTGTATGAAACACCTGGGGATTCCAAGCTGTAAAGCAAGTGCAGTTTGCCCCTTAAGAATCTGCAGCCTGCTTGTATCATTTCTCAGGGTGAGAATCTGCTAATTCATATCCAATCTATTTAGTATATTAAGTTTAGTTTGCGTTTTTTGTTTATTTGCTAGGTAATCTGCTTTGATCTGTTTGCCATCACTTAAAATCTATCTTTTGTAGTTAATAAAATGTATTTAATGTTTTAATCCAAACCAATGAGCTTTGACTGGAGTGCTTGGGGAAAATCTCTGCTTGGTCACCACAAGTGTGCATTGTTTTCTTCACACTGAGGTAGAAACAGAGCGGGTATTAAACCCATATACTGGCCAGATTTGACCAGGACAGGAAGGTACTGCTCTTGGGTCCTAGGTTGGGAAGCTGGTGGTTAAAGAGCCTGCATATAACTGCAGCTGGGTGTGTCCCTAACTGTGTGAATGCTGGTGAAAGTGCAGGCTGGAGGGCTTTGCAGCTTGTCACAGCAGCTCAGTGTGAGAGGGAGCCCAGGCAGGTAGGTCAGTGGGCTCAGTGGTACCCCAGTTCCAGGTGGCACCCCCGGGAGGGAACCCATCACAGTGTTGTTTAATGCGCTACTGGAAGGTCTGAGTATCAACAATGAAGAGTGTAGTATAGGATCCTACAGAGAAGAGAGTAGGGTGAAATCCTGGCTCTATGAAGTCAATAGCAAAACTCCCATTAGCTCCAATAGGGCAAGATTTCTTCCCAAAAATGTAAAGCATTTTCAAATGGTTACTTTTGTCTCTTTTCTCAGCACACTAGACAATAAGACTTTAAAAGCATTAATGAATTTAGCAAATCACACCTATGATGCAGGTTAGTTTTATCAACTCTGTTTTATACACGATGAAACTAAAGCATAGAGTTGCCCAAGACTATACATGATGGGATCTAGAACCAGGAATAGAACACAGATTTCCCATCTCCCATGCTTGTTCTTTAGCCTCAAGGTCATCTTTTCCTGGTCCTTTGTTGTGGACTGCTACAAACTCTAAATCGTACTGAGCCTCTTCCATGTTTGAGTATGACTGGCAAAAAACCTTCCTCTTTCCAAACACAAGTGTCAGCAAGTTCTGTGCCAGCCAGGATGTTCTGCAGCAATTCCAACATGGTTGGCAGAATGCAATGTACTGTGCTATATTTGCAATGACCTTCCCACTAGAACAGGGGTTTCAACCTCAATTTACCTTAGGGCCAGTGCCAGTCCTCAAATCCTCCCAACGGGCCAATAATGTCACTGAAGATGGTGTTCAGAAAAGAAAACGTTTATATTGTATTTTTTATTTAGAATTCCTTAGAAATAATAAAACTGTCATACAACTTTATACAATTCTTCGCCTGCCAGAGAGTTTTTAATGTTTGTCAGACACCTGGCAACGCTTCAGTTCTGTCAGTTTGTTGATGTTTGGCCTCAGTGACTGAGCAGTTGAAACCTTCAGGATTGCAGCAAGGTGTGCATCAGATAGTTGTGTTTGGTATTTTGACTTGTTTATATTCTTTGTGGAAAAAAGTGACGCTGCCTTCATGGTTGACTCTGCCCGGCAACTAATGATGCTGCCTCCATGGCTGCCTCTGCCTGGCGACTAGTGATGGTGTATCTGTCCCTCTCCCCCAGCCAATGGGAGCTGTGGGGGGCGGCGCCTGCAGCAGACATTGCGAGCAGCGTGGCTGCATGCGTCTCTCCTTCACGGGCCGCAATGGGGAGGTTCTCGGGCTGCAGGTGGCCCACGGGCCAGGACTTTGAAACCCCTGCACTAGAGAAAATAGTGGTAGGGCTGTGCTAACAGGAATGTGCCCATAGCATTAGCTCTGCAAACCAATGTGATGGTGACAGCAGCAGTTATATTTAAAATGAGTTGATGCACCTTTTCTGCTACACATTTTAAAAAACAATTCAATTCACATAAAAGGGATAACTGTCCATCTGCCATTTAAATGTACATGCTTTCCCCCAATTTTCATCTTACTTTTTTTTGAAATCTGCTTTTTTTGTTTTGGCACAATCAAACCTTAAAAAAAAATTAGGAATATTATTAAAAAAAAAACTGGATCTAACCAAGTACATTAGAAGCAGAGGTAGCTCAGGGAATCAGTGTCTATCTCCTACTGGCATTTATATGAAGGTTCAGCAGTTCAGGTTCAAGGGTTGACCAGGGATAGGGTTTGGGTTTGTATTTAAAGGCCCCAAAATCATAGGACCCAAAACAACTGGAGACATGAGATCAGATGTTCCTGTGAGAGAGTTTCACCATTTGGTGCCAACATTTTCTGAGAATACCTGTTCTCCTGAGATTTCAACTATGGTGGGCTGCATTCAGATAGGATCTGGGGAAAGTAACATCTTCTTGGCAGTCAGATCCAACATGTAACCTAAAACCACGGATCTGAGCTCAGAAATGGGCAATCAGATCTATCTCTTGCACCTCAGAATTTCAAAGGGCTCATATTTGAGATTCCAGTTCAGGCCCATCCCCGAGTATGAGAGTTAGTTTTGATTTAAGTGAGAGGTGTAAGTTCTGTGAACAAACTTTGCTGTCTCTTAACCACTTTTGTACACTAAAGTTCAGTGTTCTGCTTAGAAAATGTAACCTCATAACGAAGTACACGCAATACCATTCCTTTTTGTCTGACAGACGTACCTATGGTTGGATGACCCAGCCCTAAAAACTACTAAATCACTATGTTTAACTCAGCTGTGGTGGAGCAGTAGCTGTTGCATGCTTGAGTTTTTCTGGATAGTATCAAAGCTCAGTTTTTGCCTCTGTCCCAGTATGGGTTCCTCCCAGACCTGAAGTCTCAGAATGAGAGAAGTTCAAGCATACTCCTCACATCATTCCCAAAGCACCCTCCCAGTCATCCTATGAAACAATCACTGCAAAGGAGCTGTCTGGCCAACAAGGGGGCCTCTAACTTTGATCAAAACCAAGACATTTCTTTTCTGTAATCGGCCCTGGATATGTTGAAAATTCCAGAAACATGCAAGGAGTGTTCAAGTGTTTGTGGGTGAGAGATTAGGGTGAACATGACTGAAGAGGAATATTTATGGTGCAATATGGGCTCATTCCCTGTCTGTGCAAGAGACAGAGTTTTCTCACAGACTGGTCCACACTGTGCAGTCATCTTCCACAGGTTCTAAGAACCATCTCCAACCACAGCACTTTCTGTTCCATATGCAAGCTGCTTTCACTAATTACACACCACAGCAGACAAATACAAATTTGAAAAATTCACAGGCAATTTTCTCTCTGGGAAAGGAAGAGAGAAAGAAAATAAGCCCCACCTGTGACAGGTGTTAGTCACATTGCTTACTACACTATTGGGAGGTGCTCAGATAACAAATGGGTGTGGTATAAGAATTCAAAGGGTGTGTTCTCATTTATTTCAATGGCAGCAGGATCAGGCCCTTCTTATTACTTTGACAACTGATAATAGTAAAGAAAGTTTTCTTAACATGCTATTTTAGGAGCCATCTGCACATTGATTCAAAAGAACATTTCTCACACCTTTCTCCCTAAAATTATTTTAATTCCCCCTTTCCCTCAGGGGACTTTTTACATTTAAATAGAACAAAAGCTTCTAAGTGCTTCCTTAATGCTTTTAATCCTCTCATTGCCCATATATGTTCAGCATACAGAGATGGCACAGGTTATCTGAATCATTCTCATGTGATGATGTAATGAAACGTATGGGTTTCCTACACACGGCAGTGCCTTCAGCTGCTATATCCCCAGAAGTGGTGATTCACAAGCATTACAACTGGTCATATGGGATCTCATGGGCAGCTATTGTTCCAGATCTCACAACAGATTTCAGAGTAGCAGCCGTGTTAGTCTGTATCCGCAAAAAGAACAGGAGTACTTGTGGCACCTTAGAGACTAACGAATTTATTAGAGCATAAGCTTTCATGGGCTACTGCCCACTTCTTCGGATGCATAACAGACTTTGCTCCTGCCAAAAGGCTATTAAACTCTCCTACACTCTAGAAAACAGAGTCATGGCCCTGAAGGGTGCGTACAATATATGACTGAAAAGCATATACTATTAATTTTGTAGATTGCAGCCATTCAACTTCAGCCCAGGTCAGTTTCTAGTAGTCAGGTGTTCATACTTAAAAAACAGGGTTACAACAGGCAGCCCTCAGGGAGGCCATCGGCTGAATGGATATGGAGCCCAAGCTAACCTCTTACCCCTAGAGGTGGTACCCTGTTTCCCCGAAAATAAGACAGTGTCTTATATTAATTTTTGCTCCCAAAGATGCGCTAGGTCTTATTTTCAGGGGATGTCTTATTTTTCAATGAAGAAGAATACGGTACACATCGGTGGATGCCTTATTATCGGGGAGGTCTTATTATCGGGGGGATGCCTTATATTACAACGAGAGGCAAAACTGTAAGTAGGCCTTATTTTCGGAGGATGTCTTATTTTCGGGGAAACAGGGTAGCTGTAGTATTTGAGCATTTAGGTATGTGAGGGGCACAGAGAACCGCACTCAGATTCTCAAAGAAATCAACTGCAACTGAACTTATTTGTATAGGAGGTAAGCTCCATGACTTAAGCCCTTATAATCTAGACCTTCCCTTCCATTGCAGAGTAACACTGGGTGAAGAGACTAGACACTCAACAAGTTACAGGAACAGTTTGTGTGTTGTAGGTAGAGAAGTTAGGAAACTCAAATCAATAGGGTGCCACTGGAGTCCTGCATATACTATACACTCTTCAAAAATTTTCCATCACTGCTAAGTTCAGATCACTGGGTGTTAGCAATGTTGGGAGCCCTAGTTCAACTGGGCTGCCAGCTGTGGGGCTGCTAGACACTACTTTTAAGCAGCATGTTGATTTGACCTATCCTTGCATGGGTGCCAATTCCTGTAGACATATACATTTCCAGGTGCAAGACGGAGCCAAGGGAGATTGTGGTTTTTAAAGACTGCGTCTCTTTGAATTGAAATGGGGTAGGGCTGTGGGATTGGTCTTCAGGATAAACACTTGCCTTCCCCCCTATTTTCAGAAATCACACTTAGTTCGCATATGCAAGATTCAATCAGAAAACTAGAGAACATGGAGAAACATTTTCTGCCTTCTAAACCTGTGATTTAAATGAAGAAAGTTACTGAAAAGGATTTAAAATTCTATCTTCAGCTTTATAATAAAACTCCCCATTCAATCAGGAGCAGTGATACTGCAGTCTGAAGTCTTCACATTTCTTATGCATGCTGTGACATTTCTCCTCAATTTAATGGCATTAATCCTACACTGGAATTGCCTTAACTTGCCACTGTGATGCTATTCTGCCCAGACTTTTGCTACAGTTGAACATTAATATCTTGTGGTGCACAATGCTTGCAACGGCAGTATTGTTTTTGCTAAGTGCTTTTTAAAAAAGAGAATTCTATGAATTGATTCTTTTCTGTTTCATTTTAATCTGTTGCTTTCTCTGGTGGCATGGCATATGCATTTAGGGAAGTGGGTGGGAACTGTGGGCATACTTCAGTACATGCTCCCCTCTATTATATAAATTAAACTGCTATAATGTATATTACTTGGGACTGTGTCTGAACAAGTTGGCATGAATCATACATTTTCAGATTTCAACTGCCCCACTTATCTTTTATTCATCATTTTTCCATCCCTGTCTACTGCGGGAAAGCTTTCCCTCTTCCTAAACTCCAGGGAAAAGGATGTCAAAGGCAGGCCACATTCTGATCTTAGTTATACCAGTGTAAATATGGATTTAGTAGAATTACTCCAAGTGTACTTGGAATTTGAAGGCAAGTGAAGGAAGCTTGTGCTTGCCTCTTGGTTGTCTGATAGTGCTAACATTTCATTTCACATTAACATCCCAATAAGGTGCTATTTTGCTACCATTTTAGCCCACAGAACTACAGATTCCACAACATGGAGCATTGATTATGTCTGCACTATGGAGACTATATCTGCCAAACTATCCCAGCATAGCCCTGTAGCACAGACATAGCCTACACTGACTGAGGGAGTTTTTCTGTCAGCATAGGAACACCATCTCCCCAAATAACATTGGCTATGTCAAAGGAAGTACTCTTCCGTGGGCATAGCTTTGTCTACACCAGGGCTGTCAGCACTGCACAGCTATGTGGGACGAGGGGGTGGCTGTTCACACCCTTGACTGAGGTAGCTATGGTGATAGAACTTCCAAGTTTAGACCAAGCCTCAGACAGCAAATGCCATCTTTCACAGCTACAATGGCTAGAAAGCTTGTTTTTCTTAGGCCTACTCTACACTTAACATTTAGATGGACTTAGCCACGTTGCTCAGGGCAGTGAAAAATCCATACCCTGACTGCTGTAGTTAACATGGCCTAATCCCTGGCATAGATTCAGCTAGGCCAACACAAGAATTCATCTGTTGACCAAGCTACTCTAGCTCAGGGAAGTGATTACCTCCATTGACGGAAAAGCCCTTTCCATTGCTGTAGGAAATGTCTATGCTGTAGTGGGGCATAGCTGCAGCTGCCTGTAGCATAGACACAGCTTAGCGAAAAGTTCAGATACTGTAAGATACAGGCAATTCTGCACCTAAAACCTGATTCGGATGTTCAGGAATGGCCTCCACATTTGTGGCCACAACTTTGTGCAAGACTATTTAGATTGTAAACTATATTCTTATACTGCACCTAACACAATGAAATCCCCATCTTGGTTAGTGCCTCTAGACACTACTTCTATAATAATAATAATAATAGCTTTGCAGTTCTAACCAACTGATCTGCAGTTACATTCAAGTAGCTATATGCGTAAGTGCCATTACTTGAACCATTGGTTAGTAGGAGGCACAAAACTGCAGATCAAGTCGACATCCTTATAAAAAAAAATCAGTCCCTAAATCTGTAGGATTTTCCTCTCACCAAAGGCCACTCCAAGGGAATGAAAAAGTCATTATTTGAGCAAAATTGCCATTGACTTCAATGAGAACTGTGATTAGGAGCCACAAATACTGACAAACATTTCTGAGCTTTTGCTGGAAACAAATACAGGAGCGGATGAAGAAAGGGCAAAGTCTGTTCATTTACACTGGTGAAAATCTGGAGTAACTCCATAGACTTCACTGGAGTTATTGTAGCCTTTCACCGGTGAATTGAGAGCAGACTTTGGCTCTCATTGTTTGAGTCTTTCAAGTGCAGATTATTTTGGCTCTAGCTTATCTATAGTAAAATAGGGTGCATTAGGAGAACATGTGCAAAAGCTAGTTGGAGCTGACACCTTTTATCAGGTTACTTTTAAACCCACTGTTACAGCACAGGCAATATTTCATGAGGCAGAGTGTATCAGATGTGTGCCTGCTTACATACAGCTGCACTGCCCTAGTCATCATGACATCCGCCGGTTAAGTTCTCATTTCTAGAGTTTGGCTGACAGCCAGTAAATCACTCAGTAGAATTTTCTGCCCTTCAGCGTTAGTACATGTCTTAGTACTGTGTAGCTGGTTCCTCTAAAAACAGTGCACTTCAGTATCAAAAGACCACACTGGTTTGAGACCGGAAGCTTGCTTTCCTGTAGATTAGTTTAGTGATTCATTCATTCTTTCTTTCTTTTATTCCTCCAACAGCTGCTGTGTCAAGTGACAATATGGAGCTGCATGGACATCCTACTACCATGCCATGCTTTACACCAAACTATGAACTGCAGCAGAGCAATATATTTAAGAGTCACACTGGCAAAATCATTTATGGAATGAAGGGGTCGATTGTGGTAGACAGCAAATATAGAGCATGATCTTGCAGGACATTCACCCCTGCAAGGTGCTGAGTGCATTCAGCCCACACTAACTTCAGTGGGAGCTGAGGAAGCTCAGGACCTTTCAAAAATGCTGAAGGAATTGCAGGTTTAGGCCCAGCCTGTTTTTCCTCTATTCAGTGTACAGGCTGCATTAAATGAATGACAGATGGGGTGCTACTTCCTTTGGTTTCATAAGGCAGGAACGAGCACCAGTTTGGGGGGCTTTATCATGCAAAGTAAGGTTCTTGCTCAGACATATGTGGTCATTTTCTTGGATTGAAATGCATGGGACTGGAATCTTTTTGCAGTTTTTCTTGTTTGTTTAGAAAACCAGCCAGTGCTATTTATATTCACTTCTTAACATAAGCTTCTAGCTCAAAACTGCTAGATTTTATGCACTATCCAAAGAATATACTAATTGCACTAAGTCCTCTTTGAAAGATCTAGCTGAGAGAACATTTGGGTATGGCAAAGCACAAGATCTCCTTGACTGTCATATTTAGCACTTCCATAGCACCTTTCGTTCAAGGATCTCAAAACACTTTATAAATATTAAGCCCTGCAACACCCCTGTAAAGTAGATAGTTATACCTATTTACAGTTCAGGAAAATGAGACACAGATAGTTTAAGGACTTAACTTTCAGAGTTTGTCTTCACTGCAAAAAAACAGGTGTTTTTACATTGAGATCATAGCTAACTTGAGATCACTAGGAGTTTACGCAGATTATTGAAACAAGGTACTGTAGGTTTTACCTTGATATATGCAGTGTTGCTGTAGCTGTGTCGGTCCCAGGATAATAATGAGACAAGGTGGATGAGATAATATCTTTTATTGGACCAACTTCTGTAGGTGAGAGAAAGCGTCTGTCTTTCATCAACAGAAGTTGGTCCAATAAAAGATATTACCTCATCCACCTTGTTTCTGTAATTACCTTGATATAGTTAGTCAAAGTAAATCCCAGGGAGTAGAGGGGAGGGAGAGTATAAGATTGACCTCAGCTAGCTACACTGAGGGCATGTTCCTTACTATATATCACTGTAAATCTGTCTCTAAGTGATTTTCTTATAGTTTTACAGCAGGTGATCAGCAGAGCTGGGAACAGAATCCCCAAGTCTTGGTTCCCAGTTCCCCCCACCCTACTTTAATCACGCTCTCTGTAGCCACCTCTCCCCGCTGCACTGAGAGAGCTGCTATATGTGACACTTACAGTAGTTTCCCAAAGGCATGAATTGTAGCACAGTAAAAATATGTGGGCAACTACAGCTTCTCTTGTGCGCAGATCAGAATAATGTCTATTATATAGCTGTTCAAACAAACTGAATAGCAAGCTCCTTGCCTGGACATGACTTATTAATTTATTTCTGTTCTATAAAGACAAGAAAGAAAAACAAGAGCCATGTCTTGAGAACAGACACGATGCTGTATGTGTAGCTTTTTCTTTTTTTAATCCACAGGACAAAGTGGGAGATGGGGGGGGGGGGGGGGGGGGGTGGCAGGGATAGCTCAGTGGTTTGAGCATTGGCCTGCTAAACCTAGGGTTGCAAGTTCAATTCTTGAGGGGGCCACTTAGGTATCTGGGGCAAAATCAGTACATGGTCCTGCTAGTGAAGGCAGGGGGCTGGACTCAATGACCTTTCAAGGTCCCTTCCAGTTCTAGGAGATAGGATATCTCTATTAAAAAAAAAAAAGGATGATTTGTGTATGAATTTAGTAAGCTTAATGGTAAAGACTAGATAACATGGTACAAAGACAATAATTGTAAAAGGCAAATCACTTAGATAAGCTTTTCAGTTTTATGTGCTGTTCCAGAGAAATAAGTGCCATCCCTGAACAGGATTCACAGTACTTTAGTTACAACTGTCAGTACTTGTCTTTCCCCTTGGACTGGGATTTTTGCTTCATCCCTGAGTGCTAACGTTAGATCTAACCATACCTATGAATTATTATTTCATCAAATTGACAAAATACAGCTATAGGCACCAACCTAAATATTAGATATCCATCCCATAGGTTAAAACACATAATACAAGAGGATTGCCCATGAATGTAACCAGTCTCACCCTCAGCCAGCTCCTTCCTCAAGAGCCTGACAAAAGACTGTTTTTGCAGCATGTTCAGAAGGTTAAAATTAAAAAGTTTAAAATGGCCCAAAGCAACAGCCCAGACCAGAATGACTTCCTGATTCTTCTCTCAGACTTCCGCCTCCTTTATTATTTACTGTTATTGTTGTCAAGCCACAGCAGAAATACAGGTGTAATAGGCATAACCCACTTTACCTTGTAATTTAAGCACATTGATTTATTTTTAAATGCCACCTTTGCGGTTGTAAAATTAAGGGGACTACTTTTTATTGGCAAGTATGCACATTATTTTCTGACAATTTGCACACTGTGCCTGGTGCCATACAAACATTTAGGAAGGAACAGTCACTGATCTGAAGAGTTCACAATCTTAAAAAAAAAAAAAAAAAAAAACCCACCTGTGAGGACAATTGTTTCCATTTTGGTGCCCAATACGACCATTTGATTTGAGATCCCCACTGGCCAGTCCTTAGTCTTCAGGAAATCATCTTAACTGATACATAAATAATTCTCAGTATTTATATCCTTTTACAAACGTTAACTAATTCACATGCCATGCTAACCTTAACAAACTGACCTCACATTTAGCACAACATGGCACTGAACAGAAAGAAAAATCGTTTGCTTCTTCTCTGGTAAAGAAGCCCCTGATAATTTGGGATTTCCTGTAGGGAAGCTCAAAGTGAAGCACTCTCTGACCTTTTTCTGTAGAGCAAGCCACTTACTCTGTTGTGTTTCTTCCAGGTCTCATCTCCTTCTTGGAAGTGGGTTGAGGGAAAAAGTGGGGAAGGATGGACAGTAGTTAAGGTTAATGTTTTTCCTATCAAGTATAGTTTTTCCAGTATGCTAGATCATCAGGTTAGCCACCCAAAATGGATTTGAATCAGATGTACAGGGGCATAAGCGCCGACTTCCCCTCTGCCCGGTGGGTGCTCGACACCCCCCCCGTCCCGCTTCTTCCCACCCCTGCACCGCCCTCGCCCCGCCCCATTCCACCCTCTTCCCCCAAGTGCCCGCCCCTTCTCCGCCTCCTCCCTTGACGGGGGCTGGGAGGGAGGAGGAGGAGTGGGGACGCGGTTCACTGGGGGGGGGGAGGAGAAGGCGAGGTGGAGATGGGGGGAGCTTGGCTGCCCGTGGGTGCCGAGCACCTGCTAATTTTCCCCCATGGGTGCTCCAACCCCGGAGCACCGACGGAGTCGGTGCCTATGTACAGGGGCCTAATTTTAAGACCAGGGTGCCCATGTTTGGCACCCAAATCCTGCTTTTGGGAACTAAGAATATTGAAAACCTGTACCCATTTTATGTGCCCAAATAGCAGGATTTAGGAAGATGTCCTATGAAGCTACCAACATTGGAAAGCTGGTCCACAGTTCATGATCACTGCCAAACCAAATGGACTTAAAATTATGCTGAATCAAAGTGAATTTGCAGCCAATGTTTTTATTCAACTCAAATACATTTTGAAATAATTAAAGAAACGGTCTATTTTTCTCATTACTGATCAACCCAAACAAATCAACGTATGCGTTAAATTAAAGAACTTTCCTGTTGAATCGAATTATATTTTTTAGCAATACTGGGTTTTCACCCACAGAGCAGTTAAAACATCTGTGTTGTTGGAGATAACAGTACTATGGGAAAGGTAATTTTTATACAGATATTTTTACCTATCTTTGATGCTTCCAGGATAAGTTCCCCAAACCCCCAGGGGTGTATGTGATGTTTTGATGTTCAGATGCAATGTTCTTAGTAGTTTTTAGATCACACACACATTCACACACACACACACACACGGAAAGAAAATAACTTCTTCAAAAATAATACAGGAGTAACACATTTGCATTAATGCTAAGGGGCCTAATCCAAAGCCAAATTAAGTCAATGGAGTAATTTCATTTAACTTCAATAGGTTTTGGATTAGGCCCTAGAAGATTCATTGTAAAATAATGGACGTTGTGAACAAGGCATCCGACTGGAGGATCAGGGCACTAATGGAGCTGATTGCAGAACTTGTCCCTTAGGGCCTAATGCAAAGACCAATGATATCAATGGGAGGTTTTTCAATGGGCTTTGATTCTGCAATGTGATGTGTGCACATAGACTTGTGTACCAGCACTGAGCCCCACTGAGCGTATGTCCAGGGCCGGCGCAACCCATTAGGTGACCTAGGCGGTCGCCTAGGGCGCTACAATTTGGGGGGCGGCGACCATGGTGGTATTTAGGCGGTGGGACCTTCCGCTGCCTCTGTGGGGGGCGGCATTTTGGAGCGGGACCTTCTGCCGCCTAAGGCGGCAGAAAAGCTGGCGGCACTCCTGCGTATATCTACACAACAAGCTGCGGCTGGCCTGTGCTAGTGACTTGGGCTGCAGGGCTATTTTATTGCTGTGTAGACTTCTGGACTCAGGATGCAGCCCGAGCTCTGGGACCCTCCCACCTTGTAGGGTCCTAGACCTGGGCTCCAGGCTGAATCTGGAAGTCTACACAGCAAAGAAAGAGCCCTGCAGCCCAAGCCCCAAGAACTGAGTAGGCCGGCACGGGCCAGCCACAGGTGTCTATTTGCTATTTGCCTGACTTCATTGGGGCATTACATGGGTGCACTGCTCTGCCTGTGGACATCACATTACAGGATTGAGGCTTCAGTGAGTAAAGAAGCTCATAGCTGCCAAGTTTTGCACAGCACCATGTGTGACACTTTGTGCAAGTTACTCAATGAGCTATTTTGCATTTTTGCAACTAATTTGAATATAACCCTGAACTCTGTTTTTTTTTTTTTTTTTTAAATAGTGGACTTTGTGCTGGTGAGAGGCAGCCCTGAATGAAGCTTTAGTTTATCTACAGGGCCGCAGGCTTCCCACACACAATGCCCTGTCAGCTTGCCTCAACTTTGATCTGCAGAGGAATTTCCTCTGGAGTAACAGGAGGAGTTCAGTCTCCATGGCCCATGAAGCTCTTGGGCTGTCTGCTGAGTCTTACCAATTAATGCAAAGTCACAGTGGGGCACATGTGATGTGTGAGCTGGACCTAAGACTCAAACTCCCATCTCATACAGGAGCCACCAAATATCCCTGAGATGGAACAACTTTGAATCCCTACTGAACTGGGCTAGATTCATAGTGCTGACCTAGTGGCAAAAGCTTTGAAGCTCATTAGCAATGTCCTAAGACATCCAGTCCGCTAATAAGCACTGAAGTTACACCTTCAAGAGTGAAGTTTATTTTCCTTGAAATACAAGCTTATTAAATCACGCTCTGATGTTCCTATAGCTTAGACAGGGAGGGTCTTCCACTCGCTGGACACAGGCAAAATCTCCCACACACTTCATTCAGGGCTTGTCTACACTTGAAACATTACAGTGGTGCAGCTGCAGCTGTTCCACTGTTGCACTTCAGAGTAGACACTACCTACAGACAACAGGGATGTAGGAAATCCTCCTCCCTGAGAGGTGGTAGCTAGGTCGACAGAAGAATTCTTCTGTCGACCTAGCGCTCGGCTGGGGATTCGGTTGGCTTAACTATGCTGCTCAGGGGCGTGGATTTTTCACACCCCTGAGTGGCATAGTTGGTTAACCTAACATTTTAGCATAGGCCAGGCCTGTCTCAAACACACTGCATTTGCCACACCCTATTCTTAAAGGGACAGCTCCCTTTTATACAGATACAACTCTAAAATATTAAAACTACATTAAACTTCACTTCTGAATATTGTGTTTTGCAATATAATATAATATAATGTCAACAATTATTCCAGGCTCCTCACACTAGCATATATTCCTCCTGTGCATAATTTGAACCCACAGGAGGAATATATGAGGTCTACAGAATAAACCTCTCGCTTCAGCTATAGGAGTAACTGATAGTGGAAGGGATGGTAGACTGAGGAGCATAACCTAGAGGGAGGCACAGCTATTTTTGAACTAGTAGTAGTATGCTGGGAATGCTGGATTCTTTTCCGACCTCTGGGAGCAGAGTCTGGTCTTCTGGTTACAGACAGCATGGCTAAGTGTAAGGACACCACTCTCTTGGGGGTGTTTGCAGGGACTGAACCTGGGATCTCCGTATCTAAAAGCTTGAGCTTCTACCATTTATTCTAAAGGACCATCTACAATAGCAGAGAGGCAATATCAGACTTTTAAACATTTATATGTGGTCTAGCCACTAGAGAAGACAAAGACTCTTTGACAGGGTTACTGGCTTAGTGCAGGGTGGGGGTGGGGAGGAGCAGTAGACATGATATACAGTAACTCCTCACTTAACATCCTCCCGCTTAACGTTGTTTCAAAGTTACCTCGCTGCTCAATTAGGGAACATGCTCGTTTAAAGTTGTGCAATGCTCCCTTATAACGTCGTTTGGCTGCCTGCTCTGTCCACTGCTTGTAAGATTCTGTGGAAGAGCAGCGACTTTACAAGGGAGCATTGCACAAGTTCCTCTTCTCCGCCTCCTCCCCCTCCTGTTTGGCAGCGCTTAGGACTTTCTGGGAGGAAGGGGGAGCAGCGGGGAAGTGCTGCGTCTCTGCTCCTTCCCCTCCCTCCCAGAAAGTCCTAAGCGCGAAGTGCTGGCAGGGAGGGGGAGGAGCAGGGAAGCGCCGCATCTCTGCTCCTGCCCCTCCCTCCCAGAAAGTCCTAAGCGCCACCAAACAGTTGTTTGGTGGCGCTTAGGACTTTCTGGCGGGGGAGGGAGGAAGGAACGGGGATGCGGCATGCTCCGGAGAGGAGGTGGAGTGGGGGTGGGAAGAGGTGGGCCTGGAGTGGAGCAGGGATGGGAAGAGGCAGGCCTGGAGCATCCCCAGGCAAAGTTGGCGCCTGCTCTTCTCCGGGGAAGCTGCTGCTGCTGCTGCGAAGGTGCTTCCTAGTATCCTTGCCTGCAGTGGGCTGTGCCTGTGTGAGGGAAGCCAGGGGTACTTCCTAACCACAGTACAGTACAGTACTGTACAGTATATAATGCCTTTTGTCTGCCCCCCAAAATGTCCTTGGAACCTAACCCCCTGCATTTACATTAAATCTTACAGGAAAATTGGAATCGTTTAATGTCGTTTCACTTAAAGTTGCATTTTTCAGGAACATAACTACAACATTAAGTGAGGAGTTACTGTATCTTGATTTTAGAAAGGCTTTTCACATAGTCCCACATGACATTCTCATGAGCAAACTAGGGAAACGTGGTCTAGATGAAATTATTATAAGGTGGGTGCACAACTGGTTGAAAGACTGTACTCAAAGAGAAGTTATCAATGACTTGTTGTCAGACTGGGAGGGATATCCAGTGGGGGCCCACAGGGGTCAGTCCTGGGTCTGGTACTAGTCAATATTTTCTTTAATGACTTGGATAAAGGAATGGAAAGAATGCTTATAAAATTTTGCCATTGACATCAAGCTGGAAGGGATTGCAAGTACTTTGGAGGAGAGGCTTAGAATTCAAAATTACTTTCACAAATTGGGGAATTGTTCTGAAATCAACAAGATGAAATTCAGTAAAAAGTGTGAAGTACTTCACTTAGGAAGGAAAAGCCAATGCACAAATACAAAATGGGGAACAACTGGCTAGGCAGTAGTTCTGTGGAAAGGATCTGGGGGTTATAGAGGGTCACAAATTGAATATGAGTCAACAATGTGGTGCAGTTGCAAAAATGGCTAATACAATTCTGGGATTTATTAGCACGAGTATTGTTTGTAAGAGATAATTGTCCTGCTCTTTTATGCATATATGAGGCCTCCCCTAGAGCACTGGGTCCAGTTTTGGGTACCACACTTTAGGAAAGATGTGAACAAACTGGAGAGTCCAGAGGAGAGCAACAACATTGATAAAAGGTTTCAAAAATTTGACCTATGAGGAAAGGTTGAAAAACTGCGCATGTTTAGTCTTGAGAAAAGAAGGCTGGTTACACACACCTCATAACAGCCTTCAAATGTGTTAAGGGCTGTTAAAAAGTGGATGGTGATCAATTGTTCTCCATGCCCACTGAAGGTAGGACAAAAGGGGGCTTAATCTGCAGCAAGGAAGGTTTAGGTTAGATACTAGGAAAAACTTTCTAATTGTAAGGGTAGTATAGTGAGGGGGCATGGTCTCCCTCCCTGATGGATAAGGAGAGGACCAGGACCGCTCCCTGGTGGGCAAAACTGGGTTACCCGCAGTCACCCTGCCGGAAGCAGAGGGGCGGGACAGGAACCAGAACTATAAAAGGCTGGCCCTCCAGCTCAGTTGGGGCAGAGCTACCAGATGAGCAGTATGTCCTGCCCCAAATTGCTGGAACCCAGACATGACAGAGGCTGCTCTATTGCCAGAGACCCAGAGGGACTGCTGGAGCTGCCAGACACTGGGGATGCCAAGGCGCTGCCACTAGCCATCTACCCCAGCGAGGTGAATGACAACCCCGGAAGCCAGGTACCCCCTAAATGGGAGAATAGGAAGGAGTCCAGGGAAGCTGAATAGAGTTTGGCTGTGTTACGCACTACAAGTCGGCCAGCGTGTTGCGGCCAGATTTCCCCACTGACCCAGTGGCGGACCACTCAGCCACTGTTAGGGCCTTGGGCTGGGATGCAGTGGATTGGATGGGCCTGCGCAGGGCCGGCTCCAGGCACCAGCCCAGCAAGCAGGTGCTTGGGGCAGCCAATGGAGAGGGGCGGCACGTCCGGCTCTTCGGCAGCAATTCGGCGGCGGGTCCCTCAGTCCCTCTCGGAGGGAAGGACCTGCTGCCGAATTGCCACCGAAGAATGAAGTGGCGCGATAGAGCTGCCGCCGATTGCGATCGAGGCTTTTTTTTTTTCTTTTCCCGCTGCTTGGGGCGGCAAAAACCCTGGAGCCGGCCCTGGGCCTGCGTCCCCCTCCCCCATGCCACTCCACCACTGGTGGGGATGGCAGACTCCCCATGTTTTGGCCAGGAGGCCTGCATTGATCTGGTGCCCACCCGAGCTAGGATGCCAGAGGGTTTTGCTGGCTCTTGCGCCAGAGAGCTAATCCCCCGTAGACTGCTATATTGCTCTGCCTGACTACAGGACAGAGCCCTTAACTGTTTGCTACCCTTCCCTGATTGAGGCCCTGGGAGGACATAGAGACTGCTTATTGCTCTGCCTGCCTGCAAACCAGAGCTGTTAACTAATTATGCTCCTGCCCTGATTGAGGGCGCGGGGCCTATAGGCTCATTACTACCCTGCCCGACTGTGGGCCAGAAGCATCAAGTGTGCTGTCTTGCTCTGGCTGAGAGCCGAGGCTCACAGACGCAATTGTCGCTAGGCTTGGACTGCAGGCTTGGATTTATCATTAATTAACTGTCAGCTAATCCCCCTCCTGCCCCTCCCCCACCCGTGAACGGAGTTGGTCTAAGAATATTGCAGTGAGAGGGTGTGGTCTCCCTCCCTGATGGATGGGGAGAGGACCGCGACCGCCTTACAGGTAGTTAAGCTCTGGGCTAGGCTGTGGCATCCCCATCATGAAGGTTTTTAAGAACAGTTTGGACAAACACTTGTCATGGATGGTCTGGGTTTACTTGGTGATGCCTCAGTGGTGGGGGGTGGTCCTACATTTCTATGATTCTATGACTCATACTGTCGTTGTGTGAATTATACAGGCACATAATTTGGGCTCTTTTATGTGAAAGACAATATGGCAAAGGGGCTGAGACTTGGGTCTGTCATTAGAAACTGAGGGTATGTCTACACTGGTGTAGCACTTCAGCATAGACAGTGCCTATGCCAACAGGAGGGGTTCTCCCATCAGTGTAGTTAATCCACTTCCCTGAGAGGCTGTAGTTAGGTTAATGGAAGAATTTTTCTGTCAACCTAGAGATGTCTATATTGGGGGTTAGGTCGACATAGCTACAGCTCTCAGGGGTGGGGATTATTCATACCCCTGAGAGACAGTTTTGCCAATGTAAATTCCCAATGTAGACCAGGCCATAGTTAAGATGACCTCATCCCAAGTGTAGACAACACTAGGTTGTCTTTTGAGCTACTGCCTCTTGAGGAGGTGGATTATCTACAGCTCCAGGAGAACCCTTCCCAGGCTGTAGCCCTGCTCATGTTCCATCCCCCGCCCTGAAGCCGGCAGGAGCTCACCTGCAGCTATGGCCTGGAGCTCGGGGCTCGGCCAGTAGCCAAGGCCTGGGACAGCTAGGGGTTGCTTGGGCTGGCACAGGGGATGGGCCAGTGGCCCAGGGTGGCTCAGGCTAGCCAGCAGGGGCTGAGCCGCCCATGACCCATCCCATTGCTAATATCTGCACTGAAGCACTATAGTGACACAGCTGCAATTGTAACATTTTAAGCGTAGACATCGCTTCAGTCACAGTAACTATCCCGACATAGTAAGTATCTGAAGTGTTTATCCTCAGTCTAACACTACACTGAAAGTCTATGGTATTATCTACTTGTAGAAGTTTCATTCCTGTATCTTGATGGAAAAGCAACAGCAGTCTGTGTGCAGTGTATGCAAACAGCCAGCCAGATCCCTCAGCTAGTGCAAATCAGTGTAGCTCCATTGAAGTCCACACTGGGTCACAGCTGCTGGGGAGCTGGCACAGTATGTGCAACATGATGGACCAGATCGTGCGATGTATACAGAGCCCTGAGCATAGTCCTGGGAAAGATCATGCCTCAGGTGGTACCATTCCTGCTGGAACTTCCAGGTGCTCAGAAGGAGTGAAGTAGCATAATCCCCCTTGGCCACTCCCCCTTGGATCTGTGTGTAATGTCTCTGGTATCCTTGACTCCTGCAGGCAGTCTGCCTCCCACCAGGTCTTCCATACCTCAGCCCTCAAGCCAAGTTACATGAAGCTCAAACCTCTTCTGGGGCTAACCAAAAGGACCACATGAAAATCCAAACACATCCAAATAATTCTTCCCCCCCCCCCCTGGGGCTACTGAAATCTATTGTTTCCACTTACTAACCCTATCTCAGGGCTCCTGTCCAGAGGAGCCTACTGTGCTCCCTGTGGGTTTCTTCCATCTGTTGTAGGCCCTAACTAAGGGCTCCCGCCCCAGGAACCTACTCTGCCATTTATGGGTTTGCCTCTGTAGAAGAGTCCTGCTTTCTCTGCAGTGTCTCTTTGGATCTTGCCCCCTTTCTGGGGCCTGCCACAGGGATCATTTCTTTTCCTGTGACCTTCCTCCATCTGCCTATGCCTGGCCCTTCCTCCTCTCTCCTCGGTCTTCTCTCCTCAGCTCCTTATAAGGCCTAGATCTGCCCCCTCTGGCTGGGATTCTTTCTCTTGCTTTTCAGACAATGGGGGTTAAGCCCCATCAAAGGGAGGAAACAGCTTTGCTGGCTGGTTCAGAGATGAGAGGCAATGGGTTTTTTGGTCTGCCTCCTCCCTGCCTTTCCTCGCCTGAGGGCACAACCAAGGAGCTGTCCCTGTGCTCATGGGAGCACAAGGATTGCAACTGCAGCTAGCCACTGAGCATGGGGGCAGAAGGAAGAGGGGAAGCTCCTTACGACTTGCCTGCCTGCCCACCCATGAAGGGGTCAGGCACAATCTAGCCCACAAGCCTGTACTCCATGTAATGCTTTAGTAGAATGAATCACTGATTTAAGCAGCATGAACTCAGGAGCTGCAAGCCCCAAGGCTTCTTGAATAGTCACACACTGTGTGGTTGTAGGTGAAATAGTTTCCTGTGAGTTACTCAGAGAACTCACAGGTGCCACCCGGGTAATAAAGCCAACACCCACCACACCCTGCACAGAGACTTTTGGTTTCCCCTTCTTGCCAAGTTCTGAAAGACTTTGTACTATTTTTTCCTCTTTGCAGAGGTGTGACGTGCTCACTTTAATCACTGCTGCATTATCTGTGGGCCTGGTCAGCATGGTTCACTGACACTGGCTGAGGAGAGAACCTCCCTGCTCACGCTGTATCAGTCAAGGCAAATGAATTGCAGGGAAGTCCTGCAAATGCTGACACAGAATGAAAGTGTCAGCAGCACAAGTCCTTTTTCATTCTGTACAACTGGTGGTTTAGTGTTTTTAGAACTGACAGTTCAGAAAATAGGGATCAAAAGGTCAGGAAATCAAACCTATCCATGGGTGTAACTGTAGAATGAAAGCAAGCGGGAATTGAATTTTGGCACAATTACTTCTACAGTATTTTCAATCAAATATTTAAAAAAATCTTCATTTCATTGCTGGCTTTGAAACTGCCGGTGTACAAGAAGGCTTGGCCCATGACCCTGGGAAACCACTTGTCATATACCCAGGGCCGGCTCCAGGCACCAGCTTGGCAAGCAGGTGCTTGGGGTGGCCACTCCGGAGAGGGGCGGCAGGTCCAGCTATTCGGCAGCAATTTGGCGGACGGTCCCTCACTCCTGCTAGGAGCGAAGGACCTTCCGCCGAATTGTCACCGCAGATCGCGATCGCGGCTTTTTTTTTTTTTTTTTGGCTGCTTGGGGCGGCCAGAACCCTGGAACCGGCCCTGCATATACCTAGTCAGAGTTTGCTCCAAACTTATCTTTCATGCTTTTTTTTCCCCTGTGGTGTAAAAGTGTTCCCAGCCCTGGATTTCTCCAGGCTCTGACTCTTGTGGTACTGATAGGGTTACCATATTTAACAAATAAAAAAAGAGGACCCTCCACGGGCCCTCGCCCCGCCCATTTCTCACCCCCAGCCCCGCCCCAACCCGCCCCTTCCCCGCCCTAACTCCGCCCCCTCCTCCCTCCCACTCCCAGCCATGCGAAAAGGGCTGCCTGATCGCTACCGGCTTCACGGTTTGCCGGGCAGCCCCCAGACTCTGCGCCCCTGGCCGGCGCTTCCCTAGCGCAGGGTCTGGAGGCTGCCCGGCAAACCGTGAAGCCGGTAGCGCTTGGGCTTCGGGCAGCCCCTATGCCTCCGGACCCTGCGCCCCCAGCCTGGCACTTACCCTCCCGGGCTCCGGCGGCGCAGGGTCCGGAGGCATGGGGGCTACCCAAAGCCCGTAGCGCTCAGCTCTTAAACAGAGCCGAAGAGTCAGGGGAGGAGCAGAGTCGCCGCGGCCGGAGGCTCTGCTCCTCCCCTGACTCTTCGGCTCTGTTTAAGAGCCAAGCTGCCCGAGCGCTACCGGCTTCGGGCAGCCCCCATGCCTCCAGACCCTGCGCCGCCGGAGCTCGGGAGGGGAAGTGCCCGGCCAGCGGCTGGGGTCCGGAGGCAAGGGGGCTGCCTGAAGCCCATAGCGCTCAGGCAGCTCGGCTCTTAAACAGAGCCGAAGAGTCACGGGAGGAGCAGAGCCGCCGCGGGAGAGGAAGTGCCCGGCCGGCATTTTCCCGGACATGTTCAGCTTTTTGGCAATTCCCCCCGGACAGGGGTTTGATTGCCAAAAAGCCGGACATGTCCGGGAAAAACTGGACGTATGGTAATCCTAGGTATTGACCCAGTTACATGTATCAAGTTGCCCTTGAAAGGTAGCGCTGTACACCTGCCTCCAATTTCACATGTTGAACACATCAATCATTCGGGGAAGGATCCTTTGGATGGTGTATTCAGATTTAGTAGCACGGACCCACGTTCAGTGTAATCACACTGGTGTAAATAAGGGCAGAATCTGGCCCTTCCTGATTAGTGTAGCTCCTATGAATGGGCAAATAGTTTGGAAATGCAGCTCTGGCCTAATCAACCTTGTTTGAGGCCTGGTCTACACTACCGACCTATACAGACGCCCCCTGGGTTACGCAAACTCGACTTACGCAAATCTGCATTTATGGAAAAAGTCCTGTAAGCTAGAAATAGGAGGGGTTTTTTTTGTTTTGTTTTTTGTGTAATGGTTGGGTATATGTTTCCGACTTATGCAAAATTCGAGTTATGCAAGGCGTTCCAGAATGCTTGCGTAAGTTGGGGAGCATCTGTATTGGTATAATTACATTCTGCTCAGGGGAGTGAAAAAATCCACTCCCCATAGTGACATAGTTATACTGATCTAGCCTCCTGTGCAGACCATGCTATGCTGGCAGGAGAGCTTCTCCTGCCGACATAACTACTACCTCTCGGGGAGGTGGATTAACTACACCAATGGGAGAGCTCTCTCCTGGTGGCTTAGAGCTTCTTCATTAAAGTGCTCCAGTGGTGCTGCACCAATGCAGGATTTTAAGTGTAGACTTGTCCTGAGTCTCCTGAACTGAATGAACCTGAGTGTGGGTGTGACATAGCATTGCACATGCCATTATATCACAATGTCATCATTAGAAGAGCTTGCCATTTTCTTTCATCCAGGGAAGGATATGAGATTTTAACTCTTCCCTCTCCTATTTTGCACAAACAAATGTGGCTACAGAGGCACACTCCCTGATTTTAAAATATGTAGGTGTCTTCTTGCCTAGTGTTGAGAAGAGGACATAAGCCACTGGAAGCAGATTTATTGCCTTTTTAGCAGATTTTAAATTCAATTTTCTCTTCTCACATTCAAGAAAAATAATTGTGTTTATATGCATGTGCACAGTATTATTTTCAAAGGGTGAGTTATGGTCAAATATCTGTCTCTCTCATTTGATTAACTTCAGTGATCGACGTAGGGCCAAGGGGCTTTTGGGAACTACTGTCTATTGCTAGGTGTCTCATCACCATCTAATCTCTAACATTTCATATATCTGCCAGCTTCATCTATTGAATTTCATAGACTTCATTTCTGTCTTCAAGCCCCTCCATCACACTCAATGTCACACAGAAGTTACCCAAAAGTCAAAGACAGAATTTTTCCCCCCTCCAGAAAAATTCTACTCAGGGCTCAGGTGCAACCCATACAATTTCAAGGACATTGGTTTCTTTTGGGGAAAGTGAGGGGTTATGTTTATAGTGCAAGTTAATTTGCATTTAATTGATTTCTCCTTGTGTAAAAAGCTTACACAGTGTTTATATTAGTACAGTTTTCCCCATTATCCTATATTGTGCATCTTCAACAGCCCCAACATTTGTATGAGTGTAGCGAGGGGCATGGCCTCCCTCCAAGACTGATGGGGAGGAACAACTGCCCCCCCACCCCCAGTGGGCAGAGCCAGGTAAGCTCTGCCCACCCCGCCGGAAGCAGAGGGTGGGACAGGCAGTTTAAAAGGCAGGCTCTGCAGCCCAGTTGGGTGAGAGCTGGAGAAGGAGACAGACACCTCTTGCCTGCTGCTGTGCCCGAGACTGAGCTGTGCAGTGCTAAGGACTCAGAAGAGTTGCTGGGCCTGCTGATCAGCGAGGACATGGAGGAGTTGCTGGGGCTACTGCTGGCTGTGTACGCCAGGGAGATGGTGGAACCCCGTGAGACAGAGGTACACTGTGAAGGGATAGTAGAAAGTAGTCCAGGGACACCAGACATTAGTTGGGTTGTGTTGCCAGAATTCTGGTCAGTGTGTTTCAGTGGAATCCCTGCTGACCCAGTGGTGGAATCATTCGCCGCTGTCAGGGCCCTGGGTTGGGACCTGTTGGAGTAAGGTGGGCCTGGGTCCCTCACCCCCGTGTCTGCCTACCCACCTTAGGCCAAGAGGACTGTGTACTGTTTTGCCCTGCCCAGAGGGCCAGAGCCCCTGAGATTGCTAATTCCCCATTAAGGATTGCCTTGATAGATATGTGGTAACAAGGGGGCACAGCCTCCCTCCAAGACTGAAAGTCAGGGATGGCCACACACTCCTACAGACAGGGCCGGCTTTAGGAAGTGCGGGGCCCAATTCGAACATTTTCGGCAGGGCCCCAGCAGGGATGACTTAAAAAAAAAAAAACATGTAAAAAAAAGCCTTTCATTTCTTAGCAACCAGTTCCCTATAAAAAGTTCTGATTTAAGGGATGTGCCACAGTATGTGTTTTTTGTACCAATAGGGTTACCATACGTTTGTATTTTTCCGGGAGGAATTTTTAAATTGCCCCCTGGGGAAACCGGGCCACCCTGGTACGGTGCACTGGCTCTTGGGCGCGGGGCCCTCTTAGGGGCGGGGCCCGATTCAGGGGAATTGGTTGAATTGGCCTAAAGCCGGCCTTGCCTACAGAGTTACGATCAGTAAATACCAGCTGCTGAGTAAGTGATGCATGGAGAAGCTGAAAAGGACCTCACCATCACAATCCCATAGCCCTTAGAGGTATGGAGAGAAGGACTTGTTCAACTGTACTAACAAATCTGAAAAAAGGTGTTTATAGTGTCCCCTTGAAATCTATGCAACACATCCTCATGAAACTGGGGTTACTTGGCTGGCAAGAGGAACCAAAAGGGTATTACATCCTTGGTGTCCCATCTCTTCTCTCTTCCACTCCTGCCAAAATCATTGTAATGTCCCGCCACAGGGCGCAGGTGGGCCCTTCTATCTTCTGCCACTTCTGTGCCCACAAATCAGCTTAGAGACCTCTGCTTTAGTGCAATCACCCATGCTCTTTATTTACAGAACAAGTTCCCACCACGTTGTAGCTACAGACAGCAAGCATCAGGCCCACAGCCTCAGCGACTGCTAGCTTCTGCAGCCAGCAGGGGAGAGTGGCTGCTTGCTTGCTGGCTCCTTCGCCCCCCGCTTCCTTCCTGCCTGCCTGCCAGCCAGCCTTTATGTAGCCCCTAGCTAAGGAGGCTGGCAGCTGTTCCCCGTTTGCCACTTGGACCTGGGCTTACTCAGCCAGCTCCAATTCCCCTTTCCTGATTGGAGCTGGTGTGACAGAGGTCTGTCTCAGGGTTTCCTAGCCCGCACCCTGTCACATGTCCCAAGTACAGAGGCATTCTAACCTTCAAAGATTTCTGCTATTAGAATTTCTCCACTGGTTTTGCTCCATCTTTCTTCATCTTCAAAGACATAAAAACCACAATTTGTTCTAATAAAATGTACATCCCTGAACATTGGATGCTTTGCATCACAGGTAGACACTCTCATCCAAAACAGGGTGGGCAGCGAACCCCAAATAATGTGTTATCATCTTAAACCTTGGGGAATATATGACTAAATGGCCAGTAGAAATATGTGTTTTCATTTTTCTTAGCAAGGTGTCTGCACCTACAGGCAAGGATGTGTTATCACTAGATTATAAGCTCTGTGGGGCAGAGACCATGCATAGGTCTGGTAAGTGATGTTATTTATCGGTCACATCACTTACCAGACCTAACTGGATTTTAAGATATAGCATTTTATATCATTCATATCTTTCAAGTAGACACTTGTAAACACAAATGACCTAGTCCAGGGTTAGGATGCAGGTATTGCTTCAGTTCCTCCTCATCTCCACTCAATGATGGTTTTCCCTTTGTGGATAGAGCGATTTTGGCCTCGAACTAAATCTCTCCAGTCTTTGCGCTATGGGCATTCCTGGCCTTCCTACCTTGATATAGGCGACTGGTGGGGAGCTTTCCCCTACCCTTTCCAGACATCTAGTCAAGCAAGAACAAGTACCCTCCCCCCCTCTTATTTTACCCCTCCCCAGAGTACTTCTCTATCTTGCTTTTTCAAAAGCCTTTTTCACAGTCCTTCCTGAGCCAAGGGCTTTCCCCGCTTTCTTGGTACAGGCAGTGTTGGCCACTTCTGTGATATTATTGCGATTCTCATGCTATTGAATGTATATTTTTTGTAAAGCCCTAATCCTTGTAGGATGGTGATAACATGAGAATCTCAGCTTGCATTAAAAAAAGAACATCTTTAGCCCTCATGATTGCTGGGAAATTTGCAAATGTGACCCAAGCACTCCCTAACTGCTCAAAAACTAGAGGTAAATAAAAAGAACCCAAGAAGTGTGTGTGTGTGTGTGTGTGTGTGTGAGAGAGAGAGAGAGAGAGAGAGAGAGAGAGTAAGTATATATATACTCGTAACTGGCTACCATGCAGAAGATATGTGTATATATATATTTTTTGAAAGTTAGGGCTCGGCAACACTCAGACACACACCAGCTCTGGACCTCCCTGGTCTTTCATTGGGACTCTCTGTAGAGCCATTTCTGCCGTTTATTCAGCTCTCCATGGGTATATTCACACGCCAATAAAAAACCCGAGGCACCGAGTCTCAGAGCCTAAGTTGATTGACCCAGGCTTGCAGGGCTTGGGCTGCATGGCTAAAAATTGCAGTGTAGACCTTTGGACTCTGGCTGGTGCTCAGGCCCTAAGGCCCTCCTCCCTCATGGGGGTTTCTGAGCCGGTGCTCCAGCCTGAGTCTGAAGGTCTACTCTGCAATTTTTAGCTCTGCAGCCTGAGCGCTGCAAGCCTGAGTCAGCTGACCTGGGACACCCATGGCCATGCTGCAGATCTTTTATTGCAGCGTGGACGTCCCCCATGAGTTTCTCCCTACCCTGAGCCACAACCAACTCTTTTATAGACCTGCAGTCACATGACCTTCTAGAGATGACAACTGCCAGCTACTGCCTTAAAGGGCCAGACTTATAATGGGTTGAGTTTGGCCCAAGCCTGCCTTTAAATGGACAGTCCACCTTCCAACAACACTCCACAACAACTTTTATCATAGTGCAATATAACTATTATAAAAATAACTAACAAATCGGGATTGGGGCCCATTTGTATTTGGACAGCACCTAGCACAATGGAGCTTCAAATCCTGATTGGTGCTATCCTACATACTGAATTACAATCTTCCAATGGTAGTGTAGTCAGCAACCCATTGAATGATGCTCACACTGGGCCAGGATTTAGGCGGACCCTGAGTGGAAAATGCTGTGCAACATAATCTGTTGTTCTCAAAGCTGTGAGCTAGAGAGCCAGGGAGCTACAAGGTTGAGCACCATGAATAAAACCTTTGTTTCCCCTATACGTGAGTCTTATCTCTTTCTGTCTGAAAGGGACACCACACCAACCACCTAAAGTGTTCTTGATCACAAGTCTTCTGTGTGGTAGCCAGTTACGAAATGAGCTGCTATAAATGTTTCATTTAAAAATAAGATGAAATAAAAACCCACATCCTTCTAACTGGATTGAAGTTTGAGTTATTTCTTTCTGCCTGGGTCTTTAACACAAGTACAGTAACATTCACTGGATCAAATTGACATAGCATCTCTCTCTCCAGCCAGTAGCCCATCAGTGTGTGATTGTAGTGCTTTGAACTCTCAGTCCAATTACAGCGGAAACATTATGCTGGTGAAGATGCAGTGCAAGCAAAGTAAAGCTCAATCAACTGGACTCATAAAATTGCACTTCAGGGCTCAAAAAGACCACTTAGAAGTCAATTAAGGGTATGAGGTAGAGGAAGGAAAGGGGAGGAGAAATTAGGTCATAAAAGTCAACTTGCAAGATCAATTCCTGGTTATCAGTTACCAGGATTTCCAATAGGGCAGGAGAGCTTTGTCACCACAGGGCAGCAAGCTGGACATCTCAGCTTCCAGGAGCTATCAGCTCACTCATTTTTGGATCATAAACGCACCAGTTTGTTGGCTAATTTATAGTGATAGAATGGTTATTGCTCAGCACAGTTATTGGTGATATGAATCAATTTCACATGACAATCAGATTTGCAGCATAAATATAATTTATGCATGAAAACTGAGACATATGTGGGGAGTGCCATGCTGACATTTGGAAGCTCTCTCGCATATTTCACATTTATCGATGAACATCCACATTTTGTGGATAAATAACCAAAGCATGGCTGCATCTAGGGGAAGGAAATACATTTTGTAATCAGCACAATTGAAGGTATCTCAGCTTTATGTAACTATTCTCTTGGAGCAATTTGATGAATTTATCCTCTTTTATTTATCTCATCTGCCAATGGACTTTGATTTCTACGACTGTGCTGTTCAAAATTATTTGGTGAATAGTTTAGGTAAGTGTATTTCATTCTACCGTTGCTCAAAACCCATTCATCTTGTTTATTCATGCTGCAGGATTGGTCACCTAAATCACATGGCATAATTTCTGCTCCCTGATTAGATGACTACCAAATCCACAAAGATTTCAAAAGGGCTATACAAACACTTCCTGCAGTTCATGTGATGAATATACACTCACATGAGTATTTGACACTTTCTGCAAATAATTCGGGGGGGGGGGGGAGAGTTTGTAGGCATGTTCATGGAAAAGGAATAAAAGGATTTTGCATATCAAAGCAAATCTGAAAGCTAGGAGTGTGATATAATGTGTGCGTTGTATGCATGGCAAAGCTCTTGACGCTTGCCACCATTACAAAGCAAAGATTCAGGGAACACATGGTACTTTATGCACATAATTCTGACAGGTTAGTCCCAGAACTAGAAGCCATAACACAGCCGTGTTGTCTGTTGACCAATAAAACTCTGTACCCAGAGTTGCTAACCAGCTCAAACTGATTCCTCTGTTTCAAAGATGCTTTTTGTAACAGTGCTGCATATAAAGGCTTTAAAAACTCAAACTCAAAATGCTTTTCCAGTATGTCAGGTAATTTATGACCACATCTAATATGAATACTAGGCCCCAAACATGTGCCCAAAATTATTTGTGAACACATGCATAGGAGAGTGATGATTTACTCCTGTAAAACTACTGTTGTGCTACAGAGGTGTGGTGGAGAAATGTAGTTGTCTAACAAATGAAAGGATGCACCAGTCTAGTTAGACCACTGAACGGGGAACCAGAAACCTCCTGAGCTGTATTCCCAGTTCTGAGTTGATTCTTTGTGTGGCCTTTAGCCAAGTCACTTAACATCTTTGTGGGCCAGATTTGGTTCTCAGTTGCTCCAATGTAAATCCAATGTAATTGCTGGATTTACACCATTGCAACTGAGAGCAGAATCCAGCCTAGTATTCAAGTTTCCCCTTCTTTAAATGCAGATATTATTGCACTGTGTCAGTTAGGGGAATTATTTTTTGCCAACATATTTATGCTGATAAAAGCTTTAGTGTAGATGAGGTTAAACAGGTCTGAGTGTTTTTGTGACCATGATTCCAGGGGAGCCACACTGAGGTTACTCAGTTAGGGCAAACTGCGAAGAATGGGGCAGACAATCCCCAAAGCAGGTGGATATTCCACTACTTAGCCCTGGTCTACAGTAGGAGTGGTGGGGATTGATCTAAGTTACGCAACATCGACGTGCTTAGCTCTACTTACAGTGGTGACGTCACTACAATGAGTCGACTGCTGCCGCTCCCCCATTGACTCTGCCTGCGCCTTTCGCTGAGCTGGAGTACAGGAGTTGACGGGAGAGCGCTCGGGGATCAATTTATTGTGTCTAGACTAGACGTGATAAATCGATCCCCGCTAAATTGATCACTGTCTGCTGATCCGGCCGGTAGTGAAGACATACCCTTAGATTTACCAAGACAGCACAAAACAGCTTCTATAATACCTTACTGGTTACCCAGAAGCCAAAACACAGTTCCCTTAAATTAACCCAGCCTCAGGCCTCTACCCAGACATCCAAGTCAAATATGATGAGGATTACTGAAAATCTTATTCATCAGATAAGAAAGTTCTACCAATCCCAAAGGATTGGGCACATTACCTCCCAGGTTAATGAATATTTCAGATCTTACCTGAATACATGCCAATTCTTATTAACTAAACTAAAATTTATTTAAAAAAGAGTATTGGTTAAAAGATCAGTATACATACAGATAAGAGTACAGTTCTGAGATTAGTTTCATAGTAGAGATGGTGAGCTTTATAGTTGCAAAGAGTTCTTTCAGAATTAGTCAATAGGTTACAGTTAATGCTAAGATTTTGTCACGCATATTTTTAGTAAAAGTCACGCACAGGTCATTGGTAATAAAGAAAAATTCATAGAAGCCCATGACCTGTCCCTGACTTCTACTAAAAATATGCATGACAAAAAGGGGAGCTTTAGGCTCCTCATACCACTCAGGGGGGCATGGCTGGGAGTTGCAGTGTCCACCTGCCGCACCCGCCTCAGGTTTTGCCCGCCGCTGATGGCTCCAAGCTCTGGGGTTCCCCCCACCCCTGCTGCCTGGGAGGTCCGGTCACCCCTGCCACCCTCTGAGGCTGGGAGCTCCAACCCCTGCAGTTCCCAGTTTCTATGGGTGGTGGGGGACCCTACAGCTCCCAGCCACTGGGGGCTCAAGTTACGGAGGTGTCTGGAAGAATGGAAGCTTTGAAGTAGAACTACCTATTCTCTATGCATGCCCAAGTAACTAGTTGCATTCATCAGCATAAGATACAGAGGGTCCTGTGGCACCTTTAAGACTAACAGAAGTATTGGGAGCATAAGCTTTCGTGGGTAAGAACCTCACTTCTTCAGATGCAAGTCATCCATCAGTTTGCATTTGGAAAGGAAGATGATATCTGTCTGTATTTGTGCAAGTTTCTTCATGAGGTTGATAGATTTCCATTCCATACGGCTAAATGCAGTGCCTTGCATGGTGTGCAAGTGAGAAGTGAGGTTCTTACCCACAAAAGCTTATGCTCCCAATACTTCTGTTAGTCTTAAAGGTGCCACAGGATCCTCTGTTGCTTTTTACAGATTCAGACTAACACGGCTACCCCTCTGATACTTGACAGCATAAAATAATTATTCATTAAGCAGTTTATAGTCAGGTTACCACAAACCTTAAAGTGACAATGACATTATCACACCCATGTTTCATCTAAATGTTAATATTCCCTTTTGATCTCTGAATCAATGGCTATAGTAATAGCCATGTAAATAGACAGTTCCTCTCTAACATCTAACAAGATATAAGTAAACACATAATTAGTATCCCCTCTAATCTTCTAACAATACAAGTTTGCATTTCAAAGTTCTAGCCTATCTAATATAGAATGGCCCTAATTACCATTTACATACTTTTCTAACATGTCTGTAAAAGTTGAATCTGGGTCGTTTAGCCTGCAAGCTGCTTAACTGTTTCTGGCCACGTGTCGTAGTTTTACACAGGTATAGCTTATTTTGCTTCACTAAATTGGCATAATCCACACTTGTATAACAACCTTTTTCACACTAGAGGGGTTTTTGCTGCTTGTTTAACTGTGCTAGCATAGTTAAAACAGCAAAACTTTGAAGTGTAATGAATGCAATGTCCCTTAGGCTAAGCTAATTAATATTTGTAGCATGCTTTGATGAAGTGAGATATTTATATTAATATTATGAAAGAAATAAGAATTATCTTTAGGGAATTTACATCTTAGATTTTAGATAAAGGTTCCAGAATATGTATCTAGGGACAAAGTCCTCAGGTCCTTACTCATTTTTCATTCAGTCATACTCCCACTGACATCAACAATTGGACCTCAGTAACAAGGATGAGAAGCAAGGAGGAAGAACTGCCACAAGAGACACTGAAGGAGTGACTGGAGAGGTAGAAGAGAAACAAGAGAAGACAGTGGCTTGAAAGCAAGGGAACCCAAGAGATCAATGAAGAAGAAGGGATCAACAGTATCCGAAGCAGCAGAGAAGCTAAGGAGAATGAGGATAAAGCAGAGGCCTTGATGCTCGGTGAGAGCAGTTCCATTACACTTTACAGGGGTGTGATTTCTAAAGCATACTAGTGTGTTGCACATCAGTTGGTCCATGTAGATCCTGCTGGTGTGCTTTAATGTATTACTGTTTTAAACAGCAGTATGTTATAGCACACCAGGGAAGCTTTAATGCTCACCAGCAGGGTCTAGACAGCCCAATTAATTAATGTGCTACACATTGGTGCACTTTGGAAATCACCCACCCACCCCCATAGAGCACATTACCCCACCATGTAGACAACTGCTAAGTGACCTAATTTGCGGGCACAATACAAAGTGACACATAGGGCAAAATGGAGCCTACAGTTACTTGTGCTCATACTGAGGCCTGGTTATATCTAAGATGAAAATTTTAACCTTTAAATTGCTTGTAATGAAGGCGACCCTGAATTTGCTCTATTGTAAATAGGAACTTTTACACCCCTAGTAAATAATACCAAGCACTGATCTCAGACCCTGATGGCAATGCAGTGGGGCAAGTTATGCCTCATAAAGAAGATTTCATTCTCCACTTCCCAGTTTCCATGGATTTAGCTCCAGCTTTTACCAATTAACATAGCGCAAAACAATTTGTTTTCATTAAATAGGGCATTATACGGCAATGTAGCAGGAATAATTCTATGTTCTAAATATATATCATGATTAGCATCTCTTGCTCTTGTGCAATTCAGCTAGGTTCCATTATTAGAGAGAGCATGACCTCAACAAGCCATTTTATCATACAAGCCACCATTACAACTTCATTTCAAAAAGTGTCTGGGACATAAAAGAGGCTGCATCAGTGTCATTGGTGAGCTACACTTTCTTCTTAAATAGTTTCGAATGTATTTTTATCTAATGATCTGACATGTGTAGAATGTGAGAGATTCAAAATCACAGAGAAATAAAACCCGCTTCCCTTTGTCAAAGTCGTACAATTTCTTTTATATTACCCTAGCAGGTGCACTTGCGACAGCCACCATGTAGTTAAAGGTGACCTAAGCATTTCCATTCGAAATCTTCTGTTCTCAGTTGTTTACAACTTTCAGAACATTTCTCCTCTAGGTGACTCTTTCTTTCTCAAATGTTTGAGCCAAACTAGTTCAACTGCTTTTGGGTAGGAGGAGATTAATAAATATTAATAACCAGGACTTCATAGGTGAATAAGGGTTGCAGAATCTGGTTATGAATGAGAGGGGACATGGCCCACCAACCCCAAGAATAATTCAAGAGCCACATAAAATTCCTATAAAAAGAACAGGCGTACTTGTGGCACCTTAGAGACTAACAAATTTATTTGAGCATAAGCTTTCGTGGGCTACAGCCCACTTCATCGGATGCATAGAATGGAACATATTGTAAGAAGATATATATACATACAGAGAACATGAAAAGGTGGAAGTAACCATACCAACTGTAAGAGACTAATTAATTAAGATGAGCTATTATCAGCAGGAGAAAAAAAACTTTTGTAGTGATAATCAAGATGGCCAATTTTAGACAGTTGACAAGAAGGTGTGAGGATACTAGATGTTTTATCACGAGATGAAGCTCCAGCCCTAGAGAAAAATCATGTCACTCATGAAAAAAAATCAGGAGAGTTGGCAACACTGAAAACTTGCTTGGCTAAAGCATATCTCCCTGAAAGGCATCCAGTCTCGATTTGAAGACATCAAGAGTGGCAGAATCCATCACTGCCCTTGGTAATTTGTTACACTGGTCAATCATCCTCACTGTTAAGAAATGTGCCTTTTTTCTAATTTGAGTTAGAGTGAACAGGGTACGCTTAGCTTCCAGCCTTGGGTCTCGTTATGCCTTTCCTTGCTAGACTGAAGAGCCTTTAAGAGTATAAGTACCTTGATGGGGAGAAAATACTGACTGCTAATCAAGTCACCTCTCAATCTTCTTTTTGATAAACTGAACAGATTGAGCTCTCCATGTTTTTCATTGTATGGCATTTTCTGCAGCTCTTGAATGCTTTTTTTGTGGCATTTTTCTACAGCCTTTCACATTTTTCAATGTCTTTTTTTAAAGTGTGCTGTTGCACACCAGACATGTACACAGTATTCTAGTGCTGGACTTGCCAATGCTGTGCACAGAGGTAAAGTCACCTCCCTATTCACTACTTCCCTGTTTGTACATCCAAGGATTATATTTTAGCCCTTTTCGCTACAGCATTGCGCCAGAATCTCATATTGATTTCCTTGTCCACAATGATCCCTGAATTCTTTTCAGTCACTGTTTTGTAGGATACAGTTCTCTCTTCTGTAGGTATGGCTGCATTCATTGTTCCAAGATGTATAGCTTTATTTGACTGTATTAAAATGCATTTGGTTGATTGGACCTAGTTTATCAAGCTATCCAGTTTGCTTTGTACAGCTGCCCTGTCCTCCTCATTATTTACCATTTCATTTATTGGACCAACTTCTGTTCCTGAGAAAGAAAAGCTTTTGAGCTACACAGAGCTCTTCTTCAGGTCTGGAAAAGTTACTCTGGGTGTCACAGCTAAATACAAGGTTGCTTAGCATAACTCAAAGGTGACCAACCTGTGGCTCCAGAGCCACATGCAGCTCTTCAGAAGTTCATATGCGGCTCCTTGTACAGGCACCGACTCCAGGGCTGGAGCTACAAGCGCCAACTTTCCAATGTGCTGGGGGCTGCTCACTGCTCAACTCCTGGCTTTGCCACAGGCCCTGCCCCTACTCCACCCCTTCCCGCACCCCTGAGCCTGTGGTGTCCTCACTCCTCCCCCTCCCCCCAGAGCCTCCTGCAAGCCATGAAACAGATGATCGTGAGGGAGGGGGAGGCGTTGATCGGTGGGGTTGCTGGTGGGTGGGAGGCACTGGGAGCAGAGTGGGGGAGCTGATGGGGGGCTGCTGACATATTACAGTGGCTCTTTGGCAATGTACAATGGTAAATTCTGGCTCCTTTTCAGGCTCAGGTTGGCCACCCCTGGCATAACTAGTTAAAACATTTCAAGGGACCAAGGTGAAGTGGCCCATTAACACCTTTGCAGTGGTAGGTGTCAATCTTTGGGTCATCCCCAAATTTTATCAGCAATGATTTTATATTTATTTTTAGATCATTTGATGAAAATGTTGAATGACATTGGACTTAGTACCAATTCTGTGGAAGCCCACTAGCAACACCCCATTTGATGATTCTCCATTGACCAATACTTTTTGAGATCAGTTAGCCAGTTCTTAATCCACCTAACATGTCCTTTAAAAAAATAGCACTATACAATATCCATAATCAGAATGTTATGTGGTCAAATGCCTTACAAGAGTATAAGTAGATTACATCCACAGCCACCTTTATCAACCAACGTTGTAATCTCATCAAATAATGAAATCAGGTTTTGTTTGACTAGACTTATTTTCCATAAAACTATATTGTCTAACTTTAATTACATTCCTAGCCTTTAATTCTTTCTCAGTTGAATTCTGAATCACCTTTTCTATTATGCTGCCTGAGACTGATGCCAGGCTAACTGGCCTGCAGATACCTGTTTCTAGCTGTTGGCATTAATGCAACGCTCATTTCCACAACCAGAGGCAGATGGAGAGCATGAGAGATGGTGGGGGGCATCTTGACAGCTGCTTTTCTCCCCGAGAAGGCTTTGATGAGGAGATCATGCAGACATGGGGGAGTGGAGATAGCTGATGCAGGTTTTAATAGCTCTGGAATCCCTCTATGCTGACTGGCAGTTCTGGAGCAGGATCACAAGCACAGCATGGTGGGATCACATTGTCATGCAGCTTAAAAGCTTTGGTTTAAACTTCCTGCCTCTTCTTTACATTCCAGACACTCTCACACCAATGGACTGTGCAACCAAATATTTGATTAAAAACCAACCACAAGCAGCCCAGCTGTCGCTACATAGAGAATGCAAATGATGATAAGTGTAAACAAAACCCACAGTAAAGCCAATCAATGCAATGGAATTGCACAGGACGTATTCTCACTTTCATTTGCAAACGAGGTTCAAAGCACATATAAACCCAGATAAAAGCCTGGGCTAACCTTGCAGTGAAGATGTACCCTAAGAGGCAGACAGCAGTTACAAGAAGTAGCCCAAGATGTAGTGGAGGCGGGAAAAGTGAAGTGTGAATGGAGTGTTTGAGGCTGGAATGGACACACATTTCACTGTTTAAACGCATTAGTGCTACCACCATGAGGTGATGTTCTGATATACCTGTATAAAGAGGGGTGGATCCCTGCAATCAAGAGGTGAAGGTCACACAGTTGCTGGGAGAGACCTTGGTCGAGACAGTGAAACTGGACAAAAGCTTTTTGTTTGGATTTTGGTTTACCGTGGAAGGGGTGGAGTTATTAGTTTGTCAGGAGAGCTAAACTATCCTGGACAGCAAGTGGGATTTTACAAGACTATGATAAATTTTGTACAAAGTATACCTTGTGAGGTATCATTTGAAAAGTCAATATTCTGATTATCCTGTTGAAATACGTGTAGCAACACTTTATGTAAAGCTATGAGAGTCTACTGTATTAATCAACAGAGGGTCCTGTGGCACCTTTGAGACTAACAGAAGTATTGGGAGCATAAGCTTTCGTGGGTAAGAACCTCACTTCTTCAGATGCAAGTAATGGAAATCTCCAGAGGCAGGTATAAATCAGTGTGGAGATAACGAGGTTAGTGGAGATAACGAGGTATAAATCAGTGTGGAGATAACGAGGTTATCTCCACACTGATTTATACCTGCCTCTGGAGATTTCCATTACTTGCATCTGAAGAAGTGAGGTTCTTACCCACGAAAGCTTATGCTACCAATACTTCTGTTAGTCTCAAAGGTGCCACAGGACCCTCTGTTGCTTTTTACAGATTCAGACTAACACGGCTACCCCTCTGATACTGTATTAATGTTACCCAGAATTACAGCATATTTTGTAATACCCACAAACCAGTTTTTCAGAGTCAAAGACACTGGCACCCCCAGACAGGTATCAAAGTCAAGAGGGCCATCACTTACTTAAGCAGCCATTCTTCAGCAACGGGAAGGTGAAAACAAGAACTTTATATTTCATCACAGAGATGGTTCCAACACTCCCGTCCACAAGAGACTACTTGTTGCCTGCACCCGAGTTGGGGGTAATCCTCAATGAAGGAAGGGTGGTATGAGAGAGAGCGGCAGCGGCCTCCATTCCACTTCTCTTTCTTCCATCTCTCTGCTCATGACATCAACAATCCTCAAAGAATTGAACTAAGGGGAAGTCGACCCAGGCATATGGTGAGACCAAACCTTTGCTTTTAAGTTCACTTCACTTATTAAGTTAGGCATTAGCTTGCATATTACTCTTATTTTCTTTTGTAACCAATCCTGACTTATGCATTATCACTTAAATCTCTTTTGTAGTTAAGTTTATCTTATTGTTTTATTTTAACCAGTGTGTGTGCACATTAAAGTATGTGGGGAAAACTCCATTTCGGATAGCAAAGCAGATGCATATATAATTTTCCTTTGATGAAATGACAGACTTTCTATGAGCTTGCATTGTTCAGTAGGGTGCCGGACAGTACAAGATACTCATTTCTAAGGGGAACAAGGCTGGGACTAAGAATTTGCAGGTACTTCCCTGTACGTAATTCATGAGTGACTGGTCAGAGTGCTCCTGTGTTTAGCTGGAAGTGACTTTGCATGCTGGCAGCTGTGTGAGCAGGCCAAGAATGGCTGTTGGGGCAGTAAAGCAGTGTAAAAGGCACCCCAGGCTAGAGAGTTAAGGGGACACAGCTGTTCAACAGTCCAGTTTGTACCCTGGGCACATAGGTGCCGACTCCATGGGTGCTCTGGGGCTCAAGCACCCACTTAAAAAAATAGGGGGGTGCTCTGCACCCACAGCAGGGCTGAATTAATCTTTTGTGGACCCCAGCGCCTGGACCGTGGCCCCGCTCCCCACTTTGCCCATGCTCTGCCCTGAGGCCCCACCCCTGCTTGGCCTCTTTCCCCTGAAGCCCCACCTGCCACTCCGCCTCTTCCCCTGGAGGCCCCACCCACCACTTGCACAGTGGAGAGGGGGCAGAGAGGAGTGAGCACCCACTGGCAAAAACAAAAGTCACCGCCTGTGCTGGGGAATGTCACAGAGACGACCTACCAGCAGGGAAATGGAGGTATGGCTGCATCCTGATGGCAAGAGGCAAGGGATTGTATTATTGGAGTGGTAATCATGTGCAGTGAGAACCCAGGAAATTAATGCTGGCAGGGCCCCATTATTTCCTTACACACCCCTGTGAGGTAGGGAACCGCTATGATCCCCATTTTACAGATGGGGAATGACACAGATTGAGAGACTTGTCCAAGGTCAAACAGGAATTTTTGGACAGAGCAGAGAATTGAATCCAGTCTTCAAAATCCCAGTCTAATACCCAAACCACTGGACCATCCTTCCTATCTGATATTGATTGATGCTGTTCCAGGTCCACACTCCTTAAATGGGTATGTGGTGTGCCCAGTAATTTTTGCCACCTTTCCTTGTGTAAATCTCCTAGGTTTCCCAGTGTAACACGCTATGTAGATTAGCATGTTCCCATTTTGTCCCTGTGGGACCTACTACCCCCTCTGTGGCTCGACGCAATTTCTGAAGTGTGTTATTGACAGAGGGCTGCAAGTGGCTACACATGGGGCAATAAGGACAGGGAGAAGCCTAGCCACCTAAACCTGCCATGTAGCAGCCCAAGTCCATTTGCAAGGGATTGCTATTATTTTACTTTTCATTATACAGGGGAGTGGATCATTTATTTTTTCTGAGTTACAACAAGTACATTGTTACAGATACCTGGTTCTTAGTTTGGTTATGATTTATGACCTCTTTTTCTGTATTTGACATAGACAATTTATAAATGAGAAAATGTTGCTTTTCAGCAGGAGGGCCTGGAATACTTAAAATTACCTCATGCGTCAGGATCAAGAAGACTGGCCATCAACACAGCTCCAACAGCACAATGGAGTGGTCTACTGTCAGGGTGAAGCGTAAGGGTAAACATGGGCAGTGGGTATAATAGGCCAGGGAAGGTTTAGCCTTCCCCGATGCTGCTGCCAACCTGCCACTGGACAACTGGGCCACGGTGGCCCCACCCCTTCCCCAAGAGCCCCACCGCCTTCTCCACTCCTCCCACTGTCCCCGGCGTCCAGAGCGCCGGGGGGAGGGTGGCGAGCCTGCCGCGGCTCTGCTCTCCCCGGCGGCGAGTCCCGGTCGGGGCTCCGCTCTCCCTGGCGGCCAGAGTGCCGGGGGGAGGGCGGCGAGCCCGCCGCGGCTCCTCTGTCCCCGGCGTCCAGAGCGCCGGGGGGAGGGCGGCAAGCCCCGGCCGGGGCTCCGCTCTCCCCGGCGGCCGGAGCCGGAGCACCACGCCGCCCCCCTCCAGGTGCCGCCCCAAGCACAAGCTTGGTGGGCTGGTGCCTGGAGCCGGCCCTGTCCCTGGATAGTTTGTATCTGGTACGCTTCCCTGTAAGAGTCCAAAGTGGAAATCCCCAGAGACAATCTGGGTCCCTTGAAAAGATTCTTGGGAAACTGGCAGTTTATTACATCACTACCACCATTTGGAATTACAAACTGTGATGCACCTGTGCATATACTTTACCTGCTTTAACTTCTCAATAACATTTATTTTTCTTAGCTAATAAATCTTTATTTAGTTTACTATATAATTGGCTGCCAGGGTTGTCTCTGGTGTAAGATCTAGAGTACCAATTGATCTGGGGTTAAATGACTGGTCACTTGGGAGTGGAAGCAACCTAAATGTGATGTGATCTTTGGTGTGAATGATCATTTATCACTAAGTCCAGTTTGTCTGGATGGCAAGATAGATGGGAGCATATAAGGGGACTCTGTGACTCCATGGTATTAAGACTGGTATCATGATCCAAGAGTTCACATTTGGAACTGGCATGGTGAGAACACACCACCAGTTTGGGATGTCTGCTCTGTTTTCTGACAATCTGCCCTGACATATGCACTCACAATTGTGAGCAACTTCAGACAGCGTGAAACACGTCTCCTTGGCCTTTACTAATAAAAGCACACAGCTAAGATGACCATTATGCCATGGTTTTACTCTGATAGTTCTAGTTTTTCACATTCTTCCAGGAACTTCATTGGCGAATCATGAAATGTCCAAATTTTGCATTCATCATTCAAAACAGGTTGTTTTTTAAATAACTTCAAAATGCTTGTGCAAGAAGAATTCCTAAGACCTTTACAAAGAACTGTCCAATAGAATGAGTGTTCAGTGTGCTGAACAGGTTCGAGTGAATCAAAAAGGCAGATGAGTATAGATGCTCTTAAAGCTGTTCTTTTGCCCAAAGTGAATTATCTACTCTAGTTCAGTGATGCATGCTGTGCTCTAAAATTAGTCTAAGCCCACCACTAATTTGCACTTTCCTCTGAAGCATGTGATATTGACCACTGTTAGAACACAGGGATTGCTATACTGCATCTGACCAGTGATCTTGTCCACCGTCCTCCTGTGTCTATTATGTGTTTACATAGTGCCTAGCCCAATGGGCTCTTAGCTCCGATGGGATCTCTAGGCACTACCGTTATATGAATAGCTTGTATTCTCTGCTTTCTAAACTCTAATGACTTGAAATAGAGATCAAAAGATGTTTTTATTTGGTTTAGTGATGGAAAAATCAAGACTAAGGGATGACTTGAAAGGTGTATTCAAAAGGAAATATTTTAGGGAAGTTCTGCAGCCTGTGTTATACAGGAGATCTGACTAGATGATCACAATGATCTCTTCTGGCCTTGTAATCTTTGAATGGGTGCACTAGAGTAAGCGAAATGTATATGCGCTCTGTTCTGTGTATGCAATTCCTTGTACACACATTTTCCATAGAGTTCAAGGCCAGAAGGGACTATTAGATCATCTAATCTGACCCAAGTTGTAAATACAATTTAGAAATAAAAAAAGTATGAATCATTTTGAAATTAACCTTTTTAATCTTATACCAAAACAGCTACAATTGCCTGTTACACTGTCTCAGTAACAGAAGAACACAGCTGTTCTGCAGCATCAGAAAGTATTCTCAGAGAAGCTGGGCTACTGATCAAGGGACCAAGAGGACACCCCCCCTAACCCCCAAAAGCAATATTGTCACTTTGTTGTTGGTTTTAAAATCTGAACATGTCTTAGTTGTAAAATATTTGTGAACATTTTTAGACTTCTGTTTATACAAACACTTTCCCTCGGCTAATGATGTCAATGCACTACTGAAAACATTCAAAGGCTGCCTCTGAATTGCTGCATTGAAATGCAAATACTTAAACATCTCAAACATGAAATGTGCCCCTCAAATCTAGTAGGCCTCAAACATCCATTGGAATAATAACAGCTTCCCTACGAAGACTGTTCCCTAATAGAGAAGGGTTTTGTCCAACAGAGCATCAGAGTAGGATCTATTTCCAGCTTTGCTGCTTTTATATGACCTTGGCATTCATTAAACCTCTCTGCACCTCAGTTTCTCCCTTCATAATATGGGAAAAATTATACTTATTTACCTTCGAGGGATTGGCACAAGGTGTGACGAACTGGGACTGTTCTTGCTGGGGTGTGTGAATGCTGACAGGGGAGTGTGACTAGGATGGTCTGCATCGGGGGATGGGAGCCGGCCCAAGGGAACATACCTGAGCTTGTAACATGAGAACCCAGGAGGGGGTTGGAGGTCAGATGACTCCGGGGCCCGGAAACTGAACAAAGGCTGTGGGAGGGGTCGCTGAAGGGAGAGTGCTGGAAGCAGGCTGGGAGGAGGCTGGAGAGATGGCTGGGAGGCAGAGATGGCTCTGACCCCCCAAGGGGGTGGGCTGGCATGCCCTGGGACCCCAAGCTGGACCTAACTGAGGGGGGCCCTGTTGTCTGTGCCTGCAAGACCTGTCTTGGACTGTATTCCTGTCATCCAAATAAACCTTCTGCTTTACTGGCTGGCTGAGAGTCATGGTGAATCGCAGGAAGCCGGGGGTGCAGGGCCCTGAGTTCCCCAATACTCCGTGACACAAGGCTAAAGCAAATGAAATTTGTAAAGCACTTACTACAGGTCCATAGTGGAAGGATGTTATATAAAAGCTATCAAGTGGATGCTGTTTTTGTGCCATTACCTGTATCATTACAGTGCTCATATCATATTTTTTCTTTTAACTTTTGTGATGCAATGGTTCAGCATGATACATCACAGTGGCATAAAAATGGCTTCAACAGAACTCTTTTACCACATAGTAGAGCTTTGCATCAAAGGGATCACAAGCTTCAATCCAAGAGAAAACATACTATTGATGCACTACGGTGGGAATAAAATAAGCCTTTTTGACTCATCTATAGTTTATAAATATGCATTTGTACCAGTATAATATGTCCAACCGATGATTCATGCACAGTTTCACATGTGTATGCACAATTCCAATGTATATTACTCAAAAAACTTCAGGATGAACTGATGAGTTTACTGTGGTATCATCTGTTCTCTCTCTCATAGGTTCCCCTGTGAGCATCTAAGTAAGCAGAGGTAGACAAGAGAGGAAGACACCATTCCTGTCTCATGTGACACAAATCCAATACAAAATGCATACCAACATGAGCAGGAGCGCCGCCAGCTTTTTTTCCGCCCTTGGCAGCAGAAGGTCCCGCCCCCGAAATGCTGCCCCTGACAGAGGCGGCGGAAGGTCCCGTCCCTGAAATGCTGCCCCCGACAGAGGCGGCGGAAGGTCCCGCCCCCAAAATACAGCCGATGACTGGGGTGGCCGAAGATCCGGCCGCCGCGGTCACCGCCCCCCAAATGTTAGTGCCCTAGACGACCGCCTAGGTCGCCTAATGGGTTGCGCCGGCCCTGAACATGAGCCAAAACTTGGGTACATAAGTTAATGCTGCAAGTGCACTGACTTGTTCTGTGGGGTTTTGATGTTTTAATTACTGTTTGCCAACAACAAGCAAATACCATAGCAACCTCACTGTTGCACAACTCTCCATACTTTTTCAATTTATTTCAAAGCAGACTCAAACTGTAGCTTATGTAAACACTTACATGTTTAAGCTATTAAAAATTGAAAGGAGGGACACCAATGGACACAGAGGTACCAAAAGCCCCAGTGAATGAGAGGGGTCTCTCCTCTGTTACTCTTGACAAGTAAAATCCAAACCCAGTAACAACTGCAGCAAAATTTGCTCTTATTCAAGTATCTCAAAGCACTTAGCAAATATAAAGTAGGCTTCACAACACTCATGTCGGGTAGGTGTTATCCCCTTTCCACAGCTGAGTAATAAAGAGTGAAGTTGAGCTATGTAAATTTCTCTGTATGACACCTTTAAATTTCTAAAGTCTTGTCTTCACACCAAAAGTGTAGTAATTTATTTATACTGGTATTTTTTGCAGAACATTTTAATTTTGATTGATTTCTTTATCAAAAAGTGAAAAAAGGTCATTTAATTTTTGGTAATTTTTTTTTAAATCAAAGATCAAAAGGTGTTTCTAAAAATGACTCCCCTAGTTTTGGGGTTTGAAAAAAATAATAAACTTCACAGGAAGTTTGACTGCCTCCCCGGCCCATGATTTCCAGTAAAAAAGTCATTGGTATTTCACAATAAACTCTACTGGAAATTTATTTTAAAAAATGCCTTTTTCTAATGGGCTTCAGATTGTGGCATCTTCTAAACTGGCAATTCAATTTTTGTACTTAAATCAACATTTTACATTGGAAAAAGGGCAAAGGTACAACCTTTGAGAGGAAGATTCATATTCTTAGATTCCAATGCCATAAGGGACCATTATGATAATCTAGTCTGATCTCCTGTATAACACAGGCCATAGAACTTCCCCCAAAATAATTCCTAGAGCAAATCTTTTAGAAAAACATCCAGTCTTGATTTAAAAATTGCCAGTGGTGGAGAATCCATCACAGCCCTTGGTAAATTGTTCCAATGGCTAATCACTCTCACGGTTAAGAGTTTATACCTTATTTCCAGTTTTCATTTATCTAGCTTCACCTTCCAGCCACTGGATTGTGTTATATCTTTCTGTCAGATTAAAGAGCCCATTATTAAATATTTGTTCCTCAAGTAGATACTTTTATACTGTAATCAAGTTATACCCTTAAGCTTCTCTTCGTTAACCTCAATAGATTGAGCTCTTTGAGTCTAGCACTATAAGGCTTGTTTTCTAATCCTTTAGTCATTCTCATGGCTTTTTTCTGAATCCTTTCCAATTTATCAACAACCTTCTTGATTTGTGGGCATATGCACAATGTGCCTCAGGCGGCACGTGACCAGGATTCATTACTGAATTTGGTCTGCTGGTCGGATCATTAGTTTCCCTGGCCTGGACACTGACGTCACGGGGAATGTGTCGTGAACACTGATCCATACCCTCCAGTCACACCAATGCAAATACAGAGGTAAAATAACCTCTCTACTCCTACTTGAGATTCTCTAGTTTATGCATCCCAAGATCGCATTAGCTCTTTTTGCTACAGCATCACTCTGGGAGTCATGTTCAACTGATTATCCACCCTGGCCCCCAAATCTTTTTCAGAATTACTGCTTGCCAAGACACAGTAAGTATGGCCTACATTCTTTGTTCCTGGATGTACATATTTACATTTAGCTGTATTAAAAACACAATGTTTACTTGTGCCCAGTTTATCAAGCGATTCACTTTGCTCTGAATCAGTGATCTATTCTCTTCATTATTTACCATTCCCCTAATTTTTGTGTCATCTGCAAACTTTATCAATGATGATTTTGTGTGTTCTTCCAGGTCATTGATAAAGATGTTAAATAGCATAGAGCCAAGAACCGATCCATTCAGAACCCCACTGGGAACTGCTCAATGATAATTTCACCATTTACAGTTACATTTTGAGACCTATCAGTTAACCAGATTTTAAATCATTTGATGTGTACATTTTATATTGGTCTAGTTTTTTAATCAATATATCATGCAGTATCAAGTCAAATGCCTGAGAGAAATCTAAGTAAAGCTTCAAAAACAGACTCCAACGAGAGACTGCTGAGCTGGAATTGATATGCAAACTAGATACAATCAACTTAGGCTTGAATAAGGACTGGGAATGGCTGAGCCATTACAAACATTGAATCTATCTCCCCTTGTAAGTATTCTCACACTTCTTATCAAACTGTCTGTACTGGGCTATCTTGATTATCACTTCAAAAGTTTTTTTCTCTTATTTAATTGGCCTCTCAGAGTTGGTAAGACTACTCCCACCTGTTCATGCTCTCTGTATGTGTGTATATATATCTCCTCAATATATGTTCCATTCTATGCATCCGAAGAAGTGGGCTGTAGCCCACGAAAGATTATGCTCTAATAAATTTGTTAGTCTCTAAGGGTACGTCTTCACTTACCGGAGGGTCCGGCGGCAGGCAATCGATGTTCTGGGATCGATTTATCGCGTCTGGTTAAGACGCGATAAATCGGTCCCGGATTGATCCCGGAAGTGCTCGCCGTCGACTCCGGTACTCCAGCTCGGCGAGAGGAGTATGCGGCATCGACGGGGGAGCCTCCGTGCCGTGTCTGGACTCGCGGTAAGTTCGGACTAAGGTACTTCGAATTCAGCTACGTTATTAACGTAGCTGAATTTGCGTACCTTAGTCGGAAGTGGGGACTTAGTGGGGACCAGGCCTAAGGTGCCACAAGTAGTCCTGTTCTTTTTGCGTATACAGACTAACATGGCTGCTACTCTGAAATATGTCAACATTATCTTTTTAAATCAAACTTGTAATAGAGTAAAAAAAAAGTTAGACAGGATCTATTTTCCATAAGCCCATGATGATTTGCATTAATTACATTATCCTCCTTTAATTCTTTATTAATTGAGTGCCATATCACCATCTCCATTATCTTGCCGAGGACTGATGTCAGACTGACAAGTTTATAATTACCCAGGTCATCTTATTTACCCTTTTTAAAAATTGGCATGACAACATTAGCTTTCTTCCAATCTTCTGGAACTTCCCCAGTGCTTCAAGAGTTTTTGAAAATCAACATTAATGGGCCAGTGAGGTCCTCAGCCAGTTCTTTTAAAACTCTTGATTGCAAGTGATCAGAACCTGCTGATTTAAAAAGTCTTACTTCAATAGCTTCTGTTTAACATCCTCCAGAGATACTAGTGGAATGAAAAGAGTGTTGTCATCCTTATGTCTTCCTGTGTATTTGGAAAGTGCCTGCCGGGTTTTTGCTCTTGCTGTAATCTAATGCATAGTAATTACATGGCTGTCTCAAACTAATGTTTTAGTCAGTGTTATGGAAGTCTGGAAGCCTCTGTTCTATTCCTAGCCTTGCTAAAGGCTACCTAAATGAATTTGGAGAACTCCATTAACTTCTCTAGCCCAGATCCCCATAGGTTTTTAGGCATCTAATTCCCACTGAAATCAATGGGAGTTAGCTGCCAAATACCTTTGAGAGTCTGGACCTTTATACCTCACTTTCCATATCTGTAAAATGAGGATTACACTATTTACTTTATGGGCTGTTTTATTACATCCATGCTTCGATGTCCTCTGATGGAAAAAGTGACAGCAGTGCAATCGATTGTTTTCAGCCCTGGATTCTTTCCGGTAAAATAGTCTTGTTGGCCAGACCTTAAAACTCTTCATATCAAACTGGTACGATACCACTAGGGAAATTAGAAATAGTGGATGGAAGATGCATGTGGTTTAACATTTACATGAAGAAGAGGGATTCTTCTTACAAGAGTTGAGAGTTCTTACACAACAGCAAGGTGTGGCGAGACTATAGCAACAGCAGCTGCAGTTAAGCATGTCCCACAACACTCCACTGGCTTCACAGAGTTCAATGGAATCACATCAATGGAGTTACACCAGAGAGGAATTCAGCTTTCCCTTTCAGTAACTCAGTGAACACCCAACTATTCCTAATCCAATTTTGACACAGTTCATACTATATTTTCAGATCCCATTTAGTCCTTGCTAATCAATCTTTTCTAGTTCAGCATAATTATACAACTGCTCAGTGGATATGTTGGATTATATTTATTCTCCTTGCAAGATTGGTCAGAAAATGTTAGGCTTTTAGTTTTTCCAATAACTAAATTCCTATTGAAGAAGCTCTTTTCTCTTTCATGTCAATAACAGTGATTTCTGTTATGTCAGGCATATTATCCTGAACTATTAATTCCCATCATGTTAAAAATAAAATCTTAAACTCTATCTGATGGTTAGATAGGAAAAAAATAATCCTTTCTAAACCACCCTGCTCCATTAGACCAAAATAGCCAATTTCCCTCGTAAAAGGGATGGCAATATTATACTCAGAGGAAAAAAATTACAATAACATCCAGGATTTTCACTTGAAGTAGAGATCTGGGTGACTGAAGGAAGAAATTGGATATGATCACTCATGTTTTCCATAAACTAAGAGCAGGATGTGTGCAGGATCCAGGGAAAGAAAAACAAAGCAAAACACAAACACATATAAGATGGCCATGTAAGAGAAAGCAGAGCATGGCTCTCACTCCTTCTCAAATCCTCTCACAGCTCTTGCCCTTTGGCAGGCATGCAGACTCCCTGAGCCAAATGTATCCCTGCTGTAACACCATTAAAGCCAAAGGAGTTATACCAGGGTTGAATTTGGCCCCATGAGTTTTAAGGAGCAATACACAGAATCATAGCTACGTGGCCCTCGACGACTTGGTACAATTTATAAAATTACAAGGCAACTGATGCGCTTCAATTTTCCCATTTAGTTGACTGAGTCAGACAGTGTGCATGAGAGGCACCAGCTGGCATGAACATTGTCTTCAAATTTATCTCTGAAGTTTAATGATGCAGAGAACTTGTTAGGGCTCCAGAGGTGGGAAAAAGGAGGTGGAGAACAACAACATGCAGCTGACATCCTACTGTGTTGTTGGATTAGGGTCACTGACCACATTCTCTTTTTGCTAACACAGTTGGCATACCTTACAGTGCGCCAGACATTTGCATTTCTGTGTTAACTGGCAGCTATTTCTCAGAATGGCTCTTGGGATCCAAAACAGCCAAGAGGATGTTTCCAAGCCTAAACAGGACAATTCTTTGGCCTGGTCCACACTAACCCCCCACTTCGGACTAAGGTACGCAAATTCAGCTACGTTAATAACGTAGCTGAATTCCAAGTACCTTATTTCGAACTTACCGCGGGTCCAGATGCGGCAGGCAGGCTCCCCCGTCGATGCTGCGTACTCCTCTCGCTGAGCTGGAGTACCGGCGTCAACGGCGAGCACTTCCGGGATCGATCCCAGAAGATCGATTGCTTACGGCTGGACCAGGAAGTAAGTGTAGACCTGCCCTTTGAGTCCATTTGCCTTTTCTGATTCAAGACTTGCAATTTTCCCCTTGCTGTTACTGCCTTTCCATCAAGCAGGAAAATGGCAGCTCAGAAGAGAAATGACAAATACAGTCCTGAAACCACTTTGTGGGTAGGTCTATACTTACCTCCGGGTCTGGCGGTAAGCAATCGAACTTCTGGGATCGATCCCAGAAGTGCTCGCCGTCGATGCCGGTACTCCTGCTCGGCGAGAGGAGTACGCGGCATCGACGGGGGAGCCTGCCTGCCGCGTGTGGACCCGTGGTAAGTTCGAACTAAGGTACTTCGACTTCAGCTACGTTATTCATGTAACTGAAGTTGCGTATCTTAGTTCGAAGTGGGGGGTTAGTGTGGACCAGGCCTTTGTCTTTGCTCATCATAGAATCATAGAATCATAGAATATCAGAGTTGGAAGGGACCTCAAGAGGTCATCTAGTCCAACCCCCTGCTCAAAGCAGGACCAATTCCCAGCTAAATCATCCCAGCCAGGGCTTTGTCAAGCCGGGCCTTAAAAACCTCCAAGGAAGGAGACTCCACCACCTCCCTAGGTAACGCATTCCAGTGTTTCACCACCCTCCTAGTGAAATAGTTTTTCCTGATATCCAACCTGGACCTCCCCCACTGCAACTTGAGACCATTGCTCCTTGTTCTGTCATCTGCCACCACTGAGAACAGCCGAGCTCCATCCTCTTTGGAACCCCCCTTCAGGTAGTTGAAGGCTGCTATCAAATCCCCCCTCATTCTTCTCTTCTGGAGACTAAACAATCCCAGTTCCCTCAGCCTCTCCTCATAAGTCATGTGCTCCAGACCCCTAATCATTTTTGTTGCCCTCCGCTGGACTCTTTCCAATTTTTCCACATCCTTCTTGTAGTGTGGGGCCCAAAACTGGACACAGTATTCCAGATGAGGCCTCACCAATGTCGAATAAAGGGGAACGATCACGTCCCTCGATCTGCTGGCAATGCCCCTACTTATACAGCCCAAAATACCGTTAGCCTTCTTGGCAACAAGAGCACACTGTTGACTCATATCCAGCTTCTCGTCCACTGTGACCCCTAGGTCCTTTTCTGCAGAACTGCTACCTAGCCATTTGGTCCCTAGTCTGTAGCAGTGCATGGGATTCTTCCGTCCTAAGTGCAGGACTCTGCACTTGTCCTTGTTGAACCTCATCAGGTTTTTTTCGGCCCAATCTTCTAATTTGTCTAGGTCCCTCTGTATCCGATCCCTACCCTCTAGTGTATCTACCACGCCTCCTAGTTTAGTGTCATCTGCAAACTTGCTGAGAGTGCAGTCCACACCATCCTCCAGATCATTAATAAAGATATTAAACAAAACTGGCCCCAGGACCGACCCTTGGGGCACTCCGCTTGAAACCGGCTGCCAACTAGACATGGAGCCATTGATCACTACCCGTTGAGCCCGACGATCTAGCCAGCTTTCTATCCACCTTACAGTCCATTCATCCAGCCCATACTTCTTTAACTTGGCGGCAAGAATACTGTGGGAGACCGGTATCAGAGGGGTAGCCGTGTTAGTCTGAATCTGTAAAAAGCAACAGAGGGTCCTGTGGCACCTTTGAGACTAACAGAAGTACTGGGAGCATAAGCTTTCGTGGGTAAGAAGACCGTATCAAAAGCTTTGCTAAAGTCAAGGAATAACACATCCACTGCTTTCCCCTCATCCACAGAGCCAGTTATCTCATCATAGAAGGCAATTAGGTTAGTCAGGCACGACTTCCCCTTCGTGAATCCATGCTGACTGTTCCTGATCACTTTCCTCTCCTCTAAATGTTTCATAATTGATTCCTTGAGGACCTGCTCCATGATTTTTCCAGGGACTGAGGTGAGGCTGACTGGCCTGTAGTTCCCCGGATCCTCCTTCTTCCCTTTTTTAAAGATGGGCACTACATTAGCCTTTTTCCAGTCATCTGGAACCTCCCCCGATCGCCATGAGTTTTCAAAAATAATGGCTAATGGCTCTGCAATCTCACCCGCCAACTCCTTTAGCACCCTCGGATGCAGCGCATCCGGCCCCATGGACTTGTGCACGTCCAGTTTTTCTAAATAGTCCCGAACCACTTCTTTCTCCACAGAGGGTTGGTCACCTTCTCCCCATGCTGTACTGCCCAGTGCAGCAGTCTGGGAGCTGACCTTGTTCGTGAAGACAGAGGCAAAAAAATCATTGAGTACATTAGCTTTTTCCACATCCTTGGTCATTAGGTTGCCTCCCTCATTCAGTAAGGGGCCCACACTTTCCTTGATTTTCTTCTTGTTGCTAACGTACCTGAAGAAACCCTTCTTGTTACTCTTAACATCTCTTGCTAACTGCAACTCCAAGTGTGATTTGGCCTTCCTGATTTCACTCCTGCACGCCTGAGCAATATTTTTATACTCCTCCCTGGTCATTTGTCCAATCTCCACTTCTTGTAAGCTTCTTTTTTGCGTTTAAGATCAAGGATTTCACTGTTTAGCCAAGCTGGTCGCCTGCCATATTTACTATTCTTTCTACACATCGGGATGGTTTGTTCCTGCAACCTCAATAAGGATTCTTTAAAATACAGCCAGCTCTCCTGGACCCCTTTGCCCTTCATGTTATTCTCCCAGGGGATCCTGCCCATCTGTTCCCTGAGGGAGTCAAAGTCTGCTCTTCTGAAGTCCAGGGTCCGTATTCTGCTGCTCTCCTTTCTTCCTTGTGTCAGGATCCTGAACTCGACCATCTCATGGTCACTGCCTCCCAGGTTCCCATCCACTTTTGCTTCCCCTACTAGTTCTTCTCTGTTTGTGAGTAGCAGGTCAAGAAAAGCTTTGCCCCTAGTTGGTTCCTCCAGCACTTGCACCAGGAAATTGTCCCCTACACTATCCAAAAATTTCCTGGATTGCCTGTGCACCGCTGTATTGCTCTCCCAGCAGATATCAGGGTGATTAAAGTCTCCCATGAGAACCAGGGCCTGCGATCTAGCAACTTCTGCTAGTTGCCAGAAGAAAGCCTCGTCCACCTCATCCCCCTGGTCTGGTGGTCTATAGCAGACTCCAACCACGACATCACCCTTGTTGCTCACACTTCTCAACTTTATCCAGAGACTCTCAGGTTTTTCTGCAGTTTCATACCGGAGCTCTGAGCAGTCATACTCCTCTCTTACATACAACGCAACTCCCCCACCTTTTCTGCCCTGCCTGTCCTTCCTGAACAGTTTATATCCATCCATGACAGTACTCCAGTCATGTGAGTTATCCCACCAAGTCTCTGTTATTCCAATCGCATCATAGTTCCCTGACTGTGCCAGGACTTCCAGTTCTCCCTGCTTGTTTCCCAGGCTTCTTGCATTTGTGTATAGGCACTTAAGATAACTCATCGATCGTCCCTCTTTCTCAGCATGAGACAGGAGTCCTCCCCTCTTGCGCTCTCCTGCTTGTGCTTCCTCCCAGGATCCCATTTCCCCACTTACCTCAGGGCTTTGGTCTCCTTCCCCCGGTGAACCTAGTTTAAAGCCCTCCTCACTAGGTTAGCTAGCCTGCTGGCGAAGATGCTCTTCCCTCTCTTCGTTAGGTGGAGCCCGTCTCTGCCTAGCACTCCTCCTTCTTGGAACACCATCCCATGGTCGAAGAATCCAAAGCCTTCTCTCCGACACCACCTGCGTAGCCATTCGTTGACTTCCACGATTCGACGGTCTCTACCCCGGCCTTTTCCTTGCACAGGGAGGATGGACGAGAACCCCACTTGCGCCTCAAACTCCTTTATCCTTCTTCCCAGAGCCACGTAGTCTGCAGTGATCTGCTCAAGGTCATTCTTGGCAGTATCATTGGTGCCCACGTGGAGAAGCAGGAAGGGGTAGCGATCCGAGGGCTTGATGAGACTCGGCAGTCTCTCCGTCACGTCGTGTATCCTAGCTCCTGGCAAGCAGCAGACCTCTCGGTTTTCCCGGTCGGGGCGGCAGATAGATGACTCAGTCCCCCTGAGGAGGGAGTCCCCGACCACCACCATCCTCCTCCTCCTCTTGGGAGTGGTGGTCGTGGAACCCCCATCCCTAGGACAGTGCATCTTTTGCCTTCCAATCGGTGGAGTCTCCTTCTGCTCCCTTCCCTCAGATGGGTCATCTAGTCCACTCTCCGCATTAGTACCTGTAGAGAGAACATGGAAACGATTGCTCACCTGTATCTCCATTGCTGGTGCATGGACGCTCCTCTTTCTCCTTCTGGAGGTCACATGCTGCCAAACCTCCTCACAATCCTTCTGTCCCTGCTGCGCCTGCTCTGAATCTTCAGAACATTGCGGCCGTAGAAGCATCTCCTGACGTCTGTCCAGGAAATCTTCATTTTCCCTTATGCAACTCAGAGTCGATACTCATTTCTCCAGCCCTCGAACCTTCTCTTCCAATATGGAGACCAGTTTGCACTTTGTACAGACAAAGTCGCTTCTGTCCTGTGGAAGAAAGACAAACATGGCACAACCTGTGCAGGTTACAACAGCTGATCGCTCACCTTCCATATCACCGTCCTCTTAAGAGCTTCCTCAACTGTTGCAGGAACTACTCAGAGAAACCTGCAGATGAAAGCCTCGGTGCGCTCTCCCCACGCGAACTCCCAGGCAAACTCCCGCTGTTAGCCTCTGCTGTTCGCCGCTCAGCTGGTTCGCTGCTGACTGCCCTTATATACCAGTCAGGCCCACTCTTGGGGGCCTCTTTGTTTGTCTCTTTGTTTTGGAGCTACTTATTTCCCACTACTCTTTTTCCTTTTGCAGCATAGGAAGCTGCTATAAACGATACCAGGGACCGGGCCAGTGCAGAACTGACTTCAGGGTGTATGGGTGCAAACTGGTCCTTTGCACCCCCACTCCTCAGCAGTGCCCCGCACTCCTTTGGGGCAGCTCAGCAGCTGCCCCTAAAGTTCACTGGAAGATCTTTATACAAGGAAGGCTTCCGTACCACCTCAGCAAAGGCTCAGCTCCTCTGACTCACCTCTGAACCAAGGTCTTCTCCATCTAGGGGAAAGATCCTTTGTTGGTGCCAACTGTCATAGCTGCATTGATGGAGCTATGACAATATACCAGCAGATGACCTGCCTCATTGTAAACACTTTAAATTATGAGGCATCTTTTTAACATTGTAACGATTGCTATGTCTATATAGCTTCAGGGGCATTTATCTGAACTTCTACCTTATCCTGGGCAGGGCCGGCTCTAGGCATCAGCGCTTGGGGCAGCAAAAAACTTGGAGCCGGCCCTAATCCTGGACCTGCTCCCACTGAAGTCAATAATAATGCTAATGAGAATTATGGACACACATCTTAATCTGCTACAGTTGCCATTCTAGCCTCACCCAGAGGAGCTCAGATTACTCAGACAGCAGGTTCTCATGTATTAGAATGTTAAACCATATTGAGAGCTACTGCAAACATCTGTTTACAGAAGGAAATAGGTTAGATGATATAAATAGGGCCAGAGTGAGTTTACATTACAATGCAAACAAAGCTGTTGAAAATCAAGTGAAAATTGTGTATTTTGAAAGTAGCTAAGTGGGGAAAACACATTTCTGGCTATTTATTGGCTAGAAATCTGTGTACTTTGAACTCCGCTGCAGATAATTTTAATAACATCTGATTTTTAATAAGGTACTTGGCAGCTGGGTATAGCTGTGTAATGACTTCAGTGTGTGAACTGGAAAAGGAGGTAGCTTTTGATTCTACTAAGAGATTAACATTGAAAACAGGCTCTGTCTGCCCTACTCGATAAAACCTGAATGCTGAGCAATCCCTGTGACCTTTTTGTGTACTCCATTACCTCTAGCCTTGTTGTCTTGATATTGGTTTTAACTATTATTTGACTTATTTTACTTATGCTATTAGGAGATCCTTACAAGAGGCTTTTCTCATTTAGGAAAAGTTAATCTGGTGGTCCAAACAGTTAAATGTATGGTTCAAAATATTTGATTAGTTAATAGCAATAAAGAAGAAAGAAGCTGTTCTTCATGTAAGAACTATACTAATCTAGATACATTCTAATAGAAAGTGTGTGTTTCTATAAATAAACCTAAATATTATGGATTTTGGGAGAATGGATGAACTAGGGCATTGGAAATAAAACAGTCTTTTACTTCTATATTGCTAGTTTTTAATTCAGTGCATGTAGTAGCGCCTAAAAGGCACTATTCTCAGATGGTTTTGTGGTGGACTGCGATAAATAAAGGGGGTGGGGAGCTCTCTTTTATGGACACCCAGCTAGCCAGTTAGCTATAAAACCCCTGTTAGTAACTGTTCTCTATTTGCTTTACCTGTAAAGGGTTAAAAAGTCCATAGGTAAAAAGAAGGGGGTGGGCACCAGACCAAAAGAGCCAATGGGAAGGCTAGAACTTTTTAAAATTGGGGAAAAACTTCCCCTTTGTCTGTCTGTTGTGGTTCTCCGGAGAGGGGGGGACAGAGCAGCAATGAGGTAAAAAGCTTTGGGCCAGGTATGAAAATCATCAGATCATACCTAGAAACTATTCATTTGAAACCCCAGATATGTAAGTAGATCAGGAAATGCCTAGGAAGACGCGATTAGGTTTATCTCTTATTTCTTTATGGCTTGTGGACTCCTCTGTGCTAACCCCAGGTGCTTTTGTTTTGTGTGTAACCCTTAAGCTGGACCTCAAGAAGCTATCTTGATGCTTTTAATTGTTTTTTTTTAAATCTAGCAAAAAGCCTAAGTTCCGGATGTATTTCTTTAATAAAATTTACCTTTTTTTTTTAAAGAACAGGATTGGAGTTTTGTGTCCCTAAGAGGTTTGTGCATATCTTTTTTGATTAGCTGGTGGCAACAGCTGATTTCCTTTGTTTTCTTTCTTAGCTCTTCCCTGGATGCAGGGGTGAAAGGGCTTGAGGGTACCCCACAGGAAGGAATTCCCAAGTGCGCCTTCCTGGGTTCTCAAAAGGGGTTTTTTGCACTTGGGTGGTGTCAGAATCTACCCATCCAAGGTCAGAAAAAAGCTGTAACCTTGGGAGTTTAACACAAGCCTGGAGTGTCCAGTATTAATTTTGAGAATCCTTACCTTCTGCACTCAAAGTGCCAGAGTGGGGAATCAGCCTTGACATGGACTTTGTGACCCCAGTCCAATTCCCAGTGTTTATATTGCAAAAACTGCTAACACCATGGACACAATTCTCACCAGAGAAACCAAATATTAAATGGGCCCTGGGAATGAAACTCATCTCTCCCTCACTGGGGTGGTGCCTAGAAGTCAAGACTAAGCATATTGCTTGAGCAGGTTAAGGAGGCCTGAACTGCTTGTGCTGGAAATGTTTTGTGGCTAAACAAGAGGACATAGGCAGCTCCTAAGCTGGCGTAAATGAGTATAGTGCCACTGATTTCAATAGAGGCATACTGAATTACACCAGCCGAGGATCTGTCTCTTTACCGCCAAGGCAGTCAACCCAGAAATCTTCAGCAAGTACTAAATTCATACACACAGATTTGGATTCTGATCCTCAACAGATGTAAATCAACATTGCCCCACTAAAATCAATGGCGCTACACCAATTTACACCAACTTAAGATCTGACCTATATTGTGAATTCACATCCAATTGTTCAGACACACACAGGATTCATTCAGATTCACATTGTTTTATAAGACTGAAATTAAAAGTATATAGAAAATGTTCTGGTCATTTCCATGTGAAAGAGCCAATGAAGGTTAACCTAGGTTATTCCCCGCAAAATTAATTTGGAAGCTTTCATTTGAAAAATTTCTATCCTGTTCTAGTGTGATGGCACTGTCGTCAAGGCTATAGTAATAGCTCCGGAAAGCTTTAGATTCTGGCTTTGAGGAAGGCCACCATCCATTCAGTGGGGAAGCTGTTTTGCAGCTCAAACCCACTGTCAAACAACAATGGATTGCTCCATGAGGAGCAGTTGCAGAGATGGCTGTGAGATGGGGAATTCATGTGAAGATCCTACTGTGTCAGTTGTTCTAAAATAAGTTGTTAATTCGACTGTGAAAAAAGCAATTCTAGCCCGGGCTCAGTTTTCAGAGTATGTGAAAGTGTTTCACAGTTCAGTGTATGATTTCTTCTAAAACAGACAGAAGACATGGGATTTTCCAGACAGGTTCAGGCATTGTAATACTTTCCTCAGGAATGCCTTACAAGTTCTTACAAATGAACCTGAAAGTGGGCTAAGTCACATTCCCAGCCAAATTAAAAAAAACAAAAAAAATCAGAGGCGAATTGTTTGCAGGAGAGAGGTGGCTGCTAACACAGGTGAGTCTGAATTAACTCTTTTTATATGCATGGACTAGCTGTGCTCCCGTGGGATTTTCCTGCTGGTTTCCTATTCTTTCCAGGACACATTTCTATTAGCATCGTAGGCCCAGTGCACGTGCATAGAATGGAATGTGTGCATTGGACATGGGGTAATTTGCGTTTCAGGTCAGAAATAAATCTCCTGGATTATTCTGGCTTTATTTTTTTAAAGTGGGTTTTGCACACTTGGTTTTGGCAATACCACTGCTGCCAAAGGGGACAGCAATACCATATTGAACTGCTATATCTTTCAGCACTATCTCAATCCCGATCTAGCCTCTTGGCTGGCAATGGCAAAACTCCCATTGACTTCAATGGTGGAGTAGCAGGCCCTAAATAGGTATTGCAAGCAGGTAATGGAAGAACCACCATTCAAATGGTCTTTCTGCTAGTTCATTATTTCCATGTACATTTGTCCTCTAAATCAGGAAGGGCAGAGAATATTAAGAAAAATGTATGTTTATCATAGATGTATCTATGCTTGCATGTGTGTTAGTTAACCAAACTTTTCTAAACCTTAAAGAAAGTTTGGATCTGTTTGAATTTGGGTGCAGGTTCTGCTCAGTTTATTGCTGTGACAGTGATGAATATAAGGGTACAACCTTTTACAAGACTATGATAAATTGTGTACAAAGTATGCCTTGTGAGGTATCATTTGAAAAAAACCCTCATGCTTTACTGAACATTATTGTCCTGGTAAAATGTGTGTAGCAACATTGTATGAAAATTTAAGATTTTACTGTACGACATTGCTGAGATATGCTCCAAGTTTAGAAAAGCAGCCCAAATCAGTTCTGCAGAGACAAAAGGTTAGCCAGCACCTCAGCTAGGAGTCAACATAATCAAGTGGACTATTACCGGGTTGAGCGGCCATTGGCAGGAAGAAGGATATGAGTGAGAAATATACATGTGGGCAGACAGACTTGCTGTCACTGAATCCCAGCTGGAGATGATTCTCAGAGAGGAGCGAAAGATATAAAAATGAGGAACAGTGGACACAAATCACCTCTGTCCCCTCATCTCTACGCACAGCATCAATGACGTTTGAAAGATAAAAGGAGCATCATCGAACTGTGGGAGGGCTCCTAGCTGGAAAGCTTTCAGCCAGTAAGATTGCTATAAGTGTAACGCTGACAGACCCTGGTTGTCGGTGGGTAGGATTGAACCTGGGGCCTCTGGAGCTTAGTGCATGAGCCTCTACCATATGAGCTGAAAACCAACCAGCTGATAGCTAAGGCTGTAGAGCAGACTCATTGTCTCTAAGTGGTCTTGGTGCCACTAGATGGGACAGAACACCACACCCAGGAGATGTGTGGGTTACATAAGCATATGGTGAGATAAATCTTTGCTTTGAATTCACTTAGCTTGTTAAGTTAGATATTAGTTTGCATTTTACCTTTTATTTCTTTGTAACCAATTCTGACTTTTATGCCTCATTACTTGTAACCACTTTAAATCTTTCTGTAGTTAATAAACTTGTTTTATCTAAACTAGTGTGTTTGGACTGAAGTGTTTGGGAAACTCCATTTGAGATAACAGGGTTTGTGCATATCATTTCTATTGGTGAAATGATGAACTTTCTATGAGCATGTACTGCACAGAAGGAAAGGGCTAGGCAGTAAAAAAACATTTCTGGGGGACAGGTCTGGGACTGGGAGTTTTCTGGTGTCACTCTGCAATATAATTCAGGAAAGGCTGACTGGAAGCACTGCTATAATTCAGCTGGGGAGTGATTTTGCATGCTGGAGGCTTGTGTAAACAGACCAGGAGTGGTTATTCTCACAGCAAAGCAGTGTGAAAGACATCCCAATTGGAGACTTGAGGGGACATAGCTGTCCAACAGTTCAGATTGTACCCTGGGGAATGTCACAATTGCCTTATCCAATTTGGTTGCTCACCTCTATTAACAGTATCTGTGGAACTGAAGATATAGGCATTGTTTTCCTCACTCAGTGTTTATTCAGAAGAACTATCATTGAAGTCACTGAGAAAAGACATTAGGATTTGACTCTGTATTTCTCTTCCTCTTAGGTTTGTTTTCTTTGAACAGGACAGTATATACATTTGTCAGAAAAGCTCTTGATTATTGGCTATGACTCATGAGTTCAACTCCCCTAATTGAATACAGTGTAATTGTTAAAACTATCACTTCAAATTACATGTTTTAAAAAGTTGCTTTTGGAAACATGTAATCGCAATATTGTGAAGCTATAGCATCAATACAGGGCTTTGAGTACATGAAGGAGTTCACACTGGAAACTGAAGAGGTCTGTTATTATGGGTAGCTCCTACTGTGTAATCTGGACAGAGTGGGAGAAAAAGAAAACTTCTGTTTGATGTTTCTGAAGCACAGAAGGGATAAATATATATCATGTGAACAATTATGAAATTAGAGGTGCTTGAACTATTCATTACAAGATGCATTCTGCACAAACTTAGCCCCTCTTTGGCTAGTAAATAATTTGTGAACCAATTCTGATTTTCCTCAAATATATTCACGATTCACATGCATCTGCCAAGCAGATTTTGAATGAATGAATAATTGTGAGTCTACTGGTCCCACATTGTTCATGGCATCTATCTCCGGTCCATGGCTGGTCACCTAAGACAACGGACCTATGTAGATTTACATCAGCTGAGGATCTGGCCCATGGTATTTTTATTGCCAAAACATTTTAAACAAGAGCATAAAATGACGAATAATGTATAAGGATTTGTACTAAAATTAGTGAAAATGGTTGCAAATCCAAAAGTTTCACTAATACCATGTGAGACTCTGAATATTCCTGTATCATATGGCCCCATAAAAGCAAACTGCACTCAGCATCTTTACTCACAGATCACAGCACTCAACACCTTTACTCACAGATTATCCCCCACCCCAAACTATTCCATCAGCTTCATATGAAACACATAGTCTACTAAATACAGTGTGTTGGATTAGGGCTTTGTCTACACTAGCACTTTTGCTGCAAAACTTTTGTCAGTCGGGATGTGAAAAAAAACACATACACAAGACCAACGTAAGTTTCACTGACAAAAGCATTGGTGTAGACAGCACCATGTCGGTGCTGACAAAGAGCGGCTACACAGGAGACCTTACAGCAACGCAGCTGCAGCGGTATAGCTGTGCGCTGTAAGGTCTGTAGTGTAGAAATAGCCTAGAACTAGGACAAGAATAAGAATTTACCTGCATGGGAGGGAACTAGAAATTCCCTCTCTGTGTCTTTCTGAGACAATTGCACTCAGCTTGAATATTCGAACTCTTATCACTTCATCTTGTGGCTCAACTGTTTGGTGTGAATATTTGTAATTCATGTCGTGCTGGTTAGCTACTCAAGTAAGTCCTTTCCACTAGTGTCTGTTCCCTGAATTGTGTCTTATATAACTTTAAAATGTGGAAATTTTACAGCCAAACAGACTCTTGGAAATTGATATTTAAGTGTAACATTTGCATTTCGTAAGTTTTCACACTGATAAAGCTCAAACACTCCAATATTCACAGGAAGCCAACAGGAAAGCATCATGAACACACCGAATCAAAACTTAATTCTGAATTTGCAGAAATCATTCCACTGTTTGTTCAGCTCTAATGAAAACCACAGCATATTAAATATGCTAAGGGATAACTATCCTTTGCGTGCAATCTGAGTTTGATGCACTATTTAAATAGCACCAAAGCTATTATAAGAACAGCCCTGAATCTGCCTTCTCTCAAATTATTACTTTGGCCTCATATTTAATACTATATGGATGATGTTATTACTGAATAGCAGGAAAAAGTACCTAGTATTTGTGCCTGCAACCAAAAATCTCTCAGGCCATGGTAACTCTTCCAGAGGAAAGGCCAACTGGACTGAAATGTCTGTTTCCTGTTTTCCTCTCTACACTATAAACCAATTACTATAATTTGGAAAGAAGAGCCTGAACCAGAGCCTTGGATCTGAACATTGGGAAAGTCTGGATTCAAACTTTGCTGATCAAGTCTATTTCTGATAATTTTTAAGTTCTGAAACTTTGATGACTGCTTGCTGGATTTCCTAGTTCGTATTACTGGATACAGAACTCTAACTACTCCTTTATCTTAGGCCTGGTCTACACTGGGGTGGGGGGGGAGATCGATCTAAAATACACAACTTCAGCTACGAGAATAGTGTAGCTGAAGTCGACGTATCTTAGATCGACTTACTTCGCATCCTCGCGGTGCGGGATCGACGGCTGCTGCTCCCCCGTTGACTCCACTTCCGCCTCTCGTCCTGGTGGAGTTCCGGAGTCGATGGGGAACGCGTTCGGGGATCGATGTATCACGTCTAGATGAGACACGATACATCGATCCCCAATAGATCGATCACTACCCGCCGATCCGGCGGATAGTGTAGACATACCCTTAGTGTATTGTTCAGAACTAAGGGCAGGTCTTAGGCTGTGACTTCATGCTAATGCTAATTTTAAAATGGGAGGTTAAAAAACTCAGTTTACGTAACATTTGTGCAGATCCCAAAAGTATGCTGTATTTATTGTATAAATAACAAACACACCATTACCATGTCTGTGTAAGTGATGATCTATCTCCAGTAAACACCAATTATGCCATCAGGGCGAGCTGGGAGGGGAATCTCATAACTGCAGTCAAGTCTAATAGCTGTGTGTGTAATTAAAATCTTTCTGACTCTGGTTGCTAGCTTTCTCATGTCTCTTCCTCTTAGCATATTTCTCTCCATAGCACTGGGTGCACATGATTAACTCTTAGCCCTGGTCTACACTACGAGTTTAGGTCGAATTTAGCAGCGTTAGATCGATTTAAACCTGCACCCGTCCACACGACAAAGCCATTTTTACTGACTTAAAGGGCTCTTAAAATCGATTTCTGTACTCCTCCCCGACGAGGGGATTAGCGCTGAAATCAACCCTGCTGGGTCAAATTTGGGGTAGTGTGGACGCAATTCGACGGTATTGGCCTCTGGGAGCTATCCCAGAGTGCTCCATTGTGACTGCTCTGGACAGCACTCTCAAGTCAGAGGCACTGGCCAGGTAGACAGGAAAAGCCCCGCGAACTTTTGAATTTAATTTCCTGTTTGGCCAGCGTAGCGAGCTGATTAGTACAGGTGACCATGCAGAGCTCATCATCACAGATGACCATGGAGTCCCACAATCGCCAAAGAGCTCCAGCATGGACCGAACGAGAGGTACTGCATCTGATCACTGTATGAGGAGACGAATCAGTGCTATCCGAACTCTGTTCCAAAAGATGAAATGCCAGAATATTTTTAAAAATCTCCAAGGGCGTGAAGGACAGAGGTTATAACAGGGACCCGCAGCAGTGAAGCCTACCAAAGAACCAGAGAGGCAAATGGCCACTCCGGGTCAGAGCACCAGACATGCCGCTTCTATGATGAGCTGCATGCTATTCTAGGGGGTGCCCTACAACTCCCCCACCCCTGTGCTTCCTTCCTCCTCCACCCCTCCCGGGCTACCTTGGCAGTTATCCCCCCATTTGTGTGACGAATTAATAAAGAATGCGTGAATTTGAAAAAACAATGACTTTATTGCCTCTGCAAGTGGAGATCAAAGGGGGAGGGGAGGGCGGTTGGCTTACAGGGAAGTAGAGTGAACCAAGGGGGCGGGTTTTCATCAAGGAGAAACAAACAGAACTTTCGCACCGCAGCCTGGCCAGTCATGAAACTGGTTTTTCAAAGCTTCTCTGATGCACAGCATGCCCTGCTGTGCTCTTCTAACCGCCCTGGTGTCTGGCTGCGCGTAATCAGTGGCCAGGCAATTTGCCTCAACCTCCCACCCCGCCATAAACGTCTCCCCCTTACTCTCACAGATATTGTGGCACACACAGCAAGCAGTAATAACAATGAGAATATTGGTTTTGCTGTGGTCTAACCGAGTCAGTAAACTGCATCAGCAAGCTTTTAAAAGTCCAAAGGCACATTCTACCACCATTATGCACTTGCTCAGCCTATAGTTGAACTGCTCCTTACTACTGTCCGGGCTTCATGGGCCATGGGATCAAGGGGTAGGCTGGGGTAGGTGTGACCATGCAGTGCTGCTGACTGGGAGAGCAGCCTGAGGCAGAAGCCTCCAGCTGGCATGATATTCCAGGCAGGACTGAATCTCCATTAGATGAAACTTAAAGAAGAGAATGACCTGGAGTCATTCCCATTTTTGTCCAGGCACCCCTGACCGACCTCACCAAGGCCGGTCAGGAGCACCCATGTCTGCCCAGGCTCCCCTGACCAACCTAACCGAGGTCGGCCAGGAGCACCCGCGGGATGATGATGATGGCTAGCAGTCGTATTGTACCGTCTGCCGTCTGCAAGGCAAGGCAAGGCAAAGCAAGGCAAGGGGATGCTGCTGTGTAGCACTGCAGTACCGCATCTGCCAGCAGCACCCAGGAGACATACGGTGACAGTGAGCTGAGCGGGCTCCATGCTTGCCGTGGTATGTCGTCTGCATGGGTAACCGAGGAAAAAAGGCGAGAAATGATTTTTTGCCGTTGCTTTCATGGAGAGAGGGAGGGAGTGGGGCCTGATGACATGTACCCAGAACCACCTGCGACAACGTTTTTGCCCCATCAGGCATTGGGAGCTCAATCCAGAATTCCAATGGGCGGCGGAGACTGCGGGAACTGTGGGATAGCTACCACAGTGCAACGCTCCGAAAGTCGACGCTAGCCTCAGTACTGTGGACGCACACCGCCAACTTAATGTTCTTAGTGGAGACACACACAATCGACTGTATCAAACTGATTTCTAAAAAATCGACTTCTATTAAATCGACCTACTTTCGTAGTGTAGACATACCCTTAGAGCCCTCAAAAACAACTCAGACACTTGCCTTGAAAATCTCTTAAATATTCCTACTAGTTTTCTATATGTCTTCTGACAGTCTGTTTGTTTTGTAAAAACTTGATAGAGAAATAACAGACAATTAGCAGGTTGGCTTATCTGCGACAAACAGGCTCTTCAGCATCTAGCTATCTGAGCCTGGTTAGGTGCTGTAGATATAGTGAATTCAAGCTATTAGTGCATGGAGTAGCTCTTATTTTCTACCAAGAGAGGCTGCAACTGAGGGGGAACTGCACTGCCATTCAGTTTTGTACTATAGCTTTTAAGCCACAATCAGGGGTGAAAGTAACTTAAAGGACTTACCGGTACGCCGGAGTCCTGAGCGGGCCGTGGCCTTAACCAGAAGAAGCGGGGCCTTTCAAGATTTAAAGGCCCTGGGGCTCCGGCTGTGGCTGGGAGCTTCAGGGACTTTAAATCACCCCCAGAGCTAGGAGCTGTAGAGGCGGCTGGGAGCCCCGGGGCTCAGGGCGAATTAAAGGACCCGGGCTCCAGCCACTGCGGGGAGCCCTGGGCCCTTTAAATCCCTGCCAGGGCCCAGCTGCTGGAGCTCCGGCGGTGATTTAAAGGGCCCGGGGCTCCCCGCAGCGGCTGGAGCCCTGGGCCCTTTAAATCACCACCGGAGAAGCCGGTCCAGTCCGGCACGGCGTACCGGCTTACTTTCACCTCTGGCCACAATTAATATGATATTCTGTTGGACTTTTATGCTGAGTAAGAATTAGATTTTAATTATTAAAACACATGAATTAAGGATTAACATTGTTATAATTATCCTGAGATCCCTGTGGACAAGAGCTGGGTGGATATAGCCACCTTAATTCTTCACTCTCTTTTAATTTGGAGAGGGCCATTTTTGCAATTCAATATTATGGTCAGAGTGGCCTTTTTCCTGTTCTCATAAAAGTCTCATGTTTCTGCATTAATCAAGGTAACGAGCCAAGTGTGTATTTGCACCTTCACACAGTCAGGGTAGTACAGTTTGTAAAATATTCACCCCCGGGACTTAATATACACAGAAACATAAATGCTACACGGGGAAAAAGGCTGGTGCTGGGGCAGTGCAGAGGGAGGGAGAGGGAAAAGTGACTTGAGCCTTGTCTTCCTCAGAGAAAGTGCCATTTGTTCCCTGTACAATGCTTGCAATACTCCTCTCACAGAAAGAAGAACAGGAGGACTTGTGGCACCTTAGAGACTAACAAATTTCTGAGGATGCTAAATATTGCTTGGAGTATACGAGGCTTATACTCAACAGGACTATATATCAGTCCCAATCATTTCAGCCGGGACTATTATAGTGCCAGTATGGACTAATACTAATTGCATTGGTTCAACTACTCCTCTCTCTGCTGTCCCACAGTGCATTGGTGGCCTTTTGAAATCTCCCAGAATGGACTGAGATCTATTGGATAAGTATTGTGACTGAGATGGTTGAAGACAGTGTTACTTCGGTGTGGGGAAAGCATGCAAGGGTTTTAACATGACCGAGCAAGGCTGGTGGGGCCACACTGAACCATTTGTGCTCATAACAATCAAATACTATCGGTTAAATTACAAATACTCCTGTTCTGAAGTGCAGACAAGGCCCTAGAAAGGATACCAGCTTACCATATAGGAATGGGGTCAGGGCAAAAAGAGACAGGCAGAATATGAACACATAGCCAAACTCACATAACTAGGGGAAAATCATGAGAGTTGGAAACACTGTGTTGAAATGACACTTAAAAAAACCCACACATGCACAAATTCTCTTTTTTTTTTAAATAGAATAATGTCATGGATTTTAAATAAATCAGCTGTATTGGTAACTTCTAAAATATAATTACATTCCAGTTAGCATAACATGCACTGTAACTGGAGGCTGCCATATTGACAGGAAGTATATAGGCAGAAGAGGAACTCATTTTGCACACAATACGAACAGCAGAGAAACATTGAGCCTGATTCTCCATTCGTTGCTCTCCGCCTTGGACAGTCAGCTAAGCCAGTGCACAGTGGGTGTGAAATGTTACCAAATCAGAATGAGTGTTTTACCCTCTCCCACTTGGTGCTGCTATAAATAGCCACACAAGGTACATGGCAATGGAGAATCAGGCCTGGTATATTTCTAAGTGTCGCTTTGCTCGGATAGCAAATGGCCTGTTTTCACCAGTGTTTGGACACTCAGTGGATGCCAACCCTGCAATCTGAGGTGGGATTGCAGCTTGGCTAGGCAGACCAGTGCTAACACAGTTACAAATCAGCGTAGAAGCAGCAGTACAGGCTTCAGCAAGGGCTGAACAAGCATAATAGGAACGCTGTCTATCTAATCTGTGTTGCTAACCCACACTGGGTGGAGATATGTCTACTTATGCCACAATCACACTGTGGCATCAACTGCAAAGGTCCTCAGGCCCTACATCTGTATATCTGAGTTATGGCAGCTACTGGGTGGCCAATCAGTGTACTTGCACTGGTGCTGATCCCAGGTTAGCTGTAAGCAGAGGTGAAAGTGGGCCGAAACGCTGTACCGATAAGAAGCCGATACCAGCCTGTACGCAGATGATGTTAAAGCGCTGCAGTGACTGCCCCTTTTGCCCCACCCCCCCGAGCCGCCGCCCGCAGGGGAGGGTGGAGGGACAAAAGGGGCAGCTGCCCCAGCGATTTAAAAGGGATGTGCTGGCCACCGCTTCCTGCAGCCTCCATTAGCCTGGAAGGGTGAACCACGGTCAGTGGGAGCTGTGATCGGCTGAACCTGCAGACGCTGCAGGTAAACAAACTGTCCTGGCCTGCCAGTGGATTTCCCTGATGGGCCGCGTGCCAAAGGTTGCCAATCCCTGGTCTATAATTTCCCAGGTCCTCTGTGTTCTTCATTTTAAACATAGGTACAATGTTTGCCCTTCCTTAGTCCTCAGGTACCTCACCCATCCTCCATGAGTTCTTGAAGATAATTGCAAATGGTTCCAAGATTCCTTCAGCTAGTTCCTTAAGTACCTTAGAATGAATTTCATCAGGCCCTGTGATTTGAATACATTGAGCTTATCTAAACATTCTTTAACCTGTTCTTTCCCTATTTGGACTTGTGTTCCTTTCTCCTTGTTGCTGATATTGATTGTGTTGAGTATCTGGTCAGTGAAGACTGAAGCAAAATAGGCATTGAACACCTCAGCCTTTTGAGGTCATCTGTGGTTAGCTCTCCTTCCACACTAAGTAGGGGACCTACACTTGCCTTCATTTTTCCTCTTGCTCCTACTATATCTAAAGAATCCTTTTTATTGTCTTTTATGACTCGTTAGGTGTAACTCATTTTGTGCCTTAGCCTTTCTGATTTTGTCCCTACATGCTTGTGCTATCTGTTAGTCTTTAAGGTGCCACCAGACTCCTTGTTGTTTTTGTAGATACAGACTAACACGGCTACCCCCTGATACTTGCTATTCTTTTGTACTCCTCCTTAGCAATATGTCCATATTTCCACTTTTTGTTGGATTCCTTTTTGATTTTCAGACTATTAAAGAGCTCCTGATGGAGCCATATTTGCCACTTACTATATTGCCTATCTTCACTTCACATTGGGATAGGTTGCAGTTGTGCCTTTAATACTGTCTCCTTGAGAAACTGCCATGTCTCCCGAACTCCCTTGTCCCTTAGATTTTCTTCCTAGGGAATCTTACCTACAAGTTGTCTGAGTTTATTAGTCTGGTTTTTTTTTCAAGTCCATTGTCCTTATTCTGTTGCTCTCATTCCCTCCTTTCCTTAGGATAATGAAATCATTATTTCATGATCACTTTCACCCAAGTTGCTTTTCACCTTCAGACTAACCACCAATTCCCTGGCGGTCAGAAGCAAGTTTAAAATGGCTGTCCCCCTCGTTACTTATGCCACTTTCTGAAACAAAAAAAGTTGCCCAGTACATTCCAAGAACTTACTAGAAATTGTGTCTTGCTATTACGTTTCTAACAGGTGTCTGGGTAGTTACTATCATATATGTAGATGCAATTAAATAGTGCATTTAATATATGCATATTTAAATATCTCTTTTCTCTTCCTAATACCAATGGTAAGGTAAATCATTCCCTTATATTTTCCCCTTTGCCTTAGTGGCTGAAATGCATGGAAGAAGAGTGATGGGTTACTTTGTACGCCTCATTCATACAGTGTGTCACTGGGCACTTCAGCATTCCATCCACTTCAGTCCCCATGGAAGTGGCTGCCGGGAGTCTCAGAATGCAAATATTAGAATCCTATTTTGCAGAGAACAAAAACCCATTACATGCTCTTAGTTAAACAGTAAATCAGAGAACACATTCTGTAAGATGTGTTTCTGTCTCTCCCCCAGTTCCTTCCCCTCTATGGGTCGTGTTCAGACAGTGCAGACACCAAGCTGTAAACAACATTTTTTCAGCAACAGCTGGCTCCATAAGTGGCTATTCTGGCTGCACTGTAGCAGGTTTTATTATGTAATTAGGCTGACCATGAGCTAAGTGATCATCTGGACGTTCCAAAATTCCTCTGCAGAGGAATTTACACATTAACAAAAAATAAATTAAAAAAAAAAATCAAGAAAACAATCCTTTTGTGAACTGGAGGTGAATCAGATAGGAACACCCCCACCCCCTGCTCCAAATGGCTCTGTCATTTGGTTCACAAGTTATTTTTCTCAAGGTTTTATACTTGGGGACAGATGACACTGAGTCCTAGATCTCCTTTTCATCTGACCTTGATTGTCTAGCTTCTGTGCATTCACACTGATGCAGGTGGTGAAGTGGAAGACAGCAAGCTGGCTGACGCTCTTCATGGACAATACAGAAATGGTGCTGGGTAGCAGGGCAACTTTCAGGAGGGATAGGCAAATATAATGCCTGACGTCACCCTTCACCAACACGGTTCACAGACTAGGGGATGTACATGTTTCACTGGAGCTTCTAGATTCCCAGACACTGAGAGTGACTCACAGTGGCCAGGATGGCCAGGAGACTAGAGCCTCTCCTGCAAGTCTTACCATAGGGACCTGGGTCCTTGATCAGCTCTATACTTGAAAGTATTATCAGGATAACTATTTTGGTTGGGAGCATGATTATTTTACCATTATAGGTACATCCTTGAGTGTGGACACAGTTTGACTGGTATAAAGGTGCCATGCATCCAGTGTAGCTTATTCCACTTCCCATACAGGAATACCTACACCAGTAAAGCTCCTTTATACTGATTTAACTGCATCCATGCCTGAGGAATTGTTTCACTAAAACTATCCCTGTTTAGTTAAAGTGGTACAATATTGTACGGTAGACCAGCCACTGCCAGGAAAAGGGGATGCAAGCAGCATCCTGGAAAGTGAGTGATGCTGTTTTGGGAAGATGGATAGCCAGGGCTGCTAAGGAATGCAAGGATTCAGGACAGACACTTAGGGTACGTCTATACTTACCTCCGGGTCCGGCGGTAAGCAATCGATCTTCTGGGATCAATTTATCGCGTCTTGTCTAGACGCGACAAATCGATCCCGGATCGATCCCGGAAGTGCTCGCCGTCGACGCCGGTACTCCTGCTCCGGGGGAGGAGTACGCGGAGTCGACAGGGGAGCCTGCCTGCCGCATGTGGACCCGTTATTCACGTAGCTGAAGTTGCGTATCTTAGTTCGAAGTGGGGGGTTAGTGTGGACCAGCCCTTAGGGTGCAGGGGTGGGAAGTGCAGGGTCTGGCCTATAGCATTAATTTAAATTAGGCATTTCTGCTGTGTATTCCTTGTATGTTTGCTAAGGGATAGACTAAATACCCAATGCTGCAAGGTGCTTAGTGCCCTCCCCTCCCACTAACTGTAATGGGCAGAGAGGGCCCTCAGCACTTCACAAGCTCATCCATTTCAACTGCATTTGTACTCTTAATACACTCAGTCTTTACTCAGAGTGTTCTTTTTTAAAGAATCACCATCATCTGAACATTCTAGATCTCTTTGGGATAAGACAAGAGTGGTGAAGTGTGTCATAATGAGTCCTGTCCCCGGTGCGGCTCTTGGCTTTAGGCTTTTACAGACCGTGTCAAAGAGAAAGTTCCACTGCTGAATTCCATAGGCACCTACTGGCATGCTGGGGAAGCGTTTTACAGAACAGCATGAGAACGGATTCCTTAGCAGGCCCTGGCCGAAGTGAAGCAAAGATGGGGGAGGGGGAATAGCCCAACAGCAGGGCAAATTCAGTGCTTAACTGAATGGAGTTCTAAGCTGGTGCAACTCACACTTTCCACCAGCTCCCCCCGTGTGCGTATTACACCTCTTAGATGCCATTAAATTAAAACCCGCTTACTGACATGTAACTTGCCTCCTCTTCAATATCACCTCTGAGTCGTGCCTTCCGAGTTTAAGTTTGTGTAACTCACATGCCAAGGAGCCAGAAGGGAGGAGCGTAGTGGGAAAAGCAATATCAGGAGGTGTTACCCGGGGTTGTTTTAACCCAAAGCTCTCGGTAACGAGGTGGTATTAGGCAATAAATCAAGGGAGACACGGCAGTCCGACCGATAGATAGGCACAAACAGGACAACACAAGAGTGCTTTCACTTAAAGCTAAACTTTACTTAGTCTCAAGCACTTACACATGTCTGCAACAGGTTAGTGAAACACCCCCAACCCTTGATAATTACCGAAGCTGAGCGTGGCTTTTGAGTGGCACCATGACAGGCTTCAGCTGGCCAGGCTTCTGTCGACCCGAAGATACGTCCAGAGGGAGCGTCCCTGAAGAGCCCCTCCTGAGAAGTCCAATTACCTCAAACTTCCCCCCCTTATTTATACATTAGTAATACAATGACATATCCCTTAAAGAAAATTTGCTAAGCAAGCAGGGTTAAAAGGTCAGACAACTTATGATTGCCAATTAACCAGAAAGATTTTTTTTTTTCAGAGTGTTCATGCCTTGGGGCCCTGACAAACATTCCCGGGGGCACATATAAACACACTTCTTGCTTTTTTACAATACATGCATCAGCAATTTTAACACTCTTAGCAGGAAGGGTGCGGGGTCAAGCTGTCCAGCCTGTGGCACCCGAAACCCCCGCCCCTGGTTACACTGAGGCTGCTGCATGACCAATTTACGACCTGCTGACTTGGCTACTTTTAGCAATAAGCAAAAATGGTTCAGTATGGCCTGTTAACTTAACTGCTGTTAGCAATACACAATAGTGGTTTAGCCACTTTACTGGTTTGCCAAAATCTTCCCAAACAGAGGGTTTAAGAATATGTAGATGAAAGCAGGACATTGCCTACTTTACATACACCTTCAAACTCCTCAACATGTGAATTATTATCACTTATCATTGGTCTCCTCTGCAGCTAGGCGTGTGCTTCCCAGGGCAGGCAGACAAACACATACTAGCTCTGCTCATGCTAGTGTGCTAAATCTAGCAGTGTGGCTGTGGCAGCGTGGGTGGCAGTTTGGGCTAGCCAGCTGAGTAAAAATCCACCCAGACCCCCAGACATGTACTCAGGCACTAGCACAGAGGTGGGCAAACTATGGCCCGCCGGCTACATCTGGCCCGCGGGATCCTCCTGCCTGGCCCCCGAGCTCCTGGCCCGGGAGGCTAGCCCCTGGCCCCTCCCCCGTCGTTTCCCCTTCCGTGTAGCCTCAGCTCACTGTGCCGCCGGCGCAATGCTCTGGGTGGCGGGGCTGCGAGCTCCTGGGGCAGCGCAGCTGCAGAGTCCCACCTGACCTGGTGCTCTGTGCTGCGTGGTGGCATGGCTGGCTCCAGCCAGGCGGCACGGCTGTAGCGCCGCCAGTCACCAGTACTCCAGGCAGTGTGGTAAGGGGGCAGGGAGCAGGGGGGGTTGGATAGAGGGCAAGGGAGTTTGGGGTGGTGGTCAGAGGGTGGGGGTGTGGATAGGGGTTGGGGCAGTCAGAGGGTGGGGAACAGGGATTGAATGGGGGCAGGGGTCCTGGGGGACTGTCAGGGAACGGGGAGGGTTGGATGGGGCAGGAATCCGGGGGGGGGGCATCAGGGGGTGAGAAGCAGGGGGGGGTCAGATAGGGGGCGGGCCACACCTGGCTGTTTGGGGAGGCACAGCCTCCCCTAACTGGCCCTCCATACAATTTCCGAAACCCGATGTGGCCCTCAGGCCAAAAAGTTTTCTCGCTCCTGCACTAGCACAAGCAGAGCTAGTGTGTCTGTCTACCTGTGCTGGGAAGTACGCTCCCAGCTGCAGTGTAGACACACCCCAAGACTCCCTTACACTCAGACTCTCTGGACCCGATTCTCCTCTCAGTTCCACTAGTGTAAATCTGATGTAATGCCACACATGCATCTGAGAGACAAATTTGGTCCTCTTGCACCTACTGGCACCCACTTATGTAGCATCTTTAAATTTGGCCTGGTAAATGTAATTGTGAAATATTTGACGCACTGCAGAACCACGAGAAGGGGGTCAAAGTGACCTTAGCAGAGATCTGTGGAGCAAAGTATTTTTGGAACTTAATAGTGTGCATGCACATGTGCTCATATGGGCGACAGGGAGTTGGAGAATGATACTGATAGCAGTTCCTGGCTAGGGAAAGGAGCAAGACAAATCACCCGGTACTTTACTTTTAGTCTGAGAAATATATCTGGCTAAAACCCAAGCTAAACAATGGGCCAAATTCAGAGGGAGACTAAAGGAGTTTAGATTTGTAAGACTAATACTTCCTTCTAACCCCCTCAGAGTATAACTTGCGGTTCTCAATCTGGTGAGAAGTGTGGACCATATTTAAAATATAGGAATAGTTTCATGGATCACCTCTTTTACAACCTTGTAGCAAGGACAGTACTGCAGTTATCTACATAGAAAAGCCATATTAGGAAAGTCTTTGTATTTTAATACAATTTAGCTGGAGGAAACAGGGAGAATGAGCTAATACCATTTGACCAGCCAGGTCTCAGCAGACCACCAGCAAGTTGTGCAGAACTGGCAATGATCCAGAGATCAGAGTTTGAAAGCTTCTAGTGTAAGTTGTTCCAATTTACACTCACGCTCACTTACTGATGTGTATCATAGAATATTAGGGTTGGAAGAGACCAACCTCACATATAGTCAATTTTGCCAGCTGAGTCAAAAGGAGCCTAAACTGTAATTCACATGCAAAGGGGCCAGAAGAGAGGATTAAGAAAAGAAAAATAGCAAAAAGGTAGTAAAATGGTGTAAATTAAAGCAGATTATATTTATCCTCCCTGTAGATTACCCACTGGGCCAGATTCTTGTCTCATTTAGTCCAGGATTACAAATTAAAGTTGATTAGGAGAACCTGATTTATCTTAGAACCTCCCGAGAGTTGCTTTTCCTGCTCCCCCCCCCACCCCCTATGTGTAAATGGCATGTGTGACCATCTGACACCAGGGCCTGGTTCTCCATTGCCTTGCACGTTCTGTAGCCACTTACTCCTGTGCAAAGTGGTTGTAAAACCCACTACCAAATAACAATGTTAGCAGTCACATTGATCCTGCACGGGTGCAAGTGACTACACCAGAAGCATCAAACCCCAATTATACAGCTACTTGGAGCCAGACCCTCAGTTAGTGATCGATTTTAACAGAGCTTCACTGATGTACACCTGCTGAGAATCTAGCCCATCCTCATTTAGGGCTCTGCGTAATTTGGCCCAGACCCTTCCGTAGAAGTTGTACCAGTTCACTACAGGCTACTCTCAACTGAATTTGACCCATAATGGGCCTTACTCACCTCCCACAGTGATTTTATACTGGGATAACCCCATTGACGTCAATGGAGTTACTGCTGTGAGAGGAGACCCCTGGCGTAACACTGATGTAAAAATCAATGTTGGTGAGATAAGAATCCAGCCAGGGGCTCTCACTGCTTCACAATCCCAGAGAGACTCATAGGGAAAAGTCAGTGTATAATTCCCATACATGCCACAGATGGCTGCATGTGAACTAGGCCATATTATGACATTGAAGAAGCAAAATAAGGTCAGGCAGTATCAGCAGTATTCTGTGGAATTCTTACTGTTATTTAATAGCATCATAACTAGGGCAATGATTTAATCTCCCTGAGCCCTTGAGTATGGTGCTTAGTTGACTATGAATAAAGGAAACTAATTTTGAAGGGCGTGCCTGCTTAGAGAGAGAGAGAGAGAGAAAGATCTCATATCAGCTCTGACACTGCTGAGTGAGGCAGTATTATGCAGAGGATATGACTTCCCCGTAGAAGTGACTCAAGCTCTTACTTGGGCGTTGCCCCAAACCTCCCTCCCATTCACACATAAAACTCTCACCTGAGTTTGGTGGTGCTATAAATCCAGACTTACTGGCCTGACTGGGGGTCTAGGCTAGGGCTTGGGTACCGCTTTCACTCAGGCAGGTAACCCACCCACCTGATTGTGAGGATGCAGCAGGCTAAATTATTGAAGCACTGGTAGTTCTTTAATGTCTTCCCAGTTCCCACAGTCCCCACCCTCATCCCTCTATGCCCAGAAGGAGATACAAGTTCTCCCACTGGGGGTTGGGCAAGAGAGAAGAGCCAGAGTGGCTCACATTACTATAGCACAAAGAACCATGGTATACGTCCCCAGAAATCCTAGTGACACACACAGGAGAATGCAGCACCAGTTAAGGCACTGTAATGCATGCAAGGCTTTGTTTGCAGTGTGGCTGCTCACCCCTGGGCTAGGCTAATCCAGGTGCTGGTCAAATCCTTAGGATGAGCGTGTGCATATGCGATCATATTTATTAGTAGTTCATGCTGCTTGTGTTAAAGAAATCTGCTATGAAGCCAGTTTTCAGAGGCTTATTAATTAGGCAGAAGAGTCACTCTAGGCACAAACCTTGTTTATATAATTGAGTATTTGCTCAATTTCTACCCCCCCCAAGAGGTGCTGGAACTATTTTTATAGTGGGGGTGCTAAGAGCCATTGAAACAATTAACTTGGGTTTGAATAGAGACTGGGAGTGGCTGGGTCATTACACATATTGAATCTATTTCCCCATGTTAAGTATCCTCACACCTTCTTGTCAACTGTCTAGAATGGGCCATCTTGACTATGACTACAAACGTTTTTTTTTTCCTGCTGATAATGTCTCATCTTAATTAATTAGCCTCTTACAGTTGGTATGGCTACTTCCACCTTTTCATGTTCGCTGTATGTATATATATTTCTTACTATATGTTCCATTCTATGCATCCGATGAAGTGGGCTGTAGCCCACGAAAGCTTATGCTCAAATAAATGTGTTAGTCTCTAAGGCGCCACAAGAACTCCTGTTCTTGAAACAAAACTGTAAACCCTGTATATAATGGAAACCACTTCAAGCCAGGAGGTGCTTCAGCACCCCTCGTTTCAGCACCTATTTCCCCCCCCCCCCCCCCCCCCCGTCAAGCAGTCTGGCTGTTTTTGTCTAACGTGAAGTTAAAAGAAAGGGCCTGCTTTGAGATGTCACTTCAGCCTGCATGAGACAAAGTCGCTCCACCTTAAAAAACAAACAAACCAACCAAACAAAGCTAGAACCTGATCCAGAGTTTATTGGTCCCTGGGACTCTGTCTTCGGTTTCAGCAGGATTTTGGATCAGGCCCTTTAGGGCAAACAGACCACTTAGAAGCAGCATGTTACGCTACCATGCAGGAGCCTGCTGCACAGACAGCACCTCACAAGGGTGGCACTGATGGGCTCTAATGAGAGCTGAAGCCAGGCTCCCTCCCCTGGCCTCTGCAATATGGGAGCCATTCAAAGCAAGACCACAGGAGGCCGGAGAACCCCCTTCTGACTGCTCCCCTGGAATTCATTGAGAAGATAAGGGCAGGTCATTTTACTAGACTGAAGAAAACAAAATAATCAATAGGCAAGACAAGGTACTATAGCTCTGAAGGAGGCCTCACTCTCCACTGATTTAATAATGGCTTAAGCATCAAAGCAGATTTCATGAGTGCCCATTGGCTCCATTACTCCCTTAGAGTTAGTGAGCTGGTTAGTAGAATAGTAAATATATTTTTACCTAGGCACCTATAAGGCAGTTTCAGGCAGACATAATTTTTCACAAGATTATTTTTTCCTAAAAAAAGTGCATGTGTCTGTGTCTGCGTGCACACCACTGCCCACACCCACTTACCTGCCTCCCTATGTTATGCTGAAAGTGCTAATGGCTGCCAAGAGGGAGGTCTTGGATTCAAAACCAAGCCCAGACTTCATTAAGGCCAATGGTTGTCACACAGCCCTGGCAGAGCTCCCCTAGCTGGACACTTGCCAGGCTGGTGTGTTTGAGTCCGAACACTAGGGGTGAAAGTAAAATTGAGCTCTTACTGGTTCGGGGACAGCTCTGCCCCCCGTCCAGAAGGGGTGGGGCCTCGGGTGGAAGGGGCGGGGCTGGGGTCAGCGTCCCCCAGCCAGCCTATCTGCGCTGCTTGGCCTGCACTGCCCGGGGCTCCAGCGGCGATTTAAAGGGCCCAGGCAGAAGCGGTGGCCGGAGCCCTGGGCCCTTTTAAATCACAGCCCCGGGGCACTTACCTCTTTTGACCCCCCCATCGGTGGCCGGAGGGGGGCGCAAAAGGGGCAGCGACATTAAAGTGCTGCTGTGGCAGCACTTTAAAGTATGTAATACAGGCTGGTACTGGAGGCTATTTTTTCCCGGTACGCCGTACTGGCCCGTACCACCTTACTTTCACCCCTGCCTAACATGCTAGTCCCATGTGCTCTCAAACATCCCTTGGTCTGAGCAGGCTGCAGCACTGTCTCTTGCCTTGCTCTCTGGCGCATTTCCTGGGCATAGGTTCTGTCTCTTGTCCCATTCCCATGAAGGGGTCTCACAGCCCAGCTGCCTTAGCTCTCCTAAGATCCCACAGTAGCTTGAGCACACCCTTTCCCAGAGCTCTAGCCATATGGGCGCTCTGGATTTACTGTTTAGCTCTTCAGGCACATACACTTAACAGATACAGGCTTTGAAAGGGTTCCAAAAAAGAGTCACTCTTTACTTTAGCTAGCTCAAGAAACAAACAGAGCTAGACAAAACACTCGTCTACTTCCTTAAAGGTGCAGTTCACGCTTAATGCAAAGTGCTAGATCAACAACCCTGGAGAATGAAGTTTTCTGCTTATCCACAGAGGGACATCACAGCAGCAGCAATCTTCTTCCCCATGCCCTGTCGGCGTACATCTAGTGTCTAGCTTGATAGGGAGGGATCAGCTAGAGTCGCTTGTTGTGTGTGTGGCCACTTAAAGCTGAATCCAATACCCATTGAAACCAAGATGCCTACTTATTTCAATAGGCTTGGATCCGCGCCTTAATTCTTGATGTCTCTATGGACTGTCAACATCAGTGCCAACTGATGCAACTGTTTTTTATGGCAGACATGAATGCCCAAGGAACTAGACCAACATGAGCAATTCATTCCAAATAGTCCATTAAATAGCCATCAGATAGTAGTGACTTTAATCAGCTACCCTTCCAGGCTGGATTTTCATCTGTTACCTGGAAGTCAGGGGCACTATCTCCTATGCCAGTCCCCCAAGCAATCCAATCCCATAAAACAAAATTCCTTTTTGCTTTCTCATGACCCCTGTCCCCTCCTCCCACCTGGGTTTTGCTCATAGAGATGCTTGGTGAAGAGAAGGCAGATTCATCCTCCACAACTTTTGAGCAGATTGAAAAATAATGTATCTTTAAGCTTCATTTTCTGTGACTATTACCTGGTTTCCATGGAAACCAGAATGACTTTCCCCTCTTTTCCCTGGGAGGACGTGACATTAACTGCAATACACATGGTTGTACCAAAATTTAGCAAAACAGCTCCAAAGGCAACTGCCTTTTAGCAGGAGAACCTGCAGCTAGTGCCGCTCCTCACTAGAGGTTTGTATTTGGAAAGAGAGCCCTCACTTAGGATCCCAACCTGTGTGGTGCTGAGCAACTTAATGAGGAGCTTCAGTGGGAGAGGACAACACTCAACACTTCACACTGCTGGGTGATTAGAAACCTAGTCACTTCTCAAAGCACACATACAACTTCCATGGTTAATGGAAATGGAAAACGACACATGTGCACATGTAATGCAGTGGCTTAGTACATGTGACCATGTCACTCTCTAGTGGCTGACAGAAGAACAGCCTTCTACTCCGGAGCTAGTCCTTTAGCTTAGGGATAAGGACCTGGGCTTTTGATGCTGAACGCTGTGTGTTCAACACCAACTGATGATCACTGTGCTCAAATGTGTGTGTCATGCAGCTGTGAATGGCCCTTACTGTGCCATTTACCCTTAGATTAGGCCTTCTCCCCTTCATTGCCAAAGTGGTGAACAAGCACCACTGAGGTTCCCATTTCAAGCAAAGGACCACGTGACAAAACCCCTGGGCACTGTTTGGAAAAGTAGGGATGTAAGAACCTAATTCAGTGGGTTTACTCTTAAGACTCTTCCCCCATCCCCCCAAGTATCCCACAAACGTGACACGTTTTTACAGCATCTTAAGTATGGCTGGCAAAGATGAAGCAGGTGAGCATACTTAGGATGTCTACCTAGCTAGGACTAGAGTCCCCTCTCTTATCCACACTTCAGATCTCTATCACAGACTGAACGCAGGGCTCAGCTGCAGCCAGAGGAAATTGCATGCCCAGACTGAGCGCCCTGTGTAAGAGAGAGATCCCCCAATCCGCATAAATAAGAGCTGCCGTGCAGCTCACAGCTGAACTGTCTGCACAGATTTTCTATAAACACTAGCTGGGAGTGAGAAGTGAACAGCTATTCTTCAGATTTGTTTATTTCCAGGCAGCTTTCACTTGACCTCTTTCTAAATAAAAGGGAAGAGCCTAGGCCCAGAACCTTCCCTCTGTGTTCTAGACATCCTCCCTCTCCTCTCCTCTCCTCTCCTCTCCTCTCCTCCTGCCCAGCCTTCCTCAAAACTCAGTCCCAAACTACCCCCTAGTGCTCTCCCATGAGCCGGCTCCCTTTGTTTCTTGTGGTTCTGTCTCCTTCACTCCCTATGGGCTGCTCTGTTCAATTGTCCACTTCCTTGTAAGTGGTCTCTTAGACTAGCGCATGTGTGAACCCCTTATGCTTAATGATCTGCACAACTTATATTTAATTCACTTCAGCAATCTTTCCCAGATCTGAAGAAGAGCCCTATGAAGCTTGTCTCTTGCACCAACAGAAGTTGACCCAATAAGAGATATTACCTCACCCATCTTGACACTTCTCATTATGTCAGCCATCTAATTAAGGGCAAGATTGTGGCTCTCTATGATGGGGCAAGATGGGTGGATGGAAGGGGTTCAGGGAGGGTCTTCTGCTCTTTGTGCAAGTGTGCCGGGGTAGGCTAAAAGGCAGGTACTTGTGTGAACATGAGGGGGAAGGTTAGTATCACTAACAATGCCAGACATGTGAAGGGAGGTGGGGTGGATGGGGACTGGCACTGAAAAGAAAGCACAATGCTCCTTCCCGTAGCAGCCACTCCTCAGTGGGATTCTGCCCACTTGTGTGCAGTGCAGAGAGAATGCCTCCAAGCACTTTGACCCTAGGTCAGTCCCCTCTGTATCCCACAATGCAACAGTGCTGCTAAAAGTCATACAAGAAGGTTTAGATTGTAAGCCCTTTATGCAGGGATATTCTCTTCTCTCAAGTGTTATGTCCATCAGTTGTACATCATTAACAACACTAATCTGTTCACTGCATGCGTAAAGTGCATGAGGAGGCTCTCATGAAGTAAACTAATAGATGGCAAATGCTAGCACTGATTTATAGTACTGAGGTATCATCTTATCAAATCATTCCATCATACCAAAGGCATGTTCTCAAGAGGCCAGTCTGGACTAGTGGTGACATATGCCATACAACACTGACTGAACCCTTTGAAGTGCGGGGAGGGCGCCATGCTTGTATGTGGCATTGTGGTTGGGATTCCCTGTGCATCCACGGACAGATCTCCATTTCTTCCAGACTAGCTGACCAGACAGGGATGAAAACAGAGGAAATGATTCATTGTTTCTAATGCTCTTTGTCTACAGGACTCTCTCTGATACAAGACATTCCAATATTGCAAGCCCGGCTGTAAGCTTTTGCCACGCCTTTCAAGAACATTCATTCTTTCAGTCCAGAGGTCAGCTTGGCTACATCAGCTACTTGAGACAAAAAAAGAGGATGGGGGAAGGGAAGAAACCTGACTCACTGTTTCCCTTAGAAGCAGATAATTTTTTGCAAGTGTTCTCATGCACAAAACTCCTTTCAGCATCAGCTGGGGGACAGAGAGACACACCAGTGCAGTGAGACTAGACTCTTAATATTTGTTCAGTGCAGAGTTCATGGAAACATGCCTGAGGATTTTCTCCTCTAGCTTTATGAGCGGCTGAGTTAGCACAGGACCAGAGTGAGAGTGCCCTTCCAGGGGTGCTGGAACAATTTTTATTGTGGGGGTGCTGAGAACCATTGACCCAGACTGTAAAGCTCGTATATAATGGAAACCACTTCAAGCCAGCTCCCCCTGCACTCCTAGTTCCAGCACCTATGTGCCCTTCTGTAGTTGTCTTCCTTTTATTGCCTTTATAACTACTCATGTGATAAAAAGACGAAATTAACAATACCCATCAGGGACAAAGTAGAATTTCACTACGCTGGTGCTGTTTAATTAGCCAGGCAGTGACAGGCTTAAATAGGTAAGCAGCAGAACATGGACTCCAGAAGGTATTTTTAACTGCAGTTCCTCCTTTGTACAGCGTTCTTCGCTTCCTGACCTAAACTGTTGTTTAGTGTGGACTGCTACACAGTGGCTATGTTTCACCCCCCACCTCCCTTTGTGGCTGTCCTTGATTGGTGGGTGAAGTGGTGGGACAAAGTTTGTAGAGGGACTATGGGGGTCTTTTGAGATGAAAGATGCTACAGCTCTCCTTAAATAAAGAAAGGCTTGGTAACATCTACACCAATATGAGATAGCACTTGCCTTTTATGTATTATTTCTGCTAAAGTGCGCTGAAAATTGAGACCCAGCATGAAAGCGCTATTTAAGTGAAAGGCTTTATTACAGAAATAAAGGAGGACTCTGTATTCCAAGGCGGATGCAGCTCCCTAGCACTGTTTCTAAATTGTCACTCGCTTCATGGCCCTTAGCGACTCAATGCATAAATAACACCATTTCCATAGAGTGGGAGATGTGAAAGTCCTTTAGAAGTGAAGGGGAGCGTGTCTGCCTCCAGAAGATTACCAGCTGAGGGGTATCACAGAATAATGATCATGATAACCAGGCACGCAAATTCCCTTGGATTCCTTCATGAATATAGCTGCTTTGTGATACTGAAACATAAATGGTTTGTTGCTGTAAGGCTAGGAGAATTGTTTATGCCATAATAACACATCAAAACAGCAACTGTAGACAGTTAAATATTTGTTGCTGCATCACCACTAATTTAGCAAGCATTAATTCTGTAGAAGAGAAATTATATTTTGACTCACATTAGCTGGCTGCAGAAAATTAAATTCAGGCAATAGCCCCTAAACACAACAATGAAATAAAATGTCAGCCTTTGCAGACAGCCCCCTGCAGAATAGCTGATCAAACTAGCATGAAAGGTCAGCTCAACATTTCCCTTCTCTCAAATCTCTCATCATCATGTCAGGAAACAGTGCCTTTCGTCCTGGAGGATCCCAAAGCCCATTACATTCCCAGACCAGAACACTGTTAAGGCTGTAAAAATGTGTCAGTTGCCTCTGTTAAGATATATCTTTCACCTTTAAGCAGTTGACCCTACTGCCATAGCACACCCAGTCTCAGTTCATGACATTGCAGGGGGTCCTTTGCCTCTAGCACCCCTACTCCCTCGGTTCTAGCTCTGCTGCACCCTGCATCTTTCACATCCTAGTCCTCCAGCCAGGTCACCTTTCAGTTCAGTCCCCTTCTGGGGTAAGAGAGTCCAAACAAAACCCTAGAGCCTTGGTGACCACATAGCAGGCCTTCAGACCAGAGCTGAGCTCAGGAGTCCTTTCCCAAGGCTTATCCTGCCCCTAATGAAAGGGGATATTGGGAAGCCAGGCTTACCCTCTCCTCTGGGCTCCAGTCTAGACTTTTTGGAATAAGCAATTAGGGTCTGTTTCTTACGATCCCTTTCTGCTTTGCTGGGCTGCTCCCCACCTTAGCCTAGATGCAGTCATGTGTTTTAGAGCTGTGCTCTCCAGTCCTACATTCATCGCTTCATGCAGCTTTTCTCAGGCTGTTGCTAAGGAGTTTTCTCCAGCTCTCTCAACCACTCTGGCAGCCGCCTGGAACCCCTCTTTCTTGCACTCCCCACTCCCAGGGTATAAGCTCTCTAACCTCAGCTCTCCCTTCCTTGGCCCTGCAGTCCTTCCTTTAACAGAACCACCCACTCCCCAACTGGGCTGAATCCTTAATGAGCTGTCTCCCCTCCAGGTGCCACAGAATGGGATAATTGGGATCTTAGTCAAACTCCCCGTTAACTCTTTATTTGCCAGGGTGGGGCATAAACCCCATCACAACAATGTTGTGGTGCAACACAAAATGAATGCCAGGAAATCCTAAGGGCCAAAGGTTGGTTTGTTTTGCAAATTGAAAGTCTGAAAATTCGGAGTTAAATTTTCACATCCATCTGTATCTTGGCCCTCTGACCCTGCCAGGCCTCATTATAGGCCTTGTCTTTGCTACAAAAAAAAGTATGATTTTAACAAGTTAACATACACAAGGTAAAATCCTAGTGAAGACAAGGCAGTTTGTAGTTCTCACATGAGTTAGCAGATTGAGATAAAAACTATGGGGAAGGTTTATGAAAAATGGCATGAGATTCCAATATGCAGCGGCATTGTAGCCATGTTGGTCTCATGATATTAGAGAGAAAAGGGGGGTGAGGTAATATCTTTTATCAGATCAACCTTGATTGGTGAGAGAGACACGCTTTTGAGCGTACACAGAGCCCGGACCAGAAGACTAGCTCTGTGTACGCTCAAAAGCTTGTCTCTCTCACCAACTGAAGTTGGTCTAATAAAAGATATTACCTCACCCTCCTATTCTCATGAGATTCTAACGTCCACAGAGCTTAGGCCAAGTATTCTGTAACTCTGCAGCCATGAAATTTGCCACAGAATTGGGCTCCAAAATGTAAATATTTTATTTTAAAATAGTATGTTTCCAGCCCAGATACATTCGGTTCACATTTTTTGAGGTTAACTGAAGCAATGTGGTCTGAGGCTTCAGACAGCTTGAAAGAATAGCTCTAAGACATGCAAACTGAGTCCCCCAGCTATAAAACAGGGATAATACAACCAAAGGTGGTGTTAGCCTGGGTTCAATTGCACCCAGAGAAATCATGAAATCAAGGGTGCAGAAAACAGGCAAACATACGCTTCTTCCACCCTGGTGCAGAAGGGAGGCCCCAGGGGAGGGAAGGGGCTGGAGAGTGAGGCCTTTCCACACTCACCCTGGGCTGGGGCTCCGGCCCCACAGGGCTGGGCGTGCTGCACAGGAGATGGCACAGTAGTGGGAGGGCTTGCTCTCCAGCCTCCCCCCACTGGGCTGGAGATTGCTACTGCTGGTGGTCCATGCCCCCTCAGCAGTTTAATACAGTGTACCCTTGACTGGGGAAGCTACCTTCACCCCTGCATAGAATACCTCTGTCACCATTTCTCTGTCTTATCTATTTAGACTGTAAACTCTTTGGGCAGGGACTTTTCTGCACTATGTTTGTACAATGTCTAGCACAATGGGCCCTGATCTCACTTAGGGCTTTCAGGTGCTACTCCAATGCAAATAATAATGTGAACTACCCCATTCATCTCAGTGGGATGATAGTTTTTTAAACCTAAAAGATGACATCAGTGCAGCAGAAACATCCAGCTAATTTGTCTATCCCATAACCCCAAACTCCCTCCCACCCCTCCCAGGTGCCAAAAGCCCCAATTGCCCCCTGTCCAGCTGCAAAACCTCTAGGTTTTCTCAGAAGAAGTGCTGCCATGATGCCATCAGGGCTAAAATATGTGGCATATCAACAACTAAGAATGTGGGACACAGCATAAAATACAAGGACGATAATATCAAAATAAATAAGTCAGGGGCTACTATCCTGCCTGTATTATTCAATTTCTTACTTCATTCATTAAGAGCCTCCATTTCTTAAGTTTGAATGGAGTTCCATACATACTACAGCATCTAGGGATCCTGCTTTAAAATTTGGGTCCAGTTTGCTACTGTGCCTTGGTTAGCAAGTTCATTTTGTGTCTCATCCAAAAACCAGCACCTTCAGTGACATGGTACCTCCTAGTACTAGGCTCTGGCATTAGTTTAGTTCTGACTCATAGGCAAGACGGCTGCCTAATGAATTATCCATGCCACTTCCTGGAGCGCCTGAGTTTTCCTTGGAGTTCTCATCCAAACATGGCTGCAGTCCAGTCCAGAGCTGGGGGGGGGGGGGGGGAAATCACAGCTTAAGATGACATGGCTGGATGCAACCTAGTTTTGAGTTTGTGTTGATTTTGCGTATCAGTGTCATTGCCAATGGGGTTTATAGGGCACTTCCAATTTCAAAACCATTACTTTCAGGAGTTGGTGACTTGCAGATAAAATGCACCTTTTTATAATATTTTGTATGTTTTAAATCTACAGAGGAAAGAGTGAATAATTAGGATCTGCAGTTCTTTTTCAGCATGGTGGTGATTTGTGCTGAGTTTTATTCTCAGGGAGCGCTCTGTTTTTTCAGGACATGGAGGTGGGAAGGGCTGTGAATCAGAGTTTACCTTTCAGCTGTCAGGGTGTTGCCTGTACAACAGTCACCAGCTTATATATTTTTTAAAAGGCAACAAGACTTCATTGGAGACAAAGATTGTTAGGCAAGAGGGTACTTTCCAGGTTTTCACCTATTTAAATAAGAAGGACACCTGGAAGAATAAACTAGATTTTAAATGGAAGCCTAAATTCATTGAGAGGGAGCTGGCTAGACACAGCTAGTATTGGATTCGTTTGATTGAAGTGGAGGGGAAGTGAATGGAACAACCCAGACAATGCCGTCATTCTTCCCAGCTTTGATTTCTGAAAGGATAGGCGCTTTCTGTAACATCACCGTGCATTGCAATCCCATGACATCAGTTCCACATTACCTGCACTGCAACATATGGATGAAAGAAAAAAAAAAACCCACTATGTAAATACATGGAGGATGAATAGAATTTTACTTTTAATTTCCACTAGCTCAGGCATCCCTATTGATTTTAAAAGGACTCTTTATGCCAGTAAGTCCTGTTCCTGAATTAAGAGATTGCTGGTTCGAGTCCCACATTCTTAACATTGCCCAGTTAAACCAGGCAGTTCTAGGTTTTGTCTCCCTCGTTTTCAGGTGGATTGTTGCCATTTTTAATTTGGCCATTTCCTTTCTTTCTCTCACTGAATTTTAAAAATAGGCTTCAAATGAATATTTGGCAGGTTGGCTGCTGGTTTCATTATCATCAGTCTGGCCCCCAATCTACAGCCAGTACGGGACTCTATTAGGATAAAATGAGCAAGTCAGCCAGTCAGTCAGCTGGATCCTGATATATCAGATATATGCAGATTGTAAAGTTTGATCTGCTATTGAATTATTCCTAAGATGATTACATTATTTCTTTAGGGGCTATATATATATAAAATCTTTTTTTTTAATATATCACATTTGTTTCCATAAACTAGTTTTTTTCATGGCACTATGCAGCCACTCCTATGCATCCACTGGAGGTAAAGGGCAAATCTTACTCTTTAACAAATAAAAATATTATTTAGATTAGATAGGGCCCAATATGTGCCAGGTACTTTCCAAACTTAGAAGAAGTGCCTCTGCTAGCTGCACATGGCATACATTCTAGCATTTTATTTTCATTTGAAAGAGGCATCTGTGATTACAGCAATTCAGAATCACACAAAAATAAATCTGATGAGAAATGCTGTGTTTAGAATTAGAGTAAAGGATAACCATTGGCACGTCACTAAAAGGAAATTCACAGATACTAATAATATTAGACACACCACCATTAGAAGGACAAGGTAGATGAGGCAATATCTTTTATTGGGCCACCTTTTGTTGGTGAAAGAGACAAGCTTCCGAGCTACACCCAGGGACTGCAGTGATAATTAAGGCTGAAATTTTAAAAGCTGAAAAAGGGTCTTGCGTGCCCAATTCCAAGAATTGAGCATCCAAAGGCCCTAAGTGCCTTTGAAAATCCCAGGCTAAAGAGCTAATAGTTCCAGTTGAAAACATTCACATATCTCCATCACCCACTGGTTCAGCATTTTCCTGGTATCACTAATATGTATTTCAGCATCACATTCCCTGAGGGTCCAATCCATGGGACCAAGGACTGCAGACTTGGACTGTATCATATTGAATTATTTCCCAATATATTTTTCAATAGTCCTCCTTCAATAAAGCATGTTGAATACTAGACCAATGTTCTAACTCAGTACACTGAAGTAAATGCTGGAACAGAAACAGCTGGTAGCTGGATCTGCTTGGTGTCCTATCAGTAACCACCCTGCACAGCTACAAGGGAGACCTGGGATCAGGTGCTGCTCCTGGTCTCCAGGCTACTAGAAGCTAACTGTGTTACATACTATGCTCATGGACTTCAAGATGTGATAGAACTCCCCAGTCAAATTTAAGGGCAATCCAGTCCTCCAGCCAGTAGGGTGAGAAGCAGACTTATAGTGACAAAAAACAGCTGATGGGGGCATGGCCTGGAGCCTTAAAATTCAGAGGACCTTGGCTTTTCCTATTATTTAACATATTAGAATATCCCAGCAAGTACTGGCCATAAAACTGGGGCCCTTAATGTAGGAGGCCTATAAGCCTCTGGGGGGAGAGGTATCTATTAAGTGGCAGTCTTCAGAGATTGGCAAGAGCTTGAGGAAACAAAATAGAACCTCTGTAAATGAAGAACAATGTACCCACCTTGATGAACAACTTGGAATAAAGAGAAAGCTCAGGTGCACCTGGCCACAGGTGCAGCCCAGCATATAGCAGCAGCTGTGCACCATGGCTCCATGAGCTGAAGAACATTTCCTGCTGTCAGGTCAGATATTTGTTTTTAAAGCTCAAGTCCAATCTTCCAGTGAGGAAAAATAGTGATTTGGAATGATGGTGTGAACTAGCGCATGCGGGCCTGGGGTGAAGAGAAGTGCCTTTCAGCACCCTGAGAGTGTGCTGGAATGTAATTTGGGGAAATCATACTCATACTAATCCAGAAAGATAACATTTCTAAGGGTGTTAGCATGCCCCATTGTCCATCATCACATGCATACCACTATCCCTCTACAGATCTGCCTGGGATTTGGCACGTATAGAGTCATGTCTGCAACAATTAAGCTGCATAGAATTTCTCTTGCGAGTCTTGTTGTTTTGTCTGGAGTAAGGACTAGTCTTAGGGCTGCCAATTTTGGTTGAATGTATTCCTGGGGGTTTCATCACATGATAATCTTCAATTAAAGATTAATCTGTAATTCCTGGAGACTCCAGGACAATCCTGGAGGGTTGGCAACCCTAACTAGGTCATGCCCAGCCTCACGGGGGAGGGAGCACAAAGGGAGGGAAGAAGGGCTGGATGCAGTTACAGTCTTTGTGCTCCCTGTGTACAAGGATTACCCCAGGCTAGCACTGGTGGTGGCACTAGGTATGCTAAAGGAGGACAGGCGGGAGGGAAGCAGGGTCATTTATCCACTAGCACTAGCCAGAGATAAGCTAGCATGCAGAAGGAGGACACATGCTCGGGACCAGCAACCCAGGCAACCGCCTGGAGTGTCTGGCTTGGGGGTGCCGGGCTCGAGTTGCTGTTTTTGGTGTTAGCGACAAAAGGGAAAATTGAATGTTGGAAGTAACATGTTTCAGGTATTCTGTATGTGGATTCATTTTTCACTAACCTCCTACAATGTTCTGGACTTTGTAGAATCTCATGGAACCTTCTAGACTTTCTGAGAACTACATTTTCCTCAACCTTCCTAGAACATTGTCAGCCATGCCCTCACCGGGGGGGAGAAGGGGGAGAGGAGAAGAAGAGTGGAGCCAAAGATGCTCCTTGCCTGGGGCACCATTTGGCCAGCCCCGCACATGCTGTACCTTTTAGGAGTGTCAGATCTGCTTCCTAACCTCAGGAGAAATTCTGACTGAGTCAGCCAGAAATCTTCCCTGGGCTCCCCGTGCAGCCTCCTGTCCTACTAATACAAGCTGTGGCTCCAAGCCACAGTGTTGCTCTAAGATTCTTTACATTTGGATAGAGTGGCACCATCCCTATTGACTTTAATAACCTAGCTGTTAATAGGCAAACTTGAACAGATCTCTCTAGCTTAGCCTCCACTCAGATCTATTCATATTTTGAGACTGTGGGCTATATTCTTTTCTCAGTCATATCAGTGCACCCCCCTGACTTTAATGGAACTGCATTAGTGTAACAGATAATCTGATTCTTAAAAACCCAAAGGACTTAACAGCTCCTCCCTGCCCCCCAGATCTGTGTGCAGAGGGTCCCCTCCACATGTGAATTTCAGTGATTGCTCCCCTAGCACCATCAGATGCCTGCCATTCATGGCATCACATTACATGCCTGGACTACAAGGATGTGTGCAATAAGGCAACCCCTGCCTGAGGTGCCTCCCTCTCACACCAGGCAACAGCATAACAAGTATGTCTGCCTGAATTTCCCCTTAGGCCAGCCCTAAAAAGAACAGTCTCTCTTGCTGCCCAATACCAAGTCCCATCTCCAGACTGAATTTATTTGTGGCATCATGAAAAGCACTATAGAATCACATTGCAATGAATAGTAACCATCACATAAGAGTCTTTGACCAGCAATCTTCCTCCATGTTTCGTGGCTTTCACACAGCCTTGAGAAGTACTCCATACTGCATCCCATCCAGTCAGCCACATCATCAAACCACGCTGACCGCCGGCACCCTCTGGCACCAGTTTTAGCAAAAACTTGCTTCATCTTCCTCCACTCATCTGATGCACATGTCCCACAAACACAAGTTTTCTTTGTCTTCTCTTGATGATATTGGGTACCTACTCGAGTTTGAGCAATTACCTCTTCGTTAGTTATGTGTGAGGTATAGCTAACGTGCAGAAATCACCTGCAGCTTTTCAATTTGAAGGCAGAAAGCCTCTTAAGGTCTCTTTTTTCTTAGTGTCCATATCTCATGTGCATATGAAATGCTAGAGACAAGAGACTGCAACAAATTTCATTTTGCACTTCATGGTAATACCTTTGCTTCTCTGAATGTACATTTAATCACATACACTAGTCTGTAGAACCCACACGGTAAAACCATTTTCCCACTTCCCACAATAAAACATGCCCTTAGCGAGGGGAATAGCTATCAAAGCCAGGTCATCCACTCATCAGTTCACCAGATTTAAGTTCCCAATTCTTTTCTGCCCTTGTTTCAGGGTTTTACTCTCCCAGTCGTTCACGTTGGAGTAACCATTCTTCTACCCAAACACAGTCCAGCCATTCAGCCCTCTTCAGTCTTCCAGCACTGGCTCTCCAGCTTAGGGAAATCAACAAGCTAGCCCATCTGCTGTTCTCTCCCCAATTCCTCTTTATTCGCAGAGATGACCTGCAGAGCTTTCTCTCCCAAGCAGCTCTCACATACCCCTTTCCTTTCTCTTCTACTCTGTGCTATGAAAAATCTCTTGTCTGTACTCGTCCTGATTCTCTTTATATGGTCCAGCTGCCTTCTTTTAAATCCAATTGGGAGGCAGCTAATCAGTCACAGGTGAACTAGACACTGCTCCCTCTTAAAGGGGAGAGTCACCATGGAGTTTGATCTTGATAGATCAAATTTTGCTTTCAGTTGCACCAGTATAAACCCAATGACCATAGTAACTACTCCAGATTTATACGTATAAAACTGAGGTCAGAATCTGACCCCTGGTCTTTGTACGCAAAGAACAAAAAAGAATGGATTATAGTGTGTGACAATTTCTTAAGACATGGCTGGGTTCCCAGACCTGTGGGCATTCACATTGACATCAGTGATCATGGGTCAGTCCTAATGAATGGACAGGGAAGTGGACAAGCGGCTGTTAAAGGGTGCAACAGCAAAGCAGTAAAATAAAAGATTTGAATCTTTGCAAAAAGATTTACAAAAAGAGACGGATAATGGAAATGGATAATGTGGGGCCAAGATTTTACTGGAAGTTTCCAGAAAGGTATTACACAACACAGAGAGTTCAAATAATAAGTTATCTAAAAGTAACTGACAGTCCTTTAAAGATATTGCTACAGTGTGCAATAGGAAGTACCATATGTGCACATCAACCCTCTGGGGACACATTAATAGGAGAAGACAGTTTGCAATAAGTTACTGCACTGACCCCTTTGCTGATGCTTTTGCAAATATAATTAATCAATGGATTCCCTTTTCAGCAGAAGTTCAGCATGATACAGCAAATAATGCATAGATTTTATGTCAGCAAATTCCCTATTAATCCTGGGAGCTATAGACTGTGCTTAAGTATCATTGGTTCTTGCAGTTGATTAGGTTATAATTAGAAACAGAAAGTCCTATCATTGGCTAAACAAGCCAGTTCTGTATGGTGGTTTGCAGATCCCAGTAACTGATGCTGCAGCTAAATTTCCAAGATTATGTAATGACCTATTCAGATCACAGCAATCCACTAGGGCAGTGTTTATACTAGAGTACTGTATTATTGCAGCTTGCAGCGAATCAAGATGCAACAGTTCAAAGAATTCATGCAAGCCATCCTGTTTTGGGTGCCACGGGTGCAAGGATGGCTTGCATGAATTCTTTGAACTGTTGCATCTTGATTCGCTGCAAGCTGCAATAATACAGTTCTCTAGTATAAACACTGCCCTAGTGGATTGCTGTGATCTGAATAGGTCATTGCATACTGTATCCACACAAAGCTCACTGCATTCACATCCAGCATTCACTGCAAGCACTGCAGGATTTCTGAAGCATTACAATTGTCCCACAATGCTCAATACAGCTCCTGTAACTAAAGACCTGGTCCCACTCTCATGGGGAACTAAATCAGGTCTCAGGTGCACAGTGACTTTGGTACATTTGCACCTATTCACATTCTCTCCTTTTCAGTCTGTTCTGTTGTCTGCTTTGGGAGGTTCTGTCCACAACAAGGATCCACACAAGCAGGGGCTGAGACTGCTACACCTTCACACTTATATTGCATAGGCATGACAGTCAGCTGCTCCCTCTGCCTTCTGCCAAAGGCCAGTAGTTTGCTACAATGAGCACAGTCACCTGTGGGTGTCACCACTTGAAGAGATAAGGATTTTATTAATTTCTTCAGTCTGTTTTTTAGCTTATGGTTCTCCCTCCCCTGTTATGTCATGGGGTTGTTTTTAGGGGCTGGGGACTGAACTAATGTTTCTCTCTCTCTCTCTCTCACTTGTGCAACGTTCTATGAGCTTTACTAGGCATGGACTGAGCTTGGGACCAGAGAGGAAACATCCCTGCAAGCCCCTCCAACCTGGATCAATGCTCAGGAAGGATGTGGGAAGCAGGTGGGGAATGAGCCTTGTGGAGGCAACAGAGGTAAGTAGCTTTACTTGGGTAGAAGGGATGTGGGAGGGCGGGTAGCTTTGCTGTGTATCTATTAACGAATGGCCTTGTTCTCTATTTCAGAGCTTAGGAGTGTGGGAGATAATGCTGAGGCAATGCCTGGGCTTCTGGGGCACCCCCCAGTAGAGTAAGTACAAGGGGTGAGAGGAGGAGTCCATGTTTGTATCTGCACACAGAGTACGGTTGCCAGCTTTCTGATTGCAGAAAACCAAACACCCTTGCCCCGCCCCTGTCCTGCCCCTTCACTGAGGCCCCTGCCCTGAGGCCCCGTGGCTGCTCACTCCATCCCCCCTCCCTCCATCGCTCATTTTCACTGGGCTGGGGCAGAGGATTGGGGTGCGGGGGGAGGGGGAAGGGCTCCAGCTGGGGGTGCAAGTTCTGGGGTGGGGCCAGGGATGTGGGGTTTGGGATACAGGAGGGGGCTCCGGGCTGGGGCAGAGGGTTGGGGTGCGGGAGGGAGTGCGGGCTCTGGGAGGGGGCTCAGGGCTGGGGCAGAGGGTTGAGGTGCAGGCTCTGGGTGGCACTTACCTCAGGCGGCTCCTGGAAGCAGCTGGTATGTTCCTGCAGCCCCTAGGTGGAGCAGCGGCCAGGGGACTCTGCACTGCATACTGCTCCCGCCCTCAGGCACCGCTCCCACAGCTCCCAGTGACTGCGATTCCTGGCCAATGGGAGCTGCGAAGCCTGCGCTCAGGGCAGGGGCAGTGCATGGAGTCCCTGTGGCCACCCCTGCGCTAGGGGCCATAGGGACATGCCAGCTGCTTTCAGGAACCATGTGGAGCTGGGGCAGGCAGGGAGCCTGCCTTAGCCCCGCTGTGCCACTGACCAGACTTTTAATGGCACTGTCAGCAGTGCTGACTGGAGCTGCCAGGGTCCCTTTTTGACCAGGCATCCCAGTCAAAAACCGGACGCCTGGCAACCCTAACAAAGAGGTGATAGTAGGACCAGATCATCAGCATAGAGTAGGCATTTTATCACTTACACTCTCTCTATTTTCTTTCCACTGTTGGAATGAACCCAGTAACTGGGTTCCCTAAATCTTCTTCGGTCTCTGCTCTTCCTTATATTTGGCACTATGAGTTTCTTTATGCCTTTCTCTTCCCCTCCATTGTCGCACAGTGCGTCTTCCCCCTGGGCTTTGGGAGCAACTAGGTTTTATTTGGAAAACGGGGGTGGGGGAGGGGAGGAATCAAGAAAGCCCTCCTATCAGCAGAGAGAGCTGGCTGTCAGTGGGGCCCCATTGTTGTGAAGGTGGGTTCAGCTTCCTCTCAGCTCAGCAGATGTTTAGAAGAGTTGTTCTGTGTTATTCAATGTAGGTTACTAACTGACCTGGATTGTATGAAATTGTCCTTAACTCTTACACAGCATGGCCTAGATTTTCAGGCAACTGCAAATAATGGATTATAAATTCTGGATAATGAGGATAACATTATTTTTCCCCTCATAGGAAGGGTCTTATAGGGGGATCCCCTCCTTTTCCCCCACTTAAATATCCCCTAACTTTAAAGGCATTGCGCTGTGGCCAACATACTTCCAGATAAGGGAAGCATGACATTAACTTACTCCAGAGGCTAATGTTGTTTCTGAATCAGCTGCGGGACACTAAAGTGAATTGAATGATGCAAGTTACTCCTTCCTTTCAGGAGGCTAAGTATTATAGGGGAATGACCCCACATCCTCAAGGTATCTCCTTCCAATGGTGTGTGGATGTCCCTGAATAAGGTGGGCCCCTAAAGGAGCGGAGATCGAGGATAGGGAAGGGTGAAAATATCCTCCACAGAAATGTAGGTCTTGGGCTGTCCCACAGTGCAAGGTATACCAGTGGCTGGGATTGGTGGATCCGGTACTTCCCTGACTATGGTGGATGTCAGTTCTTTCCGGGGATGGGTCAGAACCAGCACAGAGTCTAGTCTGGAGCTCTTCGACTGTGCCAGTGGTTGCCGATCCTTGGAGGGATGCTGCCCGTCGGCTCAGTCTGGTGTACAAGGGGGGATGGGCTCCCTGGCCTGGATCCAAGTGGAATCTCATGGTCTGCTCCATGAGGTGTTTTCGTATTTGGAGCTCATGCCCTCCTGGGTTTGGGGAGGGAAGGAGTGACAGATTCTGTATTTAATGGAGATGTGAGCCTCACCAAAGCAATAAAGGCAGTGCTGGTGCTCGTCGCTCACTGAGAAGGAGTGGGGACAGGAGATGCAATTCATGAACCCTGGGACTCTGGACACAGACCTTATCCATGAGGGGAAAAAACTCCAAGATAGGGAAAAAACTGAGCTAACTATACTAAATACTAAGACTACCAATACTAACCTACTAAAAATACTAAAAACTATTTACAATAGTTCTACTTACAGGTTGAGGAAAACAAAGGTAGCTATGGACACAGAGGATTCGGACTCAGGGCATGCAGTGGTAAGAAGGAACTGAAGAGGCTCTGGTCTTCACTGCCCCTTATGCCCTCAGTTCAGAGCATGAGGAAAACAACTGCACCAGCATGGAACCAAAAGACACTACTTGCTAAAATTCTCTGATCTCAGGCACATGGAGTGCAGGTGTACCCATATGTGGAATGCACATAGAGATCAGCATTCAGAGAAAAACAATCTCATAGACACACTAAATCCAATGTAGGCCAAAAATACTGGTTAAAGTCAACAAAATCAAGAATTCACAGGCTAAACCTCTTGTGTCCAATACTGGATTTGAGAGCAACAAATTAGGCAAGGTAACATTGTTTATTGGACCATCTTCTGTTGGTGGAAGGTACAAGGTTTCTAGCTTCACAGAGCTGTTCTTCAAGTCTGGGGAAGGAAGCCAGAGTGTCTGAGCTAACTACACATTAGAACAGATTATTAAGCATAAGGAGTTAATGCATGCTATAGAAGACCACTTAAAATGAGGTGGGCAATTAAGGGTTAGCAGGCAAATTGATGTAATGAGCCATAAAACCAGCGTCTCTGTTGAGTCCATGGTTTTTAGTGTCTAGCAGAGTTATGAATTTAAGTTCCCAGGCTATTGAAGACATTGTGCAAGTTTCTTTTGAGAAAAGTGTTCATCCATGGGTGATAGGGTGTTTTTTGTTTTATCATTTTTTCAGTGAATTTATTTGAGAACATAGTGATTGTCTGATTTCACCCACATAATTGTAGTTGGGAAATTTGATGCCCTGGATGAGATATACCATATGCTGTGGTAGGCACACGTAGGACCATGAATCTTGAAAGATGTGGTTGTGGGGGCTATTGGTCATCGTAGCAGTGGAGAGATGTCTGTAGGTTTTGCATCTGTTGTTCTGGCAAGGTGTGGTGCCGCTTTAAGTTGGTGTGTCCTGGTCTGTGGGGAGCTTGCTTCTGAAGATGAGCTTGGAGAGGTTGGGGGGCTATTTGAAGATCAGAAGAAGGGGTTTGGGAAAGATTTCTTTCACGTTGATGGGGACCACATCAACGATGGATTGTAATTGTTTGATGATTCCCCATATGACTTCAGTATAGCTGTGTGGTTAGTGGTTTGTTTTTTCCCCCTGTATTGAAGATTTTCCCAGGATATTTGGGTGGCCCTTTCTATGATGTGATCTACTTCTCTCGTCCTTGTTTAGTGAAGGCTGTTTTAAGAGTGTTTATGTGTGTATCCGGGATTTTCTCCTCTGAGCAAATTCTGTGGTGTCGGCATTTAGGTCTTCTGTCCAGTGGATTTAACAAATCATGCAGCGTGCATGCAAATTTAGTTAGACGAAACAAAAATAAATGTCTCAATGTTAACAGAGAAAATTGCATTACCCACTAGTCCTCAGCCTTGAATCAGTGGCAAATGCAAGTGTGGCCCTGAAATCATAAAAATCAACATATAAAATGTAAGAAGTTAGCTGACCTGACGGACAGTAGCTGGGCACTGAATCATCTCTATCTGAAATAAGGGAGTGCCTTACTAAACACAAAAGCAACCACTCCACAGTGTTGCCAAGTCTAGCAATATTATCATTAGCCTTGTGATATTTGATGTTTTTCTTAAAGCCCCAGTTTCATGTGATTTTGCGAGACTCTCAGCTTTCTTTCTTTCTTTCTTTCTTTCTTAAAAAGCAAGTCTCTAGCTCTCATGTTTGTGGGGAAAAATATTGAAAGCATGATCTGAGTGAAGTCTAACAGCTCAGAAACCAGTAAGAAAGAAAAAGAACTAAAAATTTGTGATTTTTAAGTTAACCTCATGGTTTTTGAATGCTTGGTGTTGATATGACTGATTCCAGCTGATCTGGGAGAAGAGCTCATGAGTTATCAACAATGTCTTGTCTACCTTGCCTCATTTAGCAGGATAGTGATTACATCTGCTGAGGGGCATAATTCAGGGAGACTCAGGCCTGGTCTACACTGGGATAACGTAGCTGAAATCGATGTACTTAGATCGACTTACCGTGGTGTCTTCACCGCGGTGAGTCGACTGCTGCTGCTCCCCCGTCGACTCTGCCTGCGCCTCTCGCCGAGCTGGAGTACAGGAGTCGACGGGAGAGCGCTCGGGGGTTGCTTTATCGCGTCTAGACTAGACGCGATAAAGCGACCCCCGCTGGATCGATCGCTGCCCGCCGATCCGGCGGGTAGTGTAGACATACCCATAGAAGGGAGGGGGATTCTCAGCCCTTCACAGAGATGTGTTTTGTAGGTTCCTTTCCAGGGATAAAGGAGAGACAAGCCAGAACGGGGAGGGAGAATCAAATCAGTATCTTAGATGTCTGTATACTGGCTCCAGTACTCAGTCTATTGAGTAATGCAGTACCCAAACAAACAATTAAATGTGCACAACAAATTTTAAGTGATCTTTGTTCTCGCTTTTTGCTTTTGGCCACCCTAGTAGTAATTTTCCTCAGCTCCACACAACTGTTTTCTGACACTCCCCCTCTTCTACAACCTACACAAACTAAGACTCTTTCAGGGAACATCCTCTGGTCATGTAATCTGGACCCTGAACAGCAGAGTCTGCATCAAATCTGTGTCTTAATGAAGGCCCAATTCCATACATTCCCCACTCCCCCCAACACGCCCATATGATCCGGCTGTATAAAATCAGGGTCAAGTCCTCAGCAAAAGGGGAGGAAATGAGCTCCCTCTATATAACTGTACTGCTAGCACCACTTCTGATCTGTGAGATGCAAAGGTCACTCTTGCTTTGCCGCCACTCCACAAAGTTTTCTGGCAAGGGAGAATTTGCACTGGAATTTTCCACTGAATACTGTATAGGCCCATGAGACAATCTACTAGACATTCAGTAGTCATTTCACATAGAAATAGTTAATGGAAGTCATTATTTCAGAACTCCTTCAATTATATGAGGATGAGCAAAAGCTTTTTTTGTGGCTGTTGCTTCTCGAAAGACACTCATAATTCTGCACCTCATCTGTCCAATAACGATCACACAGTCATAGTTAGCTTAGCTTAGTTTATTGTGGTTTCCTAACACAGCAGCACACTTTTATCTCACCAGCCCTCTTTCCTAGCTAGTCCTCCCTTAACTTCCTGTTCCTCCCACAGCACCTCCTTTCTGAACATCCAGGGATCATGGGATATGTGGTTTGATGCATACCATGCCACCCTTACTTCTGTGCTGCTGTTGGCATGGGTGCTACCTTCAGAGTTGGGCACCCAGCCAGCAGCCGCTGCTCTCTGGCCACCCAATCGGTGCTTAATTTGTGTCAGGGCTTGCCGGGACTAAGCCCCGGCATCTCGTTCATTATAAATTGAGCACTGCCAGTAAATTACTTACTAAGGAAGCCATAGGCAAATGATAGGCAGTGCATCACTGTTCGTGAATCTAATTATAAACATTTTTTAAGGTGAACTAGTGGGCCTCACAGGAAGCCTTGGCAAGCCACATTTGGCCCATGGGCTGTCTATTGAGTATCACAGGTGTATTGCCGTCCTTACCTCTGCGCTGCTGCTGCTGATGGCAGCACTCCCTTCACAACTGGGCAGCTGCTGCTGGCTGGGTGCCCAGCTCTGAAGGCAGCGCTGCTGCCAGCAGCAGAGCAGAAGTAAGGATGGCGTGGTATGGTATTGCTACCCTTATTTTTGCACTGCCGCTGGCGGTGGTGCTGCCTTCAGAGCTGAGTGGCCAGAGAGCAGTGGCTGCTGGCTGGGAGCCCAGAGGTGCCGGGGCTATGAACTGACAAGCCTAGAAGTGCAGGGCTCAGCCCCAGCAAGCCCTGGCACAAATCAAGCACTGTTTACTGGATCTTAAGTTCTTGCAATAGAACTGGCTATGACTGAGCTAAGACACCACCCATTTTTTCATTAGTGATGGAAATGGAACCAAAAAAGAATGTGAGTGGGAGTAAATGTCGCAAAGTCAACAGTGAAAACTGAGCTTTTAACCCAAACTGGACAGCAGATTTTCTTTTTTATTATGCCATCACATTTAAACACAAAACCTTTGTGTTTAATATGACAAACTACTGTATCTGTTTGTAAAGTTGTCAACATGAGGTGCCACTTTAAATCAAAGCATAGTAACTTCAGTGCGGCCTATCCTCCCGGCAGTGTTGCAGGACATGACAAAATTGAAAATCTGAAGTCTTCGTATCACACTTCAAATGTCATTCTCACAACCTCAGCAACTGTATAGGAAAAAGCAACAGCTGCTTCTCTTTCCCGGATGCCGAGCTTGTGAAGGAGTGCACATTGGAAATGCTGGAGGAGCTTTTTGCCAGAGATAAAAACAAAGATGACATTGTGAACTGTGTGAAACAAGTTCCCCTGTCTGATTCCATGGCAGTGCGAAGATTGGAGGTAATTTACGAGGATTGTTTGGCAGCCCAACTTTCTGATTTAAAAAATGCCAAATACATGTCTTTTGCAGAGGAAAAATCAAACAGTTTAAGTGACACTGCCTAGCGACTGCTGTCTGTTGGATTTTATGATGGTCAGTTTTCCAAGGAAGACTTTTTGTGCTTAATACCATTAGAAACATGCACCACAGGAGAGATCATTTTTGAAAAGGTAAAGGCTTTTTTGAAAAACCGGTTTAGAGCTGCAGAAAGTAAATTTGCTTGTTACAGATGGCGGTCCCTCCATGACAGGGAAAGAGAAGGGCTCTGCTTCACGTTTGGCAGTGATGCACCCTTCATTTAATACACTTCACTGCATCATTCACCAGACTATCCTGTGCGGTAAGTTGTCTGGGGACATGAAAAAAACAGTGGGTATAGTGATTGGTGAACTACATACGCTCAATTTTTAGCTTGCAGCATTGTCTTTTTAAAGCTCTTTTACAAGACATTTCAGCCAAATGCAGTGACCTGTTGCAGCACAATGACGTTTGTGGATTAAGTAGGGGTCATGTATTAGAGAGGTTTAGTGTGCTTCAAAAAAGAAATAATAGAATTTCTTTCAAATCACAAGACCAACAAGGCTTGCAAGTTCCTGGAATTTATGAATGATGTCCCCTCTATGTCACAGGTAGCTTTTCTGTGTGATATTACTGATCACTTGAATTCCCTCAATTTGCAGCTCCAAGGCTGTGCAAGCAGTGTTGAGGATCTGTTTGAAAAAGTGTGTGCCTTTCAGAGGAATCTTGAGATCTTTCAGACAGACTTAACAGGAAAGATGTTGCACTTTCCCACAATGCGTGTTGTTGCTACAGATGAAATTTCAATGAAAACAAGGCAAGAATTCCTAAACAATCTGATCAAAAATTTTATAATCTGATTTGAGAATTTTAAAATTCCAAAGGATTTGTTTTATTTGTTTGTGATCCCTCTGTTGTCTCTGTCGATGGACCTTGCCCTTCTGAAGCTAAGAACATTCTTGATTCAATTGATGAAGATTCAATCCAGAGCTCAGATGTCTTGAAGGCAAAATTCAGAGAAGTGGGACTTGGTGATTTCTGGACTCAATATGCTGACCAGTTTCAGAATAGCCAGAACCTAGCCATTGGTCTTTAATGATGTTCGGATCAACGTACCTCTGCAAATCTGGGTTTTCTACCATGAACATTATAAAAAACCAACACTGCAATCACCTGACAGATGAGCTTCTTCACCAGTGCATGCACCTTGCCCTGACCTCCTACAAATCACTTTTCACAAAGCTTGCCAGAGATCATCGATGTCCCTTCTCCCATTAGAGATCACCCCACACGGAGGTAATAATGTTGATTTATAAACTTTGTTAAAAGATAGAAACACTAATACTTACGTTGCCATCAAGAACTTTATTTATTGGCAGCTGAAGTTTATTTATTTCTTTATTTAAAATTTTGTCAGCCTTTTGCACAAATGGCCCGCCTCTTGTCATAAAATTCTCAAATTGGCCCGTGGGTAGACCTAATTGAGTATCACTGCCCTAGTGTGTGAGAAGAGAATATGGAAAGCACCCATAGGGATCTGGTAAGTGGGGGAGTGCCCGTTTTCTTATTTTTCCAAGCTGGTATTCCCCTCCTGCCTTTCTGTTAGAGATGGGCCAAGGAGGTAGGCTTCAGATCTGGGCTAGGAAATGGAGTTTGGTTTCAAGGCTGAACGAGGGCTAGAGGTCAGTTTCAGGAGACCCCAGCATCTCATGAGCCGTTAGCATTAGTTTTTGTTGGAAATCTCACTGGATCAGCTGATCTCACAGGATTTCTGCCAGCGTGGGCTGCATCTGAATCTGATCTGAAAAAGAGGTCCCTCCTGGCTTTGGATCTGTCCCAGAACCAGAACTGCAGGGCTGGCTTTGGACTGAGGGATTCACTAGCGCAGAATCCCCTACCTCTAAAAATTTAGGACAGGGGTTGGATCTGAGGGTCCAATATGGACTCATCTCCACATACCATAAATTACAGAGTCTTACACATTTCAGCTGCAAGCATTCTCTTTAATAATTTAAGATGCTGAGAAAACAATAAATCTGCCCTGAAATGCACCTGTCTTTCAGCCTTTTCTGTGTGCTCTGCACAGGACTGGGAGTCAGGAGATCTGGATTTTCCCCCCAAAATTCCACCACTGACTTGCCATATGGCCTTGGGTAAGTTACTTCACCTCTCCATGCCGCCATTTCCCCATCTGTAAAATGCAGAAAATAACGCTGTTCTTTGCAAAGCACTTTGAGATCTGAAGATAAAAAAAGCTGTGACAGTTCTAAGTATTTTGATTCTTATATTTTACAGAGTTCAAGTAATTCTTTTTGTTTCTTTTCCTAACATATGCTTAAGCTAACCCCCCAGCCCCCAATATCCAAATTTAGTAGCCCTGCACTTGTGAGCAACCGTGTAATTACTAAACAGGTATTCCTGACAGTGGAGAAAGGAAACAGTACTAGTAAGAAAGAGATCTTTATTGCAACAAACAACTTGAACCAAAATGTCTATGCCCATCTAGTTCTGGCCTGCTCTGTGACCTGTCTGTCCCCTGGTGTAAATGAAGTAAGAAGTCAGGAGTTTCTTTAAGTTATGATGCCTCCCATTGACTTGCTTATGAACTGCTCCACTGGCCGTAGAAGTGCTGTGTATGCTAAGATGATTCCCTGACTTGACCCCTAAACTGGGGCTTCCCAGAAGGCTGTGTAAGGCAGTTAATGATCATCTTATGCGGTTCCTGAACTGGGGGAATTCTCCTCCAGCTAGCTAAAGGGCTTTTACTCTCCCTGTCTGCCACCACAGTGGCATTCGGGGCCACACTAGGAGGGAGAATACCTCTCTCTGATTTAAAAATGAGTACTACACATTGACAGTGTCTTTTAAAAAATGAATTCAAATTCCTCTTCAATCTAATTGATCCAAAACCCACCAATGGCATTTTACTGCTCTACACCTATACCTGAGTTTTCCCACTCCCACTTCTGAATCAGGTGCGGTTGCCTAGGACTTCATTTCACTCCTCTCATCCCTCTAACCTCATTCTTTAATTTCTTATTTGTTTTAGTTTCTCTCCCCCATTCCAAAGACAGGCAGAGGAATGGATTTTATTTTTTTCTATTAAATGCAGTGGCCAATAATTTACTGGGCTGGCTTTGGAAAGAAGTGGGTCTTGCACTGTGTCTTGACAGCATTCAGGTTTGTGGCCATCTTAAGCTCTTGTGGAAGGGAGATCCACAACTGAAGGCCAACAGACAAAAACGCTCTATTGCAGATCCTGTGTTTGTAATCAGATGAGGAGCTGCATTTTGCACTAGTAGGAGAGATTTTTAAGTGTCTTTGAATTCATTACCAAGTACAGTAGGTTTCAGTAACTAAGCCTGCATGGATCACTGTAGCTGGAGCTGTCCCTGATGGGATGTGGCCTAATTTGGCCAGCTGTGTGTGGAAAGAGGAATTTTTTAGTTTCTGTGCTTTAAGACACAAGATCCACTGAGTTAAGAACAGCAGAGTCACAGAGGTGACTGAGTACTGAGTATGGCATGATTAGAGCCTCCTACTCATATTCACTGCAAACCAGGTGGAACTTTAACATGAAATACACATAATCTTTTCTAAACTCAGTTACATGTTGCTGCAGTCAAATACACGGAAAGAAAAAGGACATTGTAATACAATTTCCTTATTGCCCATGGAAACAACCTGTGTACACTGTGAGTTTAACTGTCCTGGTGCAAAGTCCAGTGCTGATGATGGATACACCAGATACTGATGAAGGTGAAGGGCGTGTCACTGTTTTGCATAGATTAGAACATTGCTATGTAATGAGCCCAGCATGGTAGTACTTTTTTTTGTTTGGTTAAATGGAGAAGGTTGTTTTGATGTAGCCGCAGAGCCTCTGCAGATCAGTTCTTTGAAGGCTATTTCAGTTCAGTAGCTCAACTAACCTCTGCAGTTCCTTGTGGGGCTCTCTTGTGAGGTTCCACATAGCAGCAGGTCCTCTTGCCATCCCCCTTCCCGTTACCCTGCCTGAGCCTCCATGTGCCCTCTAGCAATGCAGAACCATGGTTACAGAGGCTGCTGCAGGATTTCCCCCAGTCCTGCCTCTCTGCTTTGCACAGCTTCCCTGCCCGCCTCAGCACACCCTTTCTCAGCACCATCTTGGCTGCAGGCCAATGCAAATACTAAATGGCACTCAGACCCATTGAATGCTGCTCTGTGTTTGCATTGGCCTACAGCCAAAACACAGTGAGGAAACACCTTCTACAAGCAGCTTGATCTGAACCTGTATAGGTGATGTCCGCAAAGAGCAGGCAAGTTGTCAGCTCTGAGTCGCCTGACCCCAAGATGGGTCAGAGGAAGAACTCTAGAAGGCTGCCACTGCTTTCCTGCAGGAATCCTCCTGCTCATCTCCACATTGTAAAGCATAGCAGTTGTGATTTGAGGCTGGGGGTCACTTGACGTGAAACTCACTTGGTGCAAACCCCTGCAAGTCAGAACCACTAAAAACTGTCACCAAGCCCCACACAGCTGGAAGCTACAAAGCTCCACGCAGTTCCTACCTCGCTGTATATTTCTCCAGATCGCTGACCACGGCGAATGTGAGCTGCCCTAGGATTGTAAAGGGACATGATCCAACTACAAATCTTACATTTGAAACTATTTATTACCAGTGTTACTAATAATAACTTAAATAATTTAAATAAATCTATCAGCACCTCTGTCAGGTTGGGCAACGACCCCACTAGACTACATTTGCTTCTATAGCCCTTTCCCACCGTAGCTCTCAAAGAGCTTTACAAGAATTATTACTCCCATTTTCTGATCAGTTTCAGTTTTTGATTTGCAAACTCCTGCCTTGGTTCACAGTGCTGCAATGGTTGTGGTTCCAGCCCTGGAGGAAACTGATCAAATATAAAAGTCATGAATTTTGTTTTAAAAAACTTGCTTATTTGCTGTTTCATAGGGGTGGTTACCGGTAATATACAGATGTATGTTCAAACAAAATACACAGGTAGGTATAAAGGTTTTCAGGGTGGGGCAGATAAGAACAAACACAACTGGTACACTATTGCATAAGTATATGCACTGATATTATTATACATAGGTAAATCCACACATAATTGTTATAGGTATACAGCAACAGGACTATGGATATTTGGTTATACTTGAGTAAATATTCAAGTACTATTTATTCAGTAGTTAAATAAGCAGTATAGGACATGTAGTCTTAACTTGAGCTTGTTTGTTCTTGCTTGTTACATTGGATTCAGTCCTTGTCTTTTATGATACTGTGCTTGTTGCTGTCTACCAGCTTAGAAGGGTTGTCCTGAACTCTGGAATGCTTCCGGTAAGTGGGCAGGGTTATGCTTCAGTTAGAGCTTGTAGAAATCTGCCTTATAAACCTTTGGGCCTGGAATTTTGCATGTTTTCATACTGTGGACAACATCTTAATATAGGGAGCATTGTGTGGCCCACCTTGCGGTAAGACAGAATTTTCTCAGGGCTGGCCCCAGACTGCAGAACAAACTCCCATAAAAATGAAGCACACTCACAAACCACACCACCTTCGGCTCTCACTGCAAGGGGTACTTTTTTTTACTTTGCCTTCTGTACCATAAACACATAGCAATTTGATTGTTTGTATTTTAAAAACCTACCAAAAGACTACACCCAACCTCCCCCTGAGACGATGAGACAGAAAATGCACTACACCTGACAGATGTTGGTGATGTTGCTTAGTGTACTACTGCCGGGTGCCCAGACATTACAGTGATTAGGGTGGTATAAGAAGCAATGCAGCATAGAATAGTACGTGTTTGTCTTTTTTTTGGAGAAAAATTAATCATATTGGGTAGAATTTTCAAAAATGCCTAAGTCCCATTTTCAAAAGTGTCTTGGGTATTTAGGCTCCTAAATCTCATTGAAAGTCAGTTGCTTGCATAAGCAGTCCCATTGACTTAAGCGTGACTACTTGTGCAAATGACTGCTCACCATCAAAAAGAAGGGGTTCACAACCAGGCCCTGTGGGATCTCCATATGGATGACTCCAGGCATAGGCCAGTTTGAGAACCTTTGATCTCAGAGATGTAGTGAACTCTTCCTGTTTCTCTTTTTCTGGTCCTTCCAGGAGAGCTGCTGAGCAGATCAGTGAATTTGGCTGCTATCAGGAAATTCTATACTTTGGTGGTGAGATCAGGGTATTGCTCTTGCTCACAGCAAAGGTTTTGGCAGCCGGATAGCTAGCGAGGGTCGCTTCTTTTGCTTTGTTGGCAGTTTCATTGTACCCTGGGTAGAAAATCTGGAGGTATGCTCAGGAGCGCTCTGCTGCTTCCTCATTTGGTATGAGAACAATCTGCTTGTTCTAGTCCCGTTGTCAGAATAGTTTATATTACCAATACTATTGTGAATTGTTCCTAAATTACATATTACATGTACTAGGCTGAAGAGGGATTCATATTACTATGAACAGTTCATATCACTGTGTACAGTAGTTAATTATAATGATCCCACCCCAATTTAAGGACGTGGCGTATTTCATAGCAATGTAAAATACAATTAACATTTAGTAATCCAAAATAACAGTAGAAAATGAAAAAAAGCCAATTGGTCCATACCAAAATTGGGCAATAGGTTATTCTATTTAATTCAATTCAGCTGTGTTTTAGAGGGTTAGGTCTTTGGGGGTTATATTTCTAAGGGTGGGTCATTGTGGGCGTCAGGGATTTAAGTGTTTCGTTCTGCTGCTTTTACTCCTAAAGGCTACTTCTAGGTGTGATGGGTTGGATCACAGAAACCCCCTTGGGAGCTGCCACCAGATGTGCAAAGACTACCTCTGCTCCTGTTTTCCCTGCCAGCTCAGGACTCCAGCACCCTGTCTTGCTGAGCCGACTCTCCCATCTGCTCCAACATGGACCCAGGGTCTGAATCACTTGCCCCAAAGCTGCAGGTTTACCTGAAAACAGCTCACAGAAGTGTGCTTGTCTTTAGCAGTCAGATGCCCAACTCCCAATGGGGTCTAAACCCAGATAAATCCGTTTTACCCTGCATAAAGCTTATGCAGGACAAACTCAAATTGTTTGCCCTCTATAACACTGATAGAGAGATATGCACAGTTGTTTGCTCCCCCAGGTATTAATACATACTCTGAGTAAATTACTAAATAAAAAGTGATTTTATTAAATACAGAAAATAGGATTTAAGTGGTTCCAAGTAGTAACAGACAGAACAAAGTAAGTCACCAAGTAAAATAAAATAAAATGCGCAAATCTATGTCTAATCAAACTAAATACAGATAATCTCACCCTCAGAGATGCTTCAGTAAGTTTTTTCTCAGACTGGACACCTTCCAGGCCTGGGCACAATTCTTTCCCCTGGTACAGCTCTTGTTCCAGCTCAGGTGATAGCTAGGGGATTCTTCATGATGGCTCCTCTCTCACCTTTGTTCTCTTCCACCCCTTTATATATCTTTTGCATAAGGTGGGAACCCTTTGTCCCTCTGGGTCCCCCCCCCCCCCACTGGAAAAGCACCAGGTTAAAGATGGATTCCAGTTCAGGTGACATAATCACATGTCACTGCAAGACTTCATTACTCACTTGCCAGCCCACACATATACAGGAAGACTCACAGGTAAACACAGCCATCTGTAGACAATGGGAGTCATCAAGATTCCAAACCATCCTTAATGGCCCACACTTTACATAATTACAATAGGCCCTCAGAGTTATATTTTATATTTCTAGTTTTAGATACAAGAGTGGTACATTTATGCAAATTGGAGGATCACACTCAGTAGATTATAAGCTTTGTAATGATACCTTACAAGAGACCTTTTGCATGAAACATATCCCAGTTACGTTATATTCACTTTTTACCATATTTTTCTAAAACTATCCCAGTTATATTATATTCACTTATCATGTTTTTATAAAACCATACAGACTGCACAACGTCACACTAGGATCTCCCACTGGACTGCCAGTGATACCTCTTCATTGCTCTTAGTTCGGAGGATTTCTTGTCTCCATCTTTATGGAATGAGCATTTCTTAAAGCCCTTACTCACGCTGAGTTGTACTAACCTTATAACAAATAGGTCCACTGAGTTGAATGAGACTGTTTGAGTGGTAAAGTTCTACTGAGCAAAGTAAGGGTAGCAAAAACTGGCCCTAGGAATATGTATTGTAAGAGCTAAGCTCAAACTTTTAATGTAAATGAATGAACAAACAAACAAAGTCATCCCTCAGACTGTTACCCTCCTGAGTCCAGTTTGGCCAACCAGAGAATCCAGGCCCAGGTCTCTTGCCTCCTACTCCTGTTCCCTATTGACTGCACCATGCTATTTCCTTGTTATTCATGCATTAAAAAATGTAATCTAGTTACTGCTCTCATTTTTGTTCTGAATGTTGGGAGGAGAGTGTTATTCTTGGAGGCACTTGCCACCTTTCCAAGGCTGCTGCCATATTTGATACAAGATCTTTTCCAGTGAGGAACACTTAAAATACTCAATTTCAGTGCTGATGGTGCAAGCTTTTCTGGGGCTGTCTGAACAGCAGGGCCGGCTCCAGGCACCAGCGAAGGAAGCAGGTGCCTAGGGCGGCCAATAGAAAGGGACAGCATTCTGTCCGTTATTGGGGCAGCACGTCCAGGTCTTCGGCGGCACTTCAAGCGCTCTGCTTTAGTCCTCAGCGACACTTCGGCGGTGGGTCCTTCACTCTGTCTCTTCTTCTTCGGTGGCACTTCGGCGGCAGCTCAATCGGGTTTTTTCTTTTTTTTTTTCCCTTCGCCGCGTGGGGCAGCAAAAAAGCTGGAGCCGGCCCTGCTGAACAGGCAGCATGCTAAGTGAAGCACCACTAACTTTTTTCCAAGGTAAAATCACTTATTTGCCTGGGTATCAAGCACAGCACCTGGGTCTGGCAATTGACTTCATTTTCTGTCTGCATTCACCCTTGCAAACTTCTGTCCATTTCACCATTACCCTGTTCAGCTTGACCCATGCTGAGGGCCTCACTGGCGACCAGCTGAGAACCAGAGGAGGCACCATAGCAGTACTGTCTATCAGGTAACATAGCTCAAGGTTTGTGTGATAGAGTTCACTGGAGATGTCTGCACTTGTAGCTGGCGTTGATCTAATTCTTGGCTGCTTTCCCACCTACAGAGTCTTGTAGCAGATTCTCATTTGGGGTGGGGTATGTTTGCACATGGGAAAAAGGAGCATAACTAATATAAAGTATAATTAAATAGTGGGTAATTGCCCTTTTCATTTTCTGCACCCTGCCACAGGCAGTAATTACATCTTAGTCCATATCAAAATGCTCTTCAGTAGTTTAGCAACAAGGGAACAAAGCTTGTCTGCTATCATATTTATAAAGTCACAGGTCAGCAAGATAGCCAGGTAGTTGACATTTTGGGACACATTCTGGAAGGACCACTCCTTGAAAGTGTTCAAGAACAATAATTTAACAGGAGCTATATGTCATCTTTGGGCCAGATTGTGAACCCTTTACTCCTCTTGACGGGCAATTACTCACATGAGCAGTCCCATTGACTTTAATGGGTCTACTTGTGAGAGCAACTGCTCACCAATGGGCATAAGGGGCTCACAACCTGGCCTTTTATGGCCAATATAGAACAGATACCAATAGTCTAATCTACTCCATCAGCCAACACGTGATGATGAAATAGGGCTTTGCACAGCAGCACTGGTCAGATCAGACTGCTGATTATTTAAAATAGTACTATAGATATACCCTGCGCTTTACAACAGGCTGAATCCGCTAAAGAAAATGGAAGCCTTCCTTGAAGGGATTATATTTTGAAGAAACTATGTCCTAACAACAGAAGTGGGCAGAATACGATGGGTAAATAGCATCTAGGTAAACAGAGTGGCATGTGGTCATTGAGTTATTTCTGTTATTATTTGTATTGCAGTAGTGCCTACAGGCCAGGGCTCCACTCTGCTAATCATTGTACAACACAACGCAGAGATGATCCCTGCCCCGAAAGAACTGACGGTCCTGTGATTTCCATTCCACTCCTTAAGCTTTTCCCATCATATTATTCCAGTTGAGCAAGAAACGTTTTGTAATTCAATAGAATCATAGAAATGCAGGGCTGGAAGGACCCTCAAGAAGGCATCAAGTCCAGCCCCCCCTGCACTAAGGCAGGACCAAATAAACTCATACCATCGCTGACAGGTTTGTTTTTAAAAACCTCCAATCATGGGATTCCACAACTTCCCTTGGAAGCCTATTCCAGAGCTTAATACCCTTATAATTAGAAAGTTTTCCCTAATATCTAATCTAAATCCCTTTGCTGCAGATTAAGCCCAGTTCTTGTCCTGTTTTCAGGTGACATGGAGAACAACTGATCACTGAACTCTTTATAACAGCCCTTAACATATTTGAAGACTTATCAGGTTCCTCAGTCTTCTTTTCTCAAGGCTAAATGTGCCCTGTTTTTCAGCCTTTCCTCACAGCTCACGTTTTCTAAACCTTTTATAATTTTCATTGCTGTCCTCTGGATTCTAATTTGTCCACATCTTTCCTAAAGTGTGGCACTCAGAATTGGACACAGTACTACAGCTGAGGCCTCACCAGTGCTGAGTAGAGTGATCCAATTACCTACACTGTCTTATGTACAACACTCCTGTTAATACCTACCCAAATGATATTAGCCTTTTTCACAACTGCATCACATTGTTGACTCATTCAATTTGTGATCCACTGTTCCCCCAGATCCTTTTCAGCAGTACAGCTGCCTAGCCAATTAGTCCCTAATTTGTAGTTGTGCGTTTGATTTTTCCTTCCTAAGTGAAGTACTTTGCGCTTGTCTTTATTGAATTTCACCTTGGTGATTTTAGACCATTCTCCAATTTGTCAAGGTCATTCTGAATTCTAATCCTGTCCTGCAAAGTGTTTGTAACTCTTCTCATCTTGGTTCATCCACAGATTTTAGGAGTATACTCTCCACTGGGACTTTGCTCTTGCAGTGAAAAGAAAGATGCTGGCCGTTAGGTCTAGTCAACTCCTACTCACTTTGAGCACAACTGCAATGGAAAATTGAATGTAGGTTAATAATACATAAAGATGGATGCCCATCCAAAGAGTAAAACTTGTTTTAACTTTAAAAGTTTAGGCTACTATAGGATATAGCAGCCTGGGAGTGGATATTCATTGATAATAAGAGTTAGAACAAAATCGATGTCTCTTGAAAATGTTGCCTATTTGGATTGGTAGTTAATATTTTAATGTATTGGTTAGTACGTGTGACTGTTACGCCCTCAACTGACTAGAATTAGTAGTGATCAGATTTCGTTCATAGGCCTTCTTATACTTTCAAAAGCTAATGAGATTCTGCTTTATGTAAACAGATAGGGCTTTATGCTTTGGAGCAGGAAGATCACAGTGCTATCTTCACTATTACCATGAATTTCCAAGTGGCCATGGTTTGTAGCACAGTGACAACCATAGAGTTCAAGGAGGCCAAGGATTTGTTACAATGTTAACAAGCAAGAACACCAAATAAGTGTCTTTATCAAGAGGTTCAGAATTGACTTTCTTCATTAACCATAATTTGGGATAATAATTCAAGTGACATTTGGTGGTACTCTTTTATAAGGTGTTTTTGCAGCAGATGCCCATGGTTGTACTGACCCCAATTTAATTCTGCAGTTGCTACAGTTTAACATAAAGTTTATTCTGCAAAGGGCCTTGCGGGTATTGACTGTCACTTGTGTTCAATTTTCTGCAGCAGTTTTAAGGAAGTTTTTACTGCAGTCATTTGGAAAGCTTGGGACTGTGCCTGCAAGTTATGGCTGCATTTTCTGGCAAGAATATGACTGAAGAGATTGGTACAGAACTGAACATATCTGAGAGGGGAGGCTAGCTGAGCTGGCTCTTACGGCACCACATATTGCTGCTGTTGACTACGCTGGCCCAAATCAGTTAGAAATCAATGGGAGATTTGCCTGAACAAGGGCTACAAAATGGGCCCTCCCTGTTTGGGTTCATCCTACACTTACCCCTAACAAATACCTGCAGTTTCTCACATCTCTCACAGCAAAGTCATGTCTCTTCTGGGTGTGATCACTGTTCAGATTGCTGGCTTGCTCTTCCTGTCAGTGTGGAAAGCTGAGTGGTATAAGCAGAATAAAGCATCAGAGAAGCATCTGATTAAAATATACTGGAGGAATACTGCAATACATTTCTCTGTGTATTTGCTGGAATTAAAAAGGGACTTAACTTTGGCCAGGCTCCCTCCCATTTTGCATGAATGTTAGAGCAAGTGACCTAATGCTTGCAGAAAGTGGATATAAATTCATGTGCGACTATTCACGTGGGAAAGGGTGTATTTTATATGGGATGGGACACTGCTCCACACAGCAAAGAACAGCGTTCCTAAAACCTCTTGTTTGGTTCATATTATTCCTATTGATTTACATTTTTGATCTATCTACAGTAATGCCTAGATGCAGTTAAACACCAAGTCAATCCAAACCACGTCAAAAGAACATGGAACAAAAAGAAGATCCTCCCTATTTGTCTGGGGCAAGGTGGTCTTTTAGTAGCCCTCTTTTTTCCCTTAGTGGTGAAAGGCCTAGCAAGAACCATTGTCTGGAAGTTAAAGCCCGACAAATTCAAATGACAAATAAGGCACTCATATTAACAGTGAGGGTGATTATCCAGGGGAACAAACTACCAAAGGAAATGATGGAATCTCCCTATCTTGAAATCTTTAACTCAAGACTGGATGCCTTTCTGTAAGATATGCTTTAGTCAAATACAAGTTATTGTGCTCAATAAACAGGTAGCTATGGCTTGTGTTATACATGAGATCAGACTCCATGATCTAATGTTTCTTTCTGCTTCAAAAATCTCTGACTGCCCTGTCACTGGCCTCATGCCATTTATACCAGGAAGAGGATGTTAGCTCCCATGGCTCAGATGATCTCAGAGTCAGCTGCTGCAGTATCACAAAAAGCCAGGTCCCAAACCATTTATGGCCTTAAAGATCAAATCACTACCTTCTCCTTGAAATCAACTGGTGCTAGTACAGATTCTGGGGCACAAATGTAATGTACTCTCTGCATGAATCAGCAATGAGTATGTAGTCTGCGATGTTTTGCGCTAGCTGTGGTCCCATGTAGAGTGTGGTACAGGAACATAATATTTAAATGAAAAAGCATTTTGCTGAGATTATCTTGGTGCAAGCCCTAAGCATTACCTCTTGCAACACCTCAGCAAGTGTCACCGTGTCCTAAGCATCCCAACGGACCCAAAGACTGTGATGCAGAAATGCGAAGTGACCTGTCAGCCTGAGATAACACTAGAAGTGAGTGGCAGAACCAGGAATCATAGAATCATAGATTATAGGACTGGAAGGGACCTCGAGAGGTCATCGAGTCCAGTCCCCTGCCCGCATGGCAGGACCAAATACTGTGTAGACCAAGAGAAGAGAAGCCACACTTCCTCAGGCCCAGCCTGTAACCGTAAAAGCTTCTCTCCTCTACAGAATTTTTTTTTCATCCTATAAATAATTAAGTGAAATAAAAAGATGGGTCACCTGGGGCTACATTTTCAGAGAGGCACCAGACTCATATGTGCTAAATATACAATTGTATCTACAATTTAACACACATTAGATAAGTGCCACTTAAGAGGACAAAACCTCTGTAACGTGCTCAAATGGAAGAGTCAAAATAAGAGGACTGCTCCTGTTCATGTTTTGAAGGGTCTGGTGTTCCAGATTAGAACTAGATGGGTCTGAGACATGCAAGGCCAGATTCTCATTTATATTTAATGCCTCTTTACACATCACTTGGACATAATATCATCCTAATGTAAATGAGAATCTGGCCCGACAGTTCATAGCTGGCTTTAGTTCCAAAAAAGTTCAAGGAGGGGGTCACTAGCTATTGTTTTGGTTCAGGCCTGTCTTTAACATCAGAGTGATATGGTCTTCTGGATTTTCAGAAGACAAAAAGAACTTGCACCTCTCAGGCAGGGAGACTGATGGGAAAGTCTAAATGTGATAATTCCGAAATTCCTAAAGGCCTTTAGAAGGGAAAGAAAATAAAATGTTTTTAAAAAGTAACATTACCCTGGACAAGGAACAAACTTTCTTTGAAGGAAATTACAGAAGAATAAGAAAAAAGCAATATACGGTAATTGAGAGTTCTCATCTCTATTAATTGTTTCCACCTAGGGGATTAAGCTGTTAAGACTGAATGTGAATCATATATTGCAGCCTCTGCATACCATTAAATATTCTTTTGTTCAAGTGGTAGTAAGAGGTTCATCTTGTTGCTACAATGAGTAGTCATCCCTGAACCTCCCCCTCGCCCCCACACACACGCAAAAAAAGTAAGTTGGTCTTGGCATAAGATGTATCACACAGATGTTTCTATGCTTGGATGGTGGCATGGGTGCCGAGGATAAACTGTTCAGACTGATAAAGCAAATATCAGGTCAGACTTGATTAGGCCACAGAAAGAGGGTGGTTTCTATGGTGATGAACAGCAGCAGTTATGGGAGGTGTGGTGAGTAGGTGGCAGTGAAAGCCAGATTAGCTCCATGCAAAAGTGGTTAGTTGCTTTGGTGATTTTTCAGTCTGCGCACTAGAGCACTTCTTATAAGAAATATAAGACGGAGATGGAAGGATCATTGGATATGAGATATGCTTTAAGTGAGCTAGGGAGTAGATAACAAATGAGATAATGTCAAATGTGATGTATTTTGGTGATTATAAAGGTAGTTGAAACCTGTTCTGTGCTAAACCCCAGAACTGAAATCAGACAGACGTATACCATAACTTGATGAAAGTCAGGAAATTTATGTCAAAGGCAGATTCTCCTCCCTTGACTCACACACTCTGAAAAACAGAGGCAGATAGGTTGTCATGAGTTAAGATGGACTCTGCTAGAGTTTTAATGTCAATCCATTTACTGCTCCCCCCCCTCCCGAAAGACCCTAATCCAGCAAAGCGCTTAAGCAGATATTTAACTTAGCATTTCACCATCCCAGGGCCTCATCTAAAGAAGCAAGACTCTAGCAGCAATGTTTAAAGTATACATGGTGTATAAAATAATGTAATTAATAATTTGGGGGTACCTGGTTTGGCTGAATATCCCAAGGCCTTCCTACCTCCTCCAGGTCTTTTGGGGGTAAGGGTATTAAAGAGTCTGCTGAAATCATCTACCTGAGGCTGGACCTATCCCTTTACTTGAAAAATAGGGATGTGGAGGAAGGAAAACAATGGACTCTCCCCATGTACCCACACGTCAAGTCAGCCTACTTTGTCTGTGCCTCCTGTCTCAGCTCAGATCTCATCCCATGGAGCAAGTGCTCTGCGAGGTCTGGTGATGGGGAATAGTGCAGTGGAGGTAGCTGAGTCCTACTTTCACACAGAAGTGGGGAGATCCACGTGTTGATGACCGTCCATGCCCAGATCCAGGAAGGCACAATATGGCACTTCAGACCCCATCTAATTGATCCTTACAACACAAGCAGTAAGTACCATCATTCCCAGCTTACAAACCGGGGAAACTGAGGCAGAAGGTGACTAGCCCATGGCCATATGACTTGCCCATGACCACACATATAGCAAGTCACTTGGCAAAGCCAGGATTAGAACTCAGGAGTTCCTCACTTTCAGCGCCGTGGTCAAACATTTCATTTTGATTTGTGGAGTACAGGTTTGCTCCCTGCCCTTAGGTGGAGTGGGGTAGAATGCTCTGTGTCAGGTCAAAGTGGCAGACAGGGTTAATTTTCTACTGTACAGAAATGAACTGCAACACCTGGTATACCTGGCAGGGTAAGAGCAGAAGCCTGTGTCACTGTGTGTTCACTGCTATTTCTAGCTGCACTAACTACATTAAAGCTAGCACAGGTATACTTTCCCGAGCTGCAGTCACACCTCTGATTGCAATGTAGACATACCATAAGTCTCCAATTGCCTGCCATACAGTCCCTGAGACGGGGTGGAGGGCCAGATTCCGAACTCCCTTCCACTAACCCTGCATAAACCATAGGCTGCATAATCAAAGGGAGAGTAAGTACAGACCTGAAAAAGAATTTATTAAAGTGTTGCCTGTTAGATTTATGCAGGGGGGAGAAAAGAAGAGAAACTCCCCACCCCCACATTTTCAGGCAAGAAGCAATGAACATCTATATTGATCAACTATGTTGCAATTAATTAGTGGCTGCCAAGACTTCCCATTATTGTTATGCTGCAAACCATGACCGTTAAGAACTTCACACTGGTAGCAGGAATTGAACTGGGTCTTTCTTCTCCAAATTCACAGCCCCCCTCCCCACCCCCCCATGCCTGGTGATAACAGAAAATTTCCATTAATTGTTAGCATTACAGGGCCTAAAGACAGACAACTGAGCAGTCCTGATTCCATCCAATAGAGGGCGGTGATGCACATACACCCTAGCTAGTTCATTACATTTTAAAAAGGCAGCAAGATGAGTCAGAGGAATCCACATATGTATTATAGGCGTGCATAATGAGTCCAATGCAGATTGACTGCCTCGTCTGCTAGCAACATGATACTGCTTTATGTAAAGTCCTTTCAAAAATTAATCTTCACTTTCATAAATTTTTTAATTTGAATAAACTAGTAAAAAAAGAGGGAATAAAGAGAGACCTTAACAAATGATTCTACAAAAGGAACCTCATCTGCAAACAGGTTACTGTGCATATATGAATGACAATCAGGTCTTTTGAAAGTCAAAACGCCTCCACCAAGTGGGAGAGTTAAAAAATGATGATTTTCCCCTAGATTGCTTATTAGAAAGACAAAGGTGGATATCTGATGTAAATAATGGTGTGCAGTGTAGTTATAGCTGTGTCAGTCCCAGAATATTAGAGAGCCCGGAGGCAGAGGTAATATCTTGGTCCAATAAAAGATATCACCTCACTCACCTTGTCTCTTTTAATTGATTTTATGAACTCTGGTAACCGGGTAGCAAAGCGCACTGTACATGCTGAGGTCTGATACACTGATTCTTGAATTATATAATTAAATTGCCCGATACTATTTTCATTAAAAGGAATATTACTCCCACAAAACTCTTTGAACTTGTGTGCTGGCCCATTCCAGTGAGCAGTCCCCATGGACACTGGAGGGTTAAGTTCACTAGGCAGACTAATGACAGCAATCAGTGAACAACAACAACAACAACAAAAAGTTTTATCTTGGATGCTTTCCAAAGGATGTCACTCAGGTGAGATGTTTTCTTTTTAAAATGATTGCTTTCTTGTTTTGTAGTCTGAATCATTCTGTTCCAATACTATACTAGATATTTTTCATTGAATAGCACTTGTCGTTATCAACAGGGATCCTAGTTTTCTTTGATAAAACCCCCCCGCAAAATTCTCTGATAAAAAAACATAAACATCAGCATTTTTCCACAATTAAAATGAAATGCTGAACTTTAGTTTCCTAGCCACAATATATATAGGTATCAGGTGAACACAATGTTTTATTGATATATTTACAATTTTTAAGCAAGTTCAAAGCCTACCATTGCCATCATTATAATAAAATAAAATGAATAGAATGATCCAGTCACAGTGCATTGTTTCCTTACTGTCGTTGATGGTCCTTCTGTTTCAGCCTCTTGTTTTTCGTTTCTTTTCAGTTTATATTTAGCGCTTTCCATGTGTTCTACAATTGTCTGCCTTTGAACGTAATCTACAGCCTTGCTGCCTACAGTACAGAATAGCACATCACCATCAACGTCAAATTTGTCCTTGCCAAACTCAGTGACACGGTCTTTAGGGGTGATTTTTAAAGTTTTCAGCATCTTTTCAGAACTTTAATTACTCTTGTCTGGAGGCTGAAGTGAAATTTGAGATGCATTAAAACACGAACCCCTGTACGCCATTGAGTAACCTCTATCCACTGGAAGCAATGTATTGAAGTATAGCTAGCTATGTAAATTTAAAGTGCATTTTAAAAATCAATCACAATGTGGGAGGTTGTGCGCATTGAATAAGTGACACTGGTAATTTCAGTAACATGTAGTTAATATATGTTTTTATTTTTTCACAAAATATAAAAACTAAAGATTCTCTGTAAAAACGCAAATTCCACGTTTTCCCATGTCAAATGAATTTCTAGGATCCCTGGTTATCAGAGACCTCTCATGCAGGCAGTTGGACACTGTGTCAGCTTAGTATTGGCCCCTATGACACAGACTGACTCTCCATGGAAGCAGCATTGTGTGGAGGATGGAGCTTAGGGTTGGGAGACAGGCTGTCTTAAATTCTAATCCTGGCTCTGCCAGAAACCTTCTCCATAATTTTGGGTAGATCAGTTTGCTTCTTCAGTTCAGTTTCTTAGTTAACTACCTCATAGGGTTATTGTGAGGAGTAAGTACTTAATCTCTGTCAAGTGCTATACAAATGCTAACAATTATTATTCTCCCTAGTTTGTACTGGAGTGAAAAAAATAATTTTGCTATTTCCTGGGGTCTATGTTTCAAATGCTCTCCTGTCTGCTCACTTAAAAAAAAAAAAACAGACAACTCTGTTCATAATGGATGGATTCTTTTTACAAACACTTGTGTCTCCAGGGAATGAAAGGCTATAACCTTAAATATGATGCTATCAAAGAGAATTAGTTAAAACATTTATAAAGCAAACCACTGCTCAAAAAAGAGACTCCATACTGCAAAAGAAATCAGAAATAAAAGATATTACTTATGCTATTAGAAAGCTTTTGTTAGACAGAAAAATAAAAGTTAATTTAAGACTTCTGAACATCCATGTCAGACTCTGTTAGTTTACTCTTTCTCATGAATCAACAATCCACCACTGTTTGTGAATGATTGAGGGGGACTGCATCTCTCCCCTTTATTTTGCCTTTTAGTTTCACAAACATAGCCCCATTTCGCTCTCTCTCTTAGAGGTAGTCTAAGTGGTAGATCATGTGAACTTTTGATGAGCCATCCAGACAGATTGTCTTAAAGTATCTCTTCTTTTTAGCATATAATGGAATCATAGAAACATAGGGTTGGAAGTGACCACCCTCAACTTGTATTGATTTCAAAAGCTCTGAATCTCACCCAAGTGAGCATAAGGCGAAGAATGTCATATACAACTGAAACTGTAAGGAGAATTCTAGGTAAGCAGACTGTAAGTGCCAGAACTGGCATTTGGTCGGGGCATGACAGTTGACTTAAAAACATATCTACTCTTGTGGGAAGTACCATGACATCATTAGGTGGCAGGTGCCACCGGTGGCAAGTACTTCATTCTTCTTCTCATCCAAAGGAAGGTGTCTCCAAGAGCATAATGCTCACTACCACCATGCTGGGGTGGAGATAAAGGCAACTTTTAAAAATTAGTTTTACTGATTTATGAAAGCAATTACTCACTAAAGTAGAAATTACAGTAACCTTATTCCTGCAGGACACCTGGGGATGTAAATTAATAATTGATTCTGAGACTTAGTGCCACCAATTGAAGCCCTGATTCAGAATGTTACTAAGCATGTGCCTAACTAATCACATAAATAATCCAACAGAAGTGAATGGAACTACTTGCATGCTTAAAGTTAGACATGTAAGTAACTTGTTGAATCAGGACCTGAATGATCTTCTCTTCCCGCAGCCTCTAGTTGTTGCTTGAAGAACTTCCAACCAACTACTGATATGACTCAGCCCTGCATAACTTGTGAGATTTAACAGGATAAGAAGATAAAGTGACCTGACTGTCATGACAAGGAGCTTTCTATGAACTATGACAGTCAGGTCACTTTATCTTCTTATCCCGTTAAATCTCACAAGTTATGTAGAGTTGAGTCACATCAGTAGTTGGTTGGGAGTTCTTCAAGGAAAATCTAGAGGCTGCAGGAAGAGAAGATCATTCAGGTCCTGATTCAACAAGTTACTTACATGTCTAACTTTAAGCATGCAAGTAGTTCTATTCACTTCCGTTGGATTATTTATGTGCTTAGTTAGGCACATGATGGATTAAAATGTATGTCTTAATGTATAAGACATTAGATATTCTAATGGAGAAAACTTTCTGGAGATATTAATATTGAACATGCACTATCAGGATGTCATATAATCCAACAAGAACTGTCTGTTTTGAATTATTATTCATGGACATAGAATATGTATTTTTTTAAGCAGCATTGTCGATTAATGCTAGAAAAATCTAATTTGTAATTTAAATGTAAATCAGAGTTGACTCAGAATATAATTAAGCTTTGAACTAATAGGTAGTATCTACTAACTAGACAAAATTTTGTCTTTTGCCTAAGACTTAAGAATATATTATTCACTTTAAATGACTCCATGTACATCACTTGTAGGAATGTGCTATAAAAATGTAAATAGCACTCTAAAATTAGATTGCACACTGCTGTATTTTGAATCAATGCATTTCTGTGAAATTGAACAACTATTGTTCCATCAGAGAGTCAAATGAATTCTGTCTCAGTTTATACAGACTTCAGGGGCTACAAATAAGCTAAAGGAAACAAAATTAAGGTCACCATAGCAGCACAGTACAGACAGGTCTTCCCTGTGATTTTTGCTAGTAACAGAAATTTATATTAAAAATTCCCAGAATTGAAAGGCTATGGACTTTGAGCCTGATGGATTAAAGATCTAGGCCAAGATCTATTCTTCAGTGAGAAGCTATAAAAAGAGGCATTTTGGAAGAAAAAAAATAGGTGTCCACTAGATTAGGTGAGATATTGGAAGGACAGAATGGAAAACTTGCAAATATATCACTAACATATAGGATCTGTTGCTCCATCTACAGTATGGAGCTCAAGCATCCTTAACCCACACAGAGGAAGATTGTTCTCTGCTACCCTGGATGACTAGAGGCCTGAAGTTGCGTCTAAACCCAGATCTCCGAGACATCAAAATGAGCTTTCACAGCCACACATGCTCAGCAGAAGCTACTTTTTAAAGTGTAAAACATATAAAGAGTCCTTCTCGCATATCACATGACTTGAGTGGTCAATGCTAATCATCTTCTACAAAGGAAATACTGAGACATCATAGGCCCAAATTCTGTCTTCAGATACATGGGCCCAACTCTCATTGATAGGCAGAATGGAGCATTATTACTGAAAGCTGAAATCAGATTTTAGTAATGACGTGTTCTTCAATGCATAGATGTAGGGACGCATAGCTCCCGAATCGCTAGCCCACAGGCGCGGCAAACTGCTCCCATGGCTACGAGGCAGGAGTGACCTTCAATCCAGCGTTTGTGTTTGGGAAACTTATTTGGCTGATTTGATTGTACCCTCGCAGCTGGTGTTCACGCGCTCAAGAGATGGGTTCGTTATCTTATGTGCATGTATACTGCCTGGCTTTTCTATGCGCAAGAATGTAACCACTAAGAAGAGTTGTAAACAAAGTAAGGAGAGAAATAAAAACCCCAGGAAAGTTTTCCTGGGAGGCTTTTTGCAAGAGGCTTGTGAAGCTCTCTGGCTACCAACAAACCTGGCGTTCTGTTTCCTTTCCTGTGTCGTCACCACACATAGACACATCAGGGAAGCAACAGAGAGGCCTGATTTTGTGACATGGCACCTGTCAACCATGCTCCTTGAAGTGAGATTTCTCAGTCCCTTAGAAATGCTCAGCAGCTTTCAGGATTGGACCCTTGATGTTTTCTTAATACAAATAATGGGCTGGATTTCAATGGGAAATTGGCTCTTGTACAGACTGCAGCATGAGGGCTCTGTATCCCTACACAGTATTCAGAGGTAGAATGATGTATTGGACTATGTAAATGTATAGCAGAGGGAGAGAGAAGTCAGGTACAGGCAAGAGAACAAGATACGTTTCAGATTAATTTTAAACAGAGCTGGAGATTTGATATCGTGGCTTCTCCCTTAACTGGGAATTCCCATGCTTCTATTCTTTTGTATAATTGTTTCTCAGTCAAAAGGGCCCTTTCAGTTTAACTTCTAGTGGTTATACAGTTTTAATAATCACTGAAATCTTGACTGAGAGCACATCTACACAACAGGGAAGTTTCACCTGATTAAATTCAATGTGAATTTAAATGCATTTAGTTAAACCAGTGCAAAAGGCTGTGTAGACACTCTATTTCAGCTTATTTTCATTTGGTTTATGTTGATTGGGAACAGGCTTAAGGTAAACTGTAAAAAGCCGTTCTTTAACCGAAATAAAAGTGTCCAAACAGATTTTTGTGCTATAACTTTGTTGTGTAGAGAACTCCTAAGTTCAAATTACCACTGGTTTCAATAAGTGTTTTGCCTAAGCAAGGACTTCAGGTGTTGGCCCTATGTTTATGATTATCCCTCAGTGCTAACCCTGAGGTAACACTATCTCTTTAGCAGATTGCAATACAATAGTCCAGATCAAAAGTTAATTAAAAAATGCAAGTGTTGCATGGCTGACTAAAATTTAGGGTTGTAGTTTTTTGCAGCCTTATGTTAAAGGGTGACTAATGATATCTTGCATTGTTGGTGCTTGTTTATTCCAGTTCTCAATTCCACGGGAGAAAGGTTGCTGGAACACAAATCAGATTCAATACAAAGCACCCAGCTTGGGCTGTGGGACCCTTCTCAGAGTTTGCCTTCTCTTCTCTCCCCCATGGTTAGCGAGCCAACAGGATAAAAGTGAAGAGCTGCAGAGAGCTCCCTCTGAGCTTTGCTTGCTTTCCCCTCCAAAACCCGTTCTTCATTTCTTGCTCTCCTACTTGTGCTTTCCCCTCGGTGTTACTTAGCTTGGAGAAAAGGGAGGAGCAATAGGCTTCAAGAACAAATGTTTCCACTTGTAGGAAACATTTTATACTAGAGCAGAGAACGTCCCTCCTTGGTCAGACGCATTGCCATAGGACAGGGCCTATCACAGGCGTAAGTTGGGGTTATGTTCTTTATTAAAGGCCTTTTACCAAGCTGGAAGCAAATTGGGCCAAATACATTTTTGGGGGTACCTGTACTGAAGACTGTGGAGTTAGACTAAGGATGAATTTAGATCACTCATTACTAATTTGTTTAAGGTTTGACCAAAACTGAAGAATTAACAGCAAAATATTTTAGAAGGGCATCCCCACCAATCACATCTTTAAGCAAGATATTAAATCTAGCTGTGTGACTCCAGTAAAGAAAAATATTTTCATCAGAATTACATATTAATATTTTAATCAGACACTTTTGGACAGTGGGCTTGATTGGAAAGGAGTAGAAGTTCCAGCACTTGGGATATTTAAAACGGGACTGGACAGCACTAGAAAATACACTCTTGGGAACAATCCTGCACTGGAAAGGAGGCAGACTGGATGATGTACTCGGTCTTTTTCTCTCTAACTTCTATTATGTCTGTGATCTTGATGGTGATTTATTTATTTCATGTTACCACCTCCACTTGAGATGACCAGAAAGAGTGAATCTCATGAAAGCGACTCCCTTAGAAGTTGAGATCCACAACTGAGGAAGAAAGGGATACTAGAATTATTTATATTTTTACTTTATGAATAATTTTCTGGCTTTGATAAGTAAAATTACATTCAGGAAATATACATATTTTCCCCCCAGGCAGTTAAAATGAAAATGAATTGAAGAGTGACAGTAAGAGTAAATGTAGGTTTTAGTAAACTGCATCTTAAAGAACAATGCATTCTTGTATTCCTCTGTCCCCCCATCCCTGATATGGCTCATAGATCGTCGATCACAAACATCTTCCTGTGTGGTATTTGTGGCTTATAATATTTCAGCAAATTGGAATATTTCAGATTTGTTAACTTGTTTTAGTGTGAATAATAGTTTACTTGTTGGAGCAGGAGTTCCTTCCTCTTTATAGGCTGGACATTACAATCCACTTAAGTCTATGCACTACCTGGTACAGCAAGGCAGGAGGAAGAAAGCTGAATCGAGCGGAAAGCTTATTGAAGATGCACAGAATACCATCCTCAGCCAAGCAGAAAATTTTACCCCCCTTTAATGGTGTGTGAACTTCCATGCTCTTATTTTTCTTTAATTAGCTAGTAGCTAGCCACCCTGTTTCAGTTTTAATTAATAAAGAGGCATCTACAGTACTTGTATAGGCACTGATCCTGCCAGGTGATGAGCACCTCCTATGAGGTTCAGAGCAACCCTCAACTCCTGTTGATGCCTTTAGTGTAGTAGATGGAAATGAAGGGTCCTCAGCAGGATTAAGTCGTCTCTCACAATCCAAACTCTATTCACAATACACTATTTCACCGACAGGCTACGCTACTTACATGCATTCTGATTGCTAATTGCATCCCATTATTTCAGAAAATTCAGGTGAAAGAAAGTGCCAATTGCACATTTCTCCTTCCTATGTATTCTGAGCACCCGACCAATCATTTTATCTGATTCCATCACCCTGGCTTGTCGTCAAGATAAGATGGGTGCTAATGTAGGGGATGAAAATATGACACATTGGAGAAGTGTTAAAAAAATAGTTTCTCTAGGGAGGCTTCCCATTCTGAAGTAATCAGTTGGCAAGGGGAAGAAAACATGGGGGGAGGGGGGAATCAGTCACCATGCAACCAAATAACCATCAGAGGCTTAGTTAGTTTTTATGTACTGACAATAGGCTTGGGGCTATAAGACACACACAAAAACACACACAATCCCTGGAGGAAAAACAATTGGAGTAGACAGGGCACCCTGGAATACTCTGGGGAGGGAATAAGTTTAAAAAAAAATACAATTATATGTTTGACTCACTTGCTGATCACCCAGAACAGGGGTGGCCAACCTGAGACTAAAAAGGAGCCGGAATTTACCAATGTAGATTGCCAAAGACCCACAGTAATACGTCAGCAGCCCCTGCCCTCCATCAGTTCCCAGTGCCTCCTCCACCGGCACAGGGGAAGGAGCAAGGGCATAGCAGGCTCAGGGATGGGGCGGGAAGGGGCGGAGTGGAGACAGGGCCTGTGGCAGAATCAGGGGTTGACCAGTGAGCACCCCCCGGCACATTGGAAAGTTGGGGCCTGTAGCTCCAGCCCCAGAGTCGGTGCCTATACAAGGAGCCACATATTAACTTCCAAGAGCCGCATGTGGCTCCAGAGCCACTGGTTGGCCACCCCAGACCCAGAAGAAGTGATTCTCTTGGAGAGATCTGAATAAAGGCTGGATGGAAGAGTTAAATAGTGCAGTGAAAGAATGTGGGCCACGTTGCCCTTGGTCCTTGTGCGACAGCATGGAGGTGGAGAGGGCCTTGTGATTCTGATTTAATATTGATACTGCAACAGGACTGGCAGCCCATTGTGCCAGACGCTGAGCATTGGTCCACAGACTGGTCCCGGCCCGGAGACTCCGCTGCAACACCCAGAGGAAATCAGCGAGTTAATGATGGCCTGGGGTTAATTTGCACTTTGTTTCTTTACACTTATTAATTTTTTTTTTTTGCAAATTGTACTGAATGGGATAGAAACTAACAGACTTAGTAAAATATATATTGACATTTGTTTGTATCTAGATATCTGATAACTCCACAGCTAAGTGTGAGGGCCTTCAGAAGAGTATTTACAATCAGTAATTATTTGGATGGGACAGGAATTATGTTTGAAAATACACTCAGTTTTCTTTGGGATGTTCCTCTTTTGCTTTTCTCTCCAAAAAACACAATATTGAATGATGGCACACCATCCTGTACTGAATACAGTGTGAAATAATGGCTTCTTTTTAACATCTTCATTCATCTTAAAATCATTCCACTTTAGACTGGAAGTCTTTCAAAGAAGTTAAATCTCTACTACCGGTACCTCCAGCCTTCTGATGTCTGTCATTTAATGCAGGTGCTTCCAGAAGGCAGAGTAATATGGTTAGTACACTGGTTTGATAAATTTTCACTTTGGTATCAAATAAGGTTTTTCTCAGTCCATAATGTAGTCAATCCATCAAGAGTTAATCTCCTTAGTTTATGCAGCTCACATTGTACAACTGGCAGACCCCTTTGAATTAATGAGGATACTCTTTGCTACTTTGGAAAAGTGGTGTTGTAACAGGAACGTGCTACTCATCACTCAGTGACACCTCCTGGTGGCTCATCTGGGGAATTAGCTCACCACTGTCCACACGCTGTCCAGCCGTCGCTCAGCCCGTTGCCTCAGTCACTGGCTCTGCAGCCCCTCTCTTGCTGGCAGGAGCTGCAGTGCCTCTGCTTCGTGGCTTAGCCCTCCAGCCAAGTCAATCACCCTCCCCTTCCGGGATCTCACCAGAGCCTCTCTCAGGCAGCCTCCATATCCACTGTGCTGACGGTGCCACTCCCACCATGGCTTACAAGGGAACCCAGACCTACCTTCTACATTGGGTTCCAACCCAGGGGCCTTTGAACCAGCAGTTATCATAGAATCATAGATTATAGGACTGGAAGGGACCTCGAGAGGTCATTGAGTCCAGTCCCCTGCCCGCATGGCCCCTCTCTTGCAGTTCAGGTCTATTCTCTCAGCCCTCACTGCTCCTTCCCTGGATGCTGCTTACTCTCCTATTACAGGCTCCTACTCTCCCACCTTGTATCAGGGAGTGAGACTGCAGGCTTCCCTGCTGCAGCCTTCTTCTGTGTGGCCAGCTCCCTGACTTTATGGAAGCCCTGCCTGTTTCTGCCCAGGTAAGCATCATCCCCAATTAAATCTCATTGAATCCTAGCTCCCCTCCAGGTGCAGCCTATGGCTAATTGGCCTCTCTTGCTTTTATTCACCCTTCCAGGGCCTGTGTGGGGGTGAGCCTCCCATCCCAGGTGTAGTTGACTTGAACTTGCAATAAGTGGCAAAAAGACAATGTGGTTGCATCTTGGAAAAGGGACAATAGAGAAAATGTTGAAATGAAGCAGCGGTGAAGTCACAGAACAAGTAGAATCTTCTATGTACTTAAGAAGCTTGATCAATGCTGAAAGTTCCACCAAAAATGAGGTTTAAAGGAGATGTGCCTTAGCCACAAGTGCTGCACAGAAACTGGGAGCTAATATCCATGAATAATAATTAGCACTTACAGTGCTTACATCTTCAAAGCGCTGTACAAACTTCAGCTAATTAATCTGTTCAACACCCCTGTGGGCTAAGCATAATTATTCTCATTTTATGGACGAGGAAATGTTAAGCAACTTACCTTAGGCCAGACAGAAAGTCAGTGGTGGAGGAGGATTTAGAACTCAGGAGTTAGTAACTTTCAGTCTCAGGCCTTTTATTCCACTAGACCATTTTCTCACAGGCCAGGGATACAAACGTGTATGTGAAACTAATGAAAAGATTTCAGCTCATTCTTTAGCCCTCTGTGAGTGATGTGGTTATGCCAAACTCATGCCAATGAAACCATGACACTAGCACATATCCTCACATAATACTGTGTATATGGGAAATAATAGCAGGCCTCAAAGTTTGAATCTGAATCTGAGGTGGTGGTTTGGATCTGGTGTTATGGGTTTAATCTGTTATGAAGATAGGCATGATCTTGGAAATTCAGATTCAAATCTGAACTTTCCCAGAATTTGGCGAGAATGGGTTTTGCACCAGGTACAGATGCATCCCTATACACATATGTACAGAATATATTGTAACTTCACTTGCAGGAGACAGATCTGTCCTTGCCTCTTCGCCTGTATAGATTATATAAGTCTGTCATATCTTTGGCATGTTGTCATGTCTGTGCTTATGTATCAGTGGTCTGATTTTCAAAGATGCTGAATACCTTGCCTTCAATGGCACTCAGCTCACTTTGAAAATAAGAGCACAAATGTATAAACAAATTAATAATTAGTGGATGAGTCATAAAATTCTCATTCCTTCATGGCAGCGTCAAAGCTGCTCGGTGAAGGGGGGAAAAGTAGCTATTAGCTACTGTTAACTACATAAAACATATCAATCATAGGTTTCAGAGTAGCAGCCATGTTAGTCTGTATCCGCAAAAAGAACAGGAGTACTTGTGGCACCTTAGAGACTAACAAATTTATTAGAGCATAAGCTTTCGTATATCAATCATAGTCACTTCAATCCCGGAGGGAGGCGTCAAGGTAACCAAGCCAAGAAAGTTATAAATGGCTATTATAATATCCTAGGCCACAGTTCAACAGAGTACTTAAGCATGTGCCTAATTTTAAGCATGTCAGCCATATTAACCTCAATGAGACCATTTCTATGCTTAAAGTTAGGCCTGTGTTTAAATTCCTTGCTGAATCAGAGCCTTATAGAACCTGGCATCAGCAAACTGCCAGATGATTAAATAACCAAGCCCAGTGGAAAAAACCTTCATAATCTTTTTAGTTACTAATAAACAAACACCTGCTGCATTTTGGGTTTGACTCTGATCCCCCACCAATTTTACACTGATGCAACTATGTTGACTTTAATCACATACTCCTAATCCATAGTGTGAGATCAGAATCAGGCCTTTAAAGTGAAGTAATACACTACATGTAAGTGTGTCATGTTCTGTGTTTGTTGTCTCTTATTGATTCCTGATCAAATATATTCAGTTTAAAGCAAGGTGGTTGTTCTTATTGCAAACCTAGTATCTGACTAGACGATCACGATGGTGCCTTCTGACCTTGAAGTCTATGAGTCTACGACAGCTTGTGTTTTTCTATTTGTGAGCATTATCACCAGTAATAGAGTTCCTACAATCAGAACAGACACCAGCTTCCTGGTCCAGTCCTATGATGCTGTATGTATAATAAAAGGATATTGGAAACTTTCAGAAAATACTGCACCTATAACATTCCTTTTGTATTAAACATTATACAATGTATCCATCCTTGGTGTAACTCCAGGAAAATCAGTCGGGATAAACTTGACCCAATATCTTGAATAACATCCTCAGAAGCTGTTAAGGCGATTAGAAAAAAAATACAGTGACATATTCTCATTGGACAGTATAAATACTCCCTTTCTGGTTAAAAATATTTCTTTAAGGATACAAAACCCTTCCCAAACATACCGGATCTGGGACAATGACACTTCCTCACTGCAAATACAGTAAGAGGCTTTTGCCAGTAAAGGATATGCTCTGCTTTGCAAAGGAAACTCATGTTGGCAGGTTTCACCATAGAAACTCCAGTCCTGGCTGTAAATAGACAAACTCACCTACTGTCAAATGTTCTTACCTTGGGAATAACAAAGAAACATACTTTAAAAAAAAAAAAGACGGAGTTAAGTCACATGAGAATTGGGCTTCCTGGCCTCCGCTGTTCAAAGTGAAAATAAGAACATAAATGCAGCACCAGCTGCAGCAGTGCAAAAATAAAAACAAGTAAAAATGATTTCATCTTCTATCTACTTTGTCTCCTATTCCGCCATCCTTTCCTCTTATTAACCAGGCTGTGTATTCGGAGTGCCACAAGGAACACAATCCTCAGCCCTCACCATAGTTTACAGAAATTGTAAATTACAGCATCCCTTTAAATAGGTTAAAAGCCCTGTAGTGGAACGCACTGCGTTCTTTGTTTCAGAAGCTACCAGAACCATACCAGAGTAGCAGTGTGTATATGTAGCTAGGTCTTGCATGTTGTATATAGTTAGTAAACACAGTTATTTGGACTCAACCAAGTCCATGTAGTTCACTCATAATAAGTTTGTTGTATAAAAAGCAACACTACATGTACCCCCCACAAACCTGGTGACTAGGACTTCTGGGTAAAGGGACGGTGGTGGGGTGAGAAGGAATGATAGATGCCATCTTATACATCTTATACCTCTATATTGGGGTTTGGCCAGTGGACTATCTCAGTGGATCTGATCTGCTGGTATGAAGAGGCCAGAAACCTGGCAGATTTAGCCAAATGGAAATTCTCCTTGCATAAGCCACAAGAAGTGTGGTCAGGGAGAAAGGAAGCATGGCCGAAACTTCTATTCTCAGCTGATGGAATGGTGCCATACGCAGGTAGGAATAAGTTAGACATGCTGAGGATGCTTTAAATTGTGCAGAGTGCGGAACTGTCTCCCAGCTGGCTTCAGAACTGGGAAATTACAAAATTGGCAAAAAAACAAAACAACAACAACAACAACAACCTTTCCTCCCTCCTGGTCCTGACCCCTTCAGGTCCTGTGCCACACATAGCTTGGCCAGATCTAAGAATCAGGCGCAGAGTCTCCTCCTTCAAATCATGCCTTAAAACCACTTCTTTCACCAAACTTTCCCATGTTTATTTATTCAGAGATGATACCTCAGACTGTAACTTCTTGGGCTTAAACAATTATTCGGGGTACATGAGTTAGATTAAGGATTCTTTGGGAAGGAACACTGCATTTCTGTGGGGTTTGTAAAGTGCTTTGTACATTTTCAATTATATTTCAATAGAGAGACAAATCCTGCTCATCTTATTCATACCAGGGAGCTATTTAGTTTGAGCTGGTGAGGGAAATATCTGTGCTCTGAAGATGATTTGCCTTTCTTAAGGTATTTTATAGACTTTCAAGTTGTTGCATACCTCTGTGCAAGTGACTACTTTGACACATCTCTACAATGTCTAAAATGGAGAGAGACACAGAAATCCACTATGAATAATCAAATACTCTTGCCATCTCAGCAAGGCTGATGAAAGGCTACTAGGACCTAAAGGTTGACAAATACCTACTGTGAATTCTCCTACCGCTCTAAAGTTTTCTGTCTTCAAATAATAAATTCAGCCTACATTTTTGTCCCACTATCTCAGTCAGACAATAGTAATGAGGCACTGTGGGTGACAGACTGTTGAAGGCAGACAGCTATACACAGAATGAAAAATAGCACAGATAAGGCAAGATCAGTCACAGTAACTGAAGAGTGGACATCATAGAATCATAGAATCTGATTGGAAGGGACCTCAGGAGGTCATCTAGTCCAACCCCCTGCTCAAAGCAGGACCAATCCCCAACTAAATCATCCCAGCCAGGGCTTTGTCAAGCCTGACCTTAAAAACCTCTAAGGAAGGAGATTCCACCACCTCCCTAGGTAACTCTTTCTAGTGCTTTACCATCTCGCTGATATAAAGAGAGTCTATAAAAAATGAATATGCACCATCCTCTCTGTAATGCTTTCCCCTTAGTCACTCAGAAGAGCTTTCCTCTACCACTCATGTCAGGGAAAAGGTTTTCCCCTTGCACAACACTACACCCAATGGTGACTTCAAGTGAACTGAAAGACAGTCTCACACAAATGTCTTACCCTTCTTGTTTCTGGGAGGGGGACAAAGTTTTCCTCTTTTCTTTTTTATATTTGAGATCCATATAATATCTCACTTTCCTGTTTTGCTGGAAGACCACAACAACAACTTGGAATGATCTGACTAGTGACAGGGCATGAACTGCTGCTCTCCATCCTTCCAGCTGAAGCAGAATGGGATGCTAAGCTCTTGACAGCAGTTAGGAAGAGGGAGAATTGCAGCTCAGCTTATAACCTCATGCAATATCACCATTCGAGTACACGAAGGACCGTGCCATAGTCTTCCAGGGAAAAAACAAAGGAGCGAAGTGAGGACCCAATATTCATGATTTTTAATTTAATTTGAAAAAAAAAAATCCCAAACTAACCCAATCCAAAACAACAAGAAGCAGAAAATAAAATATTTTGAAAAGCATTTGAGGGAGCAGAATAGGGTGAGAACGAATATTTTCATCTTGTTTCTGTTTCTCTTTTCATCTTTAAGTTCTGGATTTGTTAGTGTCATTTTATCTTTTATATCTCAGGCAACATCCTTGATGCACAATATATACTGTACTGGTTGCTGTCGGGCCATATGAATATAACTATAAACTCTACTGATGCGCTAATAACCTTTATGGCATGCCTCAACACAGAACCATGTATCCAAAATTACCTCCACCAAATTTGGTCCAATAGTTGGCCTGGTTTTAAGTGAGGCCTCAAACGACCTCTACTTGTATACCCATAAGCAAGTTTGACCTCAGCACAGACACCTGGGTTACACTTTCTGTGTATTAACACAGGCATGCAGGTGATAGACTATTCCTATGGAATACCCATTGCGCATGACAGAATGTACACAGGTGTTAGTGCATAAATATTGTATACACAGATGTGTGTATTCATGCACACACAAACGGAAGCCATCTTTTAAAACATAGGCCCTCTTTGTCTCCTATACTTGCCGAAGCAGGGATTTGACCAGTGAATGGAATGTGCCTCTTGAGCTATTGTGTGATACAGCCCTGGATATCTCTTAGTATTACATACAGTTCCACTGAACTTTAAGATCTAAAATGGAGCCTTATGTCTGATATGCACAAACCTTGTGGAACATACACAGCAGTGGTGTCTGATAATTAGGACCCTACCAAATTCATGGCCATGAAAAATGCATCACAGACCGTGAAATCTGGTCTTTTGTGTGCTTTTACCCTATACTATATAGACTTCCTGGGGGAAATCAGCGCTTCCCAAATTGGGGGTCCTGACCCAAAAGGAATTTTCAGGAGGGTCGTAAGGTTATTTTGGGAGGTGGGGGGGGGGGGGTCACGGTATTGCCACCCTTACTTCTGCACTGCCTTCAGAGCTGGGCAACTGGAGAGCAGCAGCTGTTGGCCGGGTGCTCAGCTCTGAAGGCAGTGCCCTGCTCGCAGCAGCACAGAAGTAAGGGTGGCAATACCATACCATGCCACCAGTGTTCCCTCTAAATTTTCCCACCCATGTGTGGAATGAATTTTGTTATGTGCACCAATATGGAGGTGATGTCTGACACATCACCTCCATATTGGTGCATGTAACAAAATTCATGTGGCTCAGGTGGGGTTGAGGGGTTTGGAGTGTGAGAGGGGGCTCAGGGCTGGGGCAGAGGGTTGGAGTGTGTGTGGGGGTGAAGGCTCCAGCTGGGGGTGCAGGCTCTGGGGTGGGGCCAGGCATGAGGGATTTGGGGTGCAGGCTGCCCCAGAGCTGCGATGGGGAGAGGACTTCCCCCAGCTCTCTCTCCCCGCAGCAGCACCTGGCCTGCAGGGGAGGGGCGCCACTCCCCACTGAGGCAGCTTCGGGGCTGGGGCTGCAGGATAGGCGCCTCTCCCCCGGCCGCGGCAGGTCCGTGGCTGGGCTGGGTTGGGTCCATGGCTGCGGGAGAGGAATCTCTCCCCACCACAGCCCTGAGCACTTGCACAGCGCTTAATAGGCTGCTGTGTGGCCCTGCAGCCATGCAGCTTAGAGGGAACTTAGCATGCCACCCTCATTTCTGCGCTGCTGCCTTCAGAGCTGGGTGGCCAGAGAGTGGCAGCTGCTGACTGAGGGCCCAGGTCTGCAGGCAGCAGTGCAGAAATAAAGCTGCTAATACTATATCATGCCATCCTTACTTCTGCGCTGCTCTGGTGGCGGCTCTGTCTTCAGAGCTAGGCTCCCAGCCGGCAGCCACTGCTTTCCAGCTGCCCAGCTCTGAAGGCAGCAGCGCCACCAGCTGCAGTGCAGAAGTAAGGGTAGCAGTACTGCAACCCCCTCTACAATAACCTTGCAACTCCTCCCCCCCTCACAACTCCTTTTTGGATCACGTACAATACATTGAAATTTCAGATTTAAATAGCTGAAAACATGAAATTGACGATTTTTAAAATCCATGAAATTGACAAAAATGGACTGTGAATTTGGTAGGGCCTTACTGATAATCTATGACAGCCTGCAATACAGTGCATTGTGCAATGCCCCTCCCTAGTCCACTGGCCAGCACAGAGGAGAGAAGAGGCAAGTTCTTGCCCTCCCCACCACTCCCTATCCGTGGAATGTGGACTAGTGTTGCTGCAGACAATAGAATCCACCAGCTTTTGTGCATTAGGAGTGTAAGAATCAACACTGTCCTCTGCACAGGGATACAAGTATGTGTGTGTGTCCAGGTGAGAAATGGCTCCTCGTATCCTGTGACAGGGTAAAACAGCCAGGAAAGGGTGATGGGCAACCTGCCTGTCACATGACTCAGCGGGGGATGTAAGGGAAGGATGTCCCCCCCATCTTTCTGAGGGCTGAGTGAGGCAAGAGGAAAGACCCCTGCGGGCTGCAGCCTGTGCTGGTCAGGAGAATGGCTTTGTTTTTTGTTATTTGTTAGTTCTGTGTTCTGTTCTGTACAATAAATGGTTCCTTGAGTCAAGGGCCTAAAATGGACTTGGCATATAATCAGTTGTGTTATGCAGCTGTTGTAACTAATAATCCTATTGCCCTCTACAGAAACTAAAACAAGGGCCACAGGAGTCTCAGTTATCTGTTACTGGTGCAGTGCCTACTATGAAAAATCTGTCTTCCATGCTGAATATTTGAGTCTTGAAATGAAAACAAATTAACACTTCTCAGATTCAGACATTGCTTCAGTCTTAGTTTCTGGAGGGGAAAAACACTGTTTAGATGCAGCCATTTCATGATATGGTCTTACGGTCACAGTCTGGACAGTATTTATCAAGTGAACTGTACTTGTTAGTGTTATGTTATTATATTTCTCATATTCCTCCACTTTTTTGTGCTTTCACTCATTAGTCATGTGATCAGTCAGATTATATGTACTCTGATTACTTGGCTGCTATATAGATAAATAATAATTCATGATATGATCATGTTATCACTTTACCAATGTGAGCTAGAAACCCAGAGAACTGGTATAGGCTATTAATTGCAAATAATTAAAATGTTAAATGGATTAGTTCTTACAATGAATTTATTCTTGCAAATTAATAAAGTTTTAGCAAATCTACAATACAAATACCCTCCCCCCCGCCACAAAATAGACATTTGTCTGTATATGGAGATCATTACTCCCTTGTAGCATTGATCTCAAATATGAGACCATGTTGTAAATCTTGGGGTAATGCTAACCTTTTCAATGTCATATGACGACCTGCAACTCAGTTTAAATGGAGTTACATTTCAAGCACTTTCACATTCATTATACCCAAGTTATATTGTTATGCAATATTTTAAGTTATGGTTTTTAATTTTGGAAAAGTTTGGTTTTTTGCTTTACTTTTGTGGTTTCCCAAAAAAATATTTACTTAGGCAAAAAAGTCAAGACCCAATCAGATATCTACATTAGTCTGAAGTGTTTTTTGAAGAGTATCAAAAGACAGGAGAGCTGAAGTTCCGCAGTTCTCTTTTGAGCTACTTTGCTCTCCCTCACTCATTGGCAGGTGAATTCAGTCCAGAAACTTATGCAGTAAATCATTCAATATTTGTATCCTCTACATTGTAATGATCAGGATCTGAGTGTCCAAGGCACAGAGGAACAGGACCATTATTAGAATTCCAGAACCTCAGCAATAGGTAAGTTGCACGATATAGGGTAGTTTAGAAATTACAAGCATTTTTGACTACTTTTATAATGAGGCTGAGATATTTTAAAATCCCAGACCCCAAAATTGGTTGATATATAATCACTCTGCCTAGAACGTATAATTTATTGCTTGACTTACTCCTAATGTGAGAAAGACAGAAGATTTGAGTGATGATGTAGAGAATGAGGGAAATAGCTGTATTTTTAAAAATATAATATGTGCCTCAGTTTACCTGTGTGATATTATTCTGCAGGACTGCCAGGAATTAAATCAGAGGAGACTGTTAGGGGTAGAAACAAAGAGGAAATGGTAAGGATAAGACACCTGGGATAGGCAACTTCAAAGGACTTCAGATAAATATGAATGGGACCATGAATTGGGAAGATGTTATCTTCCAGGCAAAGCAGTTAAATCCCTGCAAAATGATTGGCATGGGCAGCCTCAAAAGGTCCAGTTACTGGTAAAATGGTTTCTGGTTGGGTTAGGACAGGGGTGGCCAACCTATGGTTCCGGAGCAACATGCGGCTCTTCAGAAGTTAATATGCGGCTCCTTGTATAGGCATGGACTCCAGGGGTGGAGCTACAGGCGCCAACTTTCCAATGTGCTGGGGGGTGCTCACTGCTCAACCCCTGGCTCTGCCACAGGCCCTGCCCGCACTCCACCCCTTCCCGCCCCCTCCCCTGAGCCATGCCCTCGCTCCTTCCCCTCCCCCCCAGAGCCTCCGGCACACCCCAAAACTGCTGATGGGGAGGGAAGGGACACGCTGATTGGCGGGGCTGCTGGTGGGTGGGAGGCGCTGGGAGCAGGGGCGGGGGGGCTGATCAGGGGCTGCTGACGTATTACTGTGGCTCTCTGGCAATGTACATTGGTAAATTCTGGGTCCTTCTCAGGCTCAGGTTGGCCACCCCTGGGTTGGAAGAAAGGAAGAGGAGCGACAGACTTGACACCTTGAAGGACCTCATGACATCATTGAATGCTCGAGAGCCATGTTATCACGAGAACCCTGCCTTTGCTTGGCTGAAATCCTTCATTGGGGATTTTTCATATGAAGAAAGAGGCTCTTTGCAAGCTAATGGTATTATATCATGTGTAGAAAATCCCTGAAGCTTCTGAGGGACACCTAGTAGAGAGTATGTGCTCCTGTTATATCAATAATACTAGCCCTATTAGCCCCTTTCTGGCCCTAAAACTGCAGATTCACGCACCTTTTCTTATAGAGTTCAATAGAAAATAATAGGTTTATTGTAGGTTTTTTGATCCATTTTATAGAATTTAATACAAAATAATATCCTTGATATAATTCTACAGGCTCATTTTGGAAAAAAATTCTCTATGAAATTCCCTCACTTTTAGATTAATTTTTATACACTCCTAAAGAGTTAAACTATATAGGACACTTCCATAAGGGCACATAGGTGCTTCCATGAGGTTTAAGGGGATAATTCTGCTTCTGTACCATTCCTACCCTTCCTCATGCAACAGCTGCTTTTGCCCTGCATTTGCTCAGTTTTGGGATCCACTATGATCTGAACTTTAGTGCTTACTTAAAGAAAGCTCCCAGTGAAGTCAGAGTGTGAAACACATGGTTTAGCACTTTGGATTTATGGAACAGAGATGAATATTCACGCGATTTATAGTAGTGTATGTCCAAAGAAACATCCCCATTTGTTTTCATCATGTTATATGCACACTCAGTTTATTAAAAACCTCACTAAAAGTTGGAAGAAAATACTGGGGTAATTTAATTCAAGGGGTCTTGTAATCCTGGTGCTAACATTTTCCTCAACATTTATTTGTTTGTTCACATACCTAGGCCATCCCATCCCCATGATTCTGGCAGCTGTACAAAACCTTTTCAGAATGCTTAAATGAAAGCAGGGATAGCTCAGTGGTTTGAGCATTGGCCTGCTGAACTCAGGGTTGTGAGTTCAATCCTTGAGTGGGCCATTTAGGGATCTGGAGCAAAAATCTGTCTGGGGATTGGCCCTGCTTTAAGCAGGGGGTTGGACTAGATGACCTCCTGAGGTCCCTTCCAACCCTGTTATTCTATGAAAATGAAGCTGGGCTCAGTGTCACAAAGAGAAGCAGCTTATCCTTAGGACAAAGGAAAAAAACACCCCAAAACAAGAGAGCTTGTGGGGGAAGTGAGGATTAAATGGCTGAAGATGAATTGCCCCAAACCAGGAGACCTTACACCTTGCCTCTGAAGACAGTTACTGGGGTACTTTAGCAGATATAGTCAGAGAACTAGCTACATATATAGGATCTCTGAACCAAAAAGGCCCAGATAAAGCCACAGGATAACCCAGCCAACCTCAGATTTGGAGTAATATCGAGGAAGACAGAACTGTCAAGGACCACATGGGCATTATATATCATCACCAAAATCCTAAACTGAATCTCTTGGCTGATTGTTGAGTATGGATGTTTCCCATTGTTGGTCTTGGTCACTTCCTCTGGTTGGTGGAATATATTTTGCAAAAATGCTGATGCTAGTTATTACAGAGGTTGCTAATAATTCTTTAGTTAAAGATGATAAGATAATGAATTCTTTTGTGTTCTGATTTTTAAGGGCTGGTAAAAATGTGCTTGTTAATGTTTAAAAATATGCAGTTAGTCCCTTGTTGTCCAGTAATCTCTTTTCCGATTGTGACGTTGTACTGTGTTGTTTGTCAGAAACATTGTATGGTTGGCTGTCTTTTTAAATTAGATGGTGGGGAGGGGTTAGCTATGCATGGAACATCATTTTCATGGGTTTCCTCCTTTAAAAAATCGTACATGAGGGTGGAGCTAGCCACCAAAAGGCAATTAAAAGCAATCCTTTGATATGCTTACATATAGAATCATAGAAATATAGGACTGGAAGGGACCTTGGTAGGTCATCTACTCTAGTCACATGCACTGAGCCAAGACTAAGTATTATCTAGACCATCACCGACAGGTGTTTGTCTAATCTGTTCTTAAAAACGTCCAGTGATGGAGATTCACCATCCTCCCTAGATAATTTGTTCCAGTGCTTAACTACCCTTATAATTAGAAGTTTTTCCTAATGTCTAACCTAAGAGTCCCTTGCTGCAATTTAAACCCATTACATCTTGTCCTGTCCTCAGTGGTTAAGTAGAACAATTTATCAATTTCTTTATAACAACCTTTTATATACTTGAAAACTGTTATCATGTCTCCCCCCCCCCCCCCAGTTTTCTCTTCTCCAGATTAAACAAACACAATTTTTTCAATCTTTCCCCATAGGTCATGTTTTCCAGACCTCTAATCATTTTTGTTGCTGTCCTCTGGACTTTCTCCAAATTGTCCACATCTTTACCAAAGTGTGGTGCTTAGAACTGGATACAATACTCTAGCTGAGGCCTTATTAGTGCTGAGTAGAGAGGAACAATTACTTCTTGTGTCTTGGTTACAACACTCCTGCAAATAAATTCCAGAATGATATTAGCTATTTTTGCAAAAGTATTACATTGTTGACTCATATTTTGTTTGTGATCCACTATAACCCCCTTTTCTGCAGTACTCCTTCTGAGGCAGTCATTTCCCATTTGGTATTTGTGCAATTGATTATTCCTTTTGTAAGATTAGTACTTTGCATTTGTCATTATTGAATTTCATCCTATTTAATTCAGACCATTTCTCCAGTTTGTCAAGATCATTTTGAATGTTAATCCTGTCCTCCAAAGCGCTTGGGTTTGGGGTTATTTATGCCCTTAAGTGAGGTTTTTTTTCCAGGCTTTCATTATTGGTTCCTATCAATAATAACTAACAGTATTTGCCCTATTCTGTTCACTCCCTCTGAAGCCTCTGGCACTGGCTACCTTTGGAAGATAGGATACTGGGCTAGACGGTGTGATGGGTTCGGTCACAGAGACCCCCTTGGGACTGTCACCTGACGTGCTAGAATTACCTCTGAGCCCGTTTTCCCTGCCAGCTTGGGACTCCAGAACCCTGCTCTGTTGAGCCAGACATGCTAGCCTGCTGCAACACAGACCCAGGACTGGTCCACACCCCCAAAGCTGCAGACTTTAACCAAAAACTACTCAGCACGTCACCTGTCTCCAGCACTCAGATACCCAGATCCCAATGGGATCCAAACCCCAAATAAATATGTTTACTCTGTATAAAGCTTATACAGGGTAAACTCATGAATTGTCCGCCCTCTATAACACTGATAGAGAGATATGCACAGCTGTTTGCTCCCCCAGGTATTAATCACTTACTCTGGGTTTACTAATAAACAAAAGTGATTTTATTAAGTATAACAAGTAGGATTTAAGTGGTTTCAAGTAATAACAGACAGAACAAAGTAAGTCACCAAGCAAAATAAAGCAAAAACACACAAGTCTAAGCTTAATACATTAAGAAACTGTTTACAGGTAAAATCTCACCCTCAGAGATGTTCCAATAAGCTTCTTTCACAGACTAGACTCCTTCCTAGTCTGGGCCCAATCCTTGCCCTGGTACAGTTCTTGTTAGTTACAGCAGCCATCTTAGGTGGAAAACAGGGGTGTTCTCATGACTGGCAGCCCCCTTTGTTCTGTTCCACCCCCTTTTATATCTTTGGCACAAGGTGGGAATCTTTTGTCTCTCTGGGTCCCCAACCCTCCTTCTAAATGGAAAAGCACCAGGTTTAAGATGGATTGCAGTATCAGGTGAAATGTTCACATGTCCTGTGAGACTCCAGCCTCCATTCTTCCAAGGCTGGCCTGCACATACACCGGAAGGCTTGCAAGTAAACAGAGCCATTTACAACCAATTGTCCTAGTCAATGGGAGCCATCAAGATTCTAAACCACCATAGTGGCCCACGCTTTGCATAGTTACAATAGGACCTGAGTTATACTTCAGATTACTAGCTTTAGATACAAGAATGATACATGCATACAAATAGGATGAACACACTCAGTAGATTATAAGCTTTGTAATGATACCTTACAAGAGACCTTTTGCATAAAGCATATTCCAGTTACATCATATTCATACTGTACTTATAAGCATATTTCCATAAAACATTATGGAGTGCAATGTCACAGATGGACCACTGGTTTGACCCAGCATGGCCATTTTTATGTTCTAATAACTAGGGAATTTATCAAATGATCCATCCCCATCCCTGGTGGTGCTTTTTGGGGCATTTAATTCAATTGGTATTATTTTTGTTTCTGATTTACATGACACTACACTGGGCTGCCTATGCAGCTCCCCTACTCCTGTAGTGCCCCCTCCTGGCCACTAACTCAAGTCTCTAAATCCTCATCAGTACCGCTCCTTCCTATTGTTATCACTCCTGGGCTCTGTGACAGCACATTCATCTATTTCCAGTAAACTGGCATCAGAATAATCTTTTCCAAATCCATCAGCAGCAGATGCAAAGAAATTCAACAAAAGCAGCATTTTTGTGGCAGTATTGCAAATCCTGAAAAGGGACACATTTAGAATATCTCAATTTTTTTACTAATTTTTCAAAATGTTCTTGTGGGTATATCCTTTTGGCTTTTACTAATCACTTGAGACATCCAGTTCACCATTGACAGAAGAAAATTATATATAACATAACAACCACCTGGATGGGTCATCAGCAGGATTGAACCTAGCACCTTTCAATCTACAACCACCACCCATGCTGCCTGAGCAAAAGGACTGACTCTGAACTAGAAGTAATAGACTCATAACTTCTTATGAGGACCAGCCACTAGAAGGGAACAAAGACACATACATATTAATATGAGTTACATTTACAAGGCCTAATTAGGATTTCTTGCACATCCATACTTGGAATTACTTTAAGATCAGAAGGATACACCATGGGAATTGAGAGGTATTTTAAGGTTGGGATGCAACCTTTAAATGCCCACATTAAATATAATTTTCCCATAAGCATTTTTATACAGTCTGTTTGGTTGTGCTCACTGATTATAAAATTTGGCTGGCGTGTCCTAGTTTCCTGTGTCATGCTACCTAGGCTAAAATTCAAGATGTGCCCTGTGACAGGTCGAACGCTGCTCACCTTATTCACATGAATAGTCCCACTAAAACTCTACTTGCCTGAGGGAGATATATATTGCAAAGATAGGCCTTGCTTGATTTTTTTCATAAAAAGAAAATGTACATGGACTGGCAAATCTCTTCTAGTGTTTAGCCCTGAATGGGCCCTTTTGGGGCCAAATCTTGTCCCTTCTTCAGAGGATACAGAAATGGGGTAGTTCCACCGTGCAGAGAGAGAGAGAGAGAAGGTTTGAAAAACTGGATTCCCAGCTTCTAGGCCACTGCACCCAGCCCGGCAAGGGTTCCCTGCATTTCCTAACTCAGTGGGATTTTGGGGAGGGATTTCCACCTGCTTCAACTTGGAGCCACTGACTATTGTCCCCAACCAAATGGGGAGCAGAAGGGATGAGGGCTACTTTAGTTTCTGGGCTGCAGTGGCATCCTTGGCATGGTTCCATTCTTGTTCTACAGCCTCCGTGGGAGACTAGCTACTTGGAGTTGGTGCTAAAGACAAGATTTAGTCCCTGAGGACTGTAACCAGCTCTTCCAAACTACTGAGTCAAACTCCTGCAGGACAAGTAAAGGAAAGTTCACAAAGGGCCCAGTCCTACTCCCACTGAAACAAATGGCATAACTCCTATTGACTTCAATGGGAGCAGGAACAGGGCCTGCAATATTGACTTCACTGGGAGTTTTAACTGCATCAGAACTACAGGGATTGGGCCCACTAGTGGGACATGGAATGGGCAATTTTAACAGAAATTAAGTGTATGAATATTTATGGGTTTTTATTGGTATTGAATATGTTAATGTTGATATAAATATTAAAATATAGTTTATATAATAGTAAAAAAATACTGGCTCCCTCAGACATTTGACCTAACTACTTCTTGCTCAAATTCGTGAGTCAATTTGACCTACCTTCCCTCAACTCTTGTTCCATCAAGATTACTTTTTTCTAGCACTGTTGTATAGGCCACAATATGACATAATGAGTATCAACTAGGGTAAGTATGTATTAAATTCATATCTGACTGATTCCCATACTTGCATTAAACATGCAAATGAAAACACTTAATAAAGGAATTACTTTTTCATGTTCTTGGGCAAAGTGAACACATTTCATTAATATGCACATATCAAAGAAGGCTCTAAATGCTGACTTTTGGAAAGATTTGTTAAAAAAGTTATAGAACAAACGGTTCATTTATTTTTTTATTATTTAAATATAAACTATAGTGAGAATCAATATAGCAAAACATTCTGTCAAACATTTGACAAGAAATATTCAAAGCAACTTCACCTTTTTGAAATATATATTTAATGATGCTCATTTACCATTTTAAGCAGTCATTGGAAACAAAAGCTTCATATCTTTAATATTTTAAGAGAATTCTATTTGTCACATTTGCCACATTGTGCAAGTGAGCAACTCCTTTGATGTACCACGTCAGTGAACAATTATTACCAACACAAAGCCAAGCAGGACAGGATGGCAATTGTGGGGACTTTAGAAAACAGGGTAGAAAACAAAACAACATATATAGGGACTGATTCTCATTTATATTTATTCACTGCTTGGTGTTAACTACATTTACATGCATTTTAAGATCCTTTTACACTTCCAGAGCAGATTGTAAATTAGAATCAGGGCCTCTGAGTTTTTTTGTCGGGGTGTGTGTGTGTGTGTGTGTGTGTGTGTGTGTGTGTGTATCCTCCATATCCCACCTCTTTCCTATTCCACCCTCAGAAAGAGGATGACTTCATGCTGCTCATGCAGGAGGCTCTCAGGGACCATAAACTCCAGATAGGTGGTATTTGACAACACAATAATATGTTCTGAAAGAATGGACAAAGGACTGAGAGTTGGGGATTCCTGAACTTTAAATGCAGCTTGACTGCTGATTTGGCTGTGTCTGTGTGGCCTCAAGCAAGTCACTTAACCTTTCTGTGACTCTGTTTTCCACACTGTAAAACTGGGATAATCATTACCTGTCCCACGGGGATGCTTTGAGTATTAATTAGTTAAGATTTGAGCAGCACTCTGAAAATATAAACACACTGTAAGAGCTGAGCATAAATGGCCCATAGGAATATAGAAGACCTCTATGAGCATATAATACAAGGAATTAAAATAAAAGGTAATTCTGTTATGTTTTAATGCAACATAGAATCACAGAAGTTAGAGATAGTGGAAGAGTCTTATGTTATGTAGTCCATCTCCCTGCCAGTGAAAGATTGTTCTATATTGCAGACATAAATATTTCTACATTTACCAATATTTTTGCCCAGCTTTGTTCTAAATGGCCCAAACGGGTCTGGATTGTAAAACCATGGGTTATATTGTCAGTATTTCACTCAATACATGGTGGTCTCTTTGGTTCAGTAATTTATCTCAGGCCTTGTCTACACTGAGACATCCAGGAAAATCCATCCAGATTAACTAAAAGGTGTGAATCTGCAATAGGTTAGTTAAACTGCATTCAATACCTGTGTGAACACCTTAGAACATAAGAACGGCCGTACTGGGTCAGACCAAAGGTCCATCTAGCCCAGTATCCTGTCTACCAACAGTGGCCAATGCCAGGTGCCCCAGAGGGAGTGAACCTAACAGGTAATGATCAAGTGATCTCTTTCCTGCCATCCATCTCCATCCTCTGACAAACAGAGTCTAGGGACACCATTCCTTACCCATCCTGGCTAATAGCCATTAATGGACTTAGCCTCCATTAATTTATCCAGTTCTCTTTTAAATGCTGTTATAGTCCTAGCCTTCACAACCTCCTCAGGTAAGGAGTTCCACAAGTTGACTGTGCGCTGTGTGAAGAACTTCCTTTTATTTGTTTTAAACCTGCTGCCTATTAATTTCATTTGGTGACCTGGGTCTGCCTCCTGGGTCTGCCCTGAAAGACACTTTGAATTGACAGATCACTACAACTCAGTCACCCTTAGGCTTTAGATGGTAACTCATTGGTGTCTATATGTTTTCTTGCTTTAACCTGTAAATAACTCTCATTTCTTTTTCCTAGTTAATAAACCTTTAGATAGATAGTTTATTACAGGATTGGCTACAGTAGTGATGCGCTGCCAAAATCCTAACAACAGGTTCCCTACCAGGTCTTCGGCGGCACTTTGGCGGTGGGTCCTTCAGTGCCGCCGAAGACCCGGAGCGAGTGAAGGACCCGCTGCCGAAGTGCCGCCGAAGACTCAGAGCGCTGCCTGGTGAGTACAAGCCCCACGTGTTTTTTTACGTGGTTTTTTTTAGTCATCCCTGCCAGGACCCTGTCGAAACTGTTCGAATTGGGCCCCACACTTCCTAAAGCCGGCCCTGGGGTTGCAAAAGTGTATTGGGGGCTGAGTAGGGAAGGCTGTGCCTCCCAAAACAGCCTGCCCCCCATCCGACCCCGACCCATGTCCTGCCCCCAACTGCCCCCCTCAGAACCCGCAACCCATCAACTCCTCCCCTGCTCCTTGTCCCCTGATCACCCCCTAACTGCCCCCCAGAACCCCACCCCCTACCCAACTCGCCCCGCTCCCTGTCCCCTGACAGCCCCGACCCCATCCACCACCCACCCCGACAGACCCCCGGAATTCCCACACCTACCCAACCCCCCCGTTCCCCGTCCCCTGACCACCACCCCAGAACTTCCGCCCCCTCCAACCGCTCCCTGCCCCTTATCCAACCCCTTCTCCCAGGCCTGGCCCCCTTACCATGTTGCTCAGGGCAGCATATATGGATGCCGCGCGGCCCGCTGGAGCTCGCAGCCCCACCCCCTTACCATGCCGCTCAAAGCGGCAGGAGCTGCAGAGCTGCCCAGGAGCGGTCCACAGCGCTGGCGCCAGCGGCGCGGCACGCTAAGGCTCTGCGAGAGGGGGGGAAGGCGGAGGAGGGGCCAGGGGAGCCTCCCCAGCCAGTAGCTCAGGCGGGCCGGGCAGGACAGTCCCGCGGGCCAGATGTGGCCCGCGGACCGGAGTTTGCCCACCCCTTTAACAACCGGTTCTAAACCGGCTTCTAAATTTAACAACCGGTTCGCACGAACCGGCTCCAGCTCACCACTGGGCTCCAGGCATTGTCTTTGGTGTAAGATTCAGAGAACCAACTGATCTGGGGCTAAGTGACTGGTCTCTTGGGACTGGAAGCAACCTGAATGTGGTGTGATTTTTGGTGCAAGTGACAATTTATCATTAAGTCCAGTTTGTTTGGGTGGCAAGATAGACTGGAGAGTCCAAGGGGACTGTTTATGACTCCATGGTAAGGCTGTTATAGTAATCCAGGAGTTCACCTTTGTTACTGGCTTGGTGAAATCTAATTGTAGAATACACCATCAGTTCGGGGTGTCTGCCCTGTGTGATTAATTTGAACAAGAGTGTTGTCAAGCTTAAAAAGAACAATAGTATTGTCAGTATTAGGCCTAAAACTTCCGGAAGCTTCACAAAGCAAACCTTGTAGAATTAGCTTTAAGAAGCAAGCTTTGCAAAAGGAAACAGACTTGTGGTCAAAATGCTCTGCTACCAGTTACCACATTATGCTAACTCCTATAAAGTTAGATAAGTTTTGTAAACCCCCCCCGGGCACAGCTTGTCTAGCCCACATTGACCATATTTAGAACATTTGGCTATTAGACAAACCACTGTTGAGACAATGGGCTATATGGACACAAGTTATCTCCTTGTGCATAACTTATAAAACTAAAACGACAATTGGCTGCAAGAAAATAAGTAAGCATAAATTATACAGCCAAAGAAACAACGCTAACCATATTAAAGAATTGGCCTAACCTGATTGGTTGACCTGGTTCAAAACACGGCGGGCAGATGAGATTAAATGTGTAGAGCCTCCGGTGGGCATGTGTGTGTGTGTCTTGGTCTAAGAGGTTATTCTCTTTGATTGGTCCGACCCACACCCCCTGAACTGAGGAAACCTGAAACACACCGACTATCTGTACCTGGCCAGTGCAAAGAGAGGTTGACTAAAAGGTAGCATATTCTCAGTAGGGTAAGGTTTTAAAATAAAATAGTCTGGTTGCATGCAGAATAAGGTAATGGAGTAAAGAAGTCTGGGTTGCTGACCTGATTTGATCTCAAGTTATACTGACACTATACTATTCAAAATGGTAGTGTCGGGATAATTTGATCTCAGATTATATTAATGCTGCAGTATTAAAAATAGTAGTAAAAGTTTACTTGTACTTGTGCTTGTCTTCTGTGTTGCATTTATAGCTGTAAGTCATGAAAAGCCTGTCTTGAGGAATAATCAGTAGTTTTAATTTTTTATACGGACACCACTTAACCTCATTACAGCTGTTTTGGGTGGTGGGAAGTAGTGATCACCCAGAGCCCCATTTGGGCCTGATGTGTGTCCCCTTCTTCCTATATCTCCGCACACTGTTTTTGATATTGTCCTCAGCTAGGCACTCACGGTTGTGAGTCACTCCAGGCAGTCTGACACCGATATAAGCATTTTTATAGCTTATTCTCCTTTCCATACAAGAATAAGTTATACTGATATAATTGTATCAACACTAGGGGGATGGTCAGGGCTGGCTCTAACTTTTTTGCTGCCCCAAGCAGCAAAAAAAAGCGCCGCCCCCCGACCCCCCCGCCAAGCGCTGCGCCGCCAGCCGAGCGCCGCACCGCCCCCCCGCCGAGCGCCGCCGGAACCCCCCCCAGAGTGCCGCCCGCCCCGCCGAGCGCCGCACGCCGGAGCCCGCCCCCCCCGCGCCGAGCGCCGCCGGAATCCCCCGCGAGCGCCGAGCCCCGCGCCGCCCCCCCTCGCCGAGCGCCGTGCCGCCGGAGCCCGCCCCCGCCCCCTGCCGAGCGCCGCCGGAACACCCCTCCAGCGCCGCGCCTGCGCCGCCCCCCCCGCCGAGCGCCACGCCGCCGGAGCCCGCCCCTGCCGAGCGCCGTGCCGCCGGAGCGCCCCCCCCCCGCGGAATGCCGCGCCGCGCTACCCCCGCCGCCCTTTACCAGGTGCTGCCCCAAGCATGTGCTTGGGTGCCTGGTGCCTGGAGCCGGCCCTGGGGATGGTACTGCTATAGTTATACTGGTATAATTAAAGTGATATGACTTAAACTTGCCTGCACACTAATCTTCCTCAACTATTATTTTATTTAACTTTGTACTTTGTATGTATGTGGGATACAGTTCGTAGGAAAGCCCCAAATGAAGGTGTTCTAGTCTATTTACTTCTATTTGTTTTTGTTGGAAGCCATGAAAGGAACACGAGACTCCACAATCAAGACATCTAAAGTTACAATTATTTTCAAAGGGATGGTGTCTCAATCCTTGCATTTGAAATACTTTTCTGTATGTACTGTGTAACCTAGTTGTTCACTGTGATCTCACATAAATACAGAAAACTATTGCTGTAGGTGGAGGCCTTCCTACAAGAATGCTATTAGGTAAATGTTATTCTGCTGATTCACAGCATAAATAACTTTTTAGTTCTGTGCAAACAGCTTTTTGGTGATGTAATTCTAGAAGTCAGTTGAACATCCAGAGTACTGTATTCTTATGTAGTCAGTGACCCCTGTTGACAGACTGATTGCACTGACTAAAAATTGCCTTCCAGATTGACTTCATGGTACTGTGCAGCATCCACAACCAAAATGAAGAAATGCAAATACATAGACTTCTTTTATCTTAACTTACTCTTCTGCAAAGTGAGAATCAGGTAAAAGTTGAGCATCACTTCTCTTTATGGGATCTCTTTCCCTTACTTGCAATCCATGCAATCTCACAACAAACCAGAAGTCTAGTACATTGTAGAAGCTGGATATTCAAATGTATCTTAAAACTGATTTTACAAGTGAGTCACTGGGAAAAGAGGGTAGATCTGAGCTTTTGGAGTCCAGTCCCCCAAGCTTCCAAGTATTTCCTAAGACATACAGAGAATTGACTTGAGCTGGAGAATAGTTCTCCATAAGTCATGTGAGCTGGGTGTATAACTCAGGGGTTTACAAAATACTGAAGAAGTCCATTTCATTCCATTATGAGGGTGCTAAGGGAATACAGTTATTGGGTAAGGGAAATTTCATGTAAGGAAGTGTCATTTAAATTTTGTATTTCATTCTTGTGAGATCACATTCAAGGAGTATTCATGGAGGAAGGATAAAAAAATGGAAATGTGCCCAGTTATAAAAAGAAGAATACATCGTAGTTATAACAACGAGGAAAAATGTAAAACTGACAATTTGAGACAGTTAAATCCTTTTAGCTAGGACACCTCTGCAGACTGCCTATCATCCTGATTAAGTTGCTGCCCAGAATAAGGAAAAAAGCCATTAAAAAAAAAAAAAAAAAAGCTTGTGAGATTTGAAATGAAATAACATACTATAGTGACTTCAAATGCAAGAATCCAAGCAGTATTAACTCAGCAACAGTGACTGCACTCTATTACTGATGGTTGAAATTTAATCTTAAATGTGGTGTTGGTTATTTATTCAGTTAGGCTGATATCCCGCACTGTGTGAAAAAAGGGGTGAAAAGAAAGGACCTACTAGGCACTACAGTCAGGGCCGGCTCCAGGGTTTTGGCCACCCCAAGCAGCCAAAAAAAAAAAAAAAAAGCCGCGACCGCGATCTGCAGTGGTACTTCGGCGGGAGGTCCTTCGCTCCGGGCGGGAGGTCCTTCGCTCCAGGCGGGCGTGAGGGACCATCCGCTGAATTGCCGCTGAATAGCTGGACCTGCCGCCCCTGCTTGCCAAGCTGGTGCCTGGAGCCGGCCCTGACTACAGTAATGCAAATTATTAATTAGAGATGTGGGTCCCCTCCATTCTGCTGTATTGTCCTTCTTGAGATGTGGAGCCTGGGGTAATTGTAGATCTGAAAGGGGGCATGGGCTGAAGATCACATGAAGCCTGAGGATCCAGGAGACGAGCAGGAAAAAGGCCTGTGGATTTCAGCCCGCTTTGCATCTCTTTCGCGCTCAGTCACTGATAGCATGGCAGGCCCTGGAAACTACCCAGTGCTCAGAACCTTCTGTGGAGTATCAAAGCTTCAGAGGGAAAGTTGATCACCACAGCAATAACTTCTGATCATACTGCTTTGTAAACGATGGTACTCTAAGAGGGGAACATAGTGCATAGAGCAAGTGTTCCCTGACTCTGTCTAGCACCACAGCCTAGGAGGGAGTGCAGGCACTTTTGTGAATGAATGCTCAGCATTCTCAGTAAGAGTTATAAGGTTATAAGGATACTTGGTCGTGTTTCTTTTAAATTGATAACGATACCCAGATGCTCACAATGAATTCTGTAGAAAAACAATTATTGAACCCTTGTAATTTGATAACCCAGGGAATCTAGAATTTCTCTTTTTGTCTATTTCTGCATTTAATGGTGGTGTTTAGAGTACATACACTGCATGCCCCCTGGCCTGGATATAAATAGCAGTGTAGACAGTGAGGCACTGCTTAGGTGAGTAGAGTAAAGACATGCCAGAACCTTACGGTACGTACCCTACATGGCTCTTTACATGCCTACGCACATCAACACTGCTAGTTTTCGTAGTGTAGTGTCCCGCTGCTTCCCCCCACCAGAGCCTTTCACTGCCATATGTGAACACACAGTGCAGTGTGGATGCAGCCTGCTTTTCACTGTCCTGCATAGCTAAACATACTGGTAGACAAGGCCTTACTTAGATACCACAAAAGGGTATTTAGCCTCTGATTAACCAGAGCAGATAATTGCTGATTTCTCGGGGGGGAAGGATAGCTCAGTGGTTTGAGCATTAGCCTGCTAAACCCAGGGTTGTGAATTCAATCTTTGAGGGGGCCACTTAGGGATCAGGGCAAAATCAGTACTTGGTCCTTCTAGTGAAGGCAGGAGGCTGGACTCAATGACCTTTCAGGGTCCCTTCCAGCTCTATGAGATAGGTATATCTCCATTTATTTATATTTTGTTTTATTTCTTTAGCTATCCAGGGATGGTAATGATCTTGCCTGGTCTTTTTCCTCTCTAGTGGGTAACATGTTAATTTGTGAAAAGAGAGATTTTTTTCATTCACATTTGCATTTATGTTTATGCCACACTTTCTTTCCGCAATTGCAGGTTCTTGACAGCAGCCTGTTGCAAAGGCAAAATGATTTTCATGCATTTTAAAAACCAGTATAGTACAGAGCATAAAAATGTAAAGACCAAATTCCCAAACAATTCTGAATTGAGGCTTATGGGATCTAGTGGAATTAGAACTATTAATAAAAAAGTAAAACAGGTCAAATTTTGCCTTCAGATGTGCGTACAGAATTCATAAGGACATCAAATTCCAGCAAGAATCAAAGCAATTTTCTTTCCTCTTGGTTTTATCTTTTTACACCACACACAACAGGACTGTATCTCTAACTCAAGCCCTGCATTGTTGCTAGGAAACAAAATGTATTTCAGTAACACTGCCCAAGTATTTGATTGTGTGATTGTCTTTCCCTTATTTAGTTAGAGAGTTTAAGTAAAACATATCATTTAACTGTGTCTGCAGTAATTAACAGAACCTAGCCATCTGTCTGCAAAAACTGTGTGTAAACATAAAACACATACACATGGTATGGGTTTCGTTATTTTACAATGGACTACATAGGGGGTGATTCTCCATTAAGCATAGAGTTCTGACAGGAGATGAGAGCAGAAATGTTGCCTAGGGAATACCCCTTGAAGGAAGGGGCTCCTATTCCAGAGCCCTCAATGTAAGTGGCCCACCAGGGATGAGAAGGAGGTAGTGTGGCCACAGTGCTGTGGTCTTTAGCTATTCTGCACTCCCAATAGTCTTTGCCAGCGTTTCTCAAACTGGGGTCTGCGAGGGTACTCCAGGGGGTCCACTGATCAACTCCTCCCCCTCCCAGCACCTCCTGCATGCCAGGGAACAGCTGTTCAGCAGCATGCAGGAGGCGCTGGGAGAGAGGAGGAGGAGTGGGGACAGAGTGCGCTAGGGGAAGAGGGTGGAATCAGGTCCAAGGCTGCCAGCCCTTCTGATCAACTTCTCCCCCTCCCTCCCAGTGCCTCCTGCATGCTGCGGAACAGCTGTTGCTTGGCATGCAGAAGGTGCTGGGAGGGAGGGGGCGGAGCAGGGATGGGGCATGCTCAGGGGCATGCTCAGGGGAGGGGGCTGAAAGAGGCGGGGAAGAGGAGGGACGGGTTGGAACAGGGGCGGGAACAGATGGAGTGGGGCCTTGGAGGAAGGGGTGGAATGGGGGCATGGCCTGGGGCTGAGCAGGGCGCTTGGGAGTCTGCGGAAAATTTTTAAATCAAAATGGGGGTCCTTGGGTTCCTAAAGTTTGAGAACCGCTGGTCTATGGGAAGCAGAGTAAGTTACGGAAGCTCTGAGCCTGCTCTACCTCAGTGGTTCTTAACCAGGGGTCCGGGACCCCTGGGAGGCCGTGAGCAAGTTTCAGGGGTCCTTCAAGCATGGTCAGCATTAGACTCACTGGGACCCAGGACAGAAAGCTGAAGCCCCACTGCATGGGGTTGAAGCCTGGGCCCTGAACCCTGCCACCTGGGGCTGAAGCCAAAGCCTGAGCAAAGTAGCTTTGCAGGGGCCCCAGTGGCATGGGGACCCAGGCAGTTGTCCTGTTTGCTACCCCCTAATGCCGGCCCTGGCTTTTATTTGCAGAAAACCAGTTGTTGTGGCACAGGTGGGCCATGGAGTTTTTATAGCACTTTGGGGGGCCTCAGAAAGAAAAAGGTTGAGAACCCCTGCTCTACCTTATACTCAGCAGGCCCCTGAGAAAGCCCAGAAGAGAGGGAGTGGAATGGTGGCTTCACGCCACTATTGCCTCTTCCTCCTCACATGCCTGCCTTTTACTCCCTACAGTCCCGCACCAAGTACAATCAGCCCCATGGTGACTTGTTAAGGTGGGCAGATCTTGTTTTCAGAAAGAACTTAATGTATATGTAATGATATAAATGCAATTTTAACAGAGTAAAATTACATTTTAAATCATGTTTAAAATGTAGAATCAAATTAATTTCTAGTGTGGCTTACCAGAAGTTGACGGAGTTTGAAGGATGAATTTAGCTCATGTCTAGAGGCCAAATTCTCATTTCAGCATACGGGTGTAAATGCAGAGTAATTCCAATAAAGTATAAGATGTTACTCCAGTTTCACGGCAGTGTAGCTGAGATGACACTCTGGGGCTAGGACTTTCCATGTTCCAGGTGAATGATACTGAAATTTTTGCTCTGAATTTTCTTTCCTCTATTTAACATTTGGGGCAAAGCTATTGTCTAAAGTTATAGGGTTTTGCTATGTACAGCAAACACAGTCAGCAGCAGTGCAATCATGGTAAACTAGCAGAGAAAATCTGATTGGAAACCCAGGAAACAAAGATGAGCTAGCCAGTATATTAAATCACTTGACTAAATGAGTAATTGTGGGTTTAAAAGAATCTTGATAATTAGTCCTGAGACTGATATAGCAACAGATAGCACTGGTATTGCAGTAAAGAGAGATAGTTTATTAGAAGCTGTCCTAACTGATAGAAGCAAACAGATAAAAATGGAAAGGCGGAAATAGAAAGTAAAAGACTGGATTATAAATCAGCATCAGTCCACAATTACTAGACTTAGAAGATGACAAAGAAAGTGTTACATGCAGTATAGCTGTAGCTGTATCGGTCCCAGGATAGAGCGACAAGGTGGGTGAGGTAATATCTTTTAGTGGACCCAACGTCTGTCCACTAAACTTTTGTTGGTCCACTAAAAGATATTACTGTTACGTTATTGACATGAACTGTGACCGTATAGACCATTGTTGCAACCAGGGTCCTATGGTTACACCAGGTCTTGTACAGAGGAGGACAAGTGGGATGTCTATGGAAAGTTGTAGTTTGCTGGTTATGATTATTCTGTCTGTATGTTGTATCATTTTTGTATTTGAAGTTATGAATATTGGCTATGTACTTGTATCTCAATGTGTTTGATTCTAAGTAGCCTCAGTGCGGCATTTGGTCAGCTTCTTGAGAACGGACTATTCTCAGTAAGTGCCCAATCAAGAAACACTTAACTGACAATGGACTTTGGGAGATACCAATCCACATCTGAGCTTTCCTGGGAACGTTCAAACTAACATAAAATGTACTGCCCTGGGAACCAGGAGACCATGCATTCTAGACACAGTTCTACTAGCTGATGTTAATAATTCTGTGCCCTTACTAACCGTTATCATCAATCAAGGCCCCACATGTTACACAAGCTGAACATAGAGCCCAGATTTCTAATACAGCACACTGAAGACTTAACCACACTCTGTCTCAAAAGCAGTTGGTCTCACGTTTGTCCTCCTTGGTTATGCTGTCTGCAAAATGTAGCTAGTCCTATATATGCAACCCACCAATTCAGTGTGTTATGCATCCTCCTCTAGTGGCTGATCCATAGATAATACAGCCTGCCTCTGCTGCCCAGTAACAAAAGTAGTTCTTTATCTCAAGTGGTACTGTCCTGAAGATTTAGTGTTCAAGATTTAGTGACAATGTGTGATGGTGGAGGGAGGAATATTACTGTTGCACCTACTGAATTTGATTTTGCCTTTTTTCTTAACAAATAACCAAACTAGAAACTACATTAAAAAACGATGTTAAAATATTTAGGTTGCAAATTAGGTACTACAACTTTATGAAACAGTAGATTTAAGGTTGCACAAGCAAACAATTTTTAATTTTATGATCTCATACAATGATTTCCTCAGGACCTCTGCTTCACTCAGTGCACAGGATGGATGGTGTTCAGGGGGAAAAAAATCAGGGGAGCGTAGTGCGGGAGATGGTTGAGCAGGACTTCCACCTCCTTTGCTCTAAAAGTTGGAAGTCTGAACAATCAGATGCTAGATGTCTCAAGCTGGGGTGCAATTACAGAGGTATTGAAAATGAATGGAGATTTTGCTCTTAGTGACCTGGTGCCTCAATTCCTTGTCTATAAAATGGTAATACTACTCTGCTATCTCACAGAGGTGTTGTGAAGATAAATAATTGAGGCTAAGACACTAGGGTACTGAGCACCATATACCCTGTGCATTGAATGAGGCAGGACCCTGCAGAACAAACAGTATGAGTATTATCATAATGCATATGCACAATGTGGACAATTTAAGGTTGCACAGGCAACCTTAATTCTGGCATTTCCCAACTTTTGCATGCATAACTTTTCACGGTTCATAACTTTATTTGAATATAGCATTTTTAGATGTAATACTAGTAGAGATTTAGCAGTACAACTCCCATTGATATTACTGATATCACTGGGCAACTTTCTGTACGCTACTGAAACTCTATCCCACAGAGACAGAATGAAACAGATGCTAGTGGATTCTTTAGACACTTAGGTCCTGACCAAACGAGGTGCTGAGTACCTTCTACAAAGTACTGAAGTGAATGGGAGTTGAGAGAGAGCTCCGACCTCGCAGAATTAGGCCCTCCGGCCATCCAACTGAACTAGCAAGGATGAAACAAGAGTTACTTTGAATACTAGGGCTAAAGAGGACAGTAACACTGCACCCCATATTCTTATTATATGATTATGACATAGTTATTATGTATTTTATGCAAGATATGTCATGTGAGAGGTCATTGGAAAGGTTATGATTTGCTGAATATGATTATCCTATTTGTATAGAGGTATCATTTTTGTATCTGAAGTTATGTATCTATTTCACATGTAGCTATTCCTGGGCAACACCCAGTAGGCAAAAGGTTGGCTGGCTGGCTAGGAAGGGTCCAGTCAAGTGAATCATAGAATCATAGAACTGGAAGGGACCTTGAGAGGTCATCTAGTCCAGTCCCCTGCACTCAAGGCAGGACTAAGTATTATCTAGACAATCCCTGACAGGTATTCGTCCAACCTGCTCTTAAAAATCCCCACTGATGGAGATTACACAACCTCCCTAGGCAATGTATTCCAGTGCTTAACCACTCTGACAGTTAGGAAGTTTTTCCTAATGTCCAACCTAAACTGCACTTGCTGCAATTTTAGCCCATTGCTTCTTATCCTATGCTCAAAGGTTAAGAGGAACAATTTTTCTCCCGCCTCCTTGTAACAACCTTTTATTTACTTGAAAACTGTTATGTCCCCTTTCTGTCTTCTCTTCTCCAGACTAAACAAACCCAATTTTTTCAATCTTTCCTTAGAGGTCATGTTTTCTAGACCTTTAATCATTTTTGTTGCTCTTCTCTGGACTTTCTCCAATTTGTATAGATGTAATGAGACATTAGAGAGAACAATAGGCCTTAGGAGAAGCTTATTTTCCACGTGGGGAGCCTTCCGGAGGATACTACAGACAGCCTCTGCATAATGGCTGCTGTGACACTATAGGGCATATGACCACATCACCTGTGCCTGACTCCATCTTGGGATGTCAGTATTTTTCCACTGACTGGCATGGGAACCAAGCTTTGAAACAAGGAGTTCCCACCATATGCAAAACTATCTAAGGCAGGGGAGTGACATCATCTTGATTCTTTTACTGACTCCCCCACCCCAGAAGATTCCTGGAAACACCAGAGGAACAAAGACTGAATTGGGGGAAGTGCTGGACCCAGGCTAAAGGGATTTTTAGCCTGTGAATGGAACACCTGGAGTTTCCAAGTTGTAAGCAAGTGCAGCTTTCCCCATAAGAATCTGCAGCCTGCTTGTATCATCACTTAGGCCAGCTAAGGATCTGCTATTCATATCCAGTCTATGTAGTATATTAAGCCTACTTTGTATTTTTTATTTGCTAGATAATCTGCTTTGAACTGTTTGCTATCCCTTATAATCACTTAAAATCTATCTTTTGTAGTTAATAAACTTGTTTTTGCTTTATCTTAAACCAGTGCGTGGGAGTCATAACTCGGGTGCAGAAAGATGTCGCATATTCCTCTCCACATTGAAGGAGAGGGCGAATTTTATGAGCTTACACTGTACAGCACACATTCCCTATGCAGCACAAGATGGTATAATTTTGGGTTTATCCTCCAGAGGGGTTGTGTGCCTTAGGGACTGGGAGGTGCCCTAGCTGAAGCCTTCCCATGAAGGGGCTGGTCAAAAAGCCTGTCTGCATGTACTGCAGCTGAGTGTGTATGTATGCTGGTGAAAGTGCAGGCTGAAGCCTGGAGGGCTTGGCAGCTTGTTACAGCAGTACAATGTAGAAGGGAGTCCAGGCTGGTGGGTCGGGGGGCTCCGTGGTACCCCAGTTCTGGGTGACCTCCCAGGGGGAACCTGTCACAAACACAGTACACAATTGTAGTAGGCTATCCCTTTCTAGCCCCCCTTTGGGGAGAAGCTAGGCACTGTTCCTGCCTCAGAGTCCAGTCCAGGGCATAGCCCTCTGGCTGTGCTCTTCAGGGTGTCTGTCCCTTTTCAGGGTGACTTACAGTAGTCCAAACAAAAGAATTTTTATGCTTCTGCAGCACACAAAAAGCAGAGTCCTGGGCCTTAGGGAAGCCAAAGAGGAAAAAAAAGAAAAGTCTTCTTTCTGAGAGCGCCAGGGCAGCCAAGGCGCTCAAGCTGTTTCCCCAATCTGCAGCCTCTGTTTCCAGGGAGCTCCAAGTTACAGCCTTGCTGCTTCAAGAGTGCCCCTCTGCACTGAGCTGGGATTCTCCCTTTTAAGGACCTGCCAATCTTCAGGGTTGACAAGCCTTACAGGTGTGCTGGGTTGAGGCTGGTTGTGTTGAAAAAAATTCTTTGACCAGTTCCTGACTGGGGTGGCAATCTGAAGGCTCTAGTTGCCTTAACAAAATCACTAAAGCATAATGAATACAGATAGCTAATTGCTCAAATGCATCCAAGACCAGGAACACTGAAAACCCCAAATAAAATCACCTTCCACATCCCATTGTCTCAAGACATCATACACAGACAATAAATATATTAGGTGCAGACAGTATAACATATGACCTATTATGCTGTTAAATCCTGACATACATATATATATATTTGGTGAACTGTTATTTCTAACAGGAAACTAGGAATCATATTCAAAGAATGAAACACAGTACAATTCATTGAATTGTACGTAAAGCTAATCCTGCATATCACATTAAATCAACATAATAGGTGCAGCAATGGAATAAAAATAATTCTTTATTTCTTTGCATAACACGTGTCCAAAATTTTATTCATTACAGAAGTCCTATCTAGACAGCAGTATGTGTAATAGAACAAGATTTTTTTATTCCCAGCAGTTCTAAATAAAAATCCACAAAGCAAACTTGAGAAATCCAAATTCTATGTGGCCATTTTCTATCGTTCTAAAAGAATCTTCACGTTTGTGTTGCACGATTCAACCTGCTGTGATAAATCTCACTAAGGAAACCCTGTTGTGACCCAGACCTTAGATATAAGCTTTTTTTAAAAAAAGGAGAAACCCCACAGTGCTCTCCAAGCAATAAGAAGTTCAAACAAGACTCATCCCAGACATCTAACATTCAGGAAATTAGATTGCTTCAGTAAAAGGAAACAAATTCCACTTTTTAAAATCAAGCCGTTTGTGCCAATTTATATCTTTCACCTGCAGTAACAGGTCTGATTCACAATTTACTTCATCTGAGCCAAAAATGTCTTTACATTCATCATTTTAAAGCTGAGAAGTGCCAGTAATAGATCAAGCACAGCTCCCTGCAGCTACTGGAATAGCAGAGTCTACAAAGCTGCCAAAAAAGAAAAAAAATATTAAACTCTATGACGACTTCATATTATTGCTGTTTGGCAAAGAAGGCAGAGCTGGAGACTGACATTTGCCACACAGCACATTTCAAATGCAAACAAATGTGAAAAATAGCTGGCAACGTGTGCAATAATGAATCAATAAATAAACCATTTCAATCCAACAGGAAGCCTGGAGAATGACATTACTGCGACAGAAAGCCTGAGCACTGAGCCCTTTCCATCGATCATGCAAGTTATTTAGGGTAATGCCCAGGGCCGCCCAGAGGATTCAGGGGGCCTGAGGCAAAGCAATTTCAGGGGCCCCTTCCATAAAAAAAAGTTGCAACACTATAGTAACATGTATTTGGAAATGTAAAAAATAACTGGTGAAATACATTCAAAAATTAATTTGTAATAATTTGAAAATACACTAAATACATTATTTAAAAACATTAAATGCTTTAATGGTATGTATACATTTGCAATTACATAATGGGCTGTTACTGAGTGATGGTGATGGTTGGTGCCAATGGGCTGTCGCTGCCTGGGGGGGGGGGTGCTGCTGTTTCCCAGGGCTGGGTGGGGAGCTGGGCTCTGGGTTGTGGGGTGCCCAGCTCACAGGGGCTGGGCTCAGGGCTGTGGGGAGATGGGGTTGGGGGGTGCCCAACTCAGAGGGGCTGGGCTTGGAGCTGGGGGTCGGGGCAGTGGGGGGGATGGGGTCTGGGGGGTGCCCAACTCAGAGGGGCTGGGCTCGGAGCTGGGGGGATGGGCTGTGGGGGGGATGGGGTCGGGCGGGTGCCCAGCTCAGAGGGGTTGGACTCGGAGCTGGGGGTCAGGGCTGTGAGGGGGATGGGGTCGGGGGGGTGCCCGGCTCAGAGGAGCAGGGCTCAGAGCTGGAGGTCAGGGCTGTGGGGGGGATGGGGTCGGGGGGGGTGCCCGGCCCCTTACCATGCCACTTACCCCCCTCTCCTGGAGCCTCAGCATGCTGCATCCAGAGCTCCCGCCGCTCGGTTGCAGCTTGCAGCCCCGCCCCCTTACCAGCTGAGATGCTGGGGGATGGAGGAAGACGGAGGCGGGGGGAGCCTCCTACATACTCATGGGGGCCCCTCCGGGGCCCTGGGCAAATTGCCCTACTTGCTCCCCCCTCTGGGCGGCCCTGGTGATGCCACCTGCCAAGGGCAAAAGGCAAAATGACAGAGGGAGAAAAGTTCACCAAAGGCTCAGCTTTAAACACAAGAACACCCTTTCCAGGCATGGTTTTATTGCATGGTTCTGCGTTTAACCAAACTGACACCAATTTAACAAAAGTCCCTAGCTAGACTCTTTCCATGTAGTTTTACAAGCACTAAATTAAAAAGAACAACTATCCCAAAACAAACTATGCATGTCAGCTTTGTACGAGTCCCCAGATCTCCCTGTCCTAGCTTCTGATCAGCACAACTCTCCCCTCTAGGGCCTAGAAATGTTATTGTGACTGAACATGGCTGTCAACAGGGGCTGACCATAGTTTAGTGGTCAGTGTAGATCAGGACAGACCATGTTCAACACCGTCAGCTAAACCGTCTCAAGGATTTTAGCATGGCTAACTGACAAGACATGATGCTAAACGTGGCTTGTTCTACCCTCCACTGACTGCTAAGTCACATTCAGCCCTGGGTCAGCTAATGTGATTGTTAACAACTGTGTTCAGAAAGTAAAAGTTTGTAGTGTAGATCAAATCTGAGCGTAACACCTTTCTTTTATAGTGTTGAATTCATCCCCAGCAGGTAGTGCCTACCTGAGCTGCCTTTGAGCTCTGACTGGAAATTAATCCCCCCATATCCCAAACCATTGGCTGGTTTGGCAGGGCCTTTTCCTAAAGACACCACCGGAACATGCCCTTCAGGGAACGCCAGATAATCTGTGTGACAGGTTGGATCACAGAAACCCCCTTGGGAACTGCCACCTGATGTGCCAAGACTACTTCTGCCCCTGCTTTCCCTGCCAGCTTGGGACTCCAGCACACTAGTCTTCTCCAACACAGACCCAGGGTCTGAACCATGTGCCCCAAAGCTGCAGACTTAACTGAAAGCAACTTAAGAAGTGTTCCTGTCTTTAACACTCAGATGCTCAACTCCCAATGGGGTCCAAACCCCAAATAAATCCATTTTACCCTGTATAAAGCTTATACAGGGTAAACTCATAAATTGTTCACCCTCTATATCACTGATAGAGAGATACGCACAGCTGTTTGCCCCCTCCAGGTATTAATATATACTCTGGGTTAATTAATAAGTAAAACGTGATTTTATTAAATACAGAGAGTAGGAGTTAAGTGGTTCCAAGTAGTAACAGACAGAACAAAGTGAATTACCAAGTAAAATAAAATAAAACACGCAAGTCTGAGTCTAACACAGTAAGAAAACTGAATACAGACAAAATCTCACCCTCCATGGTGTTCCAGTAAGCTTCCTTTTACAGACTAATCTCCTTCTAGTCTGGGTCCAGCAATCACTCACACCCCCTGTAGTTACTGTCCTTTGTTCCAGTTTCTTTCAGGTATCCTTGGGGGTGGAGAGGCTATCTCTTGAGCCAGCTGAAGACAAAATGGAGGTGTCTCCCAGGGGTTTAAATAGACTTTCTATTGAGGATGGAGACCCCTTCCTCTCTCCTATGCAAAGTCCAGTTCCAAGATGGAGTTTTGGAGTCACATTGGCAAGTCACATGCCCATGCATGACTCAGTTTTTACAGGCAGCAGCCATTGTTTACATGCTACCCTGAACATCCTCAGATAGACTTCTTATGTGGATTGGAGCTTTCCAAGATCCATTGTCCTTTAAGAGTTTCTTGATTGGGCACTTAACTTGCAAATTCCTTTCTCAAGGAGCTGACCAAATGCTTTACTAAGGCTACTTAGAAATCAAGCAAGTACACAGCCAATATTCATAACTTTGAATACAACAATGACATAGACATACAAATAGGATGAATAGATTCAGTAGCCCATAACCTTTACAGAGAGATATGTTACATGGCATATGTAGCATAAAACATATTCCAGTTATGTCATATATATACATTCATAAGCATATTTCCACAAAGCCGTATGGGGTGTACCGTCACAATCTGTACCACCACAGAGGTTTTATTATTATACTTCAAAAATCTAAAAGAAATACACCTCTACTCCTATATAACGCTATCCTCGGGAGCCAAAAAATCTTACCGCGTTATAGGTGAAACCGCGTTATATCGAACTTGCTTTGATCCACTGGAGTGCGCAGCCCCGCCCCCCCGGAGGACTGCTTTACCACGTTATATCCGAATTCTTGTTATATCGGGTTGTGTTATATCGAGGTAGAGGTGTATTAGAAAATTAGAAGCAGTGGAAACCCCAGATATATGGAAACTTAGAGAAGTGGCTGCTTACAGCTGCACACTAAAGCAGAAGATACACAAACACATCATTTTGCATCTGTGATAATTTATCCCCGTCAGACTCTGCACTGCAAATCAATGATATGTGTAATGGGCCACTGTTGTGAAAGTAATCTTGGGATTCAGCAAAAAGACAAGAGTAAAGCTACAGTAGAAAGCTCCACTTATGTTCACATTATATTGATGAATGATTGGGACATTTCCCTAAAGCTCCAATGGGCTCCTGATCTGTTACCATATCAGAAAACAGAAATAAACTAGCCCTCAGAAGCATATAGTTTTGAGTTCATGACCCTGCAAAAGAATGTGTGTGAGGGACCCTTAAACCCTCGCAGCCCCCTTTTGCAGTACTGGGGCCTAAAGCTATATACATCCCCGAGTGGGTTTTTAAAATGTGTACATCAGTTTAATGAGGAATTATTTTAATTAAAAACAGTGGGCCAAATTAATCTGTGTTATAAACACTATGAAATCAATGACATTGCACCAGGGATGAATCCAGCCTAATTTTAATCATTCGGACAGGTAATAAGTGACTTATTACCTGTAGCTTTTTGCTTAAAGGCTCAATTAATAAAAATAACATTTAAGCAGCTGTTGCTACTACACATGGTTTATTAGCAGAACATTGGTGTGCCTTGAACAATGTGAGCACAATCTTTTAAAATTATATATTCAAGGCAATACACAGAAGTTGTATATATATAAATAATACATGGATGCCTACTAGTTTATTGGGCAGCATCCAGATGCATAAATTTACTGAAAATGTGAGCTCTATTTACTAATTTGTATTTAACAAAGTCTCAAAAAATTGGTGTGTTATATAAAAAAAGTTGCAGAGTACATTAGTGCCTTGTGGGTGTAAAAGAAGGCGAAAGTGTATGTGCAGAAATAAACCGACGCTATGCCTCTTTCTTTAGATGAGATGCGATTTTTGGTATATTGAGGAATACTGTAATGGATTTCAGTACTGATGCATCATACTATCATGAAGGTATCCGAGTCTGGGACTGTAATAGCGTGTCCGGTTCTAGCACCCAACAAAAGAATGCAAGACTGTTTTGTTGAGCCACCTTGACAATGTAGAAAGTCACTCCACAAGCCCCAGAGCACAAGGGGTTAACCAGATCTCTGCCTTTCACATGGGAGATGGAGATGGGGCATGCAGATCAAGATTTTAGGGCTTGTCATCACTAGCAAGTTAACATGAAATATAGCTCGAGTGTTCCCATTAAGTCAACACTCATCCACGCACAAAAACCCATCTTGTGTTGGCTGGGGGAATAGGGCAGACTTCGACTGAGCTTCCTTTGAGAGCCACTATCTATCTATAGACTAGATGCAGGATAGTGCTGCAACATTACAGCTGAGAATTGCTAATTTTCCAATGCCTTCCCACAATTCCCTCAGCCCAAGGCCTTTTCTTGCCATCTACCTGTCCCTCTTTCCTGACCAGAAGCCACCTACACCTGCAAATAGGCTGGCTCAGCATTCTCTCCTCACAGTTGCACACAGCTTCCAGTACCAGCAACTGCACTTACTTTTATTTTATTTTTTAGACTAGCCACTGGGACCCTACAAGCCCCTTTATGCCAACTGGCAAAGGATGCACCCAACTCACTGTTAGACTATTTAGCCAAACAGTGTCTTGTAAGACAATGGTTTTCAAACTGTGGGTTGTGACCCAGTACAGCGTCACGGAATGTAAGGCACTGGGTTGCGGCAGCTCCGATCAGCACCGCCGACCGAGCTGTTAAAAATCCCACTGGCAGTGCTGCCCGGCTAAGGCAGGCTAGTCCCTATCTGTTCTGACACCGCGCTGCACCCCGGAAGCAGCCAGCAGCAGGTCCGGCTCCTAGGCCGGGGGGCCACAGGGCTCCACCCTGCCTCTAGCACTGGCTCCGCACTCCCATTGGCCCAGAACCAGCCAATGGGAGTTGAGGGGGGGCGGTGTCTGCTGGTGAAAGCCACGCGGAGCCACTTGCATATCTCCACCTAGGAGCCAGACCTGCTGCTGGCCGCTTCCGGGGCGCAGCGCAGTCCGTGGTACCAGGACAGGCAGGAAGCCTGCCTTAGCACCCCCGCTGACTGGGAGCCGCCCAAGGTAAGCGCGTACCCCAACTCTGTTCCCCAACCCTCTGGCCCAGGTCTGAGCCACCCCAAACCTTGAGCCCCCTCCTGCACCCCAGACCCCTCATCCCCAGCCCCACCCCAGAGCCTGCATCCCTAGCCCAGAGCCCTGACCCCCTCCCACACCCCAACCTCCTGCCCCAGCCCAGAGCCCCCTCCAAACCCAGAGCTCCCTCCTGTACCCCAAACCCCTCATCCCTGGTCAGACCCCAGAGCCTGCACCCCCAGCCCAGAGCCCTGACCCCTTCCCGCACCCTAACCCTCTGCCCCAGCCCTGAGTCCCTCCCACACCCAAAACCACTCATCCCCAGCTCTGTTGGGTCATGGGCATCAACAATTTTCTTCAACTGGGTCACCAGGAAAAAAGTTTGAAAACCACTGTTGTAAGGTATCACATGAAAATAGGTGACACATTGATCATGAATATTGTGTGATTAAAGCTACAAATCTGTCATGGATTCCTTGATTTTATGAGACCTCTGTGACTTCCTGTAATTTCCAATAATCCAGCCCCCGGGGGGTGGGGCTGGGGCTCTGGGTTTCTGCCATGGGCAGCAGGGCTGGGATTACTGCGATTTATTGTTTATTGCCTGCGTCCTATCTGTGACTTTTAATAAAAATACCTGTGCCAAAATCTTAGCCTTACAAGTGATGCGTGTACAGGTAGTGTAAAAAGTTAGGTAGGCGTGCTGGAAATATGTTCTTAAAATGTTGATAAACAAGCCTGCCCTAGACAAAGAAATGTGGATTTACCTGTCATCAGCCTAACAGATGAATGAGAAAACAACATGTCTTGATTACAAGCAGAGCCAGTGCTAGGCATAAGCAGACTAAACAATTACTTAGGGCTCCGAGCAGCTCAAGGGGGCCCCCTATTTGCTTATTATAAGAACTTGCCTGTTTTAGCATTGGGGGAAGAGAATATTCCTGCTCAGGGTCCCCAGTGGGCTAACACTGGCTCTGATTACAAACAAAGACAATGAAAATACATTTGCTTCTAAGGTAAACAAAGTGATCAAGCCAATGGAGAAAGCAAACTGACCAGAGAACGAAGAAGGAGCTTGGCCTGCACTTCAAAAAAGCAGCAGCAGGGGAGGGGAACTTTTTCTGGGTTCGCTTTTCAAAAGATACATTTCAAAACTCTTCTGGACTATAAAAGGGGACTCCTTTGTTTTCCATCCCTTAGGGGAGAAAGGACTCAGAACCCTCTGACTCTGAGCTGTGGATTCTCTTGTCTCAGGCTGCTGATAGCTTGATGTAAGCGAAAAAGATGCTTAGGCAAAGATTGAAGCTTGCTAAAGTATTAGGCACCAGAAAGCCTCTTTTATTTTGTTTTTAACGTTACCCGTCTCTTTTCTCGTGCTTAGTATCACTTAAATCTATGTTCTTTATTAATGAATTGATTAATAAAACAAGAATAAGTTTATCTCAGTGCTGTTGTACTAAAGTCAGGGGTGCATCCTCAGCTGAACCAATGGGCTGGTCTGTATTCTGTCTCTTGGTAATGTCTAAGAAGTGTCCAGTGACAGGGACTGGACACTGCGGATAGATGTGTCTGGGGAACTTGGATTCACTGAACGTTGCCTGCAAGAAAAGGTTAAGATGGCAGAGTCTCGAGGGGTTTGCTGGAAGGAACTCTGGATACCATATAAGTATGTCACTATATTACTGTTGCTAAACCAAGTCTGTGTAAGCTGGATACAAAGTTTCCAAAGCCTTGCAGTGATTATATAAGGCCTGTACCTGAGAGACCATAAACAACTCTGATTGGTTTCATACATTCATGGTTTTGGTATATTAATGTTTTTACCATAGTGTATGGTTACAGAGAAGAACCTCTTGAACTGATGGTTTGCAAAGCCAATAATCTTCATACAAAAACAAAATGGACCAACTTGTGGATAAATCAGTGGAGGCCAGGGACCATATGGAGGAACAGAAGACCAGTGGGGACTATGGAGAGTAGAGGTTCAAGAGGGGATATGGAGGCCAGGGGAGAAGAATGGAGAAGGGCAATAGACTTGGAGGCATAAAGTAAAGGAGTGGTGGCATGGAGCAGTGCTCTCCACTCTTGTTTGTGTGTGTAGTATTTTATGCTCTGTGGAAGAGAGGAGAGGCAACAAAAGGAAAGCTACTCTGTATAGCAGGGGGTGCAGGAAGAAAGGAAAGGGTGCCACTGGAGAAGGCTTGAGTGTGGCAGGAGATGTGAGCTACTGGGGAAGGGGGAATGGGTTTTGGTGGAGGAATAATTTTTGTATTGAAAGGGAAAAAAAGATTTTCCTTTAACCATTATTGAGCATGCTTAAAAAGGGAAAAGGAGCTAGGTCTGAAAATGTTTCCTCTGTTTCCTTTTTCAAAGTGCTTTTAACATCAAGGTGTTTTTGTTTGCTTGGCAATGAGGTCCCAGCTGCCCATCAGAGTGTTTTCAGTCTCAAGCTAGGTTATCTACTGCTGCCCATCTTGGAGAGTGCCAATGAGTCACTCCCAAGCTAACGCAAGTAGGCAGTGCACCCCAAACCACTGTTGCAACTTCTCCTTTAGGCCTGCAGGTGGCAGTTCTAAATATACACTGTAGCTAGTGTTCTCAAGTATGCTTTCCAAGATCGTCTCTAAGAGCAGGTCTGTAGGATTAGATAGGTACATAAAGGGTTAAATTACCTTGGCTAATATATATATATATATATATATGCTTTGCAGTTTGTGGAAAGTGCAGGTGCTTAGCATTGTGGAAGAGCCTTAAAAGATGGTATCCTTAATTGGAAAGACTGGGCTTGGAATGTGGCTGATAAGATAGGAGGAATATCTTTGAAGGAAAAGCCCCAATTATCAGGGATGGTTCTAGCCAGTTTTAGCAAAGAAAGGAATCCAAGAGGCAGTGACTACAGTCATGTAGGTTCTGATGGATAAGGTATAAAAGGGTAAACTCTTAAGACTGTTTCTTGCTAGAACCTGCCTGTCCAGTTGGAGCCAGCCCACGTGGGTTTGAGCATCTTGGAGCTAGTCCTGTTGTAAGTACCTGATCAATGCTTATAACTACATGCAACTGTATGGGTGGGATGATTGCTTAGGCATTTAAGGCACATTTGGAGCATCCAATTCAGCCCATTGGATTTAATAAAGGAAGTTATGGTCAAATTGGTGTCATGATGATATCCTGTATTATATTAATAAATAAATAAACAATACTACCACCACCAAGGTCCAGGGAGCAAAACCCTAGAAAAGAAGAGAAGAGAGGGGCTAAATAGGAAGCCACTCAATATATGCTCAGCTGCCTTAAAAAACAAATTCTTAGATTGGAATGCCTGGGAGATCAGAAACTCTATTTCCTTCAATGGCTTTGTCTCTTTGGTAGGAGGAGGCCATCATAGAAAGGAGAAGAAAGGCAGAGGAAGAGACTAAAGATAAGAGGAGAAGGAGAAGGAGCAGTACTGAGTACAGTGAGGAGAAGAGGGAAACTGAGGAGAAGAGATGGAGTCAGTTTGATACACATACATTTGAAATGATGGAGATATTAACATGGTTTCCTCCCAGAACACATTTGGGACCATGGATACACTGAAGCCCCATTTCTGGCACACTGTGTACATGGGAATGAGTGCTAGTTCCTCTTTCCTTAGCGATGGCCTCTGTCCATCTCAGAATAGCAGAAAAGGCTCCCAGGGGTTCTATGAAGACACTGACAAGATCTTTCAATCACTCATGAATAATCAATTACAAGCAAGTAGGATAATTGCTCTTTCGTGTCTTTTATCCCCAGATTAAACACTTTGGCAAATGCAGAACATTTTTCTATCTTCATAAAAAATAGGTTCTGCAGGGACATTTGTTTGACTATAAAAGTAAAAGGAAATACTATTAAGTACAGATATCAGATCCTCCTCAAGTCCTGCTTCTACTGTGATACTTACAAAAAATTCCCAATTAATAATGGCTAAATAGAGGACTGGTGGGGAATGCTGCTACACATTTAAAATGATAAAATCAGTTTACTATTTACCCATCTTGGACTATTCATAAGTTGTTTATCGTCTTACACTATGCGCTTTATGAGGCAAGGATTGCATCATATCATTTGTTGGGAAATCACTTAGCATATTTGGATGTAATCAAATTAAATATAACAACATGGGATGCTACAGCACAGATATTCCATTGATTCCAATGTGTGTTGTGCAATATACTCCATCAAGCTCTGCCATGTGCAGCTAACTGGAGAATTTACCCCTAAGGACAACATCCCCCAAGCAACTCCCATTAAAATCAATGGACGCAGGACTCTTACCATGGATGAAAAGCAGGATCATATAGACCTGATTTTTTTGTAGCAACATTAAGTTTTTTAATTTCTCTCTTCATTGTTGTGTCCTGCAGGGAGATGAAATGAGAGTGGAAGGACGAATATTCCAATAAATAAATAAATAAATAAATCTGTTGGGTAGCTAGAAAACTGATCCTCTTCACCTGTTTCAGATGCCAGTCCTACTCTACCCATGTTGGAGGAACCATTATTACCCAGCAGAATGTACATTTTCTTTTGTAGGGATAATTATGCTGGATGGTGTTTTTTCCTCAATAGCTGTTATATAGCTACTTGGCTATGTCTGTTTACTTATGCTTTCCACAAACACCTTCTTAAACCTTTTGAAGTGAAGGGATGTGCATGAATATTTATATTTGCTGTTAAAAGTTTCACAGTAATTTTAGACTGGATTTGTGGGTGGGATTTTTCAAACATACTTTATATAAATCTTGTTAGAAGAAACCACCCCACAAGTCTAAAATCACTCAGGAAAATTTTAATGTATGTTAACCATCTCGTTTGGGTGTCTTACAGGGTATTGCACAAACAATAGTGCTTTGTGGGCACATTTTTAAAAATGGCTGCCTAGACATGGTTTGTGTGTGCATCAGTGCTTAATGTATGCAGGATTGCAACAGGACACAGACCCTGGAAATAAGATTTCTAAAGACCTAGCCATGTCATCGAGGGGTGTATGTTTTTAGTATGTCCTGGGGAAAAAACCCTCTGATTGACTGCTTTCCCCACATGCCCATTCAGAGCTGCTGCAGGAAGCAGGCAGAGCTTTCCCCTGTCCCCTCAGGAGTCAACATCATTCTCACAGAAAGGGAGTGGGGGGAAATGGGAAAGAGGGAGCAGAAAGAGCCCTGCTGCTTGGAGCTGCTCTCATCCCTCCTCCACTGCAGTACCTTTTTTTTTTTAACCTGGGAAGGGGGAGTTGGGACCCCTTTGCATCCTCCCCCCAGGCCAGGGAGTGGGGTGAAGAACCCCCAGAGCTGCAGGAGGAGCAGAGATGAGGCTGGGTGGGGGAAGAACTCATGATGAACTGGGGACTGGACTGATTTGAGAGTTGGGCAGGGCCCAGGCAGATGTGGGTGTGATGATAGACCCACCATTACCACCACAACCACCATTTTTTTCAGACCACTTTAAGCACTAGTGTGTAGACCCTGGCATTATAACATAATCCATATGCTCATTCAAGACAGGCATCTGCAGGCAATTTCCCTTCAGCATGTTAAAATGTGGGATACATGCATGTAATGAGGACAGAGTTTTGTGGGCACAATGCTTCAGCATATTTATACTACTGGGAAGTGAGAACTAGCAATTTATTTGTAAAATTCATAATAGAAAAACCACACAACAGTCTCAAAGCTGCTGAGTGATACACATCAACCAGCATGTTGTAATAGACTTAGCACATGACAGTAAAATATATAGATGAGGGGGGGAGAAGCATATGACTAGGCTGGGAAAACACTGAATTTTCAGAGCCTGGGAACAGACAATTTGGGGAAGAAAGAAGGATGGAATATTTAAGACATTACCCATATAAGTAAACAGTGCTGAGAACACAAACTTGTTCAGGGGTGTGTGAATGGATTGAAAAAACAGCTGTACCCATTTGTGGTTACCTAATGCTGTTTCTGTGCATGATCTTCTCTTTGTTTACTGTTCTAAAGTGCTTAAATGGCATTAATTACTCTGGTGATACCGCATATACTGTTTATGCCTTTGCTTGTGTTTGTTTGTCCTTGTCCTATGTACATGGAAGAGATTTTTTACCTGACTTTCAGACCCTCTTTATTTTTCTCTCTAGTGACTGGCAAAGATTACTACAGTTAACTGGGATTTCAGAAAATAAGTCAGTGGAATCAATGAAATTATGCTTTCCCTGCATAAATGGTATTTTTGAATGAACATACAGTGCCATACTTGTATGGGACTAAGGAATGACATGTAGATAATGATGACCATAATTTGGTTGTGCGTATATATCTGTGTGTGTCCTTTCACCACACATGACTTTCATTGTAGGAAAACAATTTAGGGCACAGTCATCAATAATAAGATTTCCTGGGTGAAACCCTTGCTCCACTGAAGTCAACAGAAGACAGCCCGTTGACTTCAGTGGAGCCATGATTTCACCCACTGACTTCAACCAGAGTAGGCTCAGGCCCTCAGATGCTCAAGAACTTAGAATGTCTTTTTACAAGCACATACTGGCTCTTTCCTTGGGGCTACAATTGAATGCTCATCTGAGTACACTATGTGCCACAGATTTATACACTGTATCTGGTTCAAACATCTTTTCTCTGAAGCAGCTCATGTGAGAAAGAGATCCAAGTAGGATCACTACTGGGGAAGTGGAATTACCGCACCTTCCAGCATCATTTACATTCACAAAAGGTGATCATCTCCTACTGTTCAGAATTATACTGTGCAACAACTGGCACATGAGATGGGAAATGTAAAAGACTGTTACAGATATATTTTTCATAGTGCAGAATTGTAAAAGATGAAGCAAGAAACTGGGGGAAATGAGATACCTGTAGCAATAATAAGCTATTACATGCAACACACCAGCAGCATGATTTTATATTGATCTGAGAGACAACTCCTGGCCTCTAGTTCTGCAAGCATGGCAATGCAATGGATCCATCTGTAAATAAGGACAATGATACTTCTATCGGGGTAGCCGTGTTAGTCTATATCCACAAAAACAACAAGGAGTCCGGTGGCACCTTAAAGACTAACATATTTATTTGGGCATAAGTTTTCATGGGTAAAAAACCCACTTCTTCAGATGCCATTTGAAGAAGTGGGGTTTTTACCCACAAAAGCTTATGTCCGAATAAATCTGTTAGTTTTTAAGGTGCCACCGGATTCCTCGTTGTTTTAATGGTACACCTCTACCCCGATATAACACGACCTGATATAACATGAATTTGGATATAACGTGGTAAAGCAGTGCTCCGGGGGGCGGGGCTGCACACTCCGGCGGATCAAAGCAAGTTCGATATAACGCGGTTTCACCTATAACACGGTAAGATTTTTTGGCTCCCGAGGACAGCGTTATATCGAGATAGAGGTGTACTTCTGTTTCATGGGTGATGTGAGACTAAATTCCGGGGTGGGAAAGGTATACCTAATCCTGCCTCAGGACAACATGATTATGCTGCACCATCCTGAAGGTTGGTTCAACATGGTCATCACCCCAATGCATAGATAGGCTCAGGGAGCGATTGTGCCTGTAAGGCACAGTCTGGTTTGGGGATGGTCTGGAGCTAATAATGCAGTAAGGAAGGCCAGCTTGATTTTTCCAGCAGGAAGGCCATGAAAAAATAGATGGTTAGGATGAGAATAAAAGTAGAAAGTTCATAAGCCTTGAACTTTCTAATTACTTCTGTGACATGAACCAGCCGTGAAATGTGATTAAATAAAAGTATTTCTATGTTCTCTATTTCACTGTATTTTAATTTAAAAACCCCTTTTATTGCTCCCTTCTAAAAATATCCATGGACTTCACGGCTTCTAGAAACTAAATTATTTGTCTTCACATTTCTGAATCCTGTTATTAAAACAGGAATAATATGAACTCCTTCTCTTGGTAGGACTTTGGAGCCTAAAGAGTACTGATGAGAAAATTGAGATGCTATTATGAAGTGGGTGGACAGCATAATTCAAGAAAAGGGTGTCTGTTACTTTGCTTTCTTTTCTGAAAAACAGCAAGGAAGATGTCCTAATTTTGGATTTACTTATTTATCAGCACAGAGCGAGCAGCTAGGAAGTCAGTCTGTTTTCTTTTCATTGCTTTTATCTTTCCAAGAATGCTCCTGGTTTAGAATAAAGTTTGCTCATGTACTTTGTAAACTTTAGGCTATGTCTACACTAGCATTTTTGTCAGTAAAACTTGTCAGTGAAGGGTGTGGAATCATACCCCTGATTGACATAAGTTTCACTGACAAAAGTGCGGGTGTGGATTCTCTTCTGCTGACATTGCTACTGCTACTCGTTAGGGGTGGTTTAATTATGCCGGCAGGCAAGCCCTCTGCTGCCAGCATAGAGCAGCTACACAGGAGACCTTACAGCAGCACAGCTGCAACAGTACAGCTGCACTGCTGTAAGGTCTGTAGTATAGTCATAGCCTAAGCCCTAAGTGTATGTGTGTTTTGGGGCGGGAGGGGTCACTGTCTTGTGAAAGCTGATTCTATTGGAGTCTCCCTGGTGATAGGTCTGAGTTGTGAAGATCAGATCTGAATCCAAAGTCTGGAGGTGTTCTGATACAGGGTTTTGTTTCAAACCCATTCATAGTCCCCAGATACTCAGGATAATGATATTAGCTATTGAGCCAATTGAAATGAGGTGAAGAGGGATCTGCTGCCTAGTGGTACCTTGCAAGTAGCCCACTCAGGCTGTTTTGTTCCTTCTTCGACTGCTGCTTCATTTCCCAAGGTGGGCCCAGGGCTGCAGGATTCATTGCACTGGATGACTTTGCAATGCATACTACATTCCAAATCTGACCTAAATATACCATTTGAAATTATTTCATGGATGTGCTGACTGATTTTCTGGCTCCTTTACAAGGTAACCTTTTAAAATTACCGATGGGCTCATCTCTTCCAAGAGCTGACTAGTGAGAAATAGGGGCAAAGGACAGCTAGAGAAACAATTCTGAGGTGTAAGGCACCCTCATAAAGTAAGCCTTGCAGTCTTCTCCTTCGGAATTGGATTCTTATCTTCTAAACCCCCCTTTTATTGTGTCAAATGAAATTATATGTTTTTCTACCCTTTTTTGGTACATTTGGCTCTCATTTATCTGCCTTTTTAAACTAATGTTGAGATCTTGCTCATAGTGCAATGTCTGTGTGTAGGTGATAGCCTCTCAGAATCAGAGCTGAATAGATTCCCCAGTACTGTATGAAAGTGCTGTTCGCTTTGAAGTCCCATCTTTTGGATATCATTTTCCTACCTAGTTAAAGCAGTTGTCCCTGCTGTCCTTGCTAAATTCTGATTTCTAAGTACATTTTACTTCTCTAAATTCTCCTTTTTATTTCAGCTGGACACAGTATATCCTTCATTTCCTTGTCATAAGCTGCTGTGTGGTGTTCCTACATGCCAGGCATGGCAGCTTCTGGAGCCCTCCCATACACCTCCCCCCATTCTCCACCTACAAAACTGGGCAGGGGGAAGCTTGGGGCTTCTGCCCTGCAGGGAGACGAGTCTGAGTACTTTAGCCCTGCGGTTCGGCACCAGGGCAGAAGCCCCACACCCTGGTAGGTGCTACCTCATGGGGCAGGTTGTGCATGTCTTGTGGCTCTTGAGCTTCTGAAGATTATTGTATGAGGCTTGGAGGGTCAGTAAGTTTTGCCACTCCTGCTATATGCTATTCAACTGTTGCCACATTCCATCTTACAGGTATTCAATTTCCGAGGTGGTAAGTAGTTCTTGTATACAATGAAACCTGTCTGATGTGACCATTCAAGGCACTGACAAATAGAGGTTGCTTCATGAGGTAGCCTTCAAAGAGGTTTTAAAAACAAAACAACTGTACTCAATATGTTGGAGATGCTTTGAGGTAGGCTCTTAAGCCAAATCCTCTCAATAAGTGTGAGCTAGTGTAGAGGTTTCACTATATATAGTTCTCAACGTATAAAGGTTACTATTGTTTTGTTAGCAGTGATTTAGAATGTGGGAACTTTCTTCAGCACGTGCACTATCTGAAATGCAATTTAATAGAGAACTTTGCTGACATATAGTTAGTTAAGGAAGCTCCTGGGGCTGAAGTTTAGCTCAGTAGAAGCTGAGTGAAAATAATCATCCTGTGGAGAACTGGCTTGTGTGAGTAAGCAGACTGAGTTCCTGCCAAATTACACTGGGCCCATTTATCTCAACATTAGCAAATATAATGCCTGCACCTGGGTGCTTGTATCAGTCTTAAGCATGGCTTTTCCCTTGCTGCCTAAGGGTCACCCCTTTATAAAGGCATTTTAATGAGTATTATATGCAAAGTTCATTTTAAGACATAACAGGTACTAAAGAAACTGAAATATCTATTTGCAAGGAGGCTATATATCAAACACACAGTCTACTAAGGACTATTGTGGCAGTCAGAATGGCCATGATTGATGGAGTCAGAGTAGACATCTAGTGAAGTTCCTAGATCTGGCTCACTCCTGCAAATCCACAAGTCTGATGGGTGGCCCTGGGGGCAGCACCAGGTAGGGTCAGGCTGTGCACCTCTTTTGTGCATTGATGGAGAGTTTAAGAGCACAGGGTGCAGGAGTGTTTTTGCCCATCCTTGCAACATGGCCAAGAGCATGCAATGCTGCTTTTTAATATAATGAATGATTGAAGGAAGGCCAGATCTCTATGAGATTGTGACATCTCCTACAAAGTCAAATGACTTTATGCTCAGGATTTGGCACTTACACTGCATATGAAATGCCTCTACCTCCTCCACATCAGCTTTAAGAGGGTCCAGGTTTCTGACCCATCTAGCAATGCAGACAGTACACAGGTTTGATAGATCCTGAATTTTTTCCCAATGCAAACATTAGAAAGCAGGAGACATGTGTTGAAGAATGTCTGGTTTGCTGTGACCATTAGAACTCTGCTTGCAGCCTGGGTGACCATTAGTACTGCAGCCTAGGTGGATGAACCTGTCAACACTCCCCACAATACAATACTCGACCCCCACTTACACTGGGGATTCTGGTGGCCCAGCTCCAAAGTTCTGGACCTTGATGTTCTGGCATGAGACATTCAACCCCCTAGTGCAGGCAGCATCTTGGAGCCCTGGGACAGCAGGGCTGAAATTCTCCAACTTCTCCACAAGCAAGACAGCATCAGCGGTGTAGTCCTGGTCAGGAAACACTTCTTGACCAACCTTGATTCTGACACATGGAGTGGCAAATCTTAATATCCAGTAGCTAGCTATAACACCAGGTTTTGGACCTTGGAAGCATCACATAGTTCGAGTGACTGGGGAGCTCCATGGGGAATGATGGGAGAAGAATCATTATGGAACTGCTGTGGTATCCTAAAGATTATATCAGCCTCTGTGACTAGTTCACTTTCCTTGTGAAGGGCAGAATGATTGGTGGATCCCTACAGTGATGGATGCCCAGATCTCATTGCATCTACCCCTGTGTGCTGGGGCACAAGGAGTAAGGGCAGAAGAGCTGTGGCATGTAAAGAATGCAGACCTGCTGTGCGAGCGCCACAAATTCTGTGCCTACTCTTCACACCGCGGAACAGCTTCAGGATTCACTGCAGCTGCAGAACATCCTAGCATGTAGCCCCTAGGAATTTCTATACTTCACATTATATTTTAAATGGTAACTGCATTTGGTAAAAAGAACAGGAGTACTTGTGGCACCTGTATCTTTTTGCGGATACAGACTAACACGGCTGCTACTCTGAAACCTACATTTGGTAAGGTAATGAAGTCTACATACCATGAATTTTATATATTAAATCCACCACTGAATTTAAGACAATTTCATTTATTTATGCAGTGGCAGCTGTTTCTGGCCTCTAGTCTCACAAAACACTGAATTGCCATGACATTTCAGGATATAGTTATTTTATCACCGTGCCTCCCTCAATCTGCTACTTTCTGCATTGGTCCTCAGTGTCAGGCTCCTGCTCACCATCACAGCTACATTTCCTTGTTGACTAGTTTTAATCAGGGGAGGAACTGTGAGAGCTGGATCCAAGTATGTGCTTATGTACAAGATGAAATGTATACAGAATAGCTAGGATAGGAATTCACACCAAAGTTTAAGTGTTCCACCAGATATGTTGTGGAATAGGAAGTTACTAGATAGTACAAGGTGGCTCCTTATCCCTTTTTAAAAAGGGCGCTGTACTCCTGGTCTACTCTGAAAACCTGACCTACAGTATGTGATCATTGCAAAGTGTAGGGCGTGCTCCTCCCCAGGTTGGCATAGAGGAACATTCTAGTGGGCTGTGGGGTCACCTGCCATCCTGAGGCTAGCAGAGCCCCCCTCCACCCCCAGTCAATCATTTCCAAACTACTACCTTTCCCATCTTCCAATTTAGGATCATATGCTGTCCTTACTGCAAGGAGTTGTGTAGTGCTTATTCCGCTGGGGAGTTAGATTTTTTTCCATATCATTCTGTGGTAAAAATGGATTGGTACAAAAGATGGTAGTGTTCCAAGAAACAAAAGCCAGAACCTGAAATGGCTAAAGTTGATACAGGGAATTAGACCTGCAAAAAAACAAGAAAATATGATGCATATTTGGATTTCATTTCCATTAAGGTCTAATTTCTCCATTAACTGCAATGTTTAGTGTGTGCAGTAACTTTAGCAAATGATAGCCTGAAGCCAACAAAATTAAGATGACATTTAGAAACAAAACATGGCGATCTGGTAGAAGACAGATTTTTCTTTTTAATGGAAGCTATAAGAAATTAAACAAAAAGCCACAATGAAAAATGTGATATTCACCCCTGCAAGTGCTTTAAAAGCATCATATCAAGTTCCATACCAAGAATAAAAAGCCTTATACAACTGCGGAAAAACAGATTCTCTCAGCTGCAATTGAGATTTGCAGGATGATGCTTGGTGACAGTGCAGCAGAAAAGTTAAAAGTGATCCTGCTGTCAAGCAGTGCAGTCAGCCCCTGAATCTGACAGGTCAGAAAATATCAAGGTACATCTGATCTCTCAATAGCAATCCAGTTTATTTGCAATCCAGTTGGATGAAACAAACAGATTATCAAAAGCAGCTCATTTAATTGCTTACATTTGGTACTCATGAAACCATCAATATTGGAAGATTTTTTGTTCTGCAAGCCAATTAAGATGCAGGCAACTGGATCTGAACTGTAACATTTTAAAAACTTTATAGCCTTCCCACTTCAACTCATGAGAAGTTATGTCTGAATCTGCACTGATGGAGCCCCTTCTATGTCTGGAGGTAGGGCAGGCTTGAAAGCCAACATGTTTGAAATTGCTCCACATACATCGTTGACTATGACACACCACAAAGCTCTTGTAACTGGGGGACTTACTGATGTTCTGAGTTCGGTTATTAAAATCATGAACTTAACAAGGTGCAACCCACAAAGGCACGTCTCTTTGCAATGCTTTGTGCAGAAATGGGAGTGGAGCACAATGCTTTGTTGTTTCACACAGAAGTCAGGTGGCTATCCAGGGGGAAAATATTGCAGCATATTTATGAACTGAGAAATGAAGTTTATCTTTTTCTAGTGGTTTTGAATTTCAGCAATACGGACACACTGATATCCCCGCTGGCTTGTGCTTTTGGCTTACCTTGCTAATATTTTTGACAAACTGAATTCTCTAAATGTCTCATTGCAAGGAGTAGAAAGTACTATTTTTGACTTGCATGACAAGATATTAGCATTAAAGAGAAAGATAGATCTCCGGAAAACAAAGATTGAAACTGGTTTAAGTGTTCCATTCCCATTAACTGATGCTATCTTAGGCTAGATCTACACTATCTGCCTGAATCGGTGGGTAGAAATCGACCTCTCGGGGATAGATTTATCGTGTCCCGTCGGGACGCAACAATCGATCCCCGAATCGACGCTCTTACTCCACCAGCGGAGGTGGGAGTAAGCGCCGTCGACGGGAAGCCGCAGAGGTCGATTTTGCCGCCGTCCCTACAGCGGGGTAAGTCGGCTGCGATACGTCGAATTCAGCTACGCTATTCGCGTAGCTGCATTTGCGTATCTTAAATCGACCCCCCCCCCCGTAGTGAAGACCTGCCCTAAGAAACAGAATCTGAACAATTGAGTGTTGTTGAGCCAATCAAGAATCACTTGACTTCTCTCAGAGCCAGTTTGGATAAATATTTTCCTGAAGGAAATGCATCACTGAATGACTGGATTATCCAACCTTTTGTAGCTGAGGCAGTGACCTTGTCACCTCTCAGATAGGATTCTGGAGAAGCTGATTGAACTTTAGGGGGATAGGATCCTGGACATTCAATTAAAAACAGCCTTTGAGAAAATTTTGGTTAAAAGTCAGCTCAGAATATCCAGCTTTGTCAAAGTATGCGATCAAAGCTCTTTTAGCTTTGGTTCATCTTATTTGTGAGAGATCTGATTCACTGTGATGGCTGTGCTAAAGCCAGACTACTGTTCGAGACTGGAAATGGAGGACAACCTCAGAGTGCTGATTTCAAAAAAATCTCCCCACAAATTGATACTGTCCACAGAGAAACAGGCACACCCTGGGGGAGGGATAGCTCAGTGGTTTGAGCATTGGCCTGCTAAACTCAGAGTTGAGAGCTCAATCCTTGAGGGAGCCATTTAGGAATCAGGGGCAAAAAAAATCTGTCTGGGGATTGGGCCTTTTTTGAGCAGGGGGTTGGACTAGATGACCTCCTGAGGTCCCTTCAAACCCTGATATTCTATGATTCACGCTAAGCATCTGTGTATTTGAAATTTACAGGTGTAAGTAACTTAAAGTTACGTTAAGGTCTTGGAGTAGTCTATCAAGCATACTTTTGCATATGTAATTTTGTCTGGGTTGGGGAGGACCAAAATTTGTAACTAAGGGGGGGGGGGAAGAGTGGGGCCTCAGCTCAAAAAGGTTTGACAACCAGAGCTGTAGGAGACTTCAAGACAATGCACTAACAATGTGGTGTTTGAAATGAAAATCCTCTTCAGTAGAACTTGTTTGACTCAGTTTTCTTACACTAAAGCCAGAGGCCAGAGTCTGACAACTAGAATCATAGTTATCATACAATATCAGGGTTTGAAGGGACCTCAGGAGGTCATCTAGTCCAACCCCCTGCTCGAAGCAGGACCAATCCCCAATTTATGAAGCTACACTTTACATATTTGGATGAGCAGTAATGCTAAGAGAATACAATTCCAATTCAACAGAGTATTGACAATGTACAAAAGCAGAGTGGGACCTCACCAATGCAACCCCAGCAGAGAACAACATGTGTGGCAGGAAGAGAGGAGTGTAGTACTCCCAACCCACCCACCCAAAAACATCTCTCAACTGTTGGCCTGATACTGGGAGGTGGGCTTGCTGTTCCCTAGGAAAGGGAGCCTTGCTGCCATTCTTGGGTTGTGTCCCCAAGAAGCTGCCCCTTTCTCTCTGTAAGGGGTAACCTTTTGGCATACCACCACTCCAAGCAAAGGGCCTGCCAGGACATTAGGGCCCCCATGTTGTAATATGCAGTATTGCCAATCCCAAGCATTCAAAAATCATAGATCAGATTTCTCCCCCCCCCCCATCAAAAGTTTAAGCAGAAAAATAATGAGTTTTTAAAAAATAATAAATGTGAGGCTTGTTACTTGCCTTTGAGCAATTAGCGTTCATGTTCTCAAGCTTTTCCATACCAGAAGAGCTAGACACTCATTGTTTAATAAAATCTAGGATTGTCACATATGGGGGCCTTAAGAAAAACACCAAATATCACACAATTCCTGGGGTGGCCGGGGCAGAGGGAAGAAATCACAAAGCAACACTGCAGGTGTCTAAAATCCTGGATTGCCATAATCCATTCCTGTCTATAGCATCAAATTCAAGCTTTTTGCCACTACCTTCAAAGCGCTAGTCAACTCTGCCGTCTCCCTTCTTATCCTCTCCTCCCTTGGGTCAGTGACCAGGGCATGCATGATTGTGCCTAGTGGTTAGAGTCAGGCCTAGTGGTTAGAACAGGAGATAGTAGCCAGAAATTGGAGTCAAGGATCAAACCTGGATTCAGATATCAGAGCCGAGCCAAAATAGGAAGTCAAGAATCAGAGCTGAGAGTCAGAGCCAGGTTACCTGGAGTACAGCAAGGCAGGAGTACAGCCTGAATAAGGATAGAGCAGGAGCTATTAGAGCCAAGGGTAAGTGCTTCAAGCAACCAGGGCCCTGCTGCTGCTGGTCTTAAGAGCTGGTCTGCTGATCCCCTCAGCTGATCAAATGGTTTGGTCAATCAGGCACCTCAGATGGGGCCCAGCTGTGCTCATTAGTCTGCCTGCAGGGTAAGCTAGCAGACAAGCAATCTAGTTGCAGGTCCTTACTCCTGACACATTGTTGAACTTGCCCCCACCCTTTACACTTCACCAATGTTTCCACCTTTGTCCACTCACCTGTCAGCTTCTTGCACAATTGCATCTCTGTTTCTTCCATGTAGCCCCATCTGCATGATACATGCTCCCTGAGTTCATCCACCATCAGACCACTGAGCTCCTACAATGCTGCTTATAGTGAAGCTAGCAGACCTGGATAAAAATTACCTATTTCTTGTTCCCCTGATCTTAACCTCTGCCTACTTGTCTTTATGCCCTTAGAATGTGAGCTGTTCTGGATAGGGACTGTCCATTGCTGAATGTCTGAAAAGCACCTATCACAGTATGTGTGCTACCATAAACAAAACAAGCAACAGTGATAATAACAATACATTTTTTTGAGAGACCAAGCAGTGGCAGCTCTAAAGGTTGGCCAGTCTCTTTATACTTTGTAGACTCATTGAGGTCAAACATCGGCTCAAACCCTTCACAGGAGGTCCTGACAAGGAATTATATTCATGAAGAGTTTAGATCAATTGGAGAAGCTCTGTTAAAAGTTTCTGGAAAGCTTTTACATCCTGAAATCAATGTCATACATTACCTGTACCTTAAGGAAAGGCTGAGGTAAATTTGCTTCATTTCAAAATATGTATATTTGTTTGTTCAGCTGCATGATATCTGGAGTTAAGAACCAGAATTGTGATGCTAGCAATGGAACCCAGATCATTAAAAATTCAAACTGATGCAAACAGGGCATAGTATTTATCTGAGTCATGCATCAATCTGACTGCTCTGCATAATGATCTTAATTAGAAAAGTGAACTGAAGCATAAAGACAGTCTGTCTCCTAGCTTTGAAATTATCATACCCCTATCAGTATTTCAGTATGCTTGGGTAACTTGTAATTAGGGACAAAGGTTATACATAATTTTACATGTTGAATAACCGGTTTTATACATATCATTTTGAAATGATTTAAAGACAAGTTACAGGACTTGATTTCCGCAGTATGCCTGAAATTTTGTAACTCAGCTATCAGGCTGCACTAATTAGTGGATGAGCATAATAAATAATGAGTAATAATAAGAGTTGCATCCTTTATTATATAATATAATAATAGTGCATGTATAACTTTTCATCTGTAGATCACAGATGATTTTCCAAAATTTGGCAAGCATTAATATCCCTATTTTGCTGACAGAGGAAGTGAACCACTGGAAAGTTAAATGACTGGTTACAGGTCACAGAGTAAAGTCTTGTCTATATGGAGAAATTTACTAGCATATGGGCGTACTGTGGAGACACTCTTATTTTGGAATAAAAGTTCCTGTTCCTGGTTTAGCATATATTGCTTCCAAAGTCACACATGCTCAACCAGAAAAAAAGGCAAACCCTGCCTGGGTTCTGTCAGAACTTGGCTGAAATTGAACTGTCTCCATGAAACATTTCTATTTCGATGTGTTTGGAAAATTCTGATATAAAAACATTTTGTGGAAGTTTTCTGATAGCTCTAATTAGAACTCAAGAGTCCTGAGTTAAGCAGGTGCTGAAAATCAAGCACATATGTTTCATTAACTTTATGTACATTGAGCAGTACCATTGACTATTTACAGTGTGCAAAGTAAAGCATGTGTGTAAGTCTTTGCAGGATCAAGCCCTTAGATTCTATTTTAAGAGGTCTTCACATTTAATCATATTTCTGTACATTATTTCCATCTGATTTTCTGAAATGGTATTTCATCTTACAAATTCATTGGAAATTAGCACCTATTTCAGGCAAATGATAAGGCCTCACTGTCCCAGACTAGGATTTACACATGCTAAAAATATGGAAATTAAAACAACAAGTGGGAGCTATTTCATTAAATATTTGTTACATTTCTACAGGGGTGATAATCATCTTTTTAATATGCAAGGAATTTATGGGCATTACAATTCCCATTAATGGGCATTACAAGTGTTCATCCCACACACATTGAGAAAAAGAGGACATCCTGAGAGCTGGTACAAGTAATAGATTTTTTTTTCTTGAACATAAATTGTTCCCCTCTAGCTCCCAGCCCATCCCCCAAAATCAGTGACACCACAGCTGTCAAGTGACCTTCACCTGTTTCTGCATAAATGTTTTCATTTTTTCCCCATGTTTTCACTTTATGGGCCATTTTTTTAAAAGGGACTTAAACCAGGTTTCCTGTTTTGTGGGGACAATTAATTGCAGCAAAGACCCTAGTATTTAGGCATCTAATCATGAACATTGGTAAACACAGTATTGGAGACCATTTTCAAACATCTGGCCTTAATGTTTTTTAATTAAGAGTGAATTTTAAAAGCAATGTAATATTAATACTTTATACTTATATAGCTCCTTTCATTCAAGGATCTCAAAGCTCTTCACATATATGAAGTAATTGCCCTGCTCTACTCAGCACTAGTGAGGCCTTATTTGGAGTATTGTGTCCAGATTTGGATGCTACACTTTAAGGAAGATGTGGACAAATTGGAGAGAGTCCAGGGGACAGCAACAGAAATGATAAAAGGTTTAGAAAACCTGACCTGTGAGGAAAGACTAAAAAAAACTGGGGATGTTTAGTCTTGAAAAAAGAAGACTGCAGGGAGACTTGATAGCAATCTTCAAATACATTAAGGGCTGTTGTAAAGAGGATGGTGATCAATTATTCTCCATGTCGGTAGAACAAGAAGTAATCAGCTTAATCTGCAGCAAGGGAGATTTAGATTAGTGTGATGGGTTCGGTCACAGAGACCCCCCTTGGGACTGTAACCTGACATGCTGGAATTACCTTTGAGCCCATTTTCCCTGATAGCTTGGGACTCCCCAGAACCCTGTCTTGTTGAGCCAGACATGCTAGCCTGCTGCAACACAGACCCAGGTCTGGTCCACACCCCCAAAGCTACAGACTTTAACCAAAAACTGTTCAGTGGATCACCTATCTCCAACACCCAGAACCCAATGGGATCCAAACCCCAAATAAATCCATTTTACTTTGTATAAAGCTTATACAGGGTAAACTCATAAATTGTCCACCCTCTATAACACTGATAGAGAGATATGCACAGCTGTTTACTGACTCAGGTATTAATCAGTTACTCTGGGTTAATTAAGAAGCAAAAGTCATTTTATTAAGTATAAAAAGTAGGATTTAAGTGATTTCAAGTAATAACAGACAGAACAAAGTAGGTCACCAAGCAAAATAAAGCAAAAACACACAAGTCTAAGCCTAATACATTATGAAACTGATTACAGGTAAAATCTCACCCTCAGAGATGTTCTAATAAACTTCTTTCACAGACTAGACTCCTTCCTAGTCTGGGCCCAATCCTTTCCCCTGGTACAGTCCTTGTTAGTTCCAGCAGCCATCTTAGGTGTTAACTAGGGGTTTTCTCATGACTGGCAGCCTCTTTGTCCTGCTCCACCCCCTTTTTATAGGTTTTGTACAAAGCAGGCGTCCTTTGTCTGTGCTTGGCCCCCACCCCTCCTTCTGAATGGAAAAGGACAAGATTAAGATGGATTCCAGTATTAGGTGATATGATCACATGTCCTGTGAGACCCCAGCCTCCATTCTTTCTGAGCTGGCCCACACGTACACAGGAAGGTTTGCAAGTAAACAGAGCCATTTACAACCAATTGTCCTAGTCAATGGGGGCCATCATGATTCTAAACCACCGTTAATGGCCCACACTTTGCATAATTACAATAGGACCTCAGAGATATACTTCATATTTTTAGCTTCAGATACAAGAATGATACATACATACAAATAGGAGGAATATATTCAGTAGGTTATAACCTTTGTTATGATACCTTACAAGAGACCTTTTGCATAAAGCATATTCCAATTACATCATATTCACACTCATAAGCATATTTCCATAAAACATATGGAGTGCAACGTCACAATTAGATATTAGGAACAACTTTCAAACTATAAGGATAGTAGGAATAGGCTTCCAAGAAAGGCTGTGGAATCTGTGTCATTGGAGGTTTTTAAAACTAGGTTAGACCAATGCCTGTCAGGTATAGTATAGGTGCACTTAAACCAGCCTCAAAGCAGGGGGATGGACTAGATGATCTGTTGAGACCCCTTCCAGCTCTACATTTCTATGATTTTATAGCATGGAACCACTATGCATGGAATACCCATCGTGAGCCACAACACCAGGCTTCTACCATCTCCATGTTCAATTGCCTCAACTGAAAAAAATATACTTAGCATTTATATATCGCTATACATGTTCAAAGCATTGTACAGAGATTAACTAAATTAATCCTGACAAGACCCTTATGCTGTAGGAACACAGAAATTGCCATGTGAGATTGAAACAGTGGCCTGTCTTTGACAGTGGCCAGTACCAGAGCTTTAGGGACAGGTGCAAGAAACTCTGCAGAAGAAACGTATTGGATAACCTGTCCATAAAGAGAGTTTCTTTATAACCCCCAGTAGTTACAGGCTGTCTTATGCCCTAAAGCATAAGGGTTTATAGCTCTTCCAAACTTTGTTTTTTTAAATCCTAATTGTTGTAACTCTGGATGTTTTCCTCATTGTATAAATGTCCCATTTATTTTAATTATGCCAAGTATTTGGCCTCAGTGATATTTTGTACTAATTAACTCCACAGACCAATTGCATTTTGTATTACAAAATTTGTACATTGTATTGTACAAATAAGAAAACTGAGACAGCAAAGCACTGGCAGATACAGGATTTTAACTCAAGGTCAGGTCAGGATTGTGATCTCCTGACACACCTTCACCTTCCCAACAAAACCCTCATTGATCACCATGTTGTGTGTTAGCCTTGCTAAGTATCTACATAATCCTATTGTTATAACTTCTTCTCTTCTTCTTCTGGCCTCTCTGTAGAGAGCTGCAACCACAAAAAAACAAACCAAACCAAACCAGGGATCAGGAAGAACAAAATTAAAAGGGAGGAGGCTCTGGGATTTCTTCCCAGGACAAATGAAATAGCAATTTACATCCCTCAAGAACCACATCTCTTGCCCAAATCTCTCCCTTCTTCCCTTCACCCTCAGCTTCTGGGAGGTCCAGGACTTCTTATGCCCCAGGAGGATCCCATAAAGCTCAGATTTTGGCTTCATTTCCCTGCACTCATGGTCTACAGGAACTCCTCCCCACACACACTCCAAACATCTCCCCTTCTTTCCCCCTTTAGTACTTAGGAATTCCTCCATCCTTCTCACTTCCCATCACTTCTCACCTCACTCCTCTGGGACCTGCTTGGGCTGCTGCTGCTACCTTCTGTGATCTGATGAGAGAGAAGATCTTTATGCCACTATTCCTGGTTTTTCTCTTGAACCTAGTACATTTTTGGGTGCTGTGACATAATTAGTAAGAGTAGTAAGACTTCTCCATAGCTAATATGGTTCTATGATAAGTGTAAAAGGAACTCCATGGCATGGACTGTTGAACAGAATGACAGAAGCATTTCTCAAGTGGCTGTAGACACCAATCCTTTGGCCATGTGCCACATGGCCCTGCAAAGGCATGTGATTATGGTAGAACAGTTCATTGTCTAGTGTGGTATTGCTCAGATATTAAACAAACAAACATTAATAGAATGTTTCAGAATAGTGCCCTGTTTATGGACATGACATAAAACTGAGCCCTTGACAATTAAAAAGCAACAGTTTTAAAACTCAGAAAAGGAAAAAATTTTTTACACAATGCATAATTAACCTATGGAAATCATTGCCACAATGTATCACTGAGGCTAAGATCTTAGTAGGATTTTTTTTTAAAAAACTAGACATTTACATGCATAGGGACAACATTCACAGTTACATTGCATAGAAGAAGGACGACAAACTGTAATGGTTTAGGATATAAAGTAACTACTAACTGACAAAGATTAGGAAGAAATTTCTCCTTCAGGTAGGTAGGTTATATCATATTTGTCCATTATGTGATTTCTTGCATTTTCTTCTGATGTATTTCATAGAATCATAGGACTGGAAGGGACCTCGAGAGGTCATCTAATCCAGTCCCCTGCACTCATGGTGAAGTAAGTATTATCTAGACCATCCCTGACACGTCTAACCTGCTTTTAAAAATCTCCAATGCTGGAGATTCCACAATGTCCCGAGGCAATTTATTCCAGTGCTTAACCACCGTAACAGTTAGGAAGTTTTTCCTAATGTCCAACTTAACCCTCCCTTGCTGCAATATATGCCCATTGCTTCTTGTCCTATCCTCAGAGGTTAGGAAGAACAATTTTTCTCCCTCCTCCTTGTAACAACCTTTTATGTACTTGAAAACTGTTATCCTGTCCCCTCTCAGTCTTCTCTTTTCTAGGCTAAACAAACCCATTTTTTTCAATCTTCTCTCATAGGTCTTGTTTTCTAGACCCTTAATCATTTTTGTTGCTCTTTGGACTGTCTCCAATTTGTCTATATCTTTCCTGAAATGTGGCGCCCAGAACTGGACACAATACTCTAACTGAGGCCTAATCAGAGTGGAGTAGAGCGGAAGAATTACTTCTCGTGTCTTGTTTACAACACTCCTGCTAATACATCCCAGAATGATGTTCGCTTTTTTTGCAACAGCGTTACACTGTTGATTCATAATCTACACTGGCAAGTGAACGACAAAACTTTTGTTGTTCAGAGGTGCTAAAAAAACACACACACATCCCAAAAGACAAAAGTTTTCTTGAGGAAAAGCGACAGTGTGAACAGCGCTTTGTTGGCAAGAGTGTCCTCCCGCTGCTCATTGGGGGCGGAAGTTTTTTGTCCTCGGGAGAACACTTTCCTGACGACAAACACTGGCTACACTGTGCATCTTTTAGTGGGATGGCTGCAACAGCACAGCCGTGCAGCTAAAAGCTGCGTAGTGTAAACAAAGCCATATTTAGCTTGTGATCCACTATGACCCCCCCAGTCCTTATTGAATTTCGTCCTATTTACTTCAGACCATTTCTCCAGTTTGGTACAATCTTAACTCTTTACATTTAAAATATTGATTTGTTTGAAATATCATTGCAATAATGGTTTATTATAAAAAAAAATGAAGCGCAACCCACATTAGGAAAGAATGGATCTGAGTTCCACTAGTGTGTCCTGTAAACTTGGGTTTACAGCTGCTAGGTGATCCTCCTTTAGCTCAAGCAGCAAGGGCCACCTGCTTTTCGCGCTACAAATCTCGGGCTCAGTCATTAATCAGCTAAATGAGGGTTAAAATATTGAATGTAACTTCTTCCTCTGGCCCCTTTAGCGTGTGGCTGATACTCAATTCTGTAGGGCAGATTCCCTTCCCACCCAGGCTGTGCACAGGGAATGAAAATTGGCTCCACTTCCCCAGGGCCTAGGGGCAGTGCTTCTATATCCTGGGAACAGGGGCGGCTCCAGGCACCAGCGCAGCAAGTGCGTGCCTGGGGCGGCAAGCCACAGGGGGCGGGTGGCCTGCCGGTTGCTGTGAGCGTGGCAGTCAGGCAGCCTTCAGCGGCATGCCTGCGGGAGGTCCGCCGGTTCTGTGGTTTCGGCGGTAATTCGGTGATGGGTACGCCGAAGGCGCGGGACTGGGAGATCACCCACAGACACGCCGCCGAATCCACGAGACTGCCGTGCTTGGGGCGGCAACAAACATAGAGCCGCCCATGCCTGGGAAATTTCCCAAAATCTGGGAATTTTTGAGTAAAATGTTTTGAATGAAAATTCCCAATTTCCCAGGTTGAAACATTTTCCTCACAAATTCCCAGGTTTGGGGAAATTTCCCAGGATAGAGAAGCACTGTAAAAAACTTTATCTGGGAATTTTTCACCAGATTTGGGAAATTTTTACCACTAAGTTGGGAAAAGTTGGTCTCACGATCTAGAAGCATTGCTTCGGGTTGTCGGGGGGGGGGGGTGATGGAAAGAGGTGGTCGGGTCGGGACCGGGCTAGCCAGCGCTGCGCCCCGGCCCGCTGGCGGGCAGTCCCAGCGGAGCTGGGAGGCCAACATAGAAGCGGCCCCAGGGCGCAAGCCCCAGTAGCAGCACGTGCCGCGCGTCAGGCGGCACCATCCATTGCTACCGGAACCCAAGCGCGCGGCCCCGGTTCCCGGCCGGTTGCCTTCCCCAGCGCTCCGCAGGCCGTTGCTATGACTCGGGGCCCGAGGCAGCGCGAGGGGTGAGGCGTGCGGGTCCCAGGCATGGAGGAAGAGGATACGGTGAGTGATGGTCCGGAGCCGCCCCGTGCCGGGTTTACACCCCTCGGGGAGGCGGAGGGGGGAGGACCGGGAGCGGGGAGGTAATGGGGTGGTGGAGAAGGAGGGGTTTGGGTGGTGGAGAAGGAGTGGGGGAGGCCATGGAGGTAGGTTGGGGGAAGGTAATGGGGTAGCTGTGGTGGGAGGAGTGCGAGGACGTGGGCTGTGTGTGTGGGGAGTGAGGATTGAGGTGGGGCTAGAGGTAGGTAATGGGGTGGTTGTGGGCGGGGGTAGATTGGGTGGGGTTGAGGTGGTGGGGGCAGTTTTCGGGTGAGGAGTTTTTGAAGGCATGGGTTGGGAGGTGAGGATGGAGTAGGTTGGGTTGAAGTGTGGCTGTAGGTAATGGGGTGGTGGTTGTGGGGTAACACATTTTTGAGGGTGTGAATTGTGGGGGGGTGAGGAGGTGGGGGGTGGGGCTTGTAGGTAATGGGGTGGTTTGGCATGAGCTGTTTTTGAGGTCATGGGTTGGGGTGGGTGAGGAAGGGGAGCTTGCGGGAGGAGTGCAGGAAATGGGCATGGTCTGTGGTCTTTTTCAGGGCCTGTTGGTCTCCGGGTTGGTGCTGGGGGCTTAGAGACTGGGAGGCTTGGTTTAAGGGGGTGGTGGTTTTTCAGTAGGTAGCCGTGTTTATTTGTATGTAGCAGGTTTGTATCTTTTTATTAGATCCAGTGCAAAATAATCCTGAGCATGACTGAAATTCAGAAATACTGGAATCTACTGATCATTAACTACACCTCCAGCCCGATATAACACTGTCCTCAGGAGCCAAAAAATCTTACCGCGTTATAGGTGAAACCGCGTTATATTGAACTTGCTTTGATCCGCCAGAGCGTGCAGCCCCGCCCGCAGCGCTGCTTTACCGTGTTATATCCGAATTCGTGTTATATCGGGGTAGAGGTGTAGTTTCAGTCCCAGTTTAGCTAGAGTTTTGGAAACATAAGGTGGAGAATGAAATAGTTAAGAGGGCTGTTTCTAAGGATTGGCGGAAGATCTCTGATTTAAGAAAATGTAATGCTTCACATGGTTCATTGAAATAACGTTGCGTTTTGCATGATGAAAGGACACTGGCATAGATTTAGGAGCCACTGTGGGCAAATCAGCGCAAGTGACTTCTGGGGTGAGAGGATCCATGATCCTGCACTGACTGGTAAATCATGGGTTAGCTTGTCTTTCTTCTGCTAGCTGGATTAGACAACCTGATTTAATCTCTCGTTAAACCCTGCAAATCATGCAGATGACTCTTGAGTAAACTAACATTTTTCAAACAGAATTTTAGGATGTTTTTCAAAAACTATTTCCTCCATTGATTCTCTCCCATTTCCTCAGACCTTCCTTAATGAGACCTTAATTTTTTTAATAATCTCCTCTTTTCTTGGGTCTCTCTGGTCGCCTTTTATTCTTGCAGGCTTTCTTCCATTCCTTGTGTTCTCTAACTTTTTCCAGTATTCAAAAAGCTTACCAAAGTTTCCCTTTGCTTCCTTTTATGACTGTCCTCTACTATTCTCTTCCCTTCCTAATGTTTTCATTAATGCCCTGTGGTGTCATGTATCCTAGGCATAGGATACATGGGTTTTCCCCTGTGATAGTATTGCCACGTACAAAAGTTAACACAGGTCAGGTAAAGAATTAGAAAACATACATTACAGTGCTAGACCCAAGAATCTCAACAAAGCGATTTAACAAAGAGAAGGTTAAGGGGTGACAAAAAATGTGCTAATGGGCTCCTCAGTCTAGCAGACCAAGTTATAGAAAAAGATCCCATATCTGGAAGTTGAAGCTAGACAAAGTCAGGCTGGAAATGAGGTACAATTTTTTTATCCGTGAGTGTAGCTAACCATTGGAACAATTTTTCAGAGGTTTTGGTGGATTCTTCATCACTGTAAACTTTTAAATCGAGGCTGGAAGTTTTTCTAAAAGATGTGCCCTAGTTCAAACAAAAATTAATTCGGGGAGGCCCATGGCCTGTGTCATACAGGATATAAGACTAGATTATTATAGTGGTCCTTTCTGACTTTATAATTGATGAACTGAAGAAGAGATTGAGTTGTCCTAAATCTTATGTAACTGTTGATCCTGTAAGTGGTATGATCGCTCTGCCATATACTAAAATGTTTTGTTAACCACATTTTGTTTTGTAAATATTTCAATCCCAATAGTTTGCCTGGTAAGAAAAATTCATTTGGTCTCATTTATTGTAAGTGTAATACTAAAACAACCTTTACTTTTTTTCCCCTTAGAGAGATTACAGTGAACCTTGTGTACAGTGTTCTGTTGTAAACTGGGGTCTTACTGATGAAGGCAGATTTTATTGCAAGTCTTGTCACAACGTCATAGAGGTAAGTGTGTATTTTTAAGTATCAGAGGGGCAGCCATGTTAGTCTGGATCTGTAAAAAGCAACAGAAAGTCCTGTGGCACCTTTAAGACTAACAGATGTATTGGAGCATAAGCTTTCGTGGGTGAATACCCACTTTGTCAGACGCACGTAATGGAAATTTCCAGAGGTAGGTATAAATATGCAGGCAAAAATCAGTCTGGAGATAACGAGGTTAGTTCAATCAGGGAGGGTGAGGTCCTCTGCTAGCAGTTGAGGTGTGAACACCAAGGGAGGAGAAACTGTTTTTGTAGTTGGCTAGCCATTCACAGTCTTTGTTTAATCCTGATCTGATGGTGTCAAATTTACAAATGAACTGAAGCTCAGCAGTTTCTCTTTGGAGTCTGGTCCTGAAGTTTTTTTGCTGTAAGATGGCTACCTTTACATCTGCTATTGTGTGGCCAAGGAGGTTGAAGTGTTCTCCTACAGGTTTTTGTATATTGCCATTCCTGATATCTGACTTGTGTCCATTTATCCTTTTACGTAGTGACTGTCCAGTTTGGCCAATGTACATAGCAGAGGGGCATTGCTGGCACATGATGGCATATATAACATTGGTGGACGTGCAGGTGAATGAACCGGTGATGTTGTAGCTGATCTGGTTAGGTCCTGTGATGGTGTTGTTGGTGTAGATATGTGGGCAGAGTTGGCATCGAGGTTTGTTGCATTAATTGGTTCCTGAGTTATAGTTGTTAGGGTGCGGTGTGTGGTTGCTGGTGAGAATATGCTTAAGGTTGGCAGGTTGTCTGCGGGCGAGGACTGGCCTGCCTCCCAAGGTCTGTGAAAGCGAGGGATCATTGTCCAGGATGGGTTGTAGATCACTGATGATGTGTTGGAGAGGTTTAAGCTGAGGACTGTAGGTGACGGCCAGTGGAGTTCTGTTGGTTTCTTTCTTGGGCTTGTCTTGTAGCAGGAGGCTTCTGGGTATACGTCTGGCTCCTTATTTCCTTGTGCGGATATCGTAGTTTTGAGACTGCTTGGTGAAGATCTTGTAGGTATTGGTCTCTGTCTGAGGGGTTGGAGCAGATGCGGTTGTACCTCAGTGCTTGGCTGTAGACAATGGATCGTTTGGTGTGTCTGGGGTGGAAGCTAGAGGCATGAAGGTAGACCTAGTGTTCGGTGGGTTTTCGGTATAGGGTGGTGGTAACATGACCATCACTTATTTGTACTGTGGTGTCTAGGAAGTGGACCTCCCGTGTAGATTGGTCCAGGCTGAGGTTGATGGTGGGGTGGAAGCGGTTGAAATCGTGGTGGAATTCTTCCAGAGTCTCCTTCCCATGGGTCCAGATGATGATGTCATCAATGTAGCGTAGGTAGAGAAGGGGCGTGAGTGGACGAGAGCTGAGGAAGCGTTGTTCCAGGTCAGCCATAAAAATGTTGGCATATTGTGGGGCCATGCGGGTGCCCATGGCGGTAGCACTGGTCTGGAGGGATATATTGTCATCAAATTTGAAATAATTGTGCGTGAGGATAAAGTCACAGAGCTCAGCAACAAGTTGTGCTGTGTCATCATCAGGGATACTGTTCCTGACAGCTTGTATTCCATCTGTGTGTGGGATGTTTGTGCAGAGAGCCTCCACATCCATGGTGGCTAGGATGGTGTTTTCTGGGAGATCACCAATGCATTGTAGTTTTTCTCAGGAAATCAGTGGTGTCACGGAGATAGCTGGGAGTACTGGTGGCATAGGGTCTGAGCAAAGAGTCCACATATCCGGATAGTCCTTCAGTGAGTGTGCCAATTCCAGAGATGATAGGATGTCTAGGATTTTCAGGTTTGTGGATCTTGGGTAGTAGATAGAATAACCCCGGTCGGGGCTCTAAGGGTATGTTGATTTGTTCCTGTGTTAGTGTAGGGAGTGTCCTGAGTAGATGGTGCAGTTTCTTAGTGGGATCTGAGGAAAGTGGCCTGTAAAATTTGGTATTGGAGAGTTGTCTGGCAGCCTCCTTCTGGTAGTCAGACCTGTTCATGATGACAATAGCACCTCCTTTATCAGCCTCTTTGATTATAATGTCAGGGTTGTTTCTGAGGCAGTGGATGGCATTGCGTTCCGCACATCTTAGGTTATGAGGCAAGCAATGTTGTTTTTCCACAATTTCTGCCTGTGCACATCGGCGGAAGCATTCTATGTATAGGTCCAGAATGTCATTTCGACCCTCAGGAGGAGTCCATGTGGAGTTCTTCTTCCTGTGGTGTTGGTGGGAGGGTATCTGTGTATCAGTGCACTGTTCAGTGTTAGCTTGAAAGTATTCTTTGAGTCGGAGGCGGCGAAAGTAGGCTTCCAGATCACCGCAGAACTGTATCATGTTCGTGGGGGAGCTGGGGCAAAAAGAGAGTCCCCGAGATAGGACAGACTCTTCTGCTGGGTTGAGTGTGTAGCTGGATAAATTGACGATATTGCTGGGTGAGTTAGGGGTACCACTGTTGTGGCCCCATGTGGCAGGTAGAATTTTAGACAGCTTACGGTCCATTTTCCTTTGTAGAGAGGTGAAGTGTGTAATGTAGATCTCCTGTCTTATTTTAGTAAAGTCCATTTGTGTGGAGGGTTGGTTACTTATGAAAGTCTCCAGGTTGGAGAGCTCTTTTTTGATGTTTTCCTGTTTGGTGTATAGGATGCTGATCAGGTCATTCCTCAGTTTCTTTGATAGTGTATGGCATAATCTCTCACTGTGGTCTGTGCAGTATGTAGATAGCAATGGATTTTTCACCTTCAGTCCATTTGGTATGATGTCCATCCGTTTGCATTTGGAAAGGAAGATGATATCTGTCTGTACTTGTGCAAATTTCTTCATGAGGTTGATAGATTTCCATTCCATACGGCTAAATGCAATGCCTTGCATGGAGTCAAGTATCAGAGGGGTAGCTGTGTTAGTCTGGATCTGTAAAAAGCAACAGAGTCCTGTGGCACCTTTAAGACTAACCGATGTATTGGAGCATAAGCTTTTGTGGGTGAATATCCACTTCATCAGACGCATGCCACATTCACCCATGAGCCACACTGTTGATCAGGTGGTTATAGAAAGTGCAGTGTAACCTGCATTATTCAGATCTCGCTATGTGAAAAGCTTACTTAAACAGGGTAGTGGTTTCAAGCACGAGCTGTGTAGTTATTCCTCTAACATAACAACATGAACAGATTTTTAAAAGGCACAAATGGCTGTTAGATGCCTAACTCCTGAAAGTCAAGTGATTTAGGTGCCTTATTGCCATTTGTGCTTTTGAAAATCTACTCCACAAATATTTTTTATTCCCTCGGGCCCCTCAAACCTTGCGTCAGAGAGTGTCCTTTCCTGGCTACCTGCCTGCTGAACAGGTCAACATTAGGTAAGGTAGCTTCTTGAATAATTAGGCATGCTGGGTCTGCAGAGGTGCACTGAGATGTTTCAGATGCCCTTCAGACAGTTGAGGTTGCACTGTATTTAAATTTAAAGAAAATCCTTCTTTCCTTAACTGTGCTGATAAATATTCTTTAGGGTTTTTTTTTAACTGAATGAATTTAAAGAATTATTTCTTTTCTTCATTTATGCTTGTTTTCTTCTTGCATTTCACTTATTTTGGAGAATGAAAACAGACTAGTCAGTTTTGCTCTCTTCTCAGGTGAGAGCAAAGTTGCCAAGTTTAAATCCAAACATAAGTGTCTTTGTTCAATGATACTGCTATGGTTTGTCAAACATAAACTTTTATTTATAATTTATTCACAATCCTAAACTTTGGTTAAAAGTGTCTACTTTTAACTTTAATGCATATACATTTTGGTGATCTAAAAAAGGTAATGAAAAATGTCAGTGTTTTGTTGAAGCTTAGTTAAATATTTACTGCATATCTGATTACATGTGTGATGTCTAGTTGTATGTAGATAATTTCAGTATATAAACACTTTTAAAAAATTTTTTCAAGCATACTCATAGTTACTTCAGTATCTTGATTTAGTGCATGGATCTTTTGTCTCTAATTTTTTTTCAATGTACAGTTAAATTTAAGTATTTATCTTACAATAACTTTGACACTTCGATTTCCAATATTTTCTAACAGTGAAGCCTGTTTAATTTTCCACTGCATCATCCAGATGTTCCTGTTTGTTTATCATTCTTAAATTTAAGATTCACAATTTTTTGAGACTTAGTCTTTTCTCAGTTAGGTGTAATGATTAGAAGTAATTCTCCAATTAAGTTATACAGCAGAGGCAGGCCATGCAAGTAGGGATTGCTCTTTTCTTGCTAACATTACACTTTTATCAATTATCTTGCAGAGGACTAAAGAGGTTTTAACTTCTGATGTTGTTCCTAACACAAAGATCCAGTCCATCTCCAGAGGATTTAGAAAGAGAAAAAAAATTGGTATGTTTACTTTTGTCTATATATTACTTCTACATTTTGTGTAACATATCTTTCTAGTTGTGTATAATTACTAATTTTCTGGTAGTACTTACCAGCTTGGTTAGTGTGAGCAAATGGGTTTTTCTACAGGACCATACAAACTGAATTGAGCTGAAAATGACCCTTTTGTTCTTGCTGGGCCTGCTCTAGACACAAGCTGCATTGGTTTAATTAAAGATGTGATATTAAACAGGTCCAATTTTTTGTTTATACATTCTTATATGGGTTAAAATTTGGTTTACATTATATTTGCCTGACTCTGTAATTTAACAGTGATGCACTAATGTAAACCAGGCTTAAGAACAGTGTAAAAGAGTTTCCATGCACAAAGTTGTACCAGTTAAACTGACTTAGTTAAACTGGTGCAACTTCTGTGTGTTAAGTCTCTGTTCTCTTGCTGAAAAGTGCTTTCAACAGGAGATGTAGAAATCATAGAATATCAGGGTTGGAAGGGACCTCAGGAAGTCATCTAGTCCAACTCCCTGCTCAAAGCACGACCAGTCCCCAACTAAATCATCCCAGCCAAGGCTTTGTCAAGCCTGACCTTAAAAACCTCTAAGGAAGAAGATTCCACCACCTCCCTAGGTAAACCATTCCAGTGCTTCACCACCCTCCTAGTGAAAATTTTTTCCTAATATCCAACCTAAACCTCCCCCACCGCAACTTGAGACTATTACTCTTTGTTCTGTCATCTGCTACCACTGAGAACAGTCTAGATCTATCCTCTTTGGAACCCCCTTTCAGGTAGTTGAAAGTAGCCAGCAAATCTCCCCTCATTATTCTCTTCTGCAGATTAAATAATCCCAGTTCCCTCAACCTCTCCTCATAAATCATGTGCTCCAGCCCCCTAATCATTTTTGTTGCCCTCCGCTGGACTCTTTCCAATTTTTTCGCATCCTTCTTGTAGTGTGGGGCCCAAAACTGGATACAGTACTCCAGATGAGGCCTCACCAATGCCGAATAGAGGGGAATGATTACGTTCCTCAATCTGCTGGCAATGTTCCTACTTACACAGCCCAAAATGCTGTTAGCCTTCTTGGTAACACTGTTGATTTATATCCAGCTTCTCGTCCACTGTAACCCCAAGGTCCTTTTCTGCAGAACTGCTGCCTAGCCACTCAGTCCCTAGTCTGTAGCTGTGCATGAGATTCTTCCGTCCTAAGTGCAGGACTCTGCACTTGTCCTTGTTGAACCTCATCAGATTTCTTTTGGTCCAATCCTCTAAAATAGTAATTGTGTGTCTTTAAATTGTGCTCTCAAGGTCTCTACCAGTCCTATGATCATATGCTGTTATACCTATTGTAAAGCTATTGCTGAAACTGGATAAACGTACTGTGAAGGTTGTGGCAGTCATTTGTTCTGTTGTCTTGGCCACTTACATTGAGACACCTAAAAAAGTATCTGACTTTATAAAGAATCTTAGTGCTGCTATACAAACTGCTGTGCCACAGTGAAAGTGGTGGTAGAACGCTGAAGTGCTGAAGATTAGGAAAGGGAACAACCCTTGTGGCTCTGCTCCCTTCAGGCTTTTCGGGCTCCTATGACCTGATCAACCCACAATTTTTGTACCGATTTTCAAGTATTTGTTAGGGATATGGTAAAAAATAAAGTTAGATTGTTATAGCCCCTAATGTGGATGCAGTTATATACCATTATAAAGGTGCCTTATGCTGATACAGTTTATTCTCCTAAATTTACAGGAGTTAGCCATACCACTATAAGCACATTGAAACCACGATAGATAGTGGTACAATCCTGGTATAAAACTGGCATAGTTAAAGCAGGATAAAAATTATGTTTAGACAAGCCCTAAGTGTGGGTCGAGGAGAAGGGAAGCTGTTGGAAGGGAGAAGCATTTGTAGATGAAGTAGATCATGAAGAGGGAAGAGGAAACTGAGGCAGACACTTGACATATAGAGGAAAGAAGGACATTTACATAACACATATGGTGAACGGCATAGGGGAAATGAGAGAGTGGATAAACACACAGAAAATTCACAAGACTAAAACCCAGTGTAGGAGGAATGAGTGCACACAAAAGTAAAGGCACAATTAAAATACGTAAGACTTGAATTCAGGAGACAATAAAGGGAGAAACTGTGGAGAAACATACAAAGGGGGATAACATAGGAGACAATCATACAGAACATATAAAGAACGAATACTTTTTTCTCCCCCATTCACTACTGCAGTGGGTTCCAGTTTTTTGTGCTGGGAAAGGGAGAGGAATAAGCACACCTATTCTTTCCTTCATGACTAGTATCTTGTGTTTTATTTTAAAATTCAGGTCACCTAACAGTCATAACATACATTACAAACACCAAATTGATAACTCTCACTTTGCTACAACTGTTTTGGTTCTTGAGAAATGTTTGGGGAAACTGTTGTAGTTTGGCTGGTTTTGGTTTTTCTTAATTTAAGATTCTAAATTTCACTTACTTATTGAGGTACTTTAATCACTAAGGCTTGGTCTACACTAAACCCCCAAATCGAACTAAGTACCTTAGTTCGAACTTACCTCAGTCCACACGTGGCAGGCAGGCTCCCCCGTCGACTCCGCGGTACTCCTCTCGCCGAGCTGGAGTACCACAGTCGATGGCGAGCACTTCCGGGTTCGACTTATCGCGTCCAGACAAGACGCGATAAGTCGAACCCAGAAGTTCGATTGCCAGCCGCCGAACTAGCGGCTGGGTATAGACGTACCCTTAGTATGTTTTTGGCCCTTTGCTCCAGCATTTGGGATTTTCTTATTTAAAAGAGGTACCTAGTCCCTGCACCAAGAGATTAATATATTAAATATTAAAGTGTAGATATGTAAAACCAGAACAATCCCAACAATTTTTTATTTGTTGCTCTTTAGATAAAGGCTGGGAATGGTATGTTTGTGAAGGTTTTCAGTACATACTCAAGAAGCAAGCTGAAGCTCTGCAAACTTTAGGAGTGTGTCCACAGATGAAGGTATGTTGATCTGAGCATAAGGTTTTGTATTAGTACATATAGTCTTTATGATTTTTACTTAAAGAATATAATTATTTTAAGGTAGACAGAATAATTTGCTCTTAAAAACTGACAGGAAATGGGCCAATAGATGAGGGGCCGAGAAAGAGAACCTCTGAAAATAAAATTTACCAGGAACAGTAAAAGTAATTTATAATTTTATAAACAAGGTTTTCGTGAAAGCTGGCTCAGAACATTTTTCAAGATTCTTGAATTGTAAAGTCACAATTTGTTTTTTCAGACACATGATTTTATAAGATATAGACTAATCATTCATTATTATGCTTATCAGGATGAAATTCTATGCAATTTCTGGAGACGTTACCTTCAGAAGAGCAAACAGGCATATTGCACCACACCAGCTAGTTATACTAGCAAAGCATTATCTGTAAGTGAAGTTCATAGCTGATAAGCAAATTATTTTGCATTTATCTTTTAAAATGTTGTTTTTGTTATTCAAGCCATGCATACAACTTGCTCATTTTAATGAAGCCCATTTTCTAAATATATTTTGCCATTTTAAGAAAATATCTGTTGTGCTGATGGAAAATTGTTCATTTTTAATATCTTTGCTATTGTGTAGCCAGCCAGCAGATGGAGCACAAATTACAATGCACTATATTTCTAGAGCTGTGTTGACGCTGACATAATCCACAAATGATGGCATAGAAACAAATATGTTATGGGTATGTTACGCTTCAATACAACACCTGAGGCTGGCCCATGTCAGCTGACTTGGGCTCGGGCTACAGGGCTGCTTAATTGAGATGTAGATATTCAGACTCGGGGTGGAACACAGGCTCTGGCACCTTCCCCTCTCATGGGAGTTAGCAGACCCTGGATTTGTTAACGTATGGCTTAAACATCTACTCTCATTTGTAACCCCAGATTCGGAATTGTTGAATCCTGGGTCACCACCTGTGACCTCCAGTGTCTACACTGCATTGTGCAGCTCTGAGTCCAACTACCCATATCCCAGACTTTCTAGTGCCCTGTCAAAATGCCTGCTCTAACCCTTTGTTCCTGGTGCAGTGTGGGAAAACTTGACTGTCCACCACACTTGACTATCCAGAGGACAAAGAAAGTTATCCTGTGGGGTGATTTTGGCAGACTCACAGAGCACGAGTCCAGTGGTGCTGCGTCTACACTGCAGAGCAATAGGGCTTGAACCCTGGGTCTGGGCTTGACTCAGGCTCAGACCCTCCATCCCTGTAGGGTCTTGAGACCATGGGTCCAAGCTCTGGGTTGACACAATTTGTGTGTTGATGGAAGGGGGTTAGGCTTGAGCCTGAGTTTGACCCCTGGGCTTACACTGTGGTGTAGACATACCCTAAAGGGCTATCTTGGCTTGTGATCCATAGGCGAGACTATTTGCAGATGTGAATCCTGGTGGTCATGCAAGTATTTTGTGTGGAGAGTGGTTCTTTTTGGACCTATCTTTGAACCTCTCTTTGGAAGAGCCATTCCTGTGGAGTTATCTGATCTCACACAGGTTATAGAGCTAGTCAAAAAATTATTTAGTTCTAGAATTTTCCAATCGGCTCCAAATCTAACAGTCTTCCCCCTTCTCAAATTGCATATTTCATGAATATTTATGATTCTGTGTATTGGATACCTCCTGGGTAGTATGGCAGGTTGGGATGGCTACCTAATCATTGGAATTATTTTGTTCTGACAAACACACTGTTAAAATGAGGAAGAGCTTTTTGAAAGGGTGGTTTCTAATGCTATGAATTTACATGATTAAAAGCAAAAATATTCTCGGTATGACTTGCTTTAGCTTACACATAGACTGTCAATCACATGTTTGCTAACTGAGACATTATTGAGCTTTTACAGGTCAAACTTGCGTTAGAACTAACATGGGATAAAACTGTAACTTATTTAAAAAAACAGATATCTGACATCAGTACAGATGTGGATAGTGAACCAGAGAGAATAAGTATTCATGGCTTGTCATCTTTCTCTGAAAGTGATGGAGATTTACAGACAGAAAGCAGCTTTGGACATGTTTCTTCCATTGGTAATGCCTCAGGTAGGAGCAGATATAATTTGAAGTCACTGTTCTATATTGTTAGGATGCATTTTAAAAATGACTGTTTGTTTAGTACTAATCAGAAGTCTTTGTTGCTTATATAGAGGTAGAAAATGTAGATGGAGGATTTCCTTCTTATTTATCAACAGTGTACTAGTCATATAAATAGTCACGGTCCTTCTCCAAGGAGTTAAAGGCTAGACAGACACGTGAAACATGAGGGTCGCTGAAAAAAGTTCTATTTTTTCTTGGGGGTGGGTGGGGGGAGTTGTTTGGTTTTGTTTAGGGGGGTGATGGTGGTGGTTGTGGACAGGGTTAAACTTTACCTGATGACTGCTACTCAGGGTAGAAAAATAATGAGCCAGCATGCCCCTCAGAACCATGCCTTCAAAAGCACTGCAATTTTAAGGCAGTAACATATGTGTAGTTAGTGACAATTTTGTCACTCATATCTCTATTAAGTTTTCAAAAATATAGTTTATTGTGTGTCTTACTTCTCTGTTAAGTATCAGAGGGGTAGCCGTGCTAGTCTGAATCTGTAAAAAGCAACAGAGGGTCCTGTGGCACCTTTAAGACTAACAGAAGTATTGGGAGCATAAGCTTTCGTGGGTAAGAACCTCACTTCTTCAGATGCAAGACTTCTGTGTTATCTTCTTTCAATTTCTGGCTGTAGTTAACTTTTTCTTTCCTTTAGGCAAAGAATGTGTTGTCTTCAGTGGTTTTTTTTTTTTTTTTAATCTCTTCCATTTTTTCCCCTACGTTATGCTCTCTGGTTTCTCTTCTATATTTTCTGTCTGTATGTTTTTCTCCCCCCATAACTCCTCTCTACCATAATTCAGTTTTTTAACTTCCCATCAATCTCTCCTGTCCACTCACAGACTTGGAAATTTTACTAGACGCTTACTAGCCATTGTACTAACCCTTCTAACTAAAACCCAATACAAAATTGGAGGGGCAGGAGCACTGTCTGGATAGAAGCCAGGAATACCACAATATCTGTTGTTGGACATAAAAGCATCTAAGTAGATTTGAACTTTTACGTCAACTTCAATCTTGTCCATAACCTATTTTCACGAATCTCTTTGTTTGCATCTCCTTTTGCTTCCCCGGTGCCACCTCTATTTTGCCCTATGTCAGATGCTGCTGCCATGTTTGTCTTGCTCCTGTTCGCATTTTTTCTCCCTTTACGCAGCCTCATATGCCTGGAATCTCATCATTCTTTCCTGTGCTCTTCCATTTGGTCTTCTATTAAAATGCAGCTCTTCTGAAACCTATAAACTCTAGTTTTCCCTTCAGTGAAGAACATCAAGAATAACAAAATTATAAAAGAAAAAAATCCAAACAAAAATAATGGAAACAGTAAAACACACGCTTAGCTTTCCCATTCATTAACAACACGTGTTTTATCCCATTTCCCATCCTATGTCTTTACATTTTCTACTTAAGTAGCAGGGTCTTCAGAGCAGGGATTTTTGTCGTCTTCTATATTCACATAGCACACTGGCACTATACAAATAATAGGTAGGGCAAAACTTTTTAGTGAACATTTACTGTTATAAATGTTCCAACACAGGTTGCTTTACAATTCACATTGTCTGTAAAGCTTCTTCCTTCCTTAGTTCCTTCTTCCATTTAGGACGGTTCCTTTCTGCAGTAACATTTATCTTTTATAGCAGTTGTAGAGTAACAGATATAATTTTGAGGAAGGCAAGTAATTACCAGATCCTTCCTATACTCCTGGGGGAATTCTGCACCACTGTGCATGTGCAGAATTTGTGTTCCCTGCAGAAAATTGACTTTCTGGTGGGGAAGCAAAGGGAAGCCACAAGAGTGGTCATGCGACCCTCCCCAGCAGTATGTTTCGGATACCCAGGGCAGCTGGCAGAGAGGTAAATCACTGTGGGGTAGGGACAGGACTGGTGAAGACCCAACTGATGGCTACTACCGTGTGCCGGGCTCAGCTGCTCGTCCTGGCTGGGCTTGGGAGGGCGGGACTTCCTCTTCCCCTGCACGGCATCAGGGGCTGTCAGACTCATCCCCAGATTTTTCCCGTGCATCCAGACCCCCCTCATACCCAGATGCTCCCGCCAAACCTCACCCCCATCGACTCAGGACACTCCCTCTCCCCCCGATGAGCTTCACTCCCCCTGCAGCTGGACCATGCCATCGAGCCACCCGGATCCCCACTCCACTGAGCTCCAACCAGCTTCATCTGGATCCCCACTCCCCCAGCATCTGGGACCCCCCTGCAGAGTCCCATTACCATTGCACCTGGAACCCCCCAACAAGCCCCTGTGCATCCAGACCCCCTCCCACCTCACACACACAGATCCCACACTGAGCCGCCTGCACCCAGATTGCCCCACACAGAACCATCTCAACCCGCACCTGGATCTCTCCACACTTGGATCCTGCCTTGCTGAGCCTGCCTGCCACACCTGGTGCACCTGGCACAGAGGGGCAGGCCCGGTCCTTGCGCTGCGTCAGGGTTGGGTGCAGCCTAACCACTGAGTCTGTATACCGGGGAGAAGCTGCACAGTGATCTCCCACCTCTGTGCAGCTAGTGGCCTCTGCTCCCCAATGCCATGCTGGAGCCTCCACATTTATTTGACTAATAAAATTTGCAGAATTTTGCAGAATTTTTATTTTTTTGGTGCCGAATGCCCTCGGGAGTATTCCTAGCTTATCATTGTTTCACACTGTGGATTACAAAAATGGAGTCCAGATTTTTTTAAGTGATCGCACCTGTTTTTATAAAAGTACTTTAAAAGTCAATACTGTTGAATTCAGCAACATAAAATTACTGGTGCGTTTTGGTTAGCTGTGTCTAAGAGATCATATGTACAGAGTAGCTGTCATTTGTATAATGAAAGTTAGTCCAAATGAGCAGTATTGCATTTTTTTCTATGCATTGGCTACTCATAAATTGTGTATAATTACATTTTTTCTGTGCTGTTTCATTGAATTATTGATGGTTTGCTGAGGGGGATTTGGTACCCTTTTAAAATGCTTTTCTAATTAATAAACATTTTATCTTTGTTATGTTTATCTGGGGATAATAGCTCATTATTCAGCAAGCTGATAGGCTAACATTCCATTTGGTGTAGTCTAGTCGTTGTTTGAGAAGCCTATTAAATTCTTAAGTTGTTGTTATGATGTTTAATTGTATGTTGTGTCAGGTTTAGTGCTGACTGAGCAATGTGCCCTTTATAACCTGGAACAAATGAAAGGAAAGCTGCTATGTCACCAAGACAGCTACAAATAGAACAAGAGGATTATTTTTAATTAAGCCATATATAAAGTTAGCAATGAAGTTTCAACCACGAGGCCTCCTTTAGACACAGCTTATACATATAAAAGGTGAAATTGATGATTGAAAGGATTACCTGACATTCATACTTTTGTTCTGTAACTCGCATGCACACAATAGATGTTCTAGGATAGCTTTTGTGTTGACTTCGCCATTTTTACCAGACATGCACTGGGGAATCAGTTCCGTGATAACTCTATTTTAAATGTCTTTGCGGCATCTTTAATGCCTGAGATAAAAATGTAATTCTCTTTATGAGGGCACTTCTGAGAGCCAAGAATTGCTGAGTTCTAATCCCCAACTCTGACACATTCAGCTTTGGCGAATCACTTATCCTTTCTTCCTTGATATCCCATGTGTAAAATTAGGATAATACTTGTACCTACCTCATGGGATGTTGTGAGGGATTAGTCAGTGTTGGTAATGTGCTGTATAAGAATTAAGTATTAGCACCTTTCTAGAGAGCCAAGTTTAAACATGGTTATCACTAGAATGGTGCTTTCAGGTTTAACATTTTTGTATAGACTGAGGTGACGCACACAGTTTTTCTGGTGTGCCAGTGGGAATTTCCCCTAGAGAATGGCCATACTGGGTCAGACCAAAGGTCAATCTAGCCCAGTATTCTGTCTTCTGACAGTAGCCAATGTCAGGTGCTTCAAAGGGAATGAACAGAACAGGTAATCATCAAGTGATCCATTCCATAACCCATTCCCAGCTCCTCAAATATTTGTTACTTACCCTGATCTCTTATTAGCGAGTCTGTGGAGCTACATTGGCACTGGTTCTCAGCCAGCTTGTCTTCTTGTGTTGCAGTAAGAGGTACTTTGAGAGTTAAGCCATTTAGAACACTAACGCCAAAGCTTTGATTTGAAACCGTAATGGCTAAACACAGCTTGTTGGATGATCAATTTCTCTTGTTCTCTGCATATTTACATGTTCAGTGTAGCATATTTTGTCTATAAAGTTATTTTATATGTAATTTTTTTTTCTTATCAGCAAGAGAAACCACATCTATCTGCTCCGGATCGGTAGATGGTGGCTCATATTTACTTAAGAGGAAAAAAGGGAACTTGAGGATGTCTATGCCAATGACACTTTCATTCTGCTATATTGCATTACTCTGGCTGAGAGAACCAGTGACATTATCAGATCTCTTAAGGTATGAATAGTCTCTGTGAAATATTTGCTGCTGTTGTAAGTAATGTTTTTTTAATTTGGGTTGCTTGCTTGTTAACTAGTTGAATTATAGGTAGAGCTGATAGTGATCCGATATTTTGTTTGCCTCACACTTTCCATGATAGAAGATTCTTGCAACCATTTTTTGAGAGTCTCTAATAGCTCTGTTGTTTGCAGCAAGTGTTTGAAATTTGTCAGGGAGAAAGTCCTAGTGTTAGAGAAGTGCCTTTTCTTTGTCCCATGAAATTATTTTCAGATTTAGTTGAGTTGTAAATAGATATATATTGCAGTTTCACTTCTCTCATTTGTATTCCTGAGGAGAATGTTGATAGCCTGCCTAATAACTGAACGAATACTCTAAAGATCCAGGTTTGTGGTACTGCCAGAACATCAGCAGCAATACAAACCATAAATCTGGCATTTTCTAGCTTTCATTTTCTTGACCTAAATAATTGTCTTTTTAACACATTTTTGTATGCAATAAAGTATAGGCATAGACTCAATGACAGACCAAATTGAGAAAAAAAATATGCCCAGAAATTGTGCGAATATTCAGGCTTGCCATTTTAGTTCTTTGTAGGTAGTTCATGAATATTTAAAACAATAGAATAATAGTCGTGCTAAATGCTCCACCTTTTTTTTGTGTGTGTGTGTGGTTTTCCCGTAAAGTGGTAGTCAGCTGACTACTGCTCCTCCCCTGTGATTCGTGCTTGGGCACCACATCAGGCAACCAGACAATTTCTAAGGGATTTATATTACAGCACCAAAAATATTCTTATTGCTATTTGGTGCATTCAGTACATAACCTTGCAATTAACTCATCTTAAAGGGACACTGTGGTTAAAAATAACATTTTTAAAATGTTCCTACATATGTTTCAAATAGCAATATTTGAAAACTAACATTCAATGTGCTGTTTATTTTTTGTATTCATCTCAACAAGTAAGACTACAGTTTTAACATTGTAGACTTCACCTGGCTGTAGAATAATACTGTAATGCAATCCAAACCTGGCTAAATCTAGCTATGTTGGCAAGACCAAAATTGTAACCAGTTTGTTGTACTTCTGTTTTGTGGCCTTGGCATATTGTTTTTTTCATATTATACATAAGACCTAGGGCTTATCCACACTTGGATTACCATATTTAAAAGGACAGAGACTATAAGCCCCATCTCTGTTTTTGCAATAGAAAAGTGTTTGAAACCTTGTTTAAACATAGTTTATTCTAAATTCTAAACAACACTTCATAAAATGAGTGTGGACGTGCCAAAAGATGTTAGAACTGCTTTTAAAAAATATTCTCGAACATGGGCTCTTTGGGTAGGTGTCATACGAAAATTGGATGTTTTCCCACACAATGTTTACCTTCATTGTAGTATTTGTGATATTCTCTATATTTAGAATGGAGAACATGTCACTTAGATTAACTGCTGTGAGTGATAACTAAGGCTGCTTGGTCGCAGAAGTCATGGATTCTGTGACTTTTCATGACCTCTGTGACTTCTGCAGTGGCTGGTGTGGCTGACTTCAGGGCCAGCTGCTCAGGCGCTCCACAGCCAGCTGCACTGGCTGCTGCTGGAGCGACCTGGGGCTAGCTGCTCCGGTGGTACCTGGGGCTAGCTACACTGGCTGCTGCTCGGGAAGCCTGGGGCCAGATGGCTCCAGGGACTGCCCAAGCAGCAGTCCTGGGGGAGATCCCGGGGAGCACCCGTTCAGCGGTCCCCAAGCAGCTGGCTCCAGGGACCACTGGAAGAGCGGCTGGTGTGGCTGGCTCAGGGAGTGCCCAAGCAGCAGTCCTGGGTGTGCCCTGGGGACTGCCCAAGCAGCAGGGGTCCCAGGGTGGCTGGAGCAGGGGCCCCAGAAGTAGAGATTTAGTCAGGGATATTTTTGGTAAAAGTCATGGACATGTCGTGGGCCATGAATTGTTATTTATTGCCCGTGACCTGTCCATGACTTTTACCAAAAATACCTGTGACTAAATCATAGCCTTAGTTGATAAGTGTCCAACTTTGTAATGGGTCCTTTATACTAGGGCTATGAGGGTTCTTTAAAAACAGTTGTAACAGGTAGAACCATGTTTAGTGAGTACTGTGTTTAAAGTGTATCAAAATACATCTTGCCCCAGGCAAATATAGACTGGTCCTGTAGTGCAGTTGTCTAACACAGTTCTCCAGGGGTCGGGGAGGAGAGGGGATTTTATTGTCCATATTGGTTTTGAAAACTGCATCATTCCGATCCCAGTGTAGACTGGACATTTCAGTTATATAATTAATTCCTTATTTGTGAATCAGTGATGTCAAATTGATGGAAGAGTGCACAGAATTTCAGAATAAAAAGTACTAGGCAAGATAACTTTCTAAAATCACATTAAAACTGTTACAAATGTTGCAATCATTCTATTTATTTAATGTATCTTCATTTTAAAATAACTTTGAATCTAGTATTTCTAGAATAATTCAGCATAAATTTATACTGTAGTTCTAACTATACTATGAATTTAAATTCCAGATCTCAAAGAAATGGTCATAGAGTGCAGTCATAGGGAGTGATTGACATTCACTTACAGTAGTTCTTCTTAAATGGAATGTTGATAAATAGCAAGTAATATACAACAAGTAGCTTCTTTTCTATGACTTAAATCTTCTTGAGGAATGCCTGTTTAGTAATTTCTCTAACTTTGTTTTTACTTATAAAAGTGAGTTGAAGGAAGGGATATTCTGTCTCTGCCCTCTAGTATGTGGTGTTTCTTTTACTTCCTTGACACTGTCTGCCAGGGCCTAAACAAAGAGAAGTACTGCATGTTTGTTCAGTGAAATTTTGCAAACAGGCACTGACTTTTTAGGAATATGTCATCTCAGTATTGGGCCATCCAAGTTCCTGGTGTCCTTTTCTAAAATCAACATTGCATTTTCTGTTACAACAGTGACTTCTTTCATTTTTCTTTTTTTTAAACCACTGCTCTTTACTGTTTTTGTTCTTGCTTATTGAATTAAGGTAACTGCCCAGATATCTAGGTATAAGCCTCTCTCCCCCCCCTCCCCACCTGACCAGCATAAGTTACATTGACAGAAGCGCTGGTGTGGACAGTGCTATGTTGGCGGGAGATGCTCTCCTGCCGACATAGCTACCGCTGCTTGTTGGGGGAGGTTTAATTATGTAGACGGGAGAGCTCTCTCCTGTCGGCATAGATCAGCTACATGAGAGGTCTTGCAGTGGCGCAGCTGCATCGGTACAGCTGTGTTGCTGTAAGGTCTCTAGTGTAGAAATAGCCTAAGCGTGTGATCCTTGTGACTTAGTACTTGGTACTGGTGTATTTTAAAAATAAACCAAAAAATCTTCCCTAACTCTACAGTCAAAACCTATGCTGTATCTGAGTATGTCTTAAACCTCCTGCAGGAAATTTAATTTTCTTGTTTTTCTCTTTGTAATAAACACATTTTGCAACATTCATACCAACCAGAGTATCACTTCCTACCAGGAATCCTATTTTAAAAATCCTGGGATTTTAAAAAAAGTGTAGTGAATTTAGCGTTCATGAAACCTGTTGGTTTGATAACTTTCTAGGCTGAGGCCTGCTGTTTAGCCTCATCATGGGTAGTATAAAGTTTCCACTAATGTGCCTTAATTCCGACCTGGAGCGGCCACCTCTTATAGTGAGGTTAATTCAGTCTCCCTCTCAATTCAAAACTTGGTTTGTTTGCTGATAATGTCCAGCTGGGTGCCAGATATTGGTAAGTGTTATGGTGTTTTTTGTGATTTAAACAGCTGCCTACTAAGAGCTAGACCACAACTAATTTCATGTGAGCTATTGAATAGCCAGCAGATGACACTATTGAGATGGGCTGGATTTGAACCTGTGATCTCTATGTGAAAAAGCCCATGTTATTACCACTCTCTCCTCCCCTCATTTCCCCCCCACCATATTTTTTGAAAAATTAAAAATCCGAAGTGTGTTTAGACATTTATCTAAAATAAATGCATTTTATATATTGATAAAATACATAATTGTATGGTTTTCTGATTTAGTTACATATAAGCTAACAGTTCTATGACCCTGATTGCACGAGCTCTGCATACTTGCTGTGGAAATATTAAACTCTTCTTGCATGTTTAGTTAAGTATGTAATGGATTTGGGGAGCAAAATGCTATAGCCCTATAACAGTGTTATCATAAAAGTGTACTTACTGTCTTCTTAAGAGCATAGCCCAATATTGAAAATATTTTAATTAAATTATTCTACCTATTCGTAAGAATTGACTGTATAAAGAATGTGCAGGGAAAGCTGGATATAAACATGTCTGTAGTAAACTCAGTGCCCTAACTTTATCTAAGAGTCACATCTGAGCTTGAATTTTAATATTCTAGCTCTCATGTTAAAGAACAGGCAGCTTTAAGTGCCATTTAAAAAAAAAGTACATGATGCTTTAAACTAAATGTTGATTTGACTTAAACTCTTTTTTTATTTAGGTTTGTTATAGATGGTCACATTCCTTACTTGAATGCTTTTCAGTATTTTCCAGAGGAGATGAAATTGTATGGAGTTGATCTCAAGATCTTTCGTGTAGAGGTGACTTTTATCCTTTTATTTTTATTTAATAAGCTACATATCTTATGGTATATTGTACTCCTGGGTTATGGTACTGACAATTTGAGTGAATCTACCTTTGTTGTGATATTATTTTGCTTCCTGGTAGTCATGCAGGAGCCAGTGAGCAAATTATTCTGATTACTTTCATATTTAAATTAGAATAATTAGGTTGATAACTTGATAAGTACTGAACAGGTTTTTCTCATAGATTCCAGGGCCAGGAAGGACCATTGTGATCATCTAGTCTGCCCTCATAGAACATAGGCTATAGAACTTCTCCCAAAATAATTCCTAGAATATATCTTTTAGAAAAATGTCTGATCTTGATTTAAAAACTGTCAGTGATGGAAAGTCCACCACGACCCTTGGTAAATTGTCCCAATGATTAATTACCGTCAAGTGTTTGTTTGTATTATGTTTGCTTATCTCTTCGGAAATACAGAAACATAAATAGAATTTAGGCTCTTTTTCCCATAAAGGCAAAATATCCTTTGAATACTCAGTTGAAATCTCCCTCTTTTTGGAAGCAAGTTCTATCAGTTTATAGTATGATGTGTTCTTGCTATATTTATTGGATTTTTTTCTTTTTTAGTGTTTCGTGTAACAATGTAAATTTTGCTAAAGAGATCACGTTAATATGTTCTGTCCATATGAAAATAGTCTCCCTGCTGCTCGTACTTAGCTGCCTTTCCCTTTGGCCCACTTTGTAGAACATCTAAAGCACTTACTGCCTCGTACCCCTTCTAGCTATGGGATTCTCTCTTTGAGGGCACTGCACAGTCAGATCCTCTTCTGCCTGATGAGAATTAGAGAAATTAGTGGCTTCTGCGTGTGTGGTTTCATTTCCTCCTCCCTTTCCCCCGGGAAGGAGAACTTGACAACATCCTGTACCTGACCATTGATGCCCTACCAAGGAAGGCATTACAAGAGCTGACTGGAAACAAGAATTATGTTTCATGAAAAATTTTGAGGATTCAGAATTTTCATTCCACCTAGAAAGAAAACCGATCTTTTGACTTTCCCCAAAAAACGAGGGAGGGAAGGAGAGAGACCAGAATACCCCAGAATGTCCAATAACCTGTTGGCTAAGGCACTTGCGTGGAACATGGAAGACCCAGGTTCAAGCCCCTGCTCTGCCTGATTCAAGAAATATGTTAGCCAGGCAGTCAGATTGCACAGATTATGCTCTGAGGAAAAAGTCTGGGGTGCACATTTTAACACACTTAAAACCACGGTCACCAAACAAGAACACTTCACCAGAGAAGTAGACTGCATCATTGAACAGGCCACCCAAATACCCTGTATTGAAGCAGGTTCTCTCAGGAAAAAGCCCTTTGATCACACACTCCTAGTCCATAGACTCGTAGGACTGGTAGGGACCTCAAGAGGTTTTCTAGGCCAGTCCCCTGCACTCAAGGCAGGATGAGCCGACGATTCATTGTAATAAGAGCAAAAGCAAAAATGTGATTGTGGTCCATGCTCACAATTAAATGTGCACACTGCGTCGTAGCAAACAGATTAATGTATGGATGGCAACAACTCTGTGTAATGATATGCAAGCTTAACAGAAATTTGTCAAAATGCACAGCGACATCGGGGGACCTGATATATCTGGAGGAATCAGCTTTGCTAGTTATTCATTGCTTGTGGGTAAAGCTTCATGCCCCTCCCACCCCCCTCCAGTTTGAGAACCTCTGATCTAGACTATCCCTGACAGGTGTTTGTCTAACCTGCTCTTTAAAATCTCCAATGACAGAGATTCCATAACCTTCCCAGGCAATTTATTCTAGTGCTTAATTACCCTGACAGGAAGTTTTTCCTAATGTCTAATCTAAACGGCCCTTGCTGTAATTTAAGCCCATTGCTTCTTGTCCTATCCTCAGAGGTTCAAGAGAACAATGCTTCTCTCTCCTCCTTGTAACAACCTTTTATGTACAGTACTTGAAAACTGTTATTTTGTCCCCCCCTTAGTCTTCTCCAGATTAAACAAACCCATTTTTTCAATCTTCTCTAATAGATCATGTTTTCTAGACCTTTAATTGTTTTTGTTGCTCTTCTCTGGAATTTCTCCAATTTGTCCACGTCTTTCCTGAAATGTAGTGCCCAGAACTGAACACAATACTCCAGTTGAGGCCTAATCAGCGTGGAGTAGAGTGGAAGAATTACTTATTGTGTCTTGCTTACAACACTCCTGCTAATACATCCCAGAATGGTGTTTGCTTTTTTTTTTTTTTTTAACAACACTGTTACACAGTTGACTCATATTTAACTTGTGATCCATTCTGACCTCCAGATCCTGTTGCACAGTATACCTTCCTAGGCAGTAATTTCCCATTTTGTATGTGTGCAACTGATTGCTCCTTCCTAAGTGGAATACTTTTACTCTTAAGTCACCTACCACCCCACACGAGAACTCCCATGGGGTATCATTAAACATTAACAGCCCATACACGATAGGGACCACATGCTGAAAGAAAGCTTTCCCAACCCCCGCTTCTGGCTTTCAAGCAACACCCTCCAACTTTGCCAAGCTCATCATGAGAAGCAAGGTCTCCCTACAGACCAGGACACGTCAACTCAAAGCAGCACCAGACCCTGCCAGAACAACAGATGCAAAACCTGCAAACATATCTCCACAGCTACGATGATCAATACCCCCACAACAAACCTTTCAAGATTCATGGGTCCTACACATGCATATCACAACATGTGGTATATCTCATCCAGTGCACTAAATGCCCCAATAACTGTGTGGGTGAAAACAAAATATCTTTATTCTCTCAAATGAACTCTCACAAAAAAATGATAAAAGTCAAAAACACTATGTCACCTGTGGACGAACAGGTTTCACAATGTAATAACTCCATATCTGACCTCTCAATCCTCATCCATTTAGGAAATCTGCACAGCATCTTCAAAAGACAAGTCTGGGAACTTAAATTCATCTCTCTGCTAGACACTAAAAATCATGGACTTAATAAAAACATTGGATTTATGGCTCATTTCAGCAATCTGTAACCCACTAACCCTCCTTTGTTGTATGACTGTAGATGTGTTAACTGCCTGCTTCACCTTGAATGTTCTGTTCTACCTTGTATTTAGTTGTGACACTCTGAGGGTATGTCTACTCTGCAATTAGACACATGTGGCTGGCTTATGCCAGCTGGCTCAGGCTACGGGGCTGTTTAATTGTGGTGTAGACATTTGGGCTCAGGCTGCAGCCTTTGCTCTAGGACCCTGTGAGATGGGAGGGTCCCGGAGACGTCCTTGAATGTCTGCATCACAGTTGAGCAGCCCTTTAGCCCAAGGGCCAGAGTCAGCTTGCAAGGGCCAGCCTTGGGTGTCTAATTGCAATGTAAACATACTCATAGTATCTTTTCCAGGCCTGAAGAAGAGCTCTGTGTAAGCTCGAAAGCTTGTTTCTTTCACTAACAGAAATTGGTCCAATACAAAATATTATCTCATCTACCTCGTCTCATTCATATTCGAAATAGGGCTGAGCTGCAAAATATCACCGAGTTTTCCAAAGTGTTGAGTGTTCAGAGGTCTGCCCTTGGATTTTGCATCTCTCTAATTCACTGTTTATAGTCAAAAGTACAGTTGAAAGATGGCTGTGGTGATTATGATCTGTGAATATTTTTCTTTCTTTACTTGTGACCACCTAATATCTTGATTGCTTAATAAAAATGGCTTGAGTTAAACAGATGCCACAAATATGCAGCAGAATCAATTCAGCATTGTTCAAACAAAGCTAAAAAGGTAAAAGCCGTTTTGTTTTATAAATCTGTCAAGTTTTAGTTGTTAAAGCAGTAGGAGTCTTTTATTTTCCCTGTGAGTGTTGGATGCAGAATAATTGCTAGTTAGCCTGAAGGAAAATATAAAATCAGAATTTCCCATGGATTATGAAGCGAGACTTACACAACAGTTTTGATAACTTCCTGCCATGCGTGACAGAAACAAGGATTGGACTTGTGGGCCTATATGTTAACCTTAAGGGCTCAGTTTTAGAAATTAGTACTTTATATCAAATCCTTATGGATTTCAAATAATCTGCGCTGGTTCATTATAAAATTTGTTAGATGATTGTCAGTAAATCTCCTTTTAGGATTAGGTTTACATTACCTAATTAATCCAAAGAGAAGTAATAGCTCTGCTACACACTCCTTCAAAAAATAGTTCAGTACATTCACAGCACTGAATCTACTTTATGGAAAACTACATTAATATGGCTAATAATGAAAAATGAATATTTTTTTAGTGTATTCTGGTCTTGTATTTAAACTGGTTGGTTTTTCTTTAGATTTTTTTTTTTAAGGATTTTTTGTGTGTGCACGCAATGCTTACAATAAGCACTTATTATAAATAGATTTTAAAAAATGTTTGAATGCAAAAGCATTTTGGGTTTCTAAAAATCATCCATTGTTATTGTTTTTCTTTCACTTCTTTAGCACACATTCCTTAGCTAGCCTTACAAAGATTAGTCTGTATTTAAGATAAATGGATTACTGTGTCCTAATAAAAGAAAATGATCACTGATGTTTCCAATTTTTTGGAAAAAAAAATTTGGAAAAATTTCTTTAATACATTAGTAAGGATGACTTAAGGTTTTTTAAGATGACAAAATATTTAACTATAAGTGTGGTTAAGCTCTGGCATAGGCTTCAAAAGGAGGTTGTGGAATCCCTGTCATTGGAGGTTTTTAAGAATAGGTTGGACAAACACCTGTCAGGGATGGTCTAGGTTTACTAGGTTCTGCTTCAGTTCAGGGGGCTGGACTTAATGACCTTGTGAGGTCCCTTTCAGCCCTATGTTTATATGGTTCTATAAAACAATATTGAACTACTGTTTTGAGGTCCAATCCCACAAAGATATGTATGCAAGTAGTGTCCTTGAAACAAATTAGAACCGTTCATGTGGCTAGCGATACTAATGTGCATAAGTCTTTGTAGTATCAGAGGAAGTCTACACTACAAAATTAAGTCTACTTAAGTTATGTCAACGTACAGCTACCACAGTAATTACATCATTTTTTTTTTTGTGTGCACACTACAGTCCTGTCAGCAGTGCGTTTCCTCAGTAGGAGCACTTCCCCCGATTTAACTGTCATTGTGAGGCAGTGACAGGCCGGAGCTCCAGGCTGTCAGCCACCAGGGGCTGACAGCTGGAACAGTCAATGCAGTGTCTATACTGACACTGCCTCAACCTAACTACATTGACCTAAGCGTTACGCCTTTTGCAGACGTTGAGTTATTAGGTCAGTGTAGTGGGTAACTTACATTGGTGGGAGCAATGTTGTAGTGTAGACACTTAGAGTTATGTCAACATAACCTGCATTACGTTGACCTAACTCTGTAGTGTAGACCAGGCCTCAGTCCCTTAAAGCCTGTTATTAAATAGAGCTCTGAGATGATCCCTTTAAGTCAGGTTTGAGGCACAGGGACAGCACTATGAGGCAGTTTGCTAATCCTGTTCTGTGGATTAGAGGACTAAATTTCCTAGCTCCTACTTCCTTCAGTCCACTATAACACTGCCTCTCCTCTTGGTGACTCAGTAAGGTGTCACTTTTCCCCCTCTGAGTCAATACTGAATCAATGCCCTAGCAAGGCGTCAGTTGGCATTGATTTGTTAGAGTTTGTGTCTTTTGGGGTATGTCTCTCTGCACAGTTATTTTGGGCTCTTGCTTGGCTGTTGCCCCTAGCCCCTCTCTTCTCCTCTCCCCTGTATTGTCCACATATAAAGCCATCTCACCCAAGTTTGGTGGTACTTTAAACTCAGGCTGGTTGGCTTCTCTGTGGGTATAGGCTAGAACTTGGGTGCTACTTTCACTCGGGCTGGTAACCAATGTACCTTGCAGGAATGTTGATAATCCTCCAATGCCTTCCCAAAATTCCACCTGTTCCCAGAAGGACAGACAAATTGTCCTACAATTCACTGGGGGAAAGTATCCTAGAGCAGCTTAGCTTAGTGCAGCACACAGAACCATGGGATATGCCCCCAGAAAGCCTATTGATGCACTTGGGTGAGCGCAGCATCAGTGAGGCCATAGTAACTTGGCTGTGTCTTTGCAGTATGCTTGCACCTGCATGCTGTTAAGCAACTACCATGTTTCACCTAAAAAATGAGTGCATTTCAGTAATTGACTGTGATTTCTGTATATGTAGTTTATTTGGGATCTTTTGAAATCAAGGATTCTATATAAATGTATTATTTCCTCAACTTCAATAGCAGAAAAATTAGAAGCTGCTTAACATTCACTGTTTGGGTAAGCTGTGAAAGTTTATAAACTAGACAGTATTTCTTTAGTTATAGGTGTGGATTTATTCTTCCTAATTATAGTACTTTTCTAGGAGGGGCTGATGAAATGAATCACTCAGTTTTAGAACTGTACTTACCTACCTCGTTCCGCCTACTTAAAGAAGAGTAAAATTCCTTTTTATTTCTGGTGTTCTGTATCTTGCATCAGGCCACTCTGTTGAAATTCTTACCTTCAGTTTGATTGAAATAATTTAGCTAAGTGACACAGATGTAGTCTAGGTTTTGAAATATGTCCCTAAAATGAACACACGAACATGCTAAACCATTTCCTCATCTCTTTGGAGTTTTTAATATGTAAGAAGTTCCCCTATTTTTAATTTTGACTTGTAAACCCAATGAGTATTTTACTAGTGCTTGCATATGTCATTTGCTATTACTTTACTTCATAAAATAGCTTGGGTTGAAGATCTGAATTTCCCATTTTTCTGAGTAAAATTGTAACGCATTGGTCAGAGAGCATGTGCGTCCATGTCTGTCCATCCCCTCCTGTTCCCAGATGGGGTGTGAGTTTGTTAGCTTGTGCTGTAAAGACTCAAGCATTTCAGCTATGGAAGTCCCCAGTTCAAACCTTAAGTGATGGCCAAGATGGTGACTGTTAGATATGCACATGTTGAGACCATAAAGCTTCATCATCAACCAGATCTCTGTTATATCCAATTTCCATAAAAATATTTAAGTATTCATGATATTTAGTTTCCTCCATTTCCTGGTTTGTCAGGTCAGAAGTAAGAAAACAAGTCCTTTAAAGTGTGGTTCTGCTCTGAGAAGTGGCACTGCAAAAAATGTTATGGTCATGGTAACCTGTACATCTCAAAAAGAACAGGAGTACTTGTGGCACCTTAGAGACTAACAAATTTATTAGAGCATAAGCTTTCGTGGACTACAGCCCACTTCTTCGGATGCATACAGTCTGTACTGTATGCATCCGAAGAAGTGGGCTGTAGTCCACGAAAGCTTATGCTCTAATAAATTTGTTAGTCTCTAAGGTGCCACAAGTACTCCTGTTCTTTTTGCGGATACAGACTAACACGGCTGCTACTCTGAAACCTGTACATCTGTTATTCCATTTCTAAAGTATTCCGTTTGCAAGTTTAAATTTTTTTATTTGTTTTTAGACTGACAGCTGTGCAGACTTATTTTGAGATCTGAGAGTCAAGCTGAGTTTTTTACTGTACTTGCATCATCTTCACTAATAAAGGTTCTACAGGCGTTAAGTGACACCTGTAAATTCCCTTGCTTTGAATGGCTTTCCACATGTGTAATTGATCAAATTTAGTACACAAGCCTGCTGCACAAAAAGGAATAGAATTAAAATTCTCTGAGCTGTGGTGACTCTGCACAAGTAATCAAAAGTAAAAGCAGAAAAAATATGCATTTGTAAATAGCATAAACAGATGTAAAGGTATATACACATAAAATCAGGTCTGAATACGGCGTCGCTTTTGCAGGTAAAACAGTAATTTAAAAATATGGCACCTGTAACCCATCATTTCTTCCAGCTCATGATTAAGGGGCAGATTAAAATTAAATTATTTTCCTTATTCTTCTCTCTCCCTTCTCTTCTTTTGTTCTTTTCATTCTTCTTTCCTTTGCAGATGTAAATGCTCAATTACTGGGCCCCAATCAGCAGGAATGGATCTTGAAAGAGAAGCCCATCACCCAGTTCCCTTGCAAAACTCCTTGCTCCACTGTATTCACATTAAACTGCTTGGCTTACCAAGCTCTGCAAGTAACCTAAGAAGGGTGGAACAGGGCAGCAGCAGCTTCCCTTTCAAACTCTGATCCTGCCAAACAGTAGATTTGTAGTTGTCTTGAACATCTACTCAGATTGCTCTTGCTGATACAGCTTCAGGGTTAGAAGGAAGAGTAGGAAGAAAGGAGAATTGGAGTGGAATGGGGAAAGAGGGTTTAAACAGGAATTCAGATACAAACAATGTTATGTCTTCTATATGGAATATTTTTTGGCAATTACTATTACACTAGAAGGTTTTCATTTGGTTTCTTTTTTAACAAATCATTTTATGAAGATTCATTGACAAACAACTAATTGTTCTAACACGGGAAGGAGTGTGGTTTTTTCTGCTAGTTTTGTGCCGCAGTGCACTCCAGAAGTGCATATGTTGATAGGTGAACAGGCACAAACTATTGAATGATGTTTGCTTACATGTTCCTTGGTTTTTAGTTACTCAATTTTATTCTGTTGGCATGCCCTGTTATCATATCTGATATGCCCAGAAAATGGAGATTCCTTCTGACCAAAGATTTAGTGGGAAAAGATTTCCAGAAAATTTCTGTTTTGGGAGAACCAAAGTAAAATTTTCAGCTTCTGGGTGAAAGTAAAATTGACAAAAAACTGTCCAGGTGGGCAACCTGGGAGCCATCACTTCAGATTTTCTGTCAGAAAATCAATTTTTCAGCAACATTGAAATTTTCCTATGGAAAAAGTTTAATTTTGTGAAACAGGCATTTGCTGTTTGGAAAATAATGATAGTGGAAATTTCCTGACCAGCTCTACTTGCCTGCTGCTCTTCTAGCTTTTAACCAATTGTATTTGGTAAGCAGGTACTTTACTGAATGATGCTAGGCATTACAGTGTCATTGTAAAATCAGTGGCTGGCTTCGTATCACTAATGTTTGATTTGTCCAGTTAAAAATGTACTGTAGTAAACAATATATTAGAATAATCATGCTCTTTAGTCTACTCCTTTTATGCTGAGTATCTTTGCTTGAGAATGTAGAACTGAGGACTCCTCTGAAAATATAGTACCTCAATTGGGTGTTTTATGCTCTGAAAGGCAGAGGAGGAGTATTCAGAGACTCTTGAATTATTCATTTATATATTTCATTTGTGTAATTCAAATTTAAAGTGTATTTAAGCATTGTTCTATCTCAAGCCTCTAGCTAAAACTTGTGCTGTCCTTTGGAAGACAGCGTTGTACAAGAACACATGATAACATATCAATCTTAAACAAAGAGCTCTGCTCGGCCTTACCTATGATAGGTGCTGCTGCTGCTCCTCCATAATGTTATTTAGCATAGCTGTTTGCAGCCCCGTTTTACTAAAGATGACTCAGAATTTGTTTGCTCTCAGTGTTAAAAGATTGAACAGTGAGAACACTTAAATCTAAAACTCTCACAACCACAAAATGGTTACATTAATCTTTTCCCCCCAAAAGGTATGCAGGTTGTATAAATTAGATCTAGGTTAATGTCATCCTTCTAGGATTTCAAGTGGATGTTATGATTTAACGTTTCTTCTCTTCAGATGTATCGTTTTAAAAAGTGTGTGGGTGGGTGGGTGGTGGGGAAGCCTAGGTTTCTTTACCATAGGCTAAAAGTGGCCCCATTAAAAATAGATGTATGTGAAATCTTTGCTTAAATATGTCTACGTTTTTGTTTTGGAGGAGTTGTTAGGACAGCTTGCTAGTGAATGTTCATCTCTTCAGCATGGCTCACCTTTTCATCTTGATTGCCAAGTCTCTTTCACATTGGTGAATAATGTTGTCATCCCAGCACCAGTGAAAGGAAGGAAAAATCACAAAAAATATGATGGGGAAAAATGCAGTAAAAGCAGAAGCTTAATAATGTTAGATTAAATTGATAGAGCATGTGGTAGCCACTCTGGAATAGAAGACATGACAAACAACGTTTTATGAATTATTCAATTTATTTCTCTCTAATATTCCAATTCTACTTTCACATTAAACAGATTATTTATCTGTGTATTTCCAGACTGTTTGAATCAGATTTCTGAGCATTGTCTTGTTCAGCTCTTACAGAAATTCAGGGCTTTGATTCATGGATAAGTTAAACTGATATAACTTACATACAAAAAAAACTACATTTAGAAGTTCTTTTGTTGGCAGAGGTAAGCACTTAAAAGTTAGGAAATGCCAGAATTGAGGTTTCCTTATAAGCTTAATTTGGTCCCCTTGTGTGTATGCATTATGATGCATACTTTAATTACATGATCACATACTGTTTTTAATATCGGACCCATTTTTAGTGCATAGCATGGATGGTGCTTGGAAAATGAAGCAGCTGTTTACTATTTATTTTTATCCTCATAATTCCAATGTGTGGCTCCATGCCTTATTTACTGCATGCCATCCAACCCCTGCACTGACTACAGAATGCTTCAGTTCCTCATGATCTCCTCTTTGGCATTCATCACTGTAATATCAGCATGCCTCAGTCATTAGTGAATTTATCTTTACACCTTTCCTGTGAAAAGAGAGTATTATTATGATCATTGTACGGTGGGTAAACTGCGACAGATAGTGACTTGCCCAAGGATACACAGTGAATCTTGCAGAGGCAGGATTGGAACTGAGGATGACCACCTCCTCCCATTGGGACTTGTACTCCTAAATTTCTTTGGCTTTTTGAAAATCTCCCCCCCCCTTTTTTTTTTAAATGAATTTGAAAAAATCATTTAAAGACATACAATTTAAGGGCACGCTATTGAAATTAGACAATCTCAAATAATTCAAGTTGTCAACATCCCTTATAGGAAACTGCCAGCATTTAAAATATTCCAGTCTCCCAGGTTTGTTGGATTGTACATTTGCATTTTTATTGTAGGCAGCTTCCTGACGGTAGGTAAATCTGTTAACCAACTCTTTAAGACTGATCTGTTGGGAATTAAGTTGAAATGTTTGTTCATTTCCACAAAACTTTCCCCACTCCAGTGACAACTGTACATCATTCTCTACTTCTATGTATCAGTCCCTTTGTGAGTCTTTAGGCCCTATTGCATAGTTGGATCTACACAGTGCAGGCAGATTCTTGCCTCCAAGGAGAGCTCTGTTGAAATCAGGATCAGGGTTTTAGTTTGTAAACTTGATGCAGCAGGAATCCTCTTCTTTGCTTGGCAAGTTTGCCCAAATTTAAAATGCTATACACACCTTTTTAAGGTAATATTATGGTAAAATTATGTTTTATTGAAGAATGCATTGTTTCACTTTGAAGGGTAGTGTGTCGTGTATTGTGGCCACAATTAAGATTACATCATGGTTAAAGCACATATTACATCTTTTAAAGCACTTATGTTTTACAAGAAGCAAACTTGATTGGGCAGTGGCTAAGAGACTTAGATTATTTTTGGAGGTACAATTTTTAGAACCAAATAAATTGGTTTACACCATAAAAAGTAAACACAGAACAGAGATGGTTACTTGGTGGTAGTTTCTAAGAATGATAGCAAGTGGGCCGCCTCTTTTTTTTTCTGGCTACTGAGGTCGGATTTTTGCCAGTGGGAATCCTCTGAGTGTCATTTCATAAAATTCTTATCTCTATTCCCCTTTCCCAGAGATGTTAGATTTGACACAGAAGCCAGTTAAGGCTCTGTTGAGTTTTTAGAACTTAGTAAAAAATATAAATAGAAGCATATAAGTTGTGCAAACCAACTCTGCTGCCGTCATTTTTTTCATTCCAAATCATAAACACCAGTTCCCGCCGCAGTCCTGCTACTGTTTTTGGAGTACATTTTAACCCTTCTATTTGGTGGGATCCCCCCCAAATGTATTTTTTTTTAAATGTATTGCAGATATGCAATTAACAGGTGCCAATAGCCCTTCTTTCTCTTCTGAAATGACTTCAGAATGATAATAAGCAAGGGTGAGGCTTTTTTAAAAGCGCTGAGGAGGAAGTTCACTTCTGACAGGGTTATTGTAATCAGGTTTATCATGGGAGCCTGCTGTTGTGTAACAGAAACTCTAGCTTGTCTCTACCTGTCTTAAAGCATTGCTTAATGAAGGAAAACAAACCTAATAAAATATTTGTGAAATTCTATAAAACTTGTTCGCAAGCTTTAAATTTTAATACTTGTTAGACAATTCAGCATAACACTAGGTAGCATTTTAAAACTTATTAAGCTTAAGTGTTGTAATATAAGTCATCATTATCACTCAGATTTGCCTTGTGAGCATGTGCAAAGCAACACTCAACCATGTGTCTTTGCCAGTTTAATAATATATTAGAACTCATTCAACCAGAACTTTTTTTATCCAAAATTACCCAATAACCAAAGTAGTGTTATGCATCCCCAAGAAGTATTGTATTGAAAAGTCTTCCAGATAGAATGGAGAAATTGAATTTATTTGGCTATCTAGCAAAGCAGGCTTTTTCTGTATTCAGTATTCATCCTCTGATCCCTGTTTGTTTGTTTGTTGTTTGTTTGTTTGTTCCCCTTGTGTGGACAGTCCTGCATTCTTCAAATAGATATGTGATATGATTGCACCATTAGGTAGTCATTCTCCATAGCATCCCAAGGATTTGCTCACAGAAGTGCATTGATCATTCTCTATATGTTGAACCTTTTTAAATGAAAGCTTTTCCTGAATAAAAAACATTCCTCTGATGCCCAGCACAGCCCTCTGGAGTAAGTTTTGGCTTCTGAAACAACACTGGTAGCTTTAACTGAGAGTTTAAAAGGTGTGGTTATTCTAGGAGATGGACAGTGAGCCAATGTTGCTTTTCATATGATTTGATAAGGATGATCTTGGCTGCATTTTTAATATCCTAGAGAGTTTAGGAAACCATCTCAACAACATGCATGCCAGGCTCTACAAGGTGGACAAGTCTACTGCTACTATTATCTTAGTGCTTCGTTCCTGTGGAATCTTGTAAAACTTATTTTTAAATGTGACATTGATCTGTGTATTTCTTTTCTTTTTTAGTGGAGGAGTACTCACAATTTTTTTCTCTTCTTTGGAATATTGAACAGTTATCTAAATGGAGTTGTAAGAATTTCACCCTTTATTCTTTCCTGCCATTTGTTCACCTTTAGTAATCTCAGGCACGCCCCTCCATTATTACATCAGCAGCAACATGTGATTCATAGATATTAGGATTGGAAGAGATGTGTGCAGTCATCTAGTCCATCCCTTATATCACTGCTCTATATTTCTTAAACATTCCTTACAGATCCAATATTTTTTTTTTAGTAAAGTCTTTTGCTGTGGAAAATGTAAGCACGCCATATTAGAAATGAACTATAAAACAGAAGTAACTATGCTATTTTCACTGCCCAAGTTGAATGTGGTGCAAAAAAAAATAAAAAGTATTCTTGGTGGAAAGTAAACTTGATTTTTAAAATCTTTCACTTTTAATAATCTAAGGTGTTAGGAATACATTATATGGTAATTGCTTTGATGACATTCCAGAACAATTTTAGAGCCCTTAGTACCTGGAAATATTGTAAAAGTTCTTCCGGTCAATGCATTTTGGTGAATTCCTTTTCCATATGGGTACCTGACTTTGCTACATGTCTTTGAAGAGACATTTCATCTATTTGATCTGAACGTGTGTTTGTCAACCTTGGGGGATGATCCCAATGAGCTTGCAGTTTGGCAGGTGGATAGAGTTTAGGGGAACAGGAAAAAGTCCTATACAAATCATCAAAACTCACTATAGATAGCATTGGCAGAAGTGGGTTTTTAATACGTACTTAAAACGGGGAAAGTAAGGGTCTTGTGGTGCATGATCTCAAGGAGCTAGAACCACAGTGGAGGTTGCATAGAAGAATGTTCAGATGATTGAGAGGCTGACAAATGGGTAGAGAAGGGTGAGAGTGACTGATCTGAGAGCAACACAAGGCAAATAAGGAAATTCCATTTTAATGTAGGAATTTTTAAGCTGACAGTCTCGCCAAGGACATCTATCTAATACGAAGTACTGAGTCACCAGCTCATTCTCATTCCGTTTCAAATATCAGTGTGACGTTGCAGTCTATATGATTTTATAAAAATATGCTAATGAGTGAATATAATGTATCTGGAATATGGTTCATGCAAAGGGTCTCTTGTAAGGTATCATTACAAAGCTTATAATCTACTAAGTGTGATCATCCTATTTGTATAAATGTACCACTCTTGTATCTGAAACTAGAAATATGAAATATAACTCTGAGGGCCTATTGTAATTATGCAAAGTGTGGGCCATTAATGGTGGTTTGGAATCTTGATGACTCCCATTAACCAGGACAGCTGACTGCAGATGGCTGTGTTTTACTTGTAAGTCTTCCTGTATACATGTGTGCTTGCAAGTGGGCAATGAAGTCTTGCAGTGATATGTGATCATGTCACCTGAACTGGAATCCATCTTTAACCTGGTGTCTTTCCATTGAGAAGGAGGGGTGGGAACCCAGAGAGGGACAAAGGATTCCTGCCGTATGCAAAAGATATATAAAGGTGTGGAAAAGAACAAAGGGAGGGGAGCCATCATGAAGAATCCCCTAGCTACCACCTGAGCTGAAACAAGAGCTGTACCAGGGGAAAGAATTGTGCCCAGGCCTGGAAGGTGTCCAGTCTGAGGAAAAATCTTACTGAAGCATCTCTGAGGGTGAGATTATCTGTATTCAGTTTGATTAGACATAGATTTGCGCGTTTTATTTTATTTTGCTTGGTGACTTACTTTGTTCTGTCTGTTACTACTTGGAACCACTTAAATCCTACTTTCTGTATTTAATAAAATCACTTTTTACTTATTAATGAACTCAGACTATGTATTAATACCTGGGGGAACAAACAACTGTGCATATCTCTCTATCAGTGTTATAGAGGGTGAACAATTTATGAGTTTACCCTGTATAAGCTTTATGCAGGGTAAAACGGATTTATTTGGGTTTAGACCCCATTGGGAGTTGGACATCTGAGTGTTAAAGACAGGAACACTTCTGTTAGCTGCTTTCAGGTAAACCTGCAGCTTTGGGGCAAGTAATTCAGACCCTGGGTCTTTGTGGTGCAGATGGGCATGTCTGGCTCAGCAAGATAGGGTGCTGGGGTCCCGAGCTGGCAGGGAAAGCAGGAGCAGAGGTAGTCTTGGCACATCGGGTGGCAGCCCCCAAGGGGGGTTCTGTGATCCAACCCGTCACAATCAGTTTGGTTGTAAATTTCACACCTGGCACAGTTATTGGAACTAGTGTCAGCTCTGTTATGAAATCAGCTAGTGGTTATATTAACACTTCTGCATCACCCAGAAGCTATGGCTCCTTACTGCACCACATTTCAGATTATTAGACACATGCAGGTTATTCTAGTTTACAAACTTGATTTACTAGCTCTTTTACAATAAATAGCTTACTGTGTTTTGTGTTTATATTTGCCTTTATAAAGAATATATGTGTTGCACCAACTTTTGGGTGTAGTTATAATTTTTTAAAATCCCCCTACCCCCCCAAATCATAGCTTGATCTTCACCTAAGCCTTCATATTGGAATAATCAATATCCTAGTCAGTGGGCCTTGTCACCCTAGCACATTTTTCCAAACTAGTCTGGGGAGAGGTGGCTGGTCGTAGGCTGCTTCAGATAGGTGAGAGTCTTTTCAGATAGTCCCACAAGTATTGAACCTCTTCATTTCAAAGAGGCATCTGGACACATGTAAAAGTACACCTCCACCCCCGATATAACGCTGTCCTCGAGAGCCAAAAAATCTTACTGCGTTATAGGTGAAACCGCTTTATATTGAACTTGCTTTGATCCGCTGGAGTGCGCAGTCCCGCCCCCCCCCCCCCCAAGAGCACAGCTTTACCGCGTTGTATCTGAATTTGTGTTATATCGGTCGCGTTATATAGGGTAGAGGTGTAGCTGGAAAATAGGAGGCAGGATTGGCCTCTACCAGGTTCACTGCTAAAGAGGAGATGGAAAAAGGAGACCCTTTCAGCGACTGCAGCTGCTGACCACTATCAGTAGGGGAATGTTCAGAGGTGTAGAGAACAAGACAACTAGTCAATATGCCCAGAGGAGCATGGGAAGAAGAAATCCTGATATCTAGACTGCATATCCAGGAACGAAGGGACCAAGTGGAAGCAAAGCATGGTCAAAAGGAAAAGGAATAATCAGTTCAAAAATTTACAGGGAGAGAGGAATAAAACAGAAGAAGAGAAAATTAAATCAACAGCAAAGACGACTGCATAGCAAATTCAAGAAGGATAGATCCTTATCACATTAAAGTGGGATCACCACTTGTTCCCTTCGTTCCTGGACATGCAGTCTAGATATCAGGATTTCTTCTTCCCATACATGCAAAACAATTGCTACAAGGATGTTATGTGATCACAAATGAGAGGAGAAATGGTCCATTGGCTTTCTCTATTGAGATGTGATCCATGGTAATAAAAAGTTTGCAAACCCTCAGTCTAAGAGAAGCAGGAAGAAAATGCATCTGAAAAGTTAGCCAATAGGTTCTCAGTTTTTTACATGTTGATCAGCAACATTCTGATACTGTCATAACAAGCATGAGAGGATGCAATCTGGGCTCACCCAAAACAATTACCTGTTTCTATGCCCTGATTATTCATAGTAGCAATTTGGATCATCTACTTTGTGGGAACTAGTTTGTCCTCCTCTTCTATTACAGGAAAAAAATTCTCCCAGAGAGCTCTGAATGATAAAAGAATTAGCTAACTGAAACAATCCAACAAGTAGCACTCTGGATACCATATTCTAGGTGCTAATTTTCCTACAGAATAGTCTGCCTTGTGAGTTAAATTAAACAGTGAGGGATAAAAGTATAGTAGATATTCTCATGTAGTATCAAATTCCCTTATTACCTTCTAGATTCAAAGTATCTTGTTTTATAATATGTGGGGACAAGAGATAAAGGACCTTTCAAAGACCAAAAAGTTGCCCAAGAGCAGTTGCATCCACATACAGACAAGTCACTGAATCTCCCACATCAGTCTTCAAAAAACTCCAGTTTGCCAAAAGTATGAGAAGACTACTAGCTGGTTGTCATACGTATTATAATGGTTCTTCTGTCTTTGATCCTTGGAATTTTAAAATGCCGTCATGAACTTGTAGCTGAGAGTTACAAACTGTTTGGGGGACTCCCAAGGACTGGGAACAGTAAACAAAAGCACAGTAATTCCAGAATGAGATGGATAGGGGAACCCTTGTAAATATTTAGCACAAACACAGCTGAAAATATGTAATGTGAAGAGAAACTTTGGGATTAGGTAACAAAAAAAATTATACTTGGGTAATCTGAGGCATATGATCTAACATCTCCAACCACACCTTCCCTGAATTTAATCATGAGGTGCTGGAGGCAGGGCATTCTCAGTTGAGAGGGCCGTGACTCCAAAACTTGCTTCCCTTGTTGGTTAATCGAAGCCTGTCTTGGTTGACTTTCAGGATGACTTGTTCTATCAGGCTTTTTCTGGGGAGGGACACACAAGTAGATGGGTGGAAGGTGATGAGTTTTGAGGCAGGGCAGTTTGACGTTTGCTATAAGTTTGTCTACAGTGAATGTATGTGTATCCAGATATGGGAACGTATTTTATAAACCCCCCTTTACTGTAACATGAATACATTATTTGTGTGGTAGACTCTGCAGAAGTAGGAGTGACAATTTTCACATGGGGACTTCACTGCAAAAGCTAATAGCTCTTTTGACATTAAACTGTGTAAAATGTTTGTTGTGATTAAGATGTTTCAGTGCTTTCTGAATGATAGAGCTCTCTACAGCCATTGTCATCTTCAACTAACTAGGTTCCTGATAGAAAATTATCGTGTGTGTTGTTTAACTTTAACTTTGCTATTTACAGACATGAAGAAAACAGAATCACTACTATGTGCTTTTGGCAATGCATAAGTCACTCAATCTAGCATTGTAATTATCTATCCCTTTGTAATAGGAAAAATACTTGAGTGTTACAGTAAATGTAAACAGGCTGTTGGGGTTTAAACCACAGGAGGAAGGAGGAATCAAGAGAAGGGTTTGGTTGGGGAGGCCTTGTCATGAATTAGTGTGCCCCTCCCAGTGTATTGTATGTCCCAATTCTACTAAATCCATTGTGAACACATACCCAGGGGAGAGCACTCCTGTCTATTTATACTCAAAAACATCCTTAAAAAGAGGCCACACTGTAGTATTTAGGTTGTTGGTATCCTTTTAAACTATTTGTGGTGGTGTTTTTCACTGCAAACAAAATACTATTATTTAGGAAGTAGTATTTTACATCACTTAAAAAGCTGATCTTTACCATCTTATCATAAAATTAAACCTTGAATTTGGTTTGAAAAAATTGAACAAAAGCTACTTATAATCTTTTGTGAAGTACCGTGAATGCTTAAATAACAGTGGTGATGTTTGTTTAGTGACTTAAAAAGGATGCATTTAAGCTGCTTTGAATTCCTTATGTACCTCACTTTTCATCTTTAACACGGGGCCTGATTGATATTTGGGCAGATCAGTATTTGCATTTCTTAGTCTCATGGGAAAGTTCTGTCTCCACTATATCTAATTAAGTATATTATTTTTGCACTGTATCTATTTGCATTATTTGTTGATTTTCCAGTGTGCTCTTTCAGAACACTAGGAAAATGATGCATACATTTCAAAATCAGTGGGATATCAAAGAATGTATATAATTTCAAACTTGAAATCCTGACTATTTAAATTTTGTTCAACGATTATTCTGTTGTAAAGCTGATGAATTGTTTCTTAGAATGATTGGAGGGGACTGTAAACCTTGATTTTTGTAGTATTCTGGTAACACATGTATTTCTTCTTTCTCAAGATAAGTCTAACAGGTGAGTAGATTACATTTCATCACTGTTTGTTTAGAAAACAGTTATAAAAGTTACTCCTGTAACTTTAAGTGACTTCAATAGAACTATTCACATGCTTAAAGTTAAGCACATTCTTAATTAATTGCCGGCTTGGGGCACTTTTTAAAAATGGAAATACTGTTAGCAATCATTCAAAACTGTTAAGTGTGAATGACAGTTGAATTGCCTATATTAAAAGAGTTAAACATCACATAATGGAACAAAAAGAGACTATTGAATTTCAGTTGTTGTTGGTAGCATAATTATTCGGCTTTTTTTTTAACCTGGGTTATAAAATTTCAAAAATAGAGGTCCCAGTTTAGCAGTTCATTCTTATTCAGCGGAGCAGTAAAGCCTGCACTGAATTAAGCGTGTGCTTAAAATTGACACTATAGTGATGTATGTGCTTAAATATTTTGCTAAATATGAATAGACATAAACACATGCTTTACTACTTTGCTGAATTGGGGCCAGAAACATTAAATAGCAGAGGAAAGAAAGGGGGAGGAGAAGCAGCTGCAGGGAGGGGAGGGGTTTTTAGTGGATTATAGATTGTTGCAATAAACCATAAATTCACTGTCACTATTCAGTCCACCTACTATAAAGAACTCAAAGAAGACCCCACACAACAATTTACACAGGAATTTAAGAATCTCATCAAATCCCCCCTCCTCAAACAACTCCAAGAGATTCTACATACTCATCCTCCACGAACGTCTGTATGCTTCCCAAGATACACAAATAAGGGAACCGATAATATCTGGCCACGGCACTCCTATTGAAGGAATATTGGGACTCATAGAAACCATCCTCAAACCACTCATCACACAAAGGGTTAGCTTCTTCCAACTAACTTCCTCCACAAACTTCACAATATTCACAACCTTCCTCAGAACACCATCTTTACTACCAGGAGGTCACCTCCCTGTACACGATCATCCCTCCAATGATGGCTTAGCTGCCTGCTCTAATATTTACAAGACAATGGACAACTCTCAGATATCCACCCCAGACACATCGCCAAATTCATCCATTTCATTCTCACCCATAACAATTTTACATTCAACAAAACACATTTTATCCAAATCTTGGGAACAACCATGGGTACTAGGATAGCGCTCCAAAATGCCAACCTCTTTATGGGCTACCTTGAAGAATTGCTGGGCAAATGCACCATGAAACCAATGGTGCACCAGAGATGCATCGAAGATATTTTCATCCACTGGACAGACGACTTCAGCTCCTTCTTAGATTTTCACCAAAACTTTATTAACCACCACCTGTCCATTAAACTCTCTCTGAAACAGTCCCACACCAGCATTAACTTCCTGGACACCATGAGCAGCTTCAACAATGGAACCCTAGAAACAAATATATGCAAGAAACCCATTGATCACCATCCCTACCTTCATACATCCAGTAACCATCCGAAACTTACAAAGAAATCTGTTATCTACAGCAAGACACTCAGATCCAGAGAATATGCTCTGAGGAGGAAGTCCAGGATATACATCGTAACACAATCAAAACCACCTTCACCGAACAAGGATGCTCCTTCAGAGAAGTAGATCACATCATGGAATGGGTCACCCAAATACCCAAGAGAACCTGCTTCACCACAGAAATAAAGCCCTCTCCAATCGCCCACCTCCAGTTGTCACCTGTCACCCCACACTGGCACCCATATGGGGTATTATCAAACAAGTACAATCCATACTCAATGAAGACCACCATCCTGAAAGAAATCTTTCCTGAACCGCCTCTTCTGGCTTTCAAACACCCCACCAACCTCTCCATACTCATCATCAGAAGCAAAGTCCCCACAGACCAGGACATGTCAACTCAAAGCGGCACCAGACCATGCCAGAACAACAGATGCAAAACTTGCAGACATAGCTCCACTATTACAATGATGAACACACCTTTCAAGACATGCCTATCACAACGTGGTGTATCTCATCCAGTGCACTAAATGCTCAAATAGTAACTATATGTGGTTACACCCATAATTACCACACTCTTGAATAAACTCACACAGCAAAATGATGAAAGACAAAAATACCCCATCTGTGGGTGACCACTTTTCGCAACGTGATCATTCAATATCTGACCTATCAGTCCTCATCCCCCAAGGAAACCTGCACACTTTCAAAAGATGAGCCTGGGAGCTTAAATTCATAAGTTTGCTAGACGCTAAAAATCATACACTGAATAGACACACTGGATTTATGGCTTATTACAAAAATCTATCATTCACTAACAACCGTCCTTGTCTCCTTGTGACTGGAGGGATGGTAATAGGACACTTTACCTTGAATGGTCCCTTGAAATATATGTGAACTACTTATACTAAGCAATCTGTTCTACCTTGAGTAAGTTTTCCAGACCTGAAGAAGAGCTCCATGTAAGCTCAAAAACTTGTCTCTCTCACCAACAAAAGTTGGTCCAATAAAAGATATTACCTCACCCACCTTGTTACTCTTGAGAAATGAGGTCAAATTCTGCTGCCCTTTATGTTCTTTATTCCTCAGGTAATCCTGTTGAGCTCATTTTGACTAAATAACAGAGTCTCACCATAAGGAATGTTTTTATCTAGAATTAATGTTACAGTGGAAGCTTGGAGATTTTTCTTCATGTGGTTAATAGATTTGAAAGGAGACAGTTGCAAGATTATTTCTATGAATAGGTATGGAAATTTGAAAGGGATTTTTGTATGAAGTTATGTTACAGAGCTACAGATTTGGTTATTTGTCTACCTTTGAGATGTCATGCTCCATTTGCAGTGCTTTAGGGTTTTTTTGAGAACCCAAAAATATGCTTGCTGCCTCACAAACACATGTCATGAACAAAGTTCCAGCTCCAAAGAGCATCCTGCATAATACCAATGCTTGTAGAAGTGCTCAGGGAAGGGCATGAACGTTTCTATATAACAATAATGTGGAATTTGAATTAAGAAAGGTTAGCTAAAGATGCTGGAGTAAAAAAAAAAGCAAAACAGAAGAAACTTTAAACCTATTTTGTCTTTCAGTCTTGGCCTGTATATGAAGATGTGCATAACAAGATGTCTGAACTTGCAGCGTTTTTAGATTTGCCTTGTTTTCCAGCTATAACTGATAGCTGCTTTCTTCATCCAAACATCTTGTGCATTAAATATCTGATGGAAGCCAACTTACCTGGTAAATACTCTCTAAAACTTACCGTCTAATTAAATCTTGATTTTTGCATTCTATAAATCTGCTAAGGCTCTCTAGCAAAGGAACTGATGAACTATTCACATACTAGCCTTATCATACTGTTATGACAGTGCTTCCCCTCTTCCTTCTAAGTTTCTTAACATTTAGATATGGAACCCCGAAGATAATTACTACAGAAATAATGTAATAAGTTGTCTGAACATTGAAACATTATGGGCTTGATCCTGCAAGGCTCTGAGCACCCTGACCCCGACCCAGCAAAGTGCTTAACAATGTGCTTACTTTAAGCATGTAAATAGTCCTGCCAATCGTCCTTAGGACTGTTCATATTCTTAAAGTTAAGCATGTGGTTAAGTACTTTGCTGGGTTGGAGGAGAGCACTTTGCAGGATCAAGCCCTATGTGTGGTACTCATTTTTAATTTCATGAGAGCTGATGTTCATTGTATACATGAATTTTTATAAGGTTGTTCTTGAGTGCCACTGTAGTTGGGGGACACTTCCTAAAAACAGAGTTTAAAGTGGAAATCATGGAGTTCATATTGCAATTGCTTCTGTTGCTTTAATCTCAATGTAAACATGTTTTGACATACATTTGAATAGCTAGTATTCATTTTTAAAAGTGACTTTTGAGACTCTTATTTTCTATGCAAGCTGTAACTAATTTCAGTAAGTTTTCAGTTGAAGTTATATTAAAATATATAAAATCTGATCACAGAAATTGAAAGAAATAATCCCATTTTTCTCTATACCATTATCTGAAGCTCAGCTGGAGATTTCTCAGTATTTACAAACTGAAATGAAAAGTACCTTGTGATTCTAGTTCTCTGGGGTCACGGTGTCAGGGACTGTAAACCAGTTTCTGACTTGCCTGATTTCTGAGTTAACATCAGTATTAGTGCTATGTAAACATTTCATGTTTTTTTGTTTAAATAGTAAACATTCAAGATTGTCTAACAAATGACTATAGAAACTAGTATATATGCTATATATATTGAGCTTCTATGCTGCAGGTATCACAAATGTCCCAGTTTAGTCAAGATGGCTGATTTCACCAAATAATTTAGAAATGGTAATTTATTTTTTTCATACATATCAGATATTTTATGAGTATACAACAATTCTTCTCACCGTGTGAGCTTACAATTCTTATTTAAGGTCACATTTGAAAGTGTAAAAAGAAGAAACCTCACATTTAGGGCTAAAATTCCTGACTGGACATTCCATCTTTTAATCATTCTGTGCCTGTGTAGCTTTGCACTATATATAACATCACATAATTTTGAAATCTTGAAATATCAACGAAGTGAATTGAGGATGGTCTGTAGGTCTGCAGTTTTCAGACTTACTACAAAGAAATTCAGAGTTGTCAGACCTTTTAAAATTATTACAAAAGAAGAATAGTTACAAAGGAACAACAAATGGAATCTACAATAAAACTTAACATAAAAAATTTGTGACTATCTGAAAAAGGAATAACAGGATGGGAGAGGGATTTGGACAAAGAAATTGATCTGGATGACTGTGTCTCTGTAAGGGAAAAGGGATATATATCTTCAATTTGTGTAGCTCATAAAGAAAATTTGTATAAATTACTGTGTAGCTGGCATTTGACTCCAATTAAGATCCATCCTGTATTTGTTACTAGGAAAGTGCTGTGTTAGAGGGGTTGCAGGGAAAGGGGAAAATACTTGCACATGTGATTGTGTCCAGGAATTAGACTGTTTTGGGAGGAAATTATTAAAGACATTGATTCTATGACAGAATACCAACTTGTTAGAAATCCCCTGATCTGCTTACTTATTGCTCCAGGAAAGGATCTACATTTAAACAAAATGACAAAATATATTTTTATTGTTAGCAGCTAGACTTTGTGTTGCACATTACTGGAAATAGGGGATCCTTCCTCCTTTGGAATTGTGGTATAGTAAAATATGGATTGTCCTTGTAATGGAAAAGCTGTTGTAGCAAGAGAATCACCAAAAAGATGATAGTTATTTAAAAATGTGGTTACCATTTCTAGCTTTCTCAGAGGAGGGAGGGCTTTCCAACCTGGAATCCAGAAGCTTTAGCCAGGTTCTTTGGATATTAATCTGATCCTGAATAAGTAATGTATGCTGTAGTATGTTAACGTTTTATTGTAACTTTGCCTTAATAAAAACCTTAAAAAAAAAAGGGGGGGGGGGCTGGCTGGGAATATATTATGTGATGTAGGCTACAGTGAATTGATAATATCCCCTTGGTACAGTGTGGAATTATGAGAAGTCATTTTTTCTTTTAATATTCACTATTTAAACATATTGAAACTTTCTTGTGTAAGAGTTGCTATTGTTGGTAACATTTTATTTTCAGGGATTGTAGTGGTTTGATGCATATTCTCTGTTGTGTGTTTAGTGTTGTGTATGAGGGTGACAATTGGAAAATTATGGATCAGGTCTTGTACTAATTTAACATCTTACAAGCAATAGCTGTTGTGGGAATAGAAAGTATAGCTGAACTGATGTACGCAGTCAGAATATAGCAAGATATTGCTAATCTTTTTGGAATCTGATGATGTAATCAGTTCCTGAGTTTCTTGCTAAACTGGAAAGGTAAGAAATGTGGGGATTTTGCACCAGTGAAAATAAATATACAGTAATATTGGACTGTTCAGATGCAGTACAACTGATGTTGGAATAATATTGATGTCTCTGAATTTCTTTCCTTTTGTGGTTTAAACAAAGAGTAGTTAAGATTAGCATTATAAACTTTAAACTGTGTCACTTCAGGCCTTGTTTCTGCAATCACTTACACACACATTTAGTTTTATTACTGGGAGTAGTCCTATTTAAAGCTACAGGGCTACTTGAAGTAGTAAAGTTAGACCCTGATCCTGCAAGTTAAAGATTGTACAACATGTATTTAAGATCTGCCATACCTAGGGTATGACCAGGGTGGCCTAGCAACATCATTATTCCATCCAAAGGGTCCAATGAGTATTTTATTCAGTGTAATTTTTCTTCCCTATTTCATAGTATATATTTTAAATCATACTGGCCTACCTCATAGGAGTGTTCTGAGGGTTAATTTAGTTAATATTGGTAAAAAGTTGTATTTTTAAAAAATCTGTGTATTTATAAGGTGTTAGAAACTGGCATATTGCTAACCGGCATATTTAGCATGTCTGTACAGCTTATTTAACAATATTTTACTTTCCTTTTTTTTCTTAATTAGATGAATTGCACAATTGGACTTGCAGAGTGGTAAAAAAGATCAATGTTGGAGAAACAGACTTTCTGACACTTGATCCTGTGAATAAATCAGCAAGGAAAGTAAAATATGATGTTCTTGCTGCAGCCATCATTATAGTGGTGCTCAAATTACTATTTTTACTAGATGATCAGTATGAATGGTAAGTATGTTTTATGAGCAAACTTTCACGTCAGAAGGGCCCAAATTTTCTAACGTTGCACTAAAACTTTTTTTAAACCGCTAACTCAGGCCCAAAGAATGGAAAGCAGATTCAATAATAGGCAATGTCAGTTTCTTGCTATAACTCATGATCTATTATTTAATGCTACTGTACCTTTAGCTAACTAATAATTTTAGTTTAAAAGTAAGCAATAGTTCACATCTCAGGTGACTACATTGATAACCAAATCTGATTGTTTTAAAGGTAGGATTAAGGATAAAATGGGTGGAATTTTTGGTGTCAGTGGTTTTGTTTTAAATACATTTTTTTGAAAGTTTCAGAAGTGGAAAGTATGATTCCAAAAAACAATCCATCTGATAAATATATATATTTTCAGGTTAAATGCAAACTTTGCTGGAAAAAGAAATCAAAAGAACAAAGAAGGTATGTCAGTGGAAAGAATCTAATATAATTTTTAAAATGAAATTTTGTAATTAAACTAAGTAGGGCATGGACTTATTAACCCTAAGAATGTCGGGTTCGGGGGAGGTTTTTTGGGGGGGGGGGGGGGGTTGGCTTTCATCAATTTTTTTATGGTGCATCAATTACTCCTTTGGGGTAAATTTAAAAATCTAGAAGCCCATTTGCAGAGTTGTTGGATCTGCATTAGCATACAAATTAGTATGAACTGTTAATTTGTAATGTTGGGCAAGACTAGATAGAAATTTAAAACATTTCCACTTTATTTTCTGAAAAATATTTAAAGTTTTAATAGCTTCTGTTATTTCTGCTCTTGCATTCTTTGAATTCAACTCAAAAGTTTTGGCTATATCATGTATATTTTGTTCTTCATGGAATATACACATCACTGCTTTTTGGAGTAAACAATACCTTGTAAGTTCAAAAATTAGTTATTTAAGCATGTTTTATTTGAAATATACTCCTCACCTTGGTTCTGTTTGGAATCCTTATAATTACTGTACAATGCTTATTTACTAAAGTCATACGCCTCTTGTCATGGGACAGTAGGTGCTAGGTAAGTTGCTTAAACGCATATGTGGTACAGTTCAGGCATAAATTGAGAGGTACTTATTCTCAAATCACAGAACAGGGGTTTTGGGGTTTTTTAGTGCTATATGTTTCATTACTCTATTTAATCATAAATATGGAAGGATGATATGACATTGGAGTTTTGGAGGGGCAGGAGGAATATGGGTTGGCATTTTGTTTGCAGGATGCCTAGCAGAGAAGGCTATTTTTCATTGTTTTGGGAGCTGATTAAACTTTTCAGAATCCCATGAATACTTTAAAAAAAGAATAAAAAGAATACTTTAAAAGTAGCTAAAATTCTTGACCTGTCAACCTTCATTATTCCTTTGAACAGTTCACATTCCATATGTATGGAGGCCAATTCATGTTGCAAAGGTGAAAGGTTTATTCTCTAGAGAGGGAGGGTTAAATCTAAATCAAACCACCTCTTTAAGGATGAATCGTGGAGCTTAGGGAGAAAAATGCCTTATTAACTCCTGCTATTCTTAGCAGCAGGGTAAGGGCCAACGAGTGAAAACCAAAGAAGTGTAAGGTGTTTATATGAGCTGAGCTAAAGACACACAATTCACTCCCACTCATTTGGCTCCTCCACATCCCTGATGGTATCCTATAGGTTTCTTCACTGCCTGCTGCTTTGTTTGATTTATTTTTTAAGGCATCTAGAGTCTAGGATATGCAATATACGTGTTTAAAAAGAAAGCTCAGGGTCTAACTGCTGCTATCTTTCAAACATTCTGTATTTTATTGTGCACTCTCACTTTTCCTAAAACTAAATTTTGGATTTTACTTCAGGCTGCCTGTGGTTTGATTTCAAAAAGTGGTACAAGATTATGAAGAAGTCTGTGGATGTGGAACAGAAGAAATTAGATGAAGAAAGAGCCCGGTATGCTATTGTTCAGTACCTCACTTTTTTTGAGGTTGAACATCTGGGGTGAAATCCTGGCCTCAGTGACTTCAGTGGGGCCAGGATTTCACCCTTATTTCTGTCGCATGAGCTTGGAGGAGTAAAGCAAATTAATAAATCCTTATGCTCTTTCTCCCATCATGCTTAGAACTTTGGCATGACATATTCATTAAATGGAAACTCTCTGTGACTAGTGACTGAATTACTAAAGCTATCAAAACTGATTACAATAAATGGTGAAAAATTGATGAAGAGCACTTCTTCTACCCCCACAGAAGAGAGACTTCTCTTATGCATGGTGGGGAATAATGGTACTGGGCACTTACCAACTTGAGGTTATTCCTAAAACATTGGATACTTGTAATAACAATCCTGAGAAATGACTGCCTTTTCTTGTTTGTTTGGCTATGGTTGTGCTGGTTTTTATTTTTTCACCAGGTTGTATTTCTTTCACTGATAGGTGTCTGTGGAAATGTGAAAAACCACTATTCTACTCAGCCAAGGAAAAATCTGTAGTTCTTAAGAAAAGACGTGAGTATAATTTCATTTAGCCAACAATGTGAGCAATACAATACTAATATTTTCTTGTCTTTTTTCCCTGTTCAAGTTTTTGTTTATCAAAGGGATTTAGAATGAGAGTACCAGAATACATTGTTTATATTACAAGAGACTTGAAATGGATTTTTTAGTAATTGAACTTTTGCCCTTTTTATGCTATTTTATTATGTATAAAGACTGCCTGTGTTTTTTAAGCTTTCTTTTTACAGGATTTTTATTGTAAAGGTATTGGGAAAGTCTGTTTGGTCTTCACTTTTTTTGCTGGAGTACCTCTTGGGAGTCTGAGCATGTGTTGTGGGCTCTGATAGCATAACTGGTGGGGTAACGGTGTTTGAATTCTTAAAACATCCTTTCTTCAAAATGTTCATTAGAAAATGGAGTTTAATATGTTTTTTAAAAAGACCTCTAAACAATCTGATTTAAAATTACTTCTCCTCTCAGGTTCTCTATAACTTTCAGTCTCTTTACTTACATGGAGTCATAACTTTAATAATAGTTCCAGTCACCATAGAGGTTTTTAGAATAGACTGACTTGAATTTCAAATGTAAAAAGGAAGAAGAAGAAAAATAAACATTTCAGGCTTTCTCTATATATCATGCAGAGGTAGGAAAAAGCACAAATTCAAATTACCTTTTTAAAACAGAATTTTAATGTTCCATGTAGAAAGGTAAACTCTGTGGGAAAATGTGATGAGACATTGTGGCTTAGGTTTTTGTTTCTCTTTGTACAGAAATGGTAGTGAACTTACAAAGACAGTTTGGCGCACTGTCTGGTTCAATGCAAGTTGCTGAAAAGCAAAGCCCTTCAAGTTTCCAGTTAAATTGGACTGAAGAAAACACAGATGGGAATTGTTTTCATGGGCATATCCTAGAGGGAGTTTTGCAAGAAAAAGGCAATTCACTTACAACCATGAACACCAAGTATTGGCTGTGTACAGTTAAACTATGTAATGAGAAGTAAGTATCTGACTCTAGTTGGAAATGTGTTGAATGTTCATGAAAAAGTTTCTCCTTAAAATTAAATTTTTGTAAGGTATTTTATTTTTATTAAACAAGATATTTATTGTGAGAGTTCTGGACTGAGACTGTGCATTGACTAGTGACTTATCTATGCTAAGCTGTTTTTTTAATACATATAAAAAATTAATCGTGATAAAAAAAATTAATCGCAATTTATCTCACTGTTAAGAGAAAGCCAATTTAAATTTATTAAATATTTTTGGATGTTTTTCTCCATTTTCAAATATATTGATTTCTATTACAACACAGAATACAAAATGCATAGTGCTCATTTTATATTATTATTTTTATTACAAATATTTGCACTGTAAAATTGATAAAAGAAATAGTATTTTTCAATTCACCTCATACAAGTAGTGTAGTGCAATCTCTTTATCATGAAAGTTCAACTTAAAAATGTCGATATTTTTGTTGTTTTGTTACATAACTGCTCTCAAAAAAATTCGTATGGCCCTTCATGCTTCAGCCACCATTCCAGAAGACATGCTTCCATGCTGATGATGCTTGTTAAAAAATAATGCGTTAATTAAATTTGTGACTGAACTCCTTGGGGGAGAACTGTATGTCTTTGGCTCTGTTTTACCTGCATTCTGCCATATATTTCATGTTATAGCAGTCTCGGATGATGACCCAGCACATGTTTGTTTTAAGAACACTTCGTAGCAGACAAAACGCAAAGAAGATACCAATGTGAGATTTCTAAAAATAGCTACAGCACTTGACCCAAGGTTTAAGAATCAGAAGTGCCTTCCAAAATGTGAGATGTACGAGGTATGGCTCATGCTTTCAGAAGTCTTAAAAGAGCAACACTCAGATGCGGAAACTACAGAACCCATACCAACAAAAAAGAAAATCAACCTTCTGCTGGTAGCATCTGACTCAGATGATGAAAATGAACATGAATCGGTCCGTTCTGCTTTGGATCATTTTCGAGCAGAACACATCATCAGCATGGACACATGTCCTCTGGAATGGTGGTTGAAGTTGAAGGGACATATGAATCTTTAGCGCATCTGGCACGTGAATATCTTGTGACGCCGGCTACAACAGTGCCATGCAAATGCCTGTTCTCACTTTCAGGTGACATTGTAAACATGAAATGGGCAGCATTCTCTCCTGCAAATTGTAACCAAGTTTGTTAGTCCTACTTCAGCCGATCGCTCAGACAGAGTGGACTTGTAGGCTCTAAAGTTTTACATTGTTTTATTTTTCAGTGCAGTTATTTTTTGTACATAATTCTACATTTGTAAGTTCAACTTTCATGATAAAGAGATTGCACTACAGTATTTGTATGAGGTGAAGTGAAAAATATTATTTATTTTTTTCACAGTGCAAATATTTGTAATAAAAAATAAATATAAAGTGAGCACTATACACTTCGTATTCTGTATTGTAATTGAAATCAATATATTTGAAAATGTAGAAAACATCCAAAAATATTTAAATAAATGGTATTCCATTATTATTTAACAACGCAATTAATCACAATTTTTTTAATTGCGTGTTTAATCGCGATTAAATTTTTTTTAATCACTTTGACAGCCCATATATATATATATAGGTCTTGGGTCGGAAAAGTCATACTGTTGTATGCAATAGATGCTGTCAAACTAACATGATATATATTTTTTATGGGATTACAGTATGGTTGATAAAGATAATAGTGTTGATGTAATATACTTAGACTTCTGTAAGGCGTTTGATTTAGTATCACAAAATATTTTGATTAAGAAACTAGAACAATATAAAATTAACATGGCAGACATTAAGTGGATTAAAAGATGGCCAACTTTCATCTGACTGCAGAAGACTACTCAGGAGAATGTAAGAGTTCAATAGCATTTGCCTCTTGCGGGACTGGAAGAGGAGTTTACATTTCAAATGGTGTGTCTATCTAGTCTCCAAAATCTTGATTTTTTTTTTTTTAGACAAGGTGGCCTGGCCTAAGGCCAGTTTACTGTTCTGCCACTGGGTCATGCCATGAAAAGCAAACCCAGCTACTGTTCAGCCAGTGGATTAGGTTGGGGGTGAGGAAAGGACACTGAGATTAAAGATCATCTTGGATTCACACTGCAATAATGGGTTTCTGCTGTCTTTTGTGAGAAGGAAGATTGGGATATCTGAATTCAGTCTCGTTGCATTTCATGCCAATATATTGTATACCCAAGCCTTAAGATTTTATTTACTATAAAATATCACATTTAAGAAAACAAACACTACAATACCAGCTATATTATTTCAAGTTTAATTTATTTAATCTGTTTTTGAAAATGACCGAGTCTAAAGTGTGTGCACACTTTGTTGCCTTTTCAGTGTACTTGCTTATTATTCGTCTACCTTTTTTCCTTTTCACTTTGCCTTTTATGCATTCACCAAGACAGAAGTGGGTTGGAATAATGTAAACATAGTGTCATATCACAAGAGCTTTTGTTCTGTAGGTTCATTCTCTTGTTTGAACAAGAAACTTTTTAACAGAGGGTGAGAGAAGAATCCTCTTTACTCATATGCATAAATCTGATACACATTGGATAAGTGGTTTTTTATGTATGTTTGCATGAACAATCTCTCTTCATGCAAATTTTGTATTTAAGCATGTATTTACATATGTAGTACAGTAGAACATAATATGAAATGCAAATAGTCATAGCCATCAGAAATCAAGAATTGAGTTTAAATTCTTATCCTTTAGATTTCCCATTGTATCATCTATAGTGCAAGTAGTTAATGTAGTTACAAATATGACCATTTGTTTAATCTTTTGAAAATGCGAAAAGAGCATTCATTCCCTCAGCTATGAGATTTTGTGCAATGGAGATGCCATAGAGCTAAAAACAAACCCCAAAAATGTTTCTTTAAAAATCAGTTTATCTGGGACTACTGAAATGCTTTATGCATATGGCTATTTCATGGCCTCACTACAGAGCATAGTTAAGGTTGCTTTGAATTTCCATATGTTAAAATGTTTGGACTTTTAAAGCTTACCTTAACTGTGAGTTTCTTGTGTTTATAACACATAGTTTTGAAGATAATTATAAGATCCCTTTAATGAATTTTACTCTAATTTCTTTTATACGTACGCTTCATTTTAATGTAATTTTTTGTCTGGGAATTTAAAAAGCACAGGGTCCAGACATCTTAGCTCCTTTAAGCTATTCTTGGAGTAGATAGTAAGAAAAATGCCTTTGAGAAAGAAAATGCAAATTCTGTGTATTTGATGTCTGTATGAAAACCCTCACTCCCATTAAAATCAAATAGGAGCCCTGCAATGCCACGTTAACCTGTTTGTATCAGATCATTAGTTTTGGTTGACAAAATATATTTTGAGAGAGCAGAACACTTTGAAAAGAAGTGTTACTTCATGGGCCATTGTGTTTCCAATAGTTAGCCACATAAAAAATGCCTGAGTATCTTTCTTTCAGCTCCATTGATGTGCATAAACATGATGTTTTGATCTCTTACAAGTTCCTAAATGCAAATTTGGATTTTTTTTTAATCATCACTGTCAACCTTTTCTAGTCCTTTGTATGTTTCTCCCTTTCAAATATTTTTATTCTTGAACACTGAATTACAATAAAATTGTGCACCACTGTAAAATTAATTTGAATAAAGTACCAACCTCCCAAAATTCAAATGCCATGTAATCCTGATTTTAAAATCTTGCTATTTCAAACACAAGAGGCTAATACTTCCTAAAAACAAAAAGAAGTGCTAAAAATATCAGTGGAGATTTGTTTTAAGTAACCATACATATAGTAGTAAGCTATTATAAAATATTGATTCCAGGAAGAAGTGTTTTAAGGAAAATTTATTTAAAGGTAAACTGCAATGTACAGTAAAGGTCCAGTCAGTGTGGACAGAGATGGCTTGACTTTTTTTGAGGCTGAAACACAGTTCTCCACTCCAGCAACATTTGACAGCAGAAAGCTTGGTCCAGTATCCTCTATAGTAACCACCTCAGCTATGGCCAATGGAATAAGTGCACTAGCTGAATGTTTCTGCTAAAAAATGAATAGTAGTGAAATAGTTAATAATGCTGACATTTAAATTGTCATCAGTAGGCTCAGAATTACATCAGTTATGATGAATAAGAGCAAGTCACACCCCTTGGAGCTATTGTTCCAGGCAGTCTGCAGACTCTGGAAAACATGACCGCACCTGATACATTCTGTTCACATTTAAAAGGTTTTGCTCCTCTTAAGCGGGGGAGGTGGGAAGGGAGAGGAATAATTTTCTTAAGTGACATCTTAGATTTGACAGCCAAATTGTCTCAATCTGTAGGGCGGAATCATGGAAAATATAGGGTTTTAGTTAAGACCAATGTGTACCTGGTTTTGGGAAACATGGACAGCACACCATTCTTACCTGTCTCTAGAACTAAGACCTAGCCTAATCTGTTTGTGGCCCCAGTCTTGCAAAGAAATACTCCATTGAGACTCTGAGTGGGTCCATAGATTGAAGCCATAGATCAATAATGGTACTTATGATATAATAAAAAACACTCAAATTAGAGGAAAACTCGAGTATGTTTGAATGTCAACAAGATAAATTCGTGATTCAGGACATACTTAACCTATTTTTTGTTTGTGTGTGTGTGTGTGTTGTTTTTTTTTTTTTTTTGTAGGATATGTGGGCACCTGACACACTATAAAGAATCAGACTTTCCTCAGAGCTACCAGTTTGTGTTAAACCTGTTCTCCTTCCTCCTAAGGGTACCAGCCTCTCTCATCCATGAAGAGGTGTGTTTAATAGAACACAAACTGTTTAAAACAAAACTCCACAGAAAGTAACACAAAACAAAATATTCATGTCCAAGAAAATGGAAAGTCCTAAAGATCACAGAACTACCAGATGGTAAATGAAAAAGTTAAGAACTATGGCCCCAGTCCTGCAACTGGATCCATACATACAGACCCTTACACCTGCACAAAGCTCCACTTGATCTCAGCGTGATGCTGTATGGGTGGATCTGCCACTGCCGGTCTCACTGCCAATTCATGGTTTCAATGTATCTACATTACAAAGAACAATGGGAAACTACATGAGGGAAGAGTTACTGAAGCAACTGCTTACCAAAGTTTACATCCACTTGTATTAAAGGTAATGGGAAGTTTATTATAAGTTTATTATAGTAGTTTTTTGTCATACATACATACTTGCATGTGTCTTGAGTGCAAAGTACAGCAAATAGTCCTCTAGATTATATTAATTGTTCATTTTACTGAAGGATTTGCATTTCAAAGTAGTCTGTATCTTGTTGGGGTTTTTTAACTTGTATGAGAGCAAACGTTACCTATTTCTCAAAAGAACTATTTTTTTACATTTGAAATAAAAAAACTGCTAAAGAACAACTGTGGGAAAAGAGGTGTTTAACAGAGGGTTTTATTGCGGTGATCTTACATTTGGGTTGCAACTCACTATTCTGAAACATCAGATTGATTGGAAGAAACCTTGCAATATTCTTTCTTGGCCTCTTTACATTTCTTCTCTTCCTATTCTCCTCCTCACCCTTCGCTATGCCCAAGCTTCTTACCTAGCTATTATTTTATATCCTTCTCCCACTCCAGCCTCATGGTTTCTTCTGTGCTTCCCCTTTAACACCTGGAACTCCTCCCTCCCTTTCCTGGGTTTCTCTCCATCTTTCTTCTGCAAGGCTTACTGACAGTGATCATAATTAAATTATTCCACTTGTCACCTGATGATGTGTTAAGTCTCAGCCATCTGATAGCTGTCCAAGTCCTAGCTTTATTCTTCATGCACTGAGTAAGTTGCTCAACGACACCAGCCAGAACAGACAAGATGGAGAGAAAGGTGGATGCCAACACCATCATAGCTAGGGCCCTACCAAATTCATGGTCCATTTTGGTCAATTTCAAAATCATAGGATTTTAAAAATCGTAAATGTCATGGTGTTGTAAGGGTCCTGACACAAACAGGAGTTGTGGGAGGGTTGCAAGAGGAGGTGTTGCGGTACTGCTACCTTTACTTCTGCGCTGCTGCTGGCGGCGGCACTGCCTTCAGAGCTGGGCAGCTGGAGAGTGGTGGCTGCAAGCTGGGAACCCCGCTCTGAAGGCAGAACTGCCGCCAGCAGCAGCGCAGAAGTAAGGATGCTATGGTATGGTATGGTATGGTATGGTATATACACCCTTCTTCGCTGCTGTCTGCAGGGTTGGGCCCTTAGTCAGCAAGCACCATTCTAGCTTCCCAGCTCCTAAGGCAGCAGCGCAGAAGTAAGGGTGGCATGGTATGGTACTGCCAGCTTTACTTCTGTGCTTGTGCCGCCTTCAGAGCCGGGCATCTGGCCACCCAGCTCTGAAGGCAGAGCAGAAATAAGGGTGGTAATTAGGGATGTAAAAGCAATAACCGTGTAACTGATTAAAATTCTATCTGTTACACAGTTAAACATTTAAACAGAGATGCGGGGGGTGCTGCAATACCCCCACATTTTAGGTGGGTTTCCACTGCTGGCCCCATGCTCAGGGCTCTGCGCAGAGCAGCAGCAGAGCCCTGGGCACACCAGGATGCCGGGTGGAGGGCTGGCAGCCAGGACCCTGGGGGCACTCGGGGCCGGCAGCCAGGACCACAAGCAGAGTTTAATCACTAACAGAAACCAATAAGCATCAATTTTATCGGTTAACCTGGTAAACTTTTACATTGCTAGTAGTAATACCGCAACCCCCCTAAAATAACCCTGCGTTCCCCCTGCTTCCTTTTGGGTCAGGACCCCCAATTTGAGAAACGCTTGTCTCCTCTGTGAAATCTGTATAATATAGGGTAAAAGCACACAAGACCAGATTTCATGGTGGGAGACCAGTTTTTCTAGTCCGTGATGTGTTTTTCATGGTCATGAATTTGGTAGGGCCCTTATCATAGCCCATGTTTTCACATTGTGCCTTCTAATGGGCTTACATACATTTGAACAGGAGTAAGGAGTAAATACCATGTAGGCTGGAATCTTTGTGTCAGATAAATGGTTGCCTAACACCATTCTTTGGTCTCTCAGCTAAAATTAATAAATGCCAGTACCTCCAACCCCAATAGGGAGCACAAATGTTACTAAATTCAATTATACTAAAATTAGCTGACATCTAAAATGATTACCATGGACAGCATGTCCCATCTGGGGGTGGGGGAGGGCTCTCAGGGTTTGTCTACACAGCAAAGAAAAACCTGCAGCTGGCCTGTGCCAGCCGACTTGGGCTTGTGGGGCTCGGGCTGCGGTGTTGTTTTCATTGCTGTGTAGACTGGAGCCCCGAGCTCTGGGATCCTCCCACCCCACAGGATCCTACAGCCTGGGAGCCAACCTGAGCCCAGAAGTCTACACAGCAATGAAACAGCCCTGCAGCCTGAGCCAGCCACAGGTATCTAGTTACTGTATATACATAATCTTAAAGAGCTTCCAACTTCTCTCATGAGCAAGGAGCCAGGTTGCTGTGGTGAGGTAATCCCAGAAGGTGGCCAGTGCAGTGGGTCCTCTCTAGATATGATGATCAGGTCCCTTCTGAAAGGGTTTTTATGATCAGTCATAGTTTAAATAAAATTATAAAGTTGAAATCTGAAGACTGAGAATGGGTTTTGGAAATGGAGATGTACTGCCCTAACCATCTGGAACCAAGTGAAGAAGCAACACTCAAATTGTCAAGATCACAGGGAGAGGAGCCCAGAAATGGTTAGGAAGTCAGAGATAGGTTACAGAAAGCACCTGGAAAGTCTTACACACCAAGTGGAGATTCATTCAAAACTGAGCAGAAGGTCAGTGAATGAGATATTCTGCTACCTGGAAACAAAAATCTGAAACTTAGGGTAGTCTTAAAACAAACAGGGAGTCAGAGTAGTGGGCTTGAGATTGTGACATGCTCTGATACTAGGGAGATTATCTAGTGCCAACAACAACAAAAACAAGTGTGTGTTGAGGGGGAGGGAGGAGATTGAGATGTGACTTGTGTTCATTCATACTCAATGATTCATAGCGCTTGTACAGTGCTTAGGTGCCTTAGGCATATCTAAGATCTAAATAGAAATTGTACTGGGCACGTCAGACAGGTATGAAGAGAGAGACCCAATCCTGATGATTTTATATGTAAATTGACTCAGAGATAAATTTCATGGATGTGTTTTTAGTGCTCCACTTTTTGTTTAGATTTTAAGATTTGTTATCTATGTTGACCCTTCCTAGAGTTTTTAGGCCTTTTGGAAGAAATATCTGATGTGGTTATGCAATAGGCAGCCCCAGTTTCTATTTTCATCAGCAGTTAAATTCTTGTTAAAGAATAATGTAAGTGTCCTTGTCACTTTTTTAAAAAGTTTGAAAGACCTTCTCCTTTTATACACTGCCTTAATTGTAAACTACTTATCCTTTTATTAGTGGAAATGTATAGTATTTATCATTTGTTTCAAGTTCACTACTAAAAGACACCTTACTATATACAGTCATAGTTTTTAAAGTAATTCAAAAGGCTGTATTTAACTTCATTTGAAAGACTACATATGCTTAATTACAGACACAGCTTTCTTTTAAAACTACTGTAGTGGTAAAAATACTATGTGCATACTCAATCTACGAATGTAACAATGCGCCCTTAGATGTTGGAATAAATTAAAGTTGTGCTTTAATAAACAGGAATAAAGCTTGCAATTCATCACCAAGCAGTTTGTGCCTCCTGGACACAGAGGGTAAGAGTCAGATTTAAAAGTAAAGGGTGTGCCTCTAATGTGCTTGATGTCGGTACCATCCAGTTTAATTCATCAACAAGCTGATGAACCACAGGGTGACTTAATCTTCACTCAAGTGTAGTTGTGCTCTCTTGGGACACAACTACTTTGAGTCCACTCAACACTGCGCTGAGGTGGAGCCACATTTCTTAAGCAGACAACTGGGGCTGGATAGCCCAAGGCTAGGGTGTCCACCTCAGCCCAGCAGCTTTAACTACTTATTCTCTCTGTTTTTGTTACATCTTCTTTTTATAATCATTTGCTAACAACATTCAAGGAAAGTCAACATTTCTTGCTCTGCTCTTTACTTTAGGTACTTGAAAAGGGGAAATTATACAAATGAAAATAATTGATACCTGCTTTTGACCTTTATCATTAAAAGATGAATAATCATTTTACAGTGCAAAGATTAAAATGCACTGAAGTATTTAGCAACTTTAAGTCTTTCACAATGTAAAGTTATTAATTATCGATCTGCATGAGATTGTGAGTACTTTAAAACTTATTTCCTCTTCCCCTGTGGAACATATGTATGCCTTGGCTTTGTGTATTGTTGTATATTAATGCATGTTTCCAGCTCCAGGAACGCAAATATAACCTCATGACTTAGAAGAATTCACAGAACTCAACTTGCCCTTCTGTTGACTTAACTAAGAAAGAAAGAGCAAATGAATACACAAAGTGTTACCCTGTCTGAGCCTCTATCAAGATTTACTTGCAAACATTATATAATAGGAAATTTTTTATTTTTGAATGGAACCTTATGACTCTCAAAGGAATTTGAGAAAATTTGAATCGTACCTCCACTTAATTGCCTGTCTCAGTTCAAACAGGTTTCAGAGTAGCAGCCGTGTTAGTCTGTATCCGCAAAAAGAACAGGAGTACTTGTGGCACCTTAGAGACTAACAAATTTATTAGAGCATAAGCTTTCGTGGGCTACAGCCCACTTCTTCGGATGCATATAGAATGGAACATATATTGAGATATATATACACACATACAGAGAGCATGAACAGGTGGGAGTTGTCTTATCAACTCTGAGAGGTAAGACAACTCCCACCTGTTCATGCTCTCTGTATGTGTGTATATATATCTCCTCATTCCATTCTATATGCATCCGAAGAAGTGGGCTGTAGCCCACGAAAACTTATGCTCCTAATAAATTTGTTAGTCTCTAAGGTGCCACAAGTACTCCTATTCAGTTCAAACACTTGACAATGTTAAACTAATAGTCATTTAGTTACACAAACCCATTGAAAACAATTTATTAATTGAACTTTAAAAAAACTTTTACCGTTCTCCAAATATAGTCATATAAAAATTGACTCCATTCTCTTCTGCCTCTAACGTGGTCTACAGTAGGGCATTTAACTGGTGGGTTAGCACCAGTGTATGTATCAGTGGTACAGTGTGAAGGCAAGCCAGGCGGGTTCAGGTTTGTTGTCTACCATCCGAGGTGTTCACAGTTGTAGTGGCATTGTTTGTAGCCCACAGTCCGCAGCACAGCTTCCTAAAGCAGTGGCTTGTGGGAGATTTTGGAAAACCTTCTGGCATAATTTGAGAATAAATCAAACTCCCTTAATCCCCTGGAAGAGTTCTGTAAATCCCACTCTCAAAATGGAAGTCTGAATAAACTCTGTTGTTTCCTTGCTTGGCAAATAAGGTTTCTGCTGAAGCTCCCAAAAGGTACTTGTGAGGCATCTCCAGTAATAGTGGTGATTTGGTGGAGGGCAGTACTTGTGGAGATCCATAGACTAACTGGAGTAACGGGGGCAATTTAAGGCCTGGAATTATTAGATATCTCACTTAGCTTGTTGTCTTTTTTCCTACCACTCTTGGCTTGAGTGAGCCACCCATCAGCTTGATTATCACATGTGTCTTGTTCTGCTTTAAAAACATTAGTGAGACAGAAGGAATTTATTTAGGACTGCTTTTTATGCATCTTTCGTTTCAAGACCAAATGAAATGTGTTTTCAGGTAGGTAAGAGTCATATGTACTATCTAGGTGAGTAGGCTGGTATGTGGGCCAACAGATGAAATGTAACTTGTGCATTGGCCATAGTACCCTATGGGGAATTTCTTCCAATAGAACTCTCCTGTTTTCTCCTGTTTCAGCTGCTCTGTTATTTTCTGATTTTCCTCCACCCCTCATTTGTCCACCATTCTGAGACTGGACATGTGACATAGCTCAGCCAGCCATTCTGTATGTTAAGTTCAGCACTTCTGCCCTGACTTGGAACACTGGCCATGCAGCCAGAAAGAAGAGCTGAAGGAGATGCAAGACTCTGAAAATTGAAACAGGTGTGCAGGAACCAGCTCTTCCCACTGCACTAATGAGAGGTAGAAAGAAATAAGAAGTAGAGTGAGGCTAGTAGAGTAGAGGATAGGTCAGTGCTTTTGTCATGACCCGGTAGTGGGTCCTTGCTACAGATGCTAATGGCAACATTCATAAGAACCAAGAAAACTCTTCCCCTGCCCCCAAATATGAAAAATCAGCTCCCAGCTGTATATGAGAAATCAAAACGCTATATAACCGCTCAGCCCCCGGTTCTTTCTCCTGTTAAACCCGCTCAGCTGCCATGGGCAGGATTGTGGGTCTGTGCAGTTTGCAGCTAGAATTTTGGATCTGTCTGGAAATCCTGCGAATGCAGCAGTTTAAGGGGCATAATCTATTCTGGCTTGTCATCCACCTGGGCTGCCCATCCCTACTGATCAGACCACAAGGTGTTTCCATGGCATCTAGTAGGACAGGGGTTCTCAACCTTTTTCTTTCTGGAACCCCCCCCCCCCCTCCCCAGCATGCTATAAAAACTCCACAGCCTATCTGTGCCACAACAACTGGTTTTCTGCATATAAAAGCCTGGGCCGGCGTTAGGGGGTAGTAAACAGGGCAATTGTTTGGGACCCCATGCCACAGGGTCCCCCCCCCCCCAAAGCTACATTGCTCAGCCTTTGGCTTCAGCCCCATGTGGCGAGCTCATGGCCCTGGGCTGCAGCCCCATGTAGTGGGACTTCAGCTTTTTGCTGAGGGCCCCAGTGAGTCTAGTGCTGGCCCTGCTTGGTGAACCCTATGAAACCTGTTTGTGGCCCCCTAAGGTGCCCTGGACCTCTGGTTGAGAACCACTGTAGTAGGATATCTGGCTGAATGGAGAGGTGGATCCTGGGATTTCACCCAGCATCTCAAACAGTGGCTAAATTACTCACTCCCGTCCTGATTGATGATTATAATCATGAGCTGGACTTCAGGTCCTTTTCATAGAATCATAAAATCATAGAAATGTAGGTCTGGAGGGGACCTTGAGGTCATGAAATCCAGACCCTTTTTGTCTTCTTACAGCATGGCTTGATGCTCCTGATGGTGCCCATTTCTGCCTGTTGCTTGGCTAAATGGTCACATTCCAGAGTATTGAGCATTATTTTGTTCAACTGGCTCTCAATCTCCTCTCCCCAGATTGACACCAGTGCCTGAGCATCAGCCTAATAAGATGAGCCATCTCAATATAAGATTGTGGTAAAAATTGTTCACCGTGAAAATGACTTGCAACTGAGATCTGTAGTGTGCAGCACTGTCTGTACAGGTAAGTGGCCTCTGGCCAACTCAGCCGTGGGAGGTGATTAGGCAGGAACACTAAATAGTGACTAGGATGCTGTGAAAAGACAGCTGATGGAGCAGCCCCAATGATACAATCTCCATCCATACTGAAACAGTAGAGGACCATGTGGTAGTTAGATTTGCACAAAGCAAGTCTCATCCTAAGTTCAGTTGAAACACCAATGCAAAGGTGGGAGCACTTTTATGCGTGGATAGGAAGAGTGTTTAAAGGGACTGCAAATAGGACTGCCTAGTGGTTAGTGTGCCAGATTCTTTCCAGTATGTGCCAAATTCTTTCCTGTATACAGAGCTCAGTTGAATTAACAAAAAATAATATATAAAATGTGAGCCAAATGAATATCAGATGACTTTGTATTATACCCCTTTTCGGTATCGTGTCTAATTTAGACTGGCGGAGCCTGGCCTCCTAGCCTCTGACTCAGTCTGGAAAAAAATGGCAACTATTTCAGCTGTGGGTGTGTAAATACTTATTTAAAATAACCAATCAGCTCCTTAAAGGATGCCTATAAAACATAGTTTAGCATGGAGAGATATAAATGAAGTGAAAAGAAAACTTGTTGTTCTACTACTTTCCCATTCTTTCTTCATACTTTCTATATTTTCCCTTTATTTTCTTTTTTACCCACATTTGTCATCTCTTCCCTCTTAATTATTTTCTTCTCTCTCTTTCTTACCCCAGGTGCTCTCTCTCTCCCATCCCAACTGCCCTCTCCACATTCCCTGAGTCTCCTTCTCTGACTTTTCATTTAATCCTCCTCCTTTCTCTCTTTGCCCTCACTTATTTCCCAGTTTTGCAGGAACTTCAGCTCTTGGGCACTTCTCCCTCCTTTCTAATCCTCTGTCTTGGGGTTAGCTATGAGGGGAATTGGGATCCAAACTCAGGGTCTCCTCCCTTTTCCAAACCCATGCCCCATGTTCCAGGGGCCACAGGGAACCTGTTGCAGAAGGGGAAGGAAGCTTTTGCTAAAGAGTTAGGGAGACAAACTGTACAGAGTGCTGAAATCCTTCCTGTTTTCTGTAAAGTAGTTTGGGGGAAATTTAGCACTTTTTGTAGACACCTACATTGCTAACCCCTAACATGGGATCTGTCCTATGGGCAGGGACTTTGTCGTCATACAGATTTTATATTATAAAGCACCTTGGGCTTGACTCTCCACTGCCTTGTACCTTGTGGAGGCATTGACACCTTTTCAGAGTTAGTATAACATTTTATTATTTTTTTTATCATTAGGGTAGTGCCGCATTGTGGTAGGCACTGTACAAACACATTTGTAGACATTCCCTACCCAAAAGAGCTTATAATCTAAATAGGCAAGACACACACTGGGTGATCAGTGTGATGGCAGCAAATGGCAAGTAAATTCCACAATTTTACTTTTATGTTTTTCCTTTTGGAGGGGTTCAGTTAAGAGGGGATTTTCTAAACAGAAGGGAAAAGTGAAGCGGGGGGGGTGAAAGGGACAGGGCGGGGGAAAACAGAGAGGGGAGGAAGTAAAGAAGGTATATGGGGCAAGAGTGGAATGCGGCTGAGGTGCAGGGACTGTGTGAGGGAGGGGGGTGGAGCAAACAGCCAATCAACACAGGGCAGAGAGTCTCCTTTCAAAATGCTACGCAGTCAGAGTGGTACAACTATACTCCACTTTGCACAAGTGTAAATGACTCTACAAGATGCAAGATAGTAGAGAATCAGGACCATGTCTCCACAATGTAACCCCATTGCTAACATCCCCTTGGGCCTGTTGCATTCAGTGATTTATGCAGTCGTGTTAGTGACATCAGAGATGTATTTACAATGGTATTACAAAATCTAGGTTGTGACTGGCAGGTTTATACCATTATATCTCCTCACCATTGAAATTATTGCAATATCACTAAGGTTATGTCTATACTTGGAGCTAGTGGTGTGATTCCCAGCTCCAGTAGACATACTTGTGCTAGCTCTGACTGAACAAGCGTGCTTAAAAATATTAGTGTAGCTGCGGTAGCAGAAGCAGTGGCAGCAAGGGCTAGCCATTGCGAGTATAACCTGCCTGGACCTCATGGATATGTACTTGGGATAGCTAGCCCATGCCACTGCTGCCATGCTCCCGCAGCTACACTACTATTTTTAGTGCACTAGCGTAATAGTGCCAGTGTCTGTTTGAGCTGGGAATCAGACCCAGGCTCCAAGTGTAGATGTAGCCAAAGTGGACTGTTATCAATGAATCAATTGGGCAAGAAGAGCAGTTCCTTTAAAAAGGCAGGAACTTCTATTTAAAGTTTTAAAAATAAAAAACCTGATAAACATTCTATTTGGAAAGAAATGTAGAACAGGGGTGGTTTTATTTTGTTGGCTGTGCTGCTGTAAGGTGTGCAGTGTAGACACAGTATCAGGTGGTGATTGTACCTTTTTGGATGTATAGATACATTTGGTTGTTTGCATTAATGGTGGAACCCAAGAAGGCTTTGAAGCTATCACTGCTGCAGTTTTAGTTCTGTCTTAAACTTTCCCTTCTTCTGTGCCAAAAAAGTTCTGTTAGCCGTCTTCTATGATGGGGGTGTGTAATTGCATTTGGTTACAATATGATTCATCAGTATGTGCAGAGTTCACACACATTTCTTGTCTCTTAGATCTTCTCTAGACTAATTTATTTTATGCATGGAAGTAATGCAGAAAAATAAATGACTATGAGGCTAAGGTGGAGCGAGGGGGAAGAATGGGAACCAATGTGCGATGAGAGAAATGTATTTATTAGAAATTGCAGTAGTGCCTTGGGAACCTCGTCGAGTCAGGGACTGTCTTTGTATTTGGGGCTTCATTCTACACAGAAGAGACAGACCCTGCCCCAAAGAGCTATATATTCTCTTGTCTTTTATGACATAAGAATGGGTTTGGCTGGGGTGGGGGGATGCATGTATGTGTATGCATACTTATGTATAGCTTGACAAAACTTCATACCAGCAAAGTGTCTAATGTTAAAGGGCACCTTACCAGTATCCACCAGGAACATGCCATTAAGTGATACCATCTCTAAAACTCCTCTGTTGGATCAACCTGCCACTCCAGAGCTCTTCAATACCATTTCTGGGGTTGCTGGAAGGGGTTGCTCAAGGGGGTGAGGAGATTTTACCTCCCCACACAAGCTAAGTGGGCGCTGCCCCTTGAGGGAGTGAGAGGCCATGAAACAGGTTGTTCTGGTCCCAAATCATTTACACTACTGTAAATCTGAAATTACTGCATTGAAGGCTAAGGCAACATGCTGGATTTGACACCAGTAGTAGAGATCAGAATAATAACTGTCTTTTTTTTTTCCTCAGAAAAGATGTTTCAGTGCTTGCTTTGTATCCACTTACGCTGCATTTTCGCAAAATATTTTCCATAATTTACCTACCTCTACTTGTTCTAGTGCAAGAGTTGATAAAGTGTAGATGGTGTTCACTACTCCAGTTGTCTTCACTGGTAGACAGGCTTCTCGCAGGATTTATCCCCTACCAGTTGACATGAAGGTTCTTGTCTTTAGTGTTGTGTTTAAAAGGTCCTGTTCTAAGAAGTGCGTTAGTTAACACAATTTAACATTCTAGTGAAGACAAGAAGACTCAGTATGTTCAAACCAGGTTTGAGCTACACTTGTGCTGTAGTGGGAAATTTTCAGAAAACATTGTGGCAACAAGCTCCTGAAATTGTTCAAGTAAGAGAGAGGGGTGTGCCCAAATACTTTCTATACTTTGTAACATGCAGCTAGTAAGGTGGACTAAAGCAAGCCTCTAGTTAAGAGATGGTTGTGTTTTGCAGTGGAAAAGTGACTTGCCCACAGGAGAATTCCCCTCTAACAAGAGTGATCCCAGTGTTCAGAGGAAAGGTGGACAATAAGGAACTATAACTCAGTTTACAGTTTAATATAACCAATTCCCACTTGGGACTGGAACAAGGCCTAGGCCTGTGCTGCAGCAGCCAGTGCTTGCCTAACTGACTCTTCCACTTCCCAATTTCTGTCATACTTAGGTGTCTTTTCACCTGTGTTGTAACATAAGGGTACAAGACCCGCATCATCGGCTTCTCTCCAGCTCGGGTCTGGTCGCTGCTGAGGCTGTAGCAGAAGCAGGTTGGGGTAAAGGGGAAAGGACAGGGCCGGCTCCAGGCACCAGCCTGGCAAGCAGGTGCTTGGGGCGGCCACTCTGGGGAGGGGCAGCAGGTCCAGCTATTCGGCGGCAATTCGGCGGATGGTCCCTCACTCCCGCTCCGAGCGAAGGACCTTCCACCGAATTGCCGCCGCAGATCGCGATCACGGCTTTTTTTTTTTTTTGGCTGCTTGGGGCGGCCAAAACCCTGGAGCCGGCCCTGGGGAGGGAGGAACTTTAGGGGGCTGTGTGGTGGGGTGGGCCGCCATTTAGGGTCCCATGGGTGCTGCCATGGTGGGAGGGGAGGCTGGAGGCGTGGAGGGGAGGTGCAGTCTGGAGCTCAACCGGCACCTGCCCAGCAAGCGCAGTCTCAGCCTCTGGCGGCCGAGATTCTATTTAGAAGCTGCAATGTTGCCAAACCCCGCCCTTCTCTCGAGCCGCCTAATCAGGCGTCTCCCTGGGGAGTTGGGCGACTGAGGCTCCGCCCCCAAGGGAACTCTGCAAGCCAATGGGAAGCGGCCCACAGGTGCGATCCACCTGCGGATCCCAGAGCCACCTAAGCTAGCCAGAAAAGCCGACAAAACCCGTTTGTGCGGCAGGCTGCGCGCTGCTCTGGCTCCAGCCCCCTCCCCAGTGCCCGGGCCGCCGCCAGCCACCGTCCCAACCCGCCGGGCCAGTTCTGCCACCCGCTGGCTGCCAGACATGACACAAGACTACGACAAGTAAGTGAGCGAGCAGGAGAGAGTCTGGGCAGGTCCGACCAGCGCTGCTGCCCGTCTCTTTCCACCGGCTGGGGATCCTCGCCCTGTCTTGTGGGCTCCTGCGTCCCGCTGGGGGAGGAGACTCGGGAGTAGCGGCTGAAGGTGGCTGTCCGTGTAGCACTGCAGGATCCCTAGGAGGGGGTGGCAGCAGCCGCTGGAGTGAGTGGGGACTAGCGTCAGCCTCTCCCTGCTGATGGATTTGGGGTGGGTGCCCCGTAGCCGGGCATCTAACCCTACTTGGCCCTTGGTGAAATAGCCCCGCTCCTTTCAAGCGGCCCGGCCGGACGCGGGCGGTGAGGGAGGCGCTGAGCAGATCCCTGGGGTGTCCCCCACGAGCGGGGCTGTGTGTGTTTGTACGTTGGCAGACTCCGGAGCACCTCTTCCTGCGGCTGCCGGGGGCGAGGTACGGAAACTTCAGCCAGAGCCTAGCGCCTGCCCTCCTTTCTCCTTCCACGGACCCCGCCTTCCCAGTGCAGTGCGGGGCCTCTGGGCGTGCGGGTTTCTCTCTGTCCCGCGTAGGGCCGGCAGATGGACCCAGGGTCAGGCTCTCCCCCCTCTGAGCTGCATGGTGTAAATCGAAGTTCTTGCGTTAAATCCGCCGAGATTCCCCCCCGTCGATTTTCCGAACCTGTTCTGCCCCCTGTTTAAATAAAGCACTCGCCCGGGCGCGGATCGGGTAACCGTAACCTCCAAGTCAGGCGTTGATTTCTGGCAGAGGGAAATCTAACGTCACGTCTTCCGCCCGGGAGGAGAACTTCTGGCTTAGGCCATAGGTTTCTGTAGTGGCCTCCGAGCTTTAGCCTACATCTTTGGGACCCATCCACCCCCTTCCCTGTCTGCGTGCAGCGAGGGGATCTCGAATGGCCCGCTTGCTGCCGGGAGAATCCGTAAGGATCGGATGGTCACCAGGATCATCCCGTGTCTGAAGTTTAGTTTAGTGCTTTGTTTTTGGAATCTCTCTCTCTCTCTTCTTTCCCCCACTTTGTTATAATCAAACTATCGAGAAGACAGTCCGGCTTTGAAACTCGACACCTGTACTGAGGCGTTGGTCACCATCTTCCTCCTCCTCCTCCACTTCTCTTTAAATGCTGAGTGCGGCGAATAATCAGTCCGTGTCTGTAAGGAGGAGCCTCTCAGCCTTCAGAAGTGCATAGGGGGCTGTAGATATTCACCCCGCCCACAGCACTTGTTTCGATGGGCTTTTCTAATGCAGGATCTTACCGAATTGCGCTGTGCTGCCTTTTTCTCCTCTTGAAGATTTAAGAACAAGGGCTGGGAAGTGAGATCAGCGTTAACTGGGACATCGTTATTTGAGGCACACCTAGGTTTTTTTAATGACTTGAACATTGTTGCTCTAATTTAAAGAGATTTCCTGGGCTTGGCCTTTGGCAGTGTTAGACCTTGATGCACAGATTTGTAAAAACTGTCTTTTAAAATACTACAAGCTTCTTATATGCTGTAGGACCAAGATCTGATGGATTTTTATGAAACCCACGCTACTGGAAAAATGGACTTCCCCAGGTAATCTGGTGTTTTTAGCAATGTCAGTTGGAAAATCTAACAATCTTTACCATTTTCAGAAGTCCAAAATATTATATTGTAAACTCTTTGGAGCAGAGACCTTGCCTTTGTGCCTGTATGTTATAAAGTCAGTCACTATTTGCTCTGTACAAGCAGGTACTGTGGTGGAGCATTGTATATAGGCAGACACTTGGACTGGTCCTTACTGTATGTGTAATACACAGATTAAATACAAATAATTAGTTTTTAGTTGCAAAGAAATACTTCAGAACTGCTTGGGATTGAAAAAATTGGGTTTGTTTAGTCTGGAAAAGGGAAGCCTGAGAGGGGACATAACAGTTTTCACGTATGTAAAAGATTGTTACAAGGAGGAGGAAGAAAATTTGTTTTTCTTAACCTCTGAGGATAGAACAAGAAGCAATAGTCTTAAATTGCAGCAAGGGAGGTTTAGGTTGGACATTAGGAAAAACTTCCTAACTGTCAGAGTGGTTAAGCACTGGAATAAATTGCCTAGAGAAGTTGTGGAATCTCCATCATTGGAGATTTTTAAGAACAGGTTAGACAAACACCTGTCAGGGCAGATCTAGATAATACTTTAGTCCCGTCACAAGTGCAGGGGATTGGACTAAGTGACCTTTCGAGGTCCCTTCCAGTTCTATGATTCTATGATTTCTTGTAGCATTTGCAGCATGGATAATGTAGCTTGTTTTCTATTCAAGAACATGGAATACAGAGCAATACCTAAAAATTACTTTTAAAATGCTTTTTTCCCCACCAAGATCTATTTTAAAAACTCAAGTTTGTAAAAGTTATGAACATGTTATAAAATTTAAAATATAAGAATGTGTGCTTTAAATCTCTCCTCTCAAATTTGGAATGTATGCTTGATATTTAAAACAGTGCTTCTTATTACATGTGGAATACTCCTGCTTTCTGAGAGAGAAATGTGCATGTATGTATAATGTCAGACGTTCCAAAACTAATTTGGTGCTTAATCTCTGTATGGCGGTTTGTTACACGTTCCAGTAATGCTAATCAGTCAATCATCAAATATGTACAGGGTTTCTTTGTGAAATATTCTGAGGTCCTTGTTAGTGGTTTGAGATCTATCAGTCATTCAGTTACTACTGGGTCTAGATTTTGACTATCGAACTACTAAACAGGAGTAAGACTTCACTTCATATTTACCAAAAACTCATGTTCAGATGTCTGGGTTTTTTACAGTATATTTTATAAACAACACAATATAGTACTGCAAAGTGTAGATGTTTCTATTAGAACATATTTGTGCTTAAAGTGTTGGATGCTAGTAGTTGAATTCAAACTGATTTGCAAATACATTGGTAACCTTTATCATTAGCTATTTAGATGTGTATGTATGTATCGCATACTACTTGTTTGTGTATACAGAACCTAGCACCATGGGGTCCTGGTCCATGATGAGGGCTCCTTGGTGCTATAATAATATGAATAATAATAATTATTCAAAATTGTTCAAGGTGGCCAAATAGGGTGATGGTTGCCAGATAAGTACAGAGAGAGAGAACCTTGCTAATTCTCAATTTTGACCTGGAGACTCATTACAAATGACTATTCTTTCTTTCTTTCTTTCTTTCAACTTGATAAACTGGCAAATATAAGTCTGAATGTATTACAATATGCTTTGTTTACTTGGACAGTTGTAGGCTGGGTCTTTTATAAACTGTCATTCTAGTAAGTGGGCTGTATGCTACTTTGTAAAAGTAAATGTCTTTAAAAATGGGAGACCTCATTAAGGCCCTCTCAATCATAGGGAATTTTGTTGAGCGTTTCCCTAAGGGAGATGAGACGTAACAGCCTCATGTCTAAACATCACTCTGTCTTCTGGACTGTAAACTCATTGGCACAGACTGTCTTTATCTCTGTGTTTGTTACAGCACCAACCCCACACTGTGTAAGACAAATAACAATAAAAAGCACTCTACTATTGAGTGTGAGCTAGTAAATGGATTATGACAATGGGATTTTTTTTTCTTTTGAGAGAGAATTATTGGGTTTGCAGATTAGCAAAGTCAGAAATAACAGGTTCTACTGCATGAACAAATTGCGCGGACACACAAAAAGTAGGAAAAAATTGCAGGAATAAGTGTGAAATGAGATCAGTACTGGCACAATATCACTACAGTGCAGAGAACACACATTCTGTAAGGTTTTCCTACTATTTTCAATTTGGTCAAGCAGAAAACGAATCAACTTTTTTCAAGTATTTAAATGCACAATAGAAGACTTATTTCTAAAACTTGCTAATCGCATCCAGTACTTTATGCACAGATCACGGCCAATATACATATCGAAACCTAAAACTCATCACAGGTCTATCGTCAGAAAAACACATGTTTGACTGTCTTTTATAAATATGTTCTCATTTTCTTAAAAGAACCTGTAATCCTGTTAAGGGATTGAGTTACTGCCAAACCCTACACTTTGTTGATAATTCTAAAGATAATTCTTTCTACACTCCTTTTAGAGGAGGTAGGTTACCTTTAGGGCAATTGTGCATTTTATTTGGGTGTTGCAACAAGAGACAAGTCTTACCAAAAAAACACGTAGTTTCTGAGTTTACTGGATTTCAGTTTAGTGCTTGTTCAGTTCTGAATGGTTTTGCATTTAGATTAATTTTTCTTCCATACGAATCTTCTCACATTGCTGAAAGAGAATGGTATTATGGTCTGAACATCAAGTTTAAATGCCAAGTGAGGTTGACTCAGCCCCTCAACTTTAAGAAGGTAGATAAAATGAGTTCCATGCAGGCTACTACAGGTGGTTCAATCTTTTTTTATGACCTTAATTCGAGGGCCTGTCCACTCTGTGTGGCCATCTAAAAATTCCTAGTCATTTCCAAAATAGGTGTTTGCCCTGTGTCCTTGGAGAAAATTCAAACTCATCCCATTGTTGCGCAGTTTGCTGTGTGCTAATTTGCTACACTCTACACCAGAGGTGGCTCATTTTACAGACTGACACACAGCCACTCTGTGTATGTATAAATCCCCCTTCATCCAGAACTTGCAAACTCTTACTCACATGAGTTGTCCTTAAATCATGCAAGTGATCCCCATGACGTCACTGAGTCCGCTTGGGTGAGTAAGGGTTTACAGATTCAAATCCATAGTTTGCAAAGCACTTAGTAATTTTCCTAGGTGAAAGGAGTTATAAATGCAGGACATTTATTAAGTTGACAATAGTGTTTTATTCCTTCAATATTCTAATATGTTTCAATCTTTGAATAGTCCTGGGAGTAAGTTCAACAAAAAAGATGTTCCTATTTCTTAGGGATGGTGGTTGTGTGGTGGTTCTTTTTTTTAAGAATTGATCTGTCTCTTGTTTCAACTTTTGAAAACAAAGAACCTGTAGTAAACATCAGCTAGGCCTCTGTGCACACTGGGGGTGGGAATAAGCATGGGGGGAACTGTCTGAACTGGTTTGAAACCAGTTCAAGCTAACATGGTTTAAACATTGTTTGCCTGGCCAATGTGGATGAAGCATATATTTTAAAAACTGAATTTAAAATGTTAACTTGTTTAGGCTGGTAAAATTGTGTTTTGCTGCAAACACCATCTCCCCCCATTTCCACCCATGTGAGTGCTTGGAGTTTTCTCCTTCACAATAAGAACAAAATGTTTTGAACAAATCTAATCATTTTTCATGGAGGTAATACCCACACTTTTTGGGGGCGGAGGGGGAGGAATTGTGTTTAGGTGTTTTTTCTTTCCTGGTAGCCCACTGGGATTCTCTTTCAAGACATTGTCACAGATTATCTCAAAAGTAAACATACAATACACAACTTGACTTCTATTGCCAGAAAATTGGACTGCCTTGTTGATTTACAGTCTCCTTTGGCTACATTCCATCTATAGTATACAGGTAATCAGCAGCTTTTAATAACTTTCAAATATACCCCAAGAATTAAGTAAGTTGTCTTCTGAGGGAATTGTCAGACATGGGAAAGTAGAGTTAACTCTACTGTCTTGCATCTGAAGAAGTGAGGTTCTCACCCACGAAAGCTTATGCTCCCAATACTTCTGTTAGTCTTAAAGGTGCCACAGGACCCTCTGTTACTTTTTACAGATTCAGACTAACACGGCTACCCCACTGATACTAGAGTTAACTCTGTTTTATAACGATAGTGGTATTTGTTAATGCAAACTCTCTCTAGTCTTGCATGACAAAGCATGCAGCCATTGACTCTATAGTGCATAGAGAGAGCTTGAATGAATTAGTAGCAAGTTATTGCTGTACAATATCTCTTTTGTTTAGTAATATGCTAATAGTATTGTGAGTCTTAGGCTAATAAATTCACAACATTTTTAATGTTCTATGTTGGATTCCAAATACTTGTTAGCAGGCCAGCTATCATCTTCAGTAGTTTTGTGATCTCACTGATGTAATTCCATTGAGTTCAGTGAGGTTACTCCTGATTTCCACCGACATACATGAGATGAGAATTGTATCCCGTGTCTTTCTGTTGACTAACCATTGTGTCACATTGTCATAATATTAACATAGTAAAAACCTGATAGCTAATGCTTAAGTGTTACAAAGTTTGTGAAACATGCTTATTATATACTTTTTGGATGCATTGTAACAAAGATTCATATTTTTATGACCAAAGCAAAAGGCCCGTGTTGGTTCTTCAGAATGACTCTCTCTACTCCCAGAGGCGTCCATACACCAGTGAAGATGAAGCCTGGAAGTCCTTCCTTGAAAATCCCCTTACAGCAGCCACCAAAGCCATGATGAGCATCAATGGTGATGAAGACAGTGCAGCTGCCCTGGGATTGCTGTATGACTATTACAAGGTAGGTTGGCACCAGTAACACCTAACAGCCAAAGGTGCACTTGTTTTGCCTGCAAATGCACCTGAAATAGTAATTTGCTAGGGAATGTAATGTAGCTGTTTGCATAGTAGCTATTAATAGTGTAATGAGGACTCTGAGTTGGTGGTTCTAACTCTTTTTAAAAAAAGAAAAAATTTAAAACCACTTTGATTTTCCGACAATAGATTTCTTTTAAGCTAAATAGAAACCAGTCATTCTGGAATCTTTTTTTGTGATATGTCAGGGTACTTGTGCAGTCTACTGACTCATGTTTTTCAGGATGCAGTTTTTAATAGTTACTAGCTGAAATGCTGGAGAGTGTATGTATATGAATATAAAATTGTGGGGCAAGGGACTCTTTGTGTTCAGTTTGTATAGTGCCTAGCACAATGATACCCTGGGCCTCATGGGCACTACCACAATATTCATATTATTATTTATTAAGATTTAGGTTGAGATTTTCTAAAGAGCCTAATACAGCCAGGTTCCTGAATCCCATTTACTTTCACTGATCTGTTTACAGGATCAGAACAGGGATGGTCTTCATTTGGTGTCTGGAAGAGCACTGAGAACATTGTTAATTATTGACACTCACAAACCTATTTTCCAGCCTTTAGAACTACTACACTTGTTATATACAAAGTACATGCCTATTATTAAGAGTTTAACCAATTTTTCAAGCAGTATAGTTGCATAAAACTGCATGGTATGTGTATATAGAAGTATTTTGTAATCTTTAATGCAAAGCTCAGTTTAGTCCTTAGTGCATGTGACAAAATAATTGGTGTAAAGGTAGTTATAACTGACACTTGTAGGAAAGCTTGTTTTCTGCCTTAAAAAGCCATACCTCTCTGTACTTGTTTGTTATGCCACTGAAAAAGCCTTCTTGTCAGAGGATTTTAATCTGCTATATCCATTTTTAAATGTGGAAAAACTGGGAAGAGAAATTTGGTGGATGCTGTAGTGAAGAGCTTTTAGTGAAGCACAAAGAATTTGCTGTGCATTGGTATTTTATTCAGGGTTTCCTTCCCTACTCATGCAGTCTATAAACTGTAGGAAAGGTTTGGGAAGGGCAAGCTTACGAGCGAAAAAAGTATAAAATGTTGGAAGAATTCATCTGTCATTTTCTGAGACTAAGTTAAAGGAGCAGATGGGAGCTTCCAAGGTCTGGAGCAGAAAATTTAAAGCCTGGTGGGGCTGCCACCTGTAAAGGTTTTTGTAGATTTTTTTTTTTTCCCCCCCTGAGCCAAGACTAGCCTAACTCCTGACAGTGTGGCTTGGAACGCCTTACAGCAACAGTTTCAAAGTTAGTAGTGATTTTTGGGTGCCCAACTTGAGACACCTTGAAAGGGATTCATTTTCAGAAAGTGCTGAGCACATGCACTCTGAAAATTGGGCCCCTTTAATATGTCTTAAATTAGGCACCCAAAAATGGAAGTTCCTAAAATCCCTAGTCACTCCAGAAAATCTTGACCTACATTCTTCTGATGCTCTCGTACATTCTCTACGCTACTTAAAAGCCACTGGATTTTAAAGGTTTTAATTGGAAGCTATTTAGAAAAGTACTGTTTCTACTAGGGTTTTCTGTCATCAGCCTATAATTACTATTACAAAAAATTAGGCGTTTCCAATATAATTTAAATAGTTTGCATTTGTCAGGTAAAGGTGCAGTATCTGATCATGCTTACGCAGCATGTTTCAGTGCTGGAAGGTCTGGAGTTATGTCCTTCTAATGTATGAATGTATTCGTTCTTGTTCATTTAAATGGTATGTGTTATCAATGTCTTGTAGCTTTTGTGTTTTATCAGAGTAGCCTGGAACCTCGGGATAAGTAAAATTTAATGGCCAAATAATAAGTAAGAGATCTGCATTTGTATTTTTTTTTAAACACTATATTTAGGAAGTTTTAACAAGCTTACAAATCTTTGCCATGTAACTATCAGAGACAAAATAATTACAAAAGTAAGCTTTTGTATACAGATTATACAAGAATATAGTAATCTGATCTCTCTTTAACAGGGTGTTACCATAGTATAGAGTGAGTATCCGTACACTACTCCATGGCATGTCTATTACCAGGCTGTGTGGGTGAGGTTCGGTGGCCTGCAATGTGCAGGAGGTCAGACTAAATGATCATTATGGTCCCTTGTGACCTTAGTCTGAGATTGAATGCAAATATCCTGTTCAGGGCCGGCTCCAGGCACCAGCTCAGCAAGCAGGTGCTTGGGGCGGCCAAGGGGAGGAGGCAGCACGTCGGGCTCTTCGGCAGCGGGTCCCTTGGTCTCTCTCGGAGGGAAGGACCTGCTGTCGAATTGCCTCCAAAGAAGAAAGTGGCGCGGTGGAGCTGCCGCCAATCGCAATCGCGGCTTTTTTTTTTTTCCCCCCACCACTTAGGGCGGCAAAAAGCCTGGAGCCGGCCCTGATCCTGTTCACCAGTATCCTGACTTTAGAAGATCTCAGTTTAATCCCTAATGTACATCATATCTCCCCCACAGCTTTATAAAATACTGGTTGGGGTTTTGCAGGTTAGGACTGTAAGTAGCCTTCATCTTTAAATAGTAAAATGTTGTAAAGTGGAGAACTAGATAGCTCAGATGATGGGTAATAGTGGAATATGGAGCATTTTTCTTTGTCCAGGTTGCCGCTTCATATCTAGCCCAAGTCAGTAGATGACAAAAAGCCATTACTGAGAGCTGGTCAGTGACTTACATCAGAAGCATCATAGTCTAGTCGATAGAAAATCACCCTTTATAAACTATTTATAAATATACCCTTAACATAAATAGATATTTTAATACATTTTTAGAGTCCTAAAGGTCAATAGGTTGCTTATAACCATGGTTTATAGGTACCTTCTGCTGATGTGCTTATAGCTATCTATTAATCCTGTAACTATAAATATATCTTTAATATAAAGTGTGACTGGACAGGATATGGGACTGGGTGTTAGGAACTCATCCAAGTTCTGCTGTTGATTTGTTCTATGGCCTTGAACAAATTGTTCATGGCCTAATTTTCAAAGGTGTTAACTCCAATTGAAGTCAGTGAGTGTTTGTGGGAGCTCAGATCCACTGAAGAGCAGGCCATCAGCCTCTCTCTCTCTCTCTCTCTCTCTCTCTCTCTGCTTCCCCATGTATAGAATGAGGATATCATCTACCTTACAGAGGCACAGTAAGAATTAGCTAATGTTTGCATACTGCTTTGTGAATATAAAAGACTCTATAAAAGCCAAGTATTGTCATTATTAAACTTCGTGGTCTCATTCTAGTTCCCAGGGAAAGTCCAAGACTAGTCCCAAAAAATATCCAACCAAAAGTGTCCGCAGAGGCAAAGGTGTGAATGGGCAATGAGAAACTGATCTAGACAACCCCTGTGGGTAGACTGAGGATGTCGCTCTCCCCAGCTGTTGAGCTGATCTAAGTAATCAAGCTAAGTAATAAAGTCACCAGACAAATTGAAGCCTGTTCGTTTTCTTTATCAGAGCTACTAGTGACAACTCTTTATTTTCCCTCCAATTCCATTATTCCAGTTGCTGACACTTGATAAGAGATGGTGATCTTTCCAGCCAGGTTGGAAACTTGTCGCTGTCCTAAGGTTTAAGCAGTTTGTCTTGTTTTTTCTATGCAGGAATCTTAATTCCAAAGTACCACTCCGTTGTATTAGTTTGGGATTCTTTTAGTAGCGTATGGAATAGCCTTGACTTTTCAAAACAACAGTGATGATGATACATTTTGGCATTGTAAAGAACTTTACAGGTGTTAACTGCACTTTAAATAATTGATGCATAACAGAGTGATACTTAGCTTTCCAAACTGGGGGGGGGAGAAAGAATGGGCTAACCTTGTTTGGATAAGAACAGGTAAACTCTCATGTCTTATACCTCCAGGTTCCCAGAGAAAGAAGGACTTCAACAGCAAAACCAGATGTCGATCACCCTGACCAAGATCATGGCAAAAGGTACTGGATTCTATTGTGCACTTTTGCTTTAACTGACATCCTGATATATCGCTAAGGCTGCTTAAATGAAGTTTGCTGCCATACCTGCAGCAGCTCTCCTGCATTTGTAATGGAGATTGCAATCCTTTCTTCTGCACCATCAACTCTTGTAACAACCCAAGGGTTAGATGGTGACGTTACCACAGGCTTCGGAGTCAGGGACAGCAGGTACTTGAGGTGCCCCAGGACCAACTAGAGATTGAATTTTGACTCAGAAAGTCAAGGCTCCATCCACTTCTCATCCCTGCCCACCCACCACCTTCTGTGCAAGAGAGGGAATAGCAATGCAGTGGAACTGCTCTCTTCCCCCATGCGTGAACTAGTGACAATATCCCTTTCAGGGGCATAAGGAGGTGGCTGGTAAGCGTTTACTCCCCAGGGTTTATACAAGGTGGCTCATGATTGAGTTTTAATGGGCAGGTCCTGATCTTCCAACTACCCTCAAGATCAGGTCTTACATAAACCCCATCAGTTACTAGGTGCTACAGGACTGGATGCATTTGGAATATGTAGTCAGGATTAATTTGAATGGGGTGCCATAAAACATTGCAATGTATTTGTGGTTTGTTAACCTGTGGTTCTGATGCATTAGTTTCACTTGCATAAATTTTGCAGTCTTTTCTTTTATTCGGGGAGGGAGCGGAACCCACCAACAAACCATGGGATCATAAAATATCATGAATATAAATTAACCTTAAGTCCCACTCCCTGCTGCCCTCTTCCTATAATGCTAAGCTGAAGAGAGAGCTGACCAAGACAAGTTTAAATTGCTCCAGCTCTGATAACAAGATGATTCAGTCTGTTGAGGAACACAGAAACCAGTGTGGTGGTATAGTATGTAAACTTATATATAAGCCAATCAAGTGAGTCCCTCGGTGCTTGATACCCTGTCAGCGGGGCCCTTAGTGTATTGTGTTTTGGGTGACTCAGTTTATGGGCTGTTAATGCTTTAAGGTCAAGTATAGTATACTAGCTCAAAATTAGGGTCCTAGGAGTCAGAAATGGATAAGCTTTTTATAAATTCTAGAACCCTTACCCCTAGATATAGTTGATCATCACCAATACAGGGAGCTGATATTCTGTTTCACCTTAGCCAGAAGCCCAATAAATGTTTCTGGATCTGCTGTTTAATGTTGTGGTGTTTTGGTTTGAACCCTTTTTTTTCTCTTAAAGAAACAGCATCCCAACGGAACAATCGCTCATCTCTACTGGAGAAAACAGAGTGCAGGTTCTGAAAAATGTGCCTTTCAATATTGTTCTTCCGCACGCTACCCAAATGGCCATGGACAAGAGAGGCCATCTGACGACCCCCGACACCACTGTCACTGTTTCCATTGCCACAATGCCCACTCATTCAATTAAAACAGAAACACAGCCACATGGATTCACTGTGGGCATCCCTCCCACTGTCTACCACCCCGAGCCCCCCGAACGGGTGGTGGTTTTCGACAGGAATCTCAACCCTGATCAGTTTAGTTCCAGTGCTCAGCCTCAGAACTCCCAGAGGCGCACGCCGGACTCCACCTTCTCAGAGACTTTCAAAGAAGGAGTGCAAGAGGTACAGGGGTCGCTCACCATGTTCTCTATGTGCGTGTGTGTGTGTTTGCGCAACCCAATCAGTGCATGGGTATCGCGTTGCACCTCTAATAGTGGTGTAAACCTGAAATCTCAGTCCAGTGGATTAGAAATAGAAGACAAAGGTCCATAGGTATAATTTAGTGAATTAAATCTATAAAACAAAAAAATCGTTATCAAAAGCAAATGGCTAATCTTACAAATGACGGAAGTTTTGGCTAAATAGCTTGTGGAAATAATCTGTCAGCGGCAACAGTGAAATAAATAGTGGGTCAAGTTTACAAGAACTCTGCACCCGAAGCTCCCATTTAAGCACCTAAATAAACTGGTCAGATTTTCACAAGTGCTCAGCGTCCATTGTCCTCAATGGGAGCTACTGGGTGCTGGGCGCTTGTGAAAATCTGGCCAGTTTATTTAGGTGCCTGAATGGGAGCTGAGCTCATACAAAAATCAGACTTTATTTTTAATTTGTTCTATTGCATCTTTTGAAATCTACAGGGTTCACCATCGCTTCCCTTCAAGTTCTAAGTCCATATTAGTGATGTCCATAACATCCAGTAGTTAGCAAGCTTCAGGCAGGCTTGATTTTAAAAGCTGGCCCAGAGTGGGCTTGCTAGATCTTGTGCTTAATTGGCATATAAAGCATTATTTGACTGGGGCCCATAAACAGCATACAGAGTATGCTAGCCACAATCCCTAGTTATCAGATATTAAAGCCAGCTGAAGCAGGGTTGTAACCTGGCAGCTGTTGAATTTTTTTCTGGTGCTGCTGAATTAATTATCTGTATTTTCAGGTTTTCTTTCCTGCTGAACTAAATCTGCGGATGGCCAGCATGAGTTCAGAGGACTACGTTTTTGACAGCATTGCTGGGTAATACTTCAAGCTTTCTATTGTCCTGCAGCCGCCTGATCTCTTATAGCCAGTTTGTTCATGACTTACTTATGAATTCTCTTTTGGGTTGCCTTTCTTTAGGCATGATTCTCAGAGGTGCTGTGCACACCTGGTTTTAGCTGTGCTGAGTGCTTAACAACCTGGAAAGTCATGTCTGCAATATTTAGGAAAACTATCTTTGTTGGTACACTTGATCAAGTGTAGTATCTGTTCTTATCAGTTTAATATCTGATACGTCCTCTATCTGAGGACTATATATTAAATGGATTTTTGGAACAGGGAGATGGAATAGGAGCTTGCTCCATCCACTCCACGCATCGACCTGGTATCTTTGTTGGGTTGATAATGGCACTGTACTGCCATCTGGGAGTCTTACGTTGATTTCTAACCAACTTGGTATGGGGTGACCCATCTAGTCATTTAAGAGAATAATAATTACTGCAGAACCCTCCTGGAACTGGCTCCCAAGTGCCTCACCTTGATAGATGCCCAGAGATGCTTGTCTGCTCTCTCTACATTGAGAATCTACAGCAGGCACTGGAGGTTGCTGTGTGTGGATTTTGTGTATGGAGACCTACGATGGGGAATGGGTGATGTGGGGTTGGTTTGTTTTTTATTGGGAATGAAACATTGGTGGGGGGAGGAAGGGACCTAGCAGCCTTTGAATGACTCTTAACAGCATTTTGGTCATTGATAGAAACTCTTCTGTTACATAAATAAAACATGTTGCAGTAAGCCTGAATAGGCAGTGTCCAATCCTACGTGTTGATTTTCTCTGCAAAGAGCTTTTCTAAATGTTCTCATGAAGAGGATTGATTGTCAACAAAGAGCTAGTCTTGCTTCCCCCTCCCTTCCCTATTGAGGGTTTAGTGTCTCAACTAATAAATCTTAAACGTCTCCAAATTAAATGTAAAACACTTTGCTAAAGAGTTTGCCAGGAAGCTATCAATGTCCTTTTTGTCTCCTAGGAATAACTTTGAATACACCTTAGAAGCTTCCAAGTCACTTCGTCAGAAGCCAGGGGACAGCACAATGACATACCTAAACAAGGGTCAGTTTTATCCGATCACCCTTAAAGAAGTCAGCAGCAGTGAAGGAATCCACCACCCAATCAGCAAAGTCAGAGTGAGTGGAAATTCTTACAGCTTCTTGGGAGAGGTGTTGTGGGTATTTGTTGCTTATTGGAGGTGCTGGGCTACGGTTGAAGTCCTGTAGTCACACAACAGTCTAGACTGAAGCCCGCAGCAGCAGGCCCAGCTTTCCCCTTCTGCCATGCCAATGAAGAGCAGAAGAGGTTAAATTGGTCTCCAGGCCTATTCGGTCACTGGTGTCTCTGAGCCTGCCAAGCAAGCAAGTCAGTAGTGGTGATGGGTCTATGCGACGTGGACACCTGGAAGGAGAGCATCCAATTCTCTTTCTGTGGGCAACTTCTGACCGCCTTGTTCTTTTATGGCCCTGAAGAACATTAGCTTGTTTGTTCCCATTCTAAAGAGGATTCTACTTTGCCAGGCGTAACTTGGCTTTTCCTAAGTTTTGCACGCCAAATGCAGAAAACCTGATACCAAGTAAAAGCTTCCAAAACAAATTTTCTCTGTGGCTTTTAAAGTTTTTTTTTCTCTTCCCTACCCGTCCTCTTCATGAAGAGCGTCATCTTGGTTGTGTTTGCCGAAGACAAAACAAGAGAAGATCAGATCAGGCACTGGAAGTACTGGCACTCAAGGCAGCATACAGCCAAACAAAGATGCATTGATATTGGTAAGAAACGCTCTAATTACTGGTATCAAACTCCAAGCCTGATTTCCTTGGCAGGGTTTGACCTTCTATTGGTACTTCATTTTTAAAGGGAACCTTCAGACTAGGCTGAGTACTGTTCTTAACTTTGTGGCAAAACCAAAGGGATGTTCTTGGCCAAGGTATTTTCAGAAGGGACTAGGTATTTTGGCAGCCTCAATTCGGGGGTGTGTGCGCGAACTAATGTTAGATGCCTTGAAGATGCCAGATTTTCAGAAAATGCCAAGTGCTCCCCTCGCCATTTGAAAGACTGGCCCTTTTTTAGATGTCTCAAGTTGGCGCATCCAAAAATGGAGGTGCCCCCAAATCACTAGTTGCATTTAAAGATCTTGGCCAGTATAGTTAAACTGCACTCTCTGGGCTTTGCAAGCTTTCTAAACAGTCAATGTTTTTTTCAGGGGAAATACTTCAGTGCTCCTCGGTCTCCTTCCTGCTGGTGCTCTTGCAGTGAGTCCTCGGTTCAGTTAAAAAGAAAACACTGCAAATTTCCATTTGCCTACAGACAAGGCTGTGACTGGCTGGCTTCCAGATTTCCTTGGTTGAAAGCTGGATTGTGCTCCCAGCCCTTTCCTTCTGTGAATAAAGGCAGGGATTAAGCACTTGGCACTTAAAGATTTGCATGCGCGTCAGCTTTATTATTGAAGGAGCTTTACTGAGAGCTTATACTCTTGTCATGCAGTGTGACATTTCTCATATGTAACTATAGGGCATGGCACAGATACATGCCATACTTGGCGTCGCTGCCTTTCCCACTTTAGTTTTTGTTTTAATTCTTCTCTTTTTTTTATAATGAACTGCTTTCAACCTTTAACAATCCGCCTCTGAAAGCCTTTCAGAGCCTTTAACCCTTAGGGTACTGTGGAAGAGCTGCAGTTGCTATACAGTTTGTCTGCTTTGTATGATTAAGATGCTCTCCTCTCCTTCCCGACAGCCGACTATAAGGAGAGCTTCAATACAATCAGTAACATTGAAGAGCTTGCATACAATGCCATATCCTTCACTTGGGACATTAATGACGAAGCAAAGGTATGTGACCCATCTTACGTTTCCTGCTCTTCCAGCATATGGGGAAAGAGAGGGGTGTGTGTGACCCGATGATTAGCATGTAATGAGTTTGTTTACAGTCTTGTGTTAAGAAATAGGCAAAATTTTGCTGGCTAAGAGGGCTTGCATGAGCAAATATTAAAAGCTTTGCAGTGACTTTAAGTTTCTTAGCAGGGAAATCTGTACTGCTGGACAAATACTGACACATGGAAGCACCAAACTTCTTCCTAAACAGTGCTGCAGAGGTGCTGGAGATATGATTTAGTGTAGCTGGGAACCAATATGTGGTGCTGTGATAGTTGCCAATAACTTTTTGGGATGCTCCAAAAGAGGGGCCAATTTGGCAATTTGCCAGGAACCTAGACTACTGCACCTAAATTGCATTAAACAGAATAGATTGCAGCTGCCCTTATTTATATGCAGAGGTATATTCCACTGAGGCTGCAGATCCTAGCATGCAATGATCCATTTTAATCTGAGTGGCCTCTAGGTGAACTCATTTGAGCCACCATCTGACCCTCACCCAGTGTTTTGGGCCACTGTGTTAGGTGGTAGATGTACTGTCAGCAATTTTCCCAGCTGGTGTGCTTAGTTAATTGCAGCTGTTGCTGTTTGAAGCCGTAACCCAAGTAAACGTGTGGAGGAGATGTGCATCTTCAAAGTTCTAGAAAACCTGTCTAAAGACAGCAAAGCAGGTCCAGTTTTGATCAGATTATACCACTGTTGAGCTGATGTAGTTGCAGCTGCAAGGTGGCGGTAGAGGGTTTTCTGTAATTTTATTGACTCTTGCTGGTCAATTATGTAATTCACCAAGGCTCATCCCTATGCTGGTGGTATAGGGCTTAGTCTCCAGTTTACAGAGAGTTTTCCTTCCTGTTTGAGACCAGCTGATCATATCCCGCACATCATGTTTGAAGCTAGTAACTGACACAGTGAAGATGACTGAGAATATATATGGCATCTGTCATCCAGAAGGACTCCGAAGTGCTGCACCTGGAAATAGTACTAATGGGAGAATGGCAGAACTCCTCACTGAAAAGCATTTCAGGGTTGTTTGTCTGGAGCTCTACATGTCAGTGCTTTACAGCACACGTAGAAGACAAAGCCAGTGCCCAGCACAGTCTGTCAGTCTCAGAGATGCACTGGATGACCGTTCAAGAGAGAGGTGTGAAGACCTTGAGGAAGGAAACAGTGTTGGCAGCTTAATGGAAGTGGGTTGTGGAGAGGTAGAGGCACTTAGGAGATGGGCAGTGGGAAGCTGTTCCAAGTATTTATTGCTAAATAAAGTAAATATCTACTCCTCACTGCCTAGATCTGACGACTTTTGTGCCTCCAACCTGAATGGTTTTGTAGCAGTATGTTTTCAGTTAAACATCACTAGTGAGTCTGGTATCAGATGCCAGTCTTTAAAATTCCTTGAACTTAGAACCTAGTGTCCTGGCTTTGTTCATGCCACAAGGGATGGTTTCCCATTTTACCCTGGAATTGGGCAGCAAGGGTGCCTTTCCCGTGCAAATGTACTGAAAGGTTTGAATGCATTTTGAGGCATGGAAGTGCTGGACTGTTCAGAAAACTGGATAGAATAATAGCCATCAGTAGATTGTACAGAATCCAAGAGTAAAGAGCTACACATTTTCTCACTGCTGCAGATTAGATTAATAGTACTTCCATCCAAGGAACTCAAAGTCCTTTACAAACACGAATTAACTGAGCTTCAACAACCAGGAGAAGTAGGTAAGAACTATTTACAGATTGGGAAATAGAGACCATCTGTTTCACTGTTATGAAAAGGCTAGTTTAGTTCTTGAGACAGCTGTGGCTGGTAAATGCACAAGCAGGAGAGTAGACAAGGATATGAACTAAAGGTGGTGTTGATCTTGGATACGTAAGTGAACTTCATTACAGATACTGTGAAATCTGCTGCGCACCTGCCTGACCAGGGAGAGGGGACAGTATTTTCTGGGACAGTGATGTGCATCCTGGCTTTATGAAAGTGGGATTGAGACCTGAATGTCTGGGAATAACTTTAGAGGGTGGCAGAGGGGAACAATTCTCCTCTAAATCACTGGTTCAAATCCAGTGCATGGTAGTAGAGACTAAAGTAATTTCTGTCCCATTGGTCTGTGATGTCCTGTGTGAAATAAGCAGGTGGTCTTGGCCCGTTTTTTTTCTAGTGAATGGGTGTTCACATCAACATTACCACTGAGATAATTGGCATCCTTACTGGCAGTCAGCCCAGGGGTTGAATGTGGAGAGAGTGAAGTACCTTTTCTCTCTCCCCTACCCCACTGCCACTCCTCCAGGTGGGGTTGAGGTGCCATGTTGGAGGAGTTGTGTGGGGAAGCTTGTGCTGCTTGTTCTGTGGCTAAATGAAGACTGGCAGCTTCCAGGGGTGTCAGTTTGGCATTACACACACACACACACACACACACACACACACACACACACACACACACACACACACACACACACACACACACACACACACACCTCTTGAGCTGTAGGTTAGACAGACCCCCAAATTAGTGCTATAAGGCCTTTGACCATGAGTCCTGACTGTTGGAAACTTACAAAAGCAAGTAAAACTGATATTTTGAATGTAAGTTTTTTAGACTGAAGCAAGCGGGGAACCTGTGGGCCTGAGTGTGATGGTGTCTGTGCTTAGCACTCTAGCTATCTGTACAGTGCACCCAGGGGTGAGGCTCCCAGCCTGGGGAGCCACTCGCGCTATGAGGCTTAAGCTAGCACTCTAAAAATAGAGATTGCGGCTCTAGCAGCGTCTTGGGCTAGCCACCCTGAGCTCAGACCCCGTGCAACGTCCACGCAGGTATTTGTAGCGCACCAGCTTGAGTCTGTCTGCCCTGCCTGGGAGGCTCGCTCCCAGCTGCCACATACCCTAAGGTTTTACATGAGACAGATCCACAAAGGGTTGCCTTTGTAGCAAGCGCACTGGGTTGCTAGGTCTCCTATTTAAACCTTGTTGTTTTTTTTTTTTTTTTTTTTCCTTGAGCGAATGTATTTGACAGTGAATCTTGATCCACTTACTCGTCTACGGAGCTGTAGCTCTTTCCCAACTGTGTGATCTTATCAGGAGGAGCCTGAGCCAATTTCAACAATTTTTTATTGCATGGTTCATTTACCTCACATTTTTTGACAAAAGCTTGTGTGGTGCAGTGTATGGAGAGGGTGGGGAATGAGGCAAGAGTTGAGCTTCCCATGTTACAGGGAAGTCCTTCAAAGCAATAAGTACAATGCTTTATTTTTAATGATGACAGTGATATTACATTGATAAAGTGCTTAACAAACTGATGTACTGTGGAGCCTTGATTTTCGGGAGGGTGCTTACTCAGCCCCTCCTGTTATCTGAAACGGTAGGCCCACAGCCAAAGGATTCGTCCTGGGATACTGTGGCCTTTTCCCCCCCCTCCCCCACTCATTCTGGTTTCTAGTCTTCTGTGAGAATGGCTTAGGCTGTTGCTGAATGTTAGAGATTTGCTTGTGCTAGAGAAAGTTGCAAACAGTGGTGGGTGCTGTGCGTCCATACCTGCCAGGGGTGTGCGCAGAATTTTTACTTTGCCTTTTGTGGGGGCATGTTCTATGCCTCCCACCCCGGTCCTGGCAGGAGCTCGGTCTTCCCTCCCCCGGCCCCCACAGCCCCAAGGCCGGAAGAGTTCTATGCCCCCAACGATTATTGGGAGTGGGGGTGGGGGGCTCGTGTTGCTGCTCCCCTCCCCCCCCCCCGTGCATGCCCCTGATACCAGTTGTCTTGGCAAGCTCAGGTCTTCGTTCATGTGTATGATGTAACTTATGGGAAAGGCAATCTGAGCACTGGACTGACACCTATAGATGTAGCTTTTTTTAGAAGGGTGAAGTAAAATATCATCCCATGACGCTGCCTCCAGCAACTGTGATACAGTGCATTGTGGGTACCATAGCCTTTCTTCCCAGCACAAATCCTTGAAGTGGGGTTCCTGGGAGTAACAATCCACAGCTGGGGAGATGCTTTGTCAAAAGAAAAGAAAAGTTGGCCATGAAAATGTACATTTTCTAATGGAGTTTGTATGCGTCATGGATTTGATAAAATATAATGGCACTGTTATGGCATGAAAATATTCTTTATCTTTTAAAAATGAAAAGCCTTAAGATTGCTTCATTCCAGTTTATAAAACAGAAAGCTCCTTTTTCATGAAGTAGCTGGAAACAGGTGTTTAAGGGACCGTGTGCATTGCATTGAGTGCTGCCTGGTTCTTTGCAGTATTCTGCAGGGAGAATACCTTCCAACTGTGCAGCTGCAACCCCAGAGCTTTGCATGTGCATTGGCACTGTGATGCATCAGTAACCTGATGCAGGATATAGTGATGGCAAGGCTTGCTCTGAGCAAGTAGTGACAGTGTAGCTGACCGTTTGTGCACTGTCTGTACACTCATGTATGTAAACACGTGTGGGAGGAGCTTGTAACTCTGAAATCAAATAGTGTAGAGAAGCTGTTCCGTGGTATGGTACTACTATCCCTGCAGCAGCTCCCCAATGCCCCCTGTTGGCTACTCTGAGACAGCACAGGAGTCTCTAGAAAGCCACACAATGATGGTGGAGTAGGTGGGTCAGAGAATTCACTGGGCTGATCAGCGGAGTGTTAAACCCTATCAGGGCTGAGACCCTGGCACTGCCTTCCCCTGGGGTGGTGAAGAGCTGTGGGTGCTCCAGAAGGGTAGGAGGAATCCTGGTCTGAGGGGCAGGGGAGAATCCGTACACAGGGGGGGGTGATTTTTGGAGTCAGGAAAGGGAATAGGGATTTGAGAGGAGGGGGGTGAGAGGTGAAATGAAGGAAGATTGAAAGATATCCTGGAAAATGCATTGAAACTGAAGGGGGGAGAGAATACTGAAATGGGGGGAGGGAAAAACGCTGAAGGGTGGGGAATGCTGAAGGTGACCCACATATGGAAATGTGGCCACTTCTGAGAGAAAGGTAATAGCAGTTTAATAGTCCAGCCCAAGCCAAATGTCTGCACCTCAGTTTTACTGTCTCATAGCCCGAGCCCCGTGAGCCAGAGTCAGCTGACCCAGCCCAACCCCGGGTGTTTAATTGAAGCATAGACATTCCCTCCCTTGTGTTCATTAATGCTAGGGTATAGAAGGGAGTAATATGTACAGCACTTCTGGCATTTGGTGCCAGAGAACCTTTTTATATATATATTGTTGAGAGAGAGATTTTATAGAGCTGGAAGGGACCCTGAAAGGTCATCGAGTCCAGCCCCCTGCCTTCACTAGCAGTGACCAAGTACTGATTTTGCCCCAGATCCCTAAGTGGCCCCCTCAAGGATTGAATTCACAACCCTGGGTTTAGCAGGCCAATGCTCAAACCACTGAGCTATCCCTCCTCCCCAATAGAGTAAAAACAGCAAAGAGTCCTTGTGGCAACTTAGAGACTAACAAATTTATTTGGGCATAAGCTTTCGTGGGCTAGAACCCACTTCATCAGATGCATGGAGTGGAAAATACAGTAGGCAGGTATAAATACACAGTACATGAAAAGTTGGGAGTTGCCTTACCGAGTCGGGGGGTCAATGCTAATGAGGTCAAATCGATTAGGGTGGATGTAGCCCATTGACAAGAAGGGGTGTGTATCAACAGAGGGAAAATTATTTTTTGTAGTGACCCAGCCGCTTCCAGTTTTTATTCAGGCCTAATTTGATGGTGTCAAGTTTGCAAATTAATTCCAGTTCTGCACTTTCTCATTGAAGTCTGTTTTTGAAGTATTTTTGTTGAAGAATAGCCACTTTTATTGAGTGTCCAGGGAGATTGAAGCATTCTCTTACTGGTTTTTGAATGTTACAATTCTTGATGTCTGATTTGTGTCCATTTATTCTTTTGCGTAGAGACTGTCTGGTTTGTCCAATGTACATGACAGAGGGGCATTGTAGGCACATGATGGCATATATCACATTGGAAGATGTGCAGGTGAACGAGCCCCCGATGGTGTGGCTGATGTGGTTAGGTCCTATGATGGTGAATAGATATGCAGACAGAGTTGGCAATGCGGTTTGTTGCACGGATTGGTTCCTGGGTTAGTGTTTCTGTTGTGTGGTATATAGTTCCTGGTGAGTATTTGCTTCAGATTGGGGGGCTGTCTGTAAGCGAGGACTGACCTGTCTCCCAAGGTCTGTGATAGTGAGGGATCATCCTTCAGAATAGGTTGTAGATGCTTGATGATGCGCTGGAGAGGTTTTAGTTGTGGGCTGTAGGTGATGGCTAGTGGCTTTCTGTTACTTTCTTTGTTGGGCCTGTCCTGTAGTAGGTGACTTCTGGGTACCCTTCTGGCTTTGTCAACCTGTTTTTTCACTTCCCCGGGTGGGTATTGTAGTTTTAAGAACGCTTGATAAAGATCCTGTAGGTGTTTGTCTCTGTCTGAGGAATTGGAGCAAATGCAATTGTATCTTAGGGCTTGGCTGTAGACAATGAATTGTGTGATGTGGTCTGGATGAAAGCTGGAAGCATGTAGGTAAGTATAGCGGTCAATGGGTTTCCGGTATAGGGTGCTGTTTATGTGACCATCGCTTATTTGCACTATAGTGTCCAGGAAGTGGATCTCTTGTGTGGACTGGTCTAGGTTGAGGTTGATGGTGGGGTGGAAATTGTTGAAATTCTGGTGGAATTCCTCAAGGGCTTCTTTTCCATGGGTCCAGATGATGAAGATGTCATCAATGTAGTGCAAGTAGAGTAGGGGTGGTAGGGGATGGGAGCTGAGGAAGCATTGTTGTAGGTCAGCCATAAAAAAATAGCATGCCGCTGACTTGGAGGTATAAATCATCCCCAAATCTGAAGTAGTTGTGGGTGAGGACAAAGTCACAAAGCTCAGCCCCCAGGTTTGCCATGACATTATCGGGGATACTGTTCCTGACGGCTTGTAGTCTATCTTTGTGTGGAATGTTGGTGGAGAGTGCTTCTACATCCATAGTGGCCAGGATGGTGTTTTCTGGAAGATCACCAATGGATTGTAGTTTCCTCAGGAAGTCAGTGGTGTCTCGAAGATAGCTGAGAGTGCTGGTAGCGTAGGGCCTGAGGAGAGAGTCCACATAGACCAGACAATCATGCTGTCAGGGTGCCAATGCCTGAGGTGATGGGGCATCCAGGATTCCCAGGTTTATGGATCTTGGGTAGCCGATAGAATACCCCTGGTCGGGCCTTAGGGGTGTGTCTCTGTAGATTTGTTCCTGTGCTTCTTCAGGGAGTTTCTTGAGCAGATGGTGCAGTTTCTTTTGGTACCCTTCAGTGGGATCAGAGGGTAATGACCTGTAGAATGTGGTGTCAGAGTTGTCTAGCAGCCTCTCGTCATACTCCGACCTGTTCATGATGACTACAGCACTACAGTGATCCCTAAAATTGGAGATAGTTTTAGTATTTTTTTTCACTTTTTCCTGCCTAAAGAAAGTTGCAGGGAAACCTGACTTCAGTGACATCTTAAATGACAATAAGCTGTTTAATTGCTCTACTAAAGGTGGAGAAGAATTGTACCCAAACAATTTTTAGATAGTTTGGTCTCATCTCTTGAAACAGGAATCTGCCTAGCATGGGTGTTCGCTGTACAGTGGAACCTGCCCATGTATTGTAATAAGCAGGAGTCTGTTTCACTGAACTTACTTTTCTGAAGAGGGTGGATCACTTATTGTGATTTGACACAAGACTTATTTTTGTCTGGGTGGTTCTGAGATACTATTTTAATATGTTCTAGCATAATTTTTGTTTGGCGTTCACTGTAGGAACAGTTTTAACTTTCTCTGTGAATATTGCATATATTTTGATGGTTCATTAGAATGGCATCCATATATCATATGTCTCAATAAAATAAGGTGTTGCCGTCTTTGGCTTCATTAAGAAGGTTCAGGTTTGGTTAGTTGGGAATGAAACTGTGAAATGTGAATGGGAGGATGGTGAGTCAAATGCCTATTTGCATTTCCAATAAAAGAAAAGTGCCAGGTTAAAGCAAAGGCTGTAAAACCACAAATATCTGGGGCAAAAGTGAGTGCAGCATATGACATTTACATAGTAAACATACACATTTCTGAGGAACAGATTTTTTAAATAAATCATCGTGGAATTCCGGAGCGCAAACCCAAGTTTCACTCATTCATAACCACTGCAAACTGGAAGCAAATTTTTGACTTAGGTTCTGATGCATGAGAACCGGTCCTGTGCAATACAACACAGGACTTAGTGATCTAAGCTTCTTTTTTCCGTGAAGTTGCCACCTTTTGCTGCCCAGTGGTAACAGGAACACAGGTACCCACAGCCTTGGGATGTTCCATTAGAAGAGGAGCTAACTGAATGTCTTGAAATATCTATTTTTGCTGTGGAGTACTGTCCAGTTTTGGGCCCCACATTACAAGAAGGATGTGGAAAAATTAGAAAGAGTCCAGTGGAGGGCAACAAAAATGATTAGGGGGCTGGAGCACATGACTTTTATGAGGAGAGGCTGAGGGAACTGGGATTATTTAGTTTGCAGAAGAGAAGAATGAGGGGCGGGGTTGATAGCTGCTTTCAACTACCTGAAAGGGGGTTCCAAAGAGGATGGATCTAGACTGTTCTCAGTGGTAGCAGGTGACAGAACAAGGAGTAATGGTCTCAAGTTGCAGTGGGGGAAGGTGTAGGTGGTGAAACACTGGAAGGCGTTACCTAGGGAGGTGGTGGAATCTCCTTCCTTAGAGGTTTTTAAGGTCAGGTTTGACAAAGCCTTGGCTGGGATGATTTAGTTGGAGATTGATCCTGCTTTGAGCAGGGGTTGGACTAGATGACCTCCTGAAGTCCCTTCCAACCCTGATATTCTATGATTCTATGAAGTGGAAATTTGGTGGTGCCTTGCACACTTCGCAGTTCTGTTCACAGTGTATGTGACTCCATGAATTAAATACACACTGGGCTTAAATGTTCTCCAGATGTCTGTTGGCTCTAAGGTAAACTGAAAATTGGCTGACGTATCAGAGAGAGCGTTACCTTCAGGAAATGGTTCCAGGACTTATTTTGAACTTTAGCAGTTCTGACTCACCAAACTGAAAACCTCATACTTGCCAAGGAGCCAGTCTTCAATGAAGACAATTCACATCTGATAAATGTGAGGAAATTCTGTTGGGAAATAAGTATGTTACATGTGCACAGTAAGTTGATGAATATGCGCTCTGCATGTGGAGCTAATGAAGACTTTGGTACAGTAACTTAAAGAAATGATTGAGTGGTGATTTGATTACAGTCTATATAAGTACCTACATGAGGAACAAATACATGATAATGGCTGTGCAGGAGTTTGGGGTGGTGGTGAGAGTGGAGGTCTGGTTGGTCTCTGGGATCTGACTGGAGAAAAGTATTACACGATCCAGTGGCTGGAGGTTAAAGCTAGATGCATCCAGACTGGAAATAAGACACACATTTTTAACAGAGTAATTAGCCGTATTAAGGATTGTGGTGGATTCTTTATCAATGATTGCCCCCCCTCCCCCCCAAAAGATACACTTCAGGAATTATTATAGAGAAGTTCTATGGCCTGTGTTGTACCAAAGGTCAGATTAGATGATCATAGTGGTCCTTTCTGGGCTCGGAATCTATGGAAGCTTAAACTTGCATGCATCTGAAGAGATGCAAATGATGCTGCAGAACCTTCTATCAAAACTATAGGCACTTTGCCTTCAGGTATATTAGAAGAGAATTGGAACTTCATCTGAATGCTGACTATAAAAAGAGTACCTAATGTGTCTGAATTATTGGACCATGTCTTACTCCTCTGGGTACAAGAATAATGTAGCATGAATGGAAATTAATAGGATTTGATTTGCCTGCGGTATTTCAAAAAATAAAACCACAGTAAATATTAGGAGCATAGGAATTGATTGCCACGCTGGATCAGGCCCTGATCTGGAAGCATAAATATCTCCAAACCCATTTTGTTTGTTGCTTTTCGGTGATTCATGTTTTTTATTATTATGCATACAGTGAACATAATTTCCCTTCATTTGAAAGCTCCACTATTTAGGCTTCTGACTAATTTAAATTGAGGGAATCACCTGTGTGGTGCCAAGATAAACTGAAGAGAAGGGATTTGGGCACACAGGACTTCATTAAGAAGCCATCCTTCAACTCAGGGACCGGGAAGCTTCTGCAGTGCTTTGATTGTGCTTTAATTATACTTTTTTATTTTTCCTGGTTTGTTTGAAAGGCAGGTCTTGTTAGTAAAAGTGGCTGTATAGAAAAGTTTTTGGCTGTGTCTGCTGCTCTTCCTTGAGGGCAAATCGCAGATATTCTGACTTGATTTCTCTTAACTTTTTTTAAAGATCCCTGCATTTATTAAAATTAATGAGTTTCTTGTAGATTTTAAGGTAGGTGTACACTAGGTTTCCTTGAGTTAGGAGATGGTCTTGTGGTTAAAGCACAGCCTGAGAGTCATGAGATCTGGATGCTCTGCTCTGCCACAGGCTTCCTCTGTGACCTTGGAGAAGTTGCTTTAATCTTATTGCTTCACTTTTCTGCTCCCTAAAATAGGAATCATACTTAGCTTCCCAATGCCCCTCTGAGGTCTGTAACTTACTTACTGTTGGTAATGTGTTTTGAGAGTCTCTGATGGAAAGGACTATAGAAGTGTAAAATAAAAGTTAACACATGCATGCATCTTCCCTGATACTAAATTGTATATGCAGTATTGCCAACACTCTCACAGTTCTTGCAATATTTGGTATTTCCCTCCCTCAAATTCCCAGCTCCAGGAGCTGTGTGATTAGGAGGGAATTTGAGCTTACTTTTATTTTTACAGGAAAGTTTCTGGACCTCTTAGTTGCAGAGACAAGCTTAAAAATGTGATTCGGGTATAACCTAAAATCTCAAAACAAGAAGGCAAAAATAATCCCAAATGTCTCTCTTCAGTAACAATCTCATGCTTTTTAAGTCAAGCCATTGACTTTTTGGGGCCTGACCCATGGGTTTTGAACATTTGGGGCTGATGACACTGTGTGTTTTAAGTGTCATCTCTTTTTAAAGCTGAATCCTGGGAGGTAAGATGAAAATGAAAATGTTTTTGAAAAGTAACAAGCAAATCTTAATATAGCCAAGAATGCGGAACTGCCCTTAGAAAAAATAGGTTGGACAGCTGAAGAGGAATCTTGCTGAACAGGCTAAAGATGCTGAGTGACTTTTGTGGTTACATTTTTCTTCTGAAAATGTTGGGGTGGGGATGTAGCTGGGTCAGTCACTCACCCTTATTTCTTTAAGAACTTGATTCAAATCTGTCCTAAACAAAGTGACTGAAAGAAATCAAGTTTCCACTTCATTGGAAACACCGTTCCCAAGAACCCAGCTGTAGACTCCATTCAGGTGGGATTTTAAAGCAATCTCAGTTTGGCATCAGACGACTAGCATATTGCCATGGAAAGGATGAAACTCTCACACTAGGTTTGGACACATCATGTTGAATTAAGCTGAGTTTCTGCATATGGACAAGTTTAGACTGGTTCCTGTTGTATCCAAAAAGGGTAGAGCGAGAAGACTGGGGTTTAGGCCTCTCTCTTCCTCTTCTAGAATGCAGAAGATTGAATAATGATTTCTATCCTAGAAGTAGATTCAGTCTTTAAAGCCAGACCTAATCAAATGAAGACTATTTTCAAATGGAACAAAAACCCTTGTCCCCTGGTAGATGAATAATTGCAAATTCACATGGAACTAGTGGATTAAATCGGGATGTGTATATTGAAGTCCATCAATGCTGTACATGTCTAGCATCGAGACAGAAACTTCTAACTTCAGACTACAGTGCTGAGGATGCTCTGCTTGGTCAGTCGATTAGAATTTACATAAACCTCTCTCCCCACCCCCACCCGCACCCCGGCAAATGCAAAGAGAGCTGTAAAGAGAGACCTAGAGTTTGAAAATGCCAAGACCTCCCAACCAAAGGGAAATGGCTCTAAGGTAGGGGTCAGCAACCTTTCAGAAGTGGTGTGCTAAGTCTTCATTTATTCACTCTAATTTAAGGTTTCGCGTGCCAGTAATACATTTTAACATTTTTAGAAGGTCTCTTTCTATAAGTCTATAATACATAACTAAACTATTGTTGTATGTAAAGTAAATAAGGTTTTTAAAATGTTTAAGACACTTCATTTAAAATTAAATTAAAATGCAGAGCCCCCAGGACCGGTGACCAGGACCCGGCCAGTGTGAGTGCCATTGAAAATCAGCTCGCGTGCCACCTTTGGCACGCGTGCCATAGGTTGCCTACCCCTGCTCTAAGGACTAAGGAATTGATGCTTATCTAGTCTAAAGATTCTGCCCCTGCCCTCTTTACCCTCCCCCCACCCCCACTTTGGTGCTTAGAGGTATAATATTAAATCATAGATTTTTGAAAGTTCCATGGGTCTATTAAACCAGTCGCAATGGCTGTATCTGCACATGTTCTTGAGAAAAACAGTCCTTGCTTTCTCTTAAAGATTCCTACTTCATTAAAGTGATACAGACACAAGGCACGTACACAAATAAACATTTATTATGGTCAGACTAAGCTATATATATGCAACCAATAAAAATCAGTACTAATTAGAAATAACACTTCTGCTCATAAGGCAACATTATCCATTATACAAATCCAAAACCAGAGGAAACTCCTGAAAGTCCTCCACTCGCCCCCTTATGCAATGCAAAATGCGCTCTGAGATGTTCCAATCCTGCAGACAAACATCTGTTTGAAGTCAGAGCATTCTACCTGAGTACAGGCTGCACGAGCAGGCCCTAGATCTGCATTGCACTAACTCTTATAAATAGCTCAATATTGGCTGTGTTGATATGCCCACACCAACTTGTAGGGGATCAGGGAGGAGTGGGTGGCTTAGAAGCTGGCAAACAATTCTGGTCAATTTGTTGTCGGCGATTTACTTTTAAAACTCTTCATACTTTTTTCCAGCAATGCTCTAATGGTGCTTAGCTACATATTTGCCTCCTTTAAATCAAAGACTTGAAGCACTGTTGCTTTAGAATATTTCACAAAAGTGTATAGAATCAGTTTGACAGGCTCATAGGGCTTTAGCTGTTTCTTCCATGCACAGCCCATTCAGTGCACAGCCTAAAATGTCCGGTAGCAGTAGTTGGTTCATTCTTATAAAATTCTCAAAAGTGAGGCTAGTTGCTGCCATAATGATTCATAGATCTTTATTGAAAAATGTTTGAACAGTTCATATGTGATCTTTTCCCAGAGATTGTGGGCAACCAAACAAACATTAAGGGACTGATTCGTAAAACTACACTGATTTGTGTGCATGGTTAGAGTGATAATGCCTTACTTTGGTAAGGGTGCGTGCCAATAGCTACCTTCATAACTGGCCATTTGCATGAAACTCTCCTGACTCGTACAGTCATGTTGGCTGTGCTTCTTAATTGTACATGCAGTTGTTCATATTAATTGCATGTGCATTTTTGAAAATCAAACTTTAATAACAATTTAATCAGGGAACCTCAAATCTAGTGCAGATATGCACCTTCTTAAGCTACTTCAGTGCTGCAGACAGTATTCTTATAAAAAAAATCCCTTGGAAACAGGAATAACTTGTCTCACCTAACTTCCTCCCTCTTTTTATAATACTTGTAAAATGTGTTGCAACCTATGACGACAATGCTGCATAAAAAGACCTTTATTTTTTAAACAGTGTGTAAGCTGTTGAAAACTTAACTTGGCAAATTGTAGTATCAGACAAATACCAGCAGGGGTCCCTCACTCACTACTGATATTTAGAATTTCAGTTTATTATTATAAGCAAAACAAACTTGCAGTTAGATGTTGGAGCAATATTTTTCAAAGTCTTGGTTAAGGTACTTGCTGTGGCCTCTGGCTCTGAAATCCTTGCTTTCTTTAGAGGATGGGAAGGGATTCCTATCTTTTTTTATTCTTGAAAGGAAGGAGAGAGGAATCCATTCTAATGCTTTGGCTGATCTTGATCCATAACTTGCTGGTAATTCATTGTCTTTGGTTTCCGCTGCTTCTAACCCCTCCATGATAATGAGGACTACCCATATATAAGAACCTGGCATTTGAATAGGTGCATCTTTTGCGGAAGTACTAATTCAGTGTGCCTCTAAATAGGAAAACTAGAAAATTCCCTTCCTCTGCTACTACTAAGATCTTGCATTATGAAATTGAAATTATTTTGGAAAAATTACTTTTTGCATTAACTTTTTCATTTAGTTTGAACAATGAAAATGGATTCATATTCCACTTCACAACATCCTGCTCGCGCTCAGAAAAAGGAACACTGCTGGGAAGCATTCAAGACCCTGATCCCATAAAGATTTAAGCACGTGTTTAACTTTAAGACCCATAAGTAATCTCACTGCAGTCAATGGGATTGCTTGCATGCTTAAAGTTAAGTATGCCCTTAGGTCTTTGCTGGATTGGGACCTGTATTAAATAACTATATTTAAAAACTCATCAGTCTCAAGAGTAGAATTTGATCATGGCGCTAACATGGTTTTGCCACTGTCCAGACTGATTTCAATTGTGCTTGCTGCAAGCATGTCTGACCCCTGTTTTAAGTAAGGTTTTTAAACACTGTTCTTTTGGCCAGTGAAAATGGGGCCTGAAAGGGATTTCTGCCCCCTAAAAAAGGGTTACAATAGACAAAATATTTCTCTGGGCATAAAAATAAGTTAACTAGAGTCTGCATGAGGTTTGATATTTGTTGCTGTAATCCACACTAGGAGGATGGGTCTTTGTATCCCCATTAGTGGCTGGTCCACTGATTCATGTGAATAGTCGTTTAGCTTATGTGGTAGAAACTCACCGTTTTAGTTCTGAAGGTCTAGGGCCAGGTCTACACTAACCCCCTAATTCGAACTAAGGTACGGAACTTCAGCTACGTGAATAACGTAGCTGAAGTTCGAAGTACCTTAGTTCGAACTTACCTTGGTCCACACTCGGCAGGCAGGCTCCCCCGTCGACTCCACGGTACTCCTCTCGCCGAGCTGGAGTACCGCAGTCGACGGCGAGCACTTCCGGGTTCGACTTATCGCGTCCAGACTAGACGCGATAAGTCGAACCCAGAAGTTCGATCGCTCGCCGCCGAACTACCGGGTAAGTGTAGCCAAGGCCTAGGATTCAAATCCCACAGCCAACCCAAGTGAAGTCGTTACATTGTGACTCAGTATGGCTGGCTGAAGCAAACACTAAGAATGTATTAATCGCTGCTGATGGAAGCTTTTTCCTTTTTTTGCAGGTTTTTATTTCTGTAAACTGCCTCAGCACAGATTTCTCCTCTCAGAAAGGAGTTAAAGGGCTGCCCTTGAACATTCAGATTGACACCTACAGCTACAATAACAGGAGTAACAAACCCGTCCACAGGGCCTACTGCCAGATTAAAGTCTTCTGTGACAAGGTAAGGTCAGGCCAGCCTGCAAATGAGGGCTTGGGGAAGGCTGTCCCTCCAGCTCTGTTTAGTATAAATGACCTTTTCGTTTATGATTCTAACACATGCTATTTTGGATAATCTCTGAAAACTCCATATGTGTTCGGCATTTGTAAGGGAAAAAATTGGTGCAGAGATGCTGAAGTGACCTCAGAAAAATTTGCTGCCTTCAGAATGCTGGAGTGTTGCAAAATGTTTTTAGGCACAGTCAGTGTTGACTTTGGGAATGTTCATTGGGAGATGACACTGAATGTCACAGTTGCCAACAGCAAATAACTCTGTATACTTGGTTTTCAGTTCAAACTTGAAACTCTATTGAGACAGGGAACAAGTCTTTTTTACCAAAATCACTAAATATGGAATTTTTTATTTCTTTGTGTGCTGCCGCCTTGTTCTCATTATCAAAACATCTGAGAACCTCACCAGTAATGAGTTTGTTTTCCTACTGCCCTGGTGAGATAGGGAAGTATCATTTAATAGCATTTTATCAGTGGGGAAACTGAGGACAAAATTTTCAAGTCTCCACTAGTTTTGAATGCCTCAGTTATGAGCGCTCCGCTTGGCGCTTATGGTTTGGTTTTTCTCCACAGATGTAGAGCTCCTAAAGCTGTGAGTGCAGCATTGTAGAAGGTGGAATATTTCCTGAGACTGTGCGAAGTTTTAAAAACTTGACCAGATTTTCACAAATAACAATTTTTCGTGGCTTACAACTCATCCAAATCTGGGCAGACTTTCCGAGGCCCAGTGAAAAGCACATCTCTGAGCCCAGGGCTTCTCCCAACCAAATTCTGAACTCTTAACCCCAAGTGCAGGCTACCATAAAAAAATTTGCCTAACACTGCATGTTTAATCGTAATATTTCTGTCACTATCACTCCAGTTCTAATGCATGGATGGACACTTACCCAGCCTTCTTCTGCCCCACCATAGGGTCTATACTGTAAGCAGGGCCAGAACAGTGTCTTAGGCACATGTGAAAATGATATCCAAAGTGACTTAGACTCCCAAATCCTACAGACTTTCCTAAGCACATAAGTTGTTTGAAAATGGGAATTAGGCACTTATGAAAATGTTACCTTTAGTTCTTAAAAATTACAAAGGGTTTGCAGACTTCCTGAGGGTTTCTTGTGCTCACTATTTACTCGGCATTATAAATCTGGCTAGCATGCCCATACTGCACTACGCAGACCTGACTCGGGTCTGCAGCTTGACCTATTTCCAAACTGGACAAGGCTTGGATCAGAGTCACAGCAGGACTTGGCTCTGACCAACCCCCATAGCAGGTCCTGAGTGCTTGCGGACTCAAGTCAAACTATTTTATGTGTAAATGGAAGGGAGTGTTGGGCTCAAACTTGAGTCAAAGCCCAGGCTTAGTGTGCAGTATAGATCTACCTAGAGAGGTTAAGTGACTTGTCACATAAGAAGTCTGTGGTGGTGAAGAGAATTGAACCCAGGCTAGTGCCGTAACCCCTGGACTACCTTTCTTCAATAAGTCACAAGCTAAAAAAGTAGACTTCCAAACTCCCTCGCTTTTAATAAACCAGTTGTTAATACTATGGCACATCCACACTCCGCTCATTGGTTCAGAGGAAAGTGTTTTAGTCTGCATCATAAATTTCAGCAAATCTAGTTAGTTACCCCATTTATATAATTTTTCACTATGGATTTTTGTCTGGTCTCTCTCTTTGCATGACTCCTCCCTGACCTACATTGTAAAATATATTTGTTGTATTTAAACTGGGGGCATCTCTTCGCACCCAAAAAATATTGTCAAGTTGAGGATGTAATTCCTTAGCATGATTGTTACACATAGACAGTCCCTCACCCAGATTCTGAAGTGGAGTCACATGGGGAACACATCTCTGTCAATACAGATCACTCAAATATTGGCTCAATCTCTGTTTAAATAGTATAAAAATAGACTTGACCTCTATTACACCTCTATTAGTTGAGTGTCCCAACCCCCAGCGGTGCCTCCATCTGACTGCAGAGGAAGTGGCCAAGGCTTGAATCTTAAGTGATCCATCTACTTATCTTAGGTACTTAAGAGGCCACCATTACCATAGTAACTGAATATCTCTCTGAGGCCTTGGCTACACTTGCAGATGTACAGCGCTGTGAGTTAAACCTGACTTCATACAGCTGAGTAGTGAAAGCGCTGCAGTTTGTCCACACTGACAGCTGCCCAGTGCACTGTCGTGGCCGCATTTGCAGCGCCATTGGGAGCGGTGCATTATGGGCAGCTATCCCACAGAGCACCTCTTCCCATTCTGGCACCGTTGGTTGTGGGAAGGGGGTGTGAGTGTGGGGCATTCTGGGTCCTGTCCCAACGCCCTGTGATGCATCGCTTCGCATCCCAGAAATCCCTTTTGTTTGCATCCACCTTTGGTGCCATCTTTCAACGGTTTCTGTGCAGCACGATCTGTTGTCTGCAGGAAATGGGGTCCGAATTGCTGAGGCGTATGCTGATTTATCTCGCCAGCACGTCACCTTTGGCTGTCGAACTATTCCTTAAGATCCAAAGTGACAGTGAGAGTGAGGAGTGTGACGATGCTATCGAGCCGCGTAACACGTACGACACAAAATTGCTTGTGGCATTCACGGACATACTCAGCACCATGGAACACCGCTTTTGGGCTCGGGAAACAAGCACCAAGTGGTGGGATCACATCGTCATGGAAGTCTGGGATGATGAGCAGTGGCTGCAGAACTTTCGGATGAGAAAAGCCACTTTCATGGGACTGTGTGAGGAGCTCGCCCCCACCCTGCGGCGCAAGGACACGAGATTGAGAGCTGCCCTGCCAGTGGAGAAGTGGGTGGCTATTGCAATCTGGAAGTTGGCAACTCCAGACAGCTACCGGTTGGTCGCAAACCAGTTCGGAGTGGGAAAGTCGACCGTTGGAATCATGTATCAGAGGGGTAGCCGTGTTAGTCTGAATCTGTAAAAGGACCCTCCGTTGGAATCATATTGATGCAAGTTTGCAGGGCCATTAATCGCATCTTACTCAGAAGAACCATGACTCTGGGTAATGTGCAGGAAATAGTGGATGGCTGTGGAGGGGCAATAGATGGGACTCACATTCCTATTCTGGCACTACCCCACCTAAGATCCGAGTACATTAATCGGAAGGGGTATTTCTCTATGGTTCTCCAGGCGCTTGTGGATCACCGTGGGTGTTTCATTGACATTAACACAGGCTGGTCCGGAAAGGTGCATGACGCATGCCTCTTTTGGAACACTTGGCTGTTCAGGAAGATTCAGGCCGGGACTTTTTTCCCAGAGCAGAAGATCACAGTAGGGGAAGTTGAAATGCCCATTGTGATCCTTGGAGATCCCGCTTACCCGTTAATGCGTGGCTCATGAAACCCTACACAGGGAGCCTTGACACAGCAAGGAATGGTTCAACTACAGGCTGAGCTGGTGCCGAATGACTGTGGAGTGTGCCTTTGGCTGTTTAAAGGGCCGCTGGCGATCTCTGTATGGGAAGCTGGACTTGGCCGAAAACAGCATCCCCGCGGTTATATCCACGTGCTGTGCCCTCCATAATATTTGTGAAGGGAAGGGTGAAAGCTTCACTCAAGCATGGACCTCAGAGGTTCAACACCTGGAGGCTGAATTTGCACAGCCAGAGAGCAGGGCTATTACAGGGGCCCAGCCCGAGGCTGCAAGGATTAGGGATGCCTTGAGGGAGCAATTTGAGGCTGAAAACCAGCAGTGATATCTGGTGCCCTGCACGGGAGTGAAGTGCAGTAGTTCCAATCTTGTGTTTGCGAAGCAGACAAGCAGACTTGCAGTGCCTGTTTATTTCCTGGGCTAAGGAGTCTTTTACTTTTATGCAATAATAAAGAATGTTTTCAAAGCCAAGAAATCCATTTATTGAAAAGAAAACCTTTATTTATTGAAAAGAAACAAGGGGGTGGAGTGGGGAACGGTACAATCACAGATTCGCGTATGTCCTGTCTGGTGTGCTGTGCAGTGAGTGCTGCACTTCAGGACAGCTATACTGCATGGTGATGGGGGTTGAGTGCAGAGGGTAAGGGTCGTGGTTTTCAGGGCTGGGTGGTGAAGATACTGGTGTTGGAGGCAGCTGGTGGTGTGAAGAACACGGAAGTTGGGGAAAGTGGGTTGGAGGTGACAGTGGGGCACAACGGAAAGAGTTTTGGGACAAGGGCTGTGGGGGGTGGGGGCGTTTGCGGTACTGCTCCTTCTGCATGGCTATGAGCTCCTGGATAGCATCTGCTTGGTGCTCCAGGATGCTTATGAGCCGATCCGTGCTTTGCTGCCAGTGCTCCGTGCTTTGCCGCTGGTGCGCTGCGTTTTCCTGGCGGATCCTGCTTTCTCTCTCCCTCCAGTTCTGTGCTTTCTCATTCTCTTTAATAGATTGCCGCATCACTTCTTGCAGCACGTCTTCTTTGCTTTTTCGCGGTCTCTTCCTGAGTCTTTGCAGTCTCTGAGCAGGCGATAAGAGGGACGGCTGAGGTCTCAAGGTTGATGCAGCTGTATAGGCAAAATGCAACATTTAGCAGAGGCAGCATTGTTTATACCAGACAGAGTAATGATTCCCTGCGCACTTAAGGAGTAGAAAACACACAGGGTCTACACAATAGCATAATTTTCCCGTCCGAAACAGAGCACACACATCCCACGGGAGTCTCAAAATGGTGAGTAAGGGGGACTGATTGTTTCAGGGCTGCACTATCCTCTGGGTTTCTGTGCCTTGGGGAGAGCCAACAGCTTCAGGGAGCACCTACATTGAACACTGTCCCAACATTTTCCACAGGAGTTTGTCCTGGACGATACCTCGCTGCAATGCGGCTTCCGCCCTGGCCCATATGCAGCTTGCCTGTGTGCAGCAATGGTCCCCCCACCCCTCACGGCACAGTGGCGCGGACACATTAGCCTGGCTGGGACAAGGACCACGGTGGCTCTCACGATAAACCTGCGCAAGTGCATTGCACATGTTCTGGATGAGACATTCGAGGAGATTACCGAGACCGATTACCGCAATGTGATAAACCACATCAATGCGCAATTCCGCATCTAGGCATGCATGCCTAACCCTCCTCTCCCAAAGAGCCCGCACAGAAAAAATTCCTTCCCGAAAAAAAAAAAAACCGCTTACCGGGAACCTGCTCTTCTGTTTGTCCTCCACCAAGTACCGGCCGCTGCGACTGGCTACCTTTCTCCCGGCTCAAGAAGAGCTGCTGGCTCCAGGGATTCTGGGGTGTCTCCATCCGGCCCACCACCCTCACTCCCATTTTCCTCCTCCTCCTTCCCCCACCCCCCCCCCCCAGCTCTGAAATGTCCATGGTGGTGCTCGGAGTGGAGGTGGGGTTAACCGCAAGTATCGCATCCAGCTCTTTGTAGAATCAGCAGGTCACGGGGGGAGCACCCGAGTGGCCGTTTGTGTCACGGGCTTTGCGGTAGGCACTCCGCAGCTCCTTCGCTTTAATCCTGCACTGCAGGGCGTCCCAGTCATGGCCCCTTTCCATCATGTCCCTTGATAGCTGCCCGAAGATATCGTCATTCCTACGGCTGGAGCGCAGCTGGGACTGTACAGCTTCCTCCCCCCAAACACTGATGAGGTCCAGCAACTCGCCATTGCTCCATGCTGGGGCTCGCTTGGCGCGTGGAGGCATGGTCACCTGGAAAGATTCCCTGATAGCACTCCATGGCACGCCGGTCTGAGCAAACAGGAAGGGGATTTTTAAAATTCCCGGGGAATGTAAAGGGTGGGTCACATGGTTGGTTACCCGAGGCCAGGGCAGTAGAGTTTGAACTGATAACCAGAGCGGCTAGAACAGGCATTGTGGGATACTGCTGAATACTTCTGGAGGCCATTCACAGCGCATTGGGCGGCCACACTGGCGCCGCAGTGCTGCTGCGGCAGCGCAATACATGCTATTCCTCTCGGGGACGTGGAGTACATGCAGCGCTGCAACCACGGAGATACAGCGCTGCAAATGCCTTGCCAGCCCGGCCTCCTTTCGTAGTCGTCAGTCGATGTGACAGGCTAGTCAGGCTGAACAGCCTGCTCCGCCGGTGCCACAGCAGGTGGAGTGGCACCGGGCTCCTTGGCCAGCACCTTGGTACCAATGGGCCCCGTGGTGGGGGCTCGCTCGGTGGCCAGAGCCTTGGAACGACCGTCAGCCTCCCTTTCCCGGCCTACCAGAAAGGAGTCAGTGGGACGTGCATTTTCAGTTCCATGCCCAGAGGGTGACCAAGTGGTGGGACCTCCAGTACCGGTGGGTATGCAGAATACCTCGCCTGCATCCTCACTCTCCCCTGATGAGGCAATTATGGCCCTTCCTCCCTCTGTTCCACAGAAGGACTCTTAGGCCCACCAGGAACTATTGAAAAGGGTGGCATCAAGCCTCAACCTTCAGGCGGAGGAGGTGGAGGAAACCTTGGACTCCCTCTTCAATGTCCTATCCGCCTCAGTACCGGGCAGGGTGGCTCTTCCACTCCACGAAGGGGTGGCAAAAATTTCAAATGCCTTGTGGCAAACCTCGGCTTCCTTGCCCCCCATCTCTAAGAGGGCAGAACGGAAGTACTTTGTGCCCTCCAAGGGGCATGAATACCTGTACACCCACCCTGCCCCCAACTCACTGGTGGTCAAGTCAGTCAACCACAGGGAGAGGCAGGGCCAACCAGCCTCTACTCTGAAAAATAAAGACTCAAGGAGGTTGGATTTATTTGGGAGAAAAGTTTTTGTCCTCGAGTTTCCAGTTAAGGGTGGCGAACCATCAGGCTCTCCTGGGTCGGTATGAGTTCAATTTGTGGGGCTCTTTACCCAAATTCAAGGACTCTCTCCAGGAGCATGACAGGAAGGAGTTCAAAGCTCTGGTGGAGGAGGGTACAGCAGCTGACAGGGCAACCCTGCAGGCAGCATTGGATGCTGTGGATACGGCTGCAAGGTTCATGGCCGCCGCGGTGCCCATGAGAAGGGTGTCATGGCTCCTGCTGTCTGGGCTGTCCAGTGAGGCACAGAACTCCCTGCAGGACCTTCTGTTCGATGGCAAGGCCCTGTTTGCGGAACAGACGGACGTGAAACTGCACGGCCTGAAAGATTCCCGCACTAAGCTTAAGACACTTGGCCTCTATGTCCCGCCTCTGGCTAGGCCCAAGTTTAAGCCTCAGCAGGCTCCCACCCAGGCCACTCACTGTAAATACAAGCCCCCTTATAAAAAGTCACGGGACTGTAAGAAACACCCACAGAAGCAGTCTCTGTCTGCCCCCCAGCCTGGGTCCTCCACAGGTAAACAGGCAGGGAAACATCAGTTTTGATGGGATGCCCGAGGGCGACCTACCATTCACACCAGGGATCCACCCACAATAAAGCTTCCCTTCTCCAACCGGTTGTGTGCTTTTCTCCCGGAGTGGTCGCGGCTGACTTCAGATCATTGGGTCCTCAATCTTGGGGCTACACCCTCTAGTTTACCTCTACCCCCGCCCAACCACCCTCCACTCCCGTCCCTCCTCTGGTCATTTTTGTGAATGGCTGAAACTGTGTGTGTCAAATCTGCAGATAATTTGGAGTCAACCAAAAGTGCATTTTTCAGCAAATAATCTATTTGCCCAGTGTGAATTATAAAATCTGCTGTCTTCATTGTTAGCCGTTCTTGTACACAGCCAGCAACTGCCTGGAGTTGTGATTTTTGGCCGTCTTGAATTCGAGAGGCTCTTAATGTGCTCCTGTAACTCAGAACCAGCATCACTTTTTAAAAACCAAGTTCCATACAGCTGTATGGATGTGGGTGTGTAACAGAGGATTTCCTCAGCTACATATTGGAAATGCGTGTGTGCGCACACACACACACACACACACAAGGTACAACAGAGAAATTGCGATTCTGAAATATTACATTTGAATAACAGTAAATACTTGACTTAACCCTGTGTGAACAAGAAAATATAGGGCTGAGGCAAAATCTGAACTGACCCCTATGGCCCTCAGTGACTCTGTACTGCGGCTGCATTCCAACACTTCTGCTATGTTAATGTTGCAGGCTGATGTTGTGCCCCTTCAGTCTGAAGTTACAGTGGGTTGTATAATGGTGGCAGCTTGAGGTATTATTATTATTTTTTTTTAAATGCCATCCCATTTTTTAGGGGACAAAGTCAGACCGTTAACATAAGCAAATGTTACCCATGATAGAATATCAATGTATCCATGCTGCTTGTTTTCACAGCACCAAAACATTAGGTATCTTCTAGATTAAAGATGTTGGTCGCTGCCTTGAAGTGCTGCAAATCTAATATTGGGTCATCTTTTTTTCCTCTTTGAACTGATTATTTCTGGAGCTGGCCTCCCCTCCTCTATTTCTAATTTCCGGTCGTCGTCTCCTCCTTCCCCTTGTGGTGTCTATTCTGCCAGTTCTTCCCCCAACCCCGCACCATCTCTGGTGAGGTTGACCTGTTGGCTAGGGTGGCAAGAACAAAGTCATTCTGCCTTTCTGATTTCACGTCCCATCTTTATTAAGGAACTGTACTGGCCCCACTCACTGAGGCATCTGGGGACCTTACTTTAATAAAATAATGTTTATTCTAGCTTGGCAGAACCCACTGCTTGTTAATCAAAAAGCCCACCACCGGTTACAAAGATTGATCATAAGTCTCACTAAACAGATGGGTCTTGTAAACCACAGCTCAAATGCCATCTTTCCTGGGCTACTGACCAGTTCTCCATCCTGGTGCTTACTTTCGCCAACCCCTTGAATTTACTTAGGTGCCAAGCGTTCTAGTGTCATTCTGGGTATAGCTGTATATCTTCAAAGTGCCATGCAACCATTAATGAATCCTCACATCTCCCCTATGAGGTAGGTAAATATCTCCATTTACTGGAGGGTTACTGAGATATGAAGAAGTTGGGTGACTTAGCCCAGGTCAGAGAGAGCTGGTGGCAACGCCAGGATTAGAACTCAAATATGTGCATTCTAATCTCTAGACTATACTGCCTCGTAACAGCATCGTTATAGCTGTGATGTGTTGAGTTGTCTGAACACAGTTATTAACCTACATTACATTGTATAATTGTTTCTTAATTTATCAGATGTCTTGCAATGTGATTGTATATAAGTGATTTCTTGCTGTCAAGCCCCAAAACCCTTTGTTGGTTCTGCTACAGTGGCTTAGCCCAGCAGATGAAGTTACGTTATTGGCTGTCAGTACTGCAAGGGAATTGATTTTGAATCACTGAACTGGGATGGGAAGAGTCAGCACTTTGAATTCTGGCCTGAAATCCAGTCATTTGGAAGTGACTCTTCTTGCTTAGCCTGTATATTTTCTGACACAATTTTTTGTGGGTGAGAATAATAGGACGATTCTAGATGACTACAGCTGTTGCCAAATATTACTATTATTTGAGAGGTTTTTCCTGATCAGGTTGTCAAACTTCATTGTGTTGGGGGAGAACTCGTGTGCAAGGGCCTCCATTTTTATTTTGGTATTGAACATTGGCAAATGGTTCAGAAATGCAAGTACTTTAACTGCAGAAACTACATTTCTGCTGTGTTTTGTGTGACATGTCAGTTTCCCCCAGTGTTAGAGACCCAGTTTACAAGCCAATCTGAGTTTTCCTTTTACAAAGCAGATCACCAAATCTTCCTCCCCATGCCAAATTTTTCCAATGCATCCTATGTTCTGGGCAGGCAATGGGATTAGGTGTTTGGCACATGCGGATGAGCATAGGGATGCTGCCACTTTGGTTATGATTGTTCTGAATCCAAAGTTAATAGTCTGGCCTATATATGGCTTCCTCTTAGTTTTTAGACTAATGTAAGGAGACTCCATCACTGTTTCATTTTGAATTATTGCAATAGAACCTGTTGCAGCACCACCTACCCACTCTGACAGGTCCCCACTGAGATTAGGTCCTTGTTGTGCTAGGTCCTGTACAAAAATCCATTTAAACTCTGCCTCACAGAGTTTACAGTCATCCCCGTTTCATAGAACTGAGACACAGACTAAGCGACTTGCCCCAAGATCACACACGAAGTCTCTGGCAGAGTTTGGAAACAAATTCAAATCTCATTGGGTCCTGACCCAGAGCCTTAGACCATCCTCCTTCCTGAGATATCTAAATGCTTATACGTCATAGAAAATTTGACTAGCTGTTTCTTTTTTTTGGTCACTTTTTTTTTGGGTGGGGGGAGGAGGGACTAGGAATTCTGTAAATGTGAGGTAGTTCTGCTTCCATCTAGTCTGTATTAGGTGTGTGTTTGATCCCATAGCAGCTAGCACTGTTCTGAAGGATGAAAAGTGATGCTTGTATTATTTTTAGTCCTGTGAAAGATGGCACAGTCACTGCTGACGAAGACTCTTTGACATGCTAGTATGTCTTGTTCCATCCTTGTAAAACTCTAGGAGATCTGAATTTAGCTTGATTATAGCATCAGGAATATTTTTGATTAAAAGTTCAGTAAATATTATTAATCGGAGAAAAATTCAATGATCACTGTCTTATATCTTAGACACTGCTAGTCTCTTAAATATATGGAAATAACTGAAGTAACTGTGTGGTAACTCGCATTTTACCCCAGTCCCATACTTAAAACAAATTCAGGTGATTGTGAAACTTTCATTAAATTTTGATTTGATGATAGCACTTCAGAATAAGTACCGGACAGATTTTCTGGCTGACCTGATGAAGTGGTCAGTGTGAGACTGACCTCCATGTGTTCTATTATGTAAAGATCAACGTCATTGACCTGAGGGTATAAAAACAAACTGAGGATACTATTTTTTTTTTCTCCCTTCCTCCCCAATCTGTCATCTGACAGGGAGCAGAGAGGAAGATCAGGGATGAAGAACGAAAACAAAGCAAAAGAAAAGGCAAGTGCACTGACCCCAGCTCCCAGTTGAATGCCTGTAAGTAGAAATTATTCCACCAAGTGTTTAAATGGTAGGCCTCATGTCACTTACAGACTACAATTTGTTTTCAGTACAGTGGAATTCTCCTATAAAAGGAGTTATGGAAGAAAAATAAAAAAGGCAAGCAATAAAATAGCTTCACTTTAATCCACTGTATATGGGATTGTGAACTGTATTTTGCAATGCACAGGATAAGTTAGGAACCTCAATTCTTCTTCACTCGAAAAGAAACTCTATGTGCACTATGGATGTACAGTGGAGCCCACTCAATCCCTTTTAGCAGCCGGAGAGAGTAGAGGGAGAAGGCAGTGCTATTTGGACCAGCATGAAATCACACTTAGCACTTGCAATCTAAGATAAGTGTTGTGCAAGGCACTTAAAGTTGGGTAAACAGTATTATCCCTGTTTTACAGATGGGTAACTGAATGTTAAGGGCCTTGTTTTGAGAACTGGTGGAGCACCTCCAACTCCAACTGAAGTCAATAGGAGCTGGAGATACCCAGAACCTCTGCAAATCAGGCTTAAGGGATTTACTCAAGGCTATGCAGCAAGTCACTGGCAGAGTCTGCAGTACAAACCCAGATCTCCTGATTCCCAGCCTGGTACTCAACCCATTAGAGCTGAGCTGCCCCTTTTTAGTTAATAGTCTAGTTAGACATTGTTTCTACACATGTAAAAGTAAGCCCGAGGGGCTTGATGCTGGAATGAGCAAAAGATTTTCTAGCTTTTTCTTTCCAAATGTGTTTGCTTTTCATTCTTAATTCTCTCCCGCAGATCATACTTTTATGTTGACTCCTACAGAGCCAATGTTTGATGGTCAGTTATAGGTTAACAGAGTTGTTTGATGTAAAGTTTATATCCCTGTTTCTCCTTCACACTGTGCAGCAAGGAAAAGTGTGTGTTCCTTGCTCTCCTCTGCACTGTTTGAAGATAATGTTTTGACGTGCTTGTCAGAAGCTCTGCTTTTAACAGTCTGACTGGTTCAATAAGCATTAACCTCACAGCTTGTTTAAACAGGGTTTCCTGACACAGCAAATGCGTGCTGGCAGTGTGGCTTCAGAAGAAGGCAATGACACAGGGAAACCCAGTTGCTAAAGGGCAGTTACAGGGAGAGCAGAGTTTTTAAATGTATCATAAAAAGAAGGCTCAACGCTTTGCTAGTATTTAACAAATGTGTGTGTGTGGGGGGGGGTCTCCTATCCCAAGTTAGTAGCCCAAGCAGGATCCAGAGACCACTGTGCACAGTACTAGAGCTAATGGCTGAGAAATGGCAATTGCATGCTAAACCCCCCATTTGTAGAAGTTCATATCTTTCTTCATAAATGCTGCTTATGGGGCTAAACTTCCCATGCTTGGGCTGAGCCCAGATGTGTTGTTTATTTCCCCATTAAGGTTTAATACATATTGTTTGGCTATTTTTGAGCTATAAGTACAGTAACCAGACAGCAAATGTGAAAAATCGGGATGGGGGTGGGTGGTAATAGGAACCTGTATAAGAAATAGACACAAAAATCGGGACTGTCCCTATAAAATCGGGACATCTGGTCACCCTAGAAGCATTACAGTTGCTTCCAGAGACACAATTGTTGTATGTATATGGATTGCTCCATAGTAGAGCTGGTTGGCAATTTTTGGTTGAAGTTTTGGAAAATCAGTTTTCCCACAGAAAATTTCAATTTTTGACTAATTGTTTTGAAATTTTTTCAACTTTTTTCCATTGGAAATTCAAAATGAAATATTTCATTTTGGGCAGGCTTCACGCAAATCAAAACACTTCAGTTTGTTAACCCAAATTAAAATATTTCATTTTGGGTCAGTTTGACATTTAATCTCTGTTCATCAGAGTTGCTACAGTGCCTCATGGGAGCTGTAGTTTGGGTACCTCATATTCCGTTCTCTGTAGGCTAGGCTTCCTGGCTAAACTATATCTCCCATGATGCACTGTGGTTTTCCCACTGGTTGAACTGACATGCTACATCCTGGGAGTCATGTGACCACAGTGCCTATAGTACATGTGGTCCATCCCAGAAGCACCCAAATGACAATTCCCATGAGGCACATAGTGGCTAACAGGAGTACAGATTAATATTGAACTAGACTGAAATATTTTGTTTCAATTCAGAATGGTGAACCAAAATTTTTCACAGAACCTTCCATTCTGCAAAATGTTGGTATCTTGCCGAACTCTATTCCACAGTAGTAACAATGCTTCTGTAGTGCTTTCCATTTGAGGATCTCCAAATGCTTTTCAATACTCAATGACTGAAGCTTCACTAAGCCCCTGTGAGGTTGAAGTCTCCCCTCCTGTGCAGAAAGGTACAGTGAGTTACACAGGAAGTCTGTGGCAGAGGCGGGACTAGAACCTAGATGTGACTCTCCCAGTCCTGTGCCCCTAAGACCATCCTTCATAAATGTTTTTAAATGTGAAACAAATATTGATCAGCTCTGTGTGCTTTTAAGAGGTGATATGCTACCAGTATTGAAACAAGGCATGCCCATATCCCAGGGTGCATGAGCTCACAGAGAAGTGAGCTACAGGGGGAAATCTATTAATTCATTTGTTTACCCATTTAGACAAAAGCCTTTTCTCATAACCCCAGCCAAGGAGGGAAGCAATGCCACCTGGCAAACACTTCCTGCCACTCACTGGAAAGGCTGGTGGTAGATTCCTGAAAAAATAGGAGTGTAATGAAGAGTACAGTGTTCAAACTCTGTCATTTGAAATTAGGGTGTGTGGGAGGAACTGCATCCTTTGGGAAGATTTTACTGAAAATACCTGACATGTGACACATTCCAAAAGGAATAAGCATCTTTGGCCAGGGTAATTTAGTGGCCCCCAGAATAGGTGACTCTATCAGAGAAGGGGAAGCCTTGCCCTTTCCCCTCCGCTCCCCCCAAAAAACTTGGGAAATTTTAACAATGGGGTCCCAAGACCCTCCCCTTCACATCCATCCCGGCACATCACTGCTTAACAGCAATACATTGCTCTTAAGGAGTAAGGCTACAACTATGTCATTGTTTGAAATATCCATATATTACAATCTTTGATATTTCTTTACAGTTCCCGATGTCAAAGTGCCAATGCTTCCTTCCCACAAGCGGACAGATGTCACTGTCTTCAAGCCATCGCAAGATCTTGACACTCAGCCAATTCTTTTTATCCCCGACCTTCACCATGCCAATCTTCAGCGTGGGACTCATGTATGTGATGCCATTGTGTGCCCATAATATAAAATTAGGGGCATTGTCTGCCTGTGTAATGATACTGTACATAGCCACTGGGCTGGTTCTTAAATGTATAACCACTGGGAGCAAAAAGTTACTGTTAAGTATGTGATCATATAAACCTTCGTGCTTCATGGCATAAGCCAAGCCCTAACAAATGTGGGTTAGGAGGAAAACTTGCTTTGTGGGCAGGTAATTCTTCACCTTCCTGTGAAGCATTTGGTGCTGACCACTGACAGGATACTGGTCTAGGAGCTCTGGTCTGATCTGTATGTTCCTATTTTGGCTTCTCAGGTCCACTTTTTAGCCAGCTAGCTAGCTACACAGACTGTAGTAGGTTCCAGTTAATGGTCCCATGTCATATACCATCCAATAGTCTAATTTAGAGTACCTTTCTCTGTACACTCAAAATCTCTTCTTGTTTTGTTTTAAAGGTCCTTCCTGTTGCACCAGAAGAACTGGAGGGTGAAGGGTAAGAGACTCGCTATTTCATTCATTCTGTAACACTATTGAATTGCATGGTGCTGTAAAATCAGCTAGGAAGGTGAGGTCCCTGCCCCAAAGAGCTTGCCAAGTATTCTAATATTAGGCCTTGGCTACACTCGCGGATTCACAGCGCTGCCGAGGCAGCGCTGTGAAGCACAAGTGTCTTCGTGCCGCCAGCGCTGCGAGAGCTTTCTCGTAGCACTGCAAGTACTCCACCTCTCCGAGGGGAATAGCTTGCAGCGCTGCGAGCGAGCGTGCAGCGCTGCAGATGCTGATTACACTGGCCCTTTACGGCGCTGCACTCGCTGCGCTCGGGGGGGGGGTGTGTTTTTTCACAGCCCTGAGTGCAGCAAGTGCAGCGCTGTGAATTGCCAGTGTAGCCAAGGCCTTAGGTGTTTTACTCCTCCCCTTATATAAGCCCCAGACCATAGTAAGACCTGTAAGCAGCACAGGGCCCAGGTTGTCAGTGATGCTGTCTTCTCCAAAATGGAAAATCTTGCGTAGCAGGCACTCTCCATCACCATGCAGCCAGCTTCACACTCAGGCTTGCCAGTGTGTGCCAAAAAATATTCACATTCCAAAGGGACTTGCCCAGAATCTCCAGGTAAATAGCTGATTTGGTGTTGTGCTTAAGCAGCACAAGGGGACTCTGTTGTTGGAGAGAGAGAGCAGCAGAATCGAAGCACCTGGGCAGTTTTAGATAATGTGTATTGACTTGTGTAGAAAGCAATGCCCATTGTAACTAGGGAAGTTATTACTCTGGTTCTGAAATTATGTTCATCATAAGATCCATGATGTGGCAGTTTCCCTGCTTCCAGGCAAGGAGGCTGCTCCTGCTGATGCTGCTGTTGATACATTTCTCCCCTCCCCCCTTATTGCAGCTCTAATATGAAGAGGGGGCCTTATATAACTGAAGATGATTTTATTGCACCTCCCAATAAACTGACCAGAATAGAGGAACCAAAACGAGGTAATCTATTTATTTATTTTTTGAAAAAAGACACATCTGTTGCATTGCCATGTCATGAAAGAAAGCCAGGTCAGGGGTAGGAATGCTTTTCTTTGGGTGGGTCGGGGAGGGTAGTGTCTGATCTTTTTTTGATGTGCCCATCTGATTCTTATCTGTGCATCCGCTGTGCATTTTATCTGTGCATTTCCTCCTATTTGGGGAGGAAAATATTCCCTTTTTTTGCCTCAGCAGGGGAGCCAGCTAAACTGGCAAATACATAATTTTGGTTTTAATAACCGTAGGAGTTTTTGTCTCGTGATCAGGACTCCTGGGTTCTATTCCCAGCTCAAACACTGACTTGCTGAGTAAATTTTGGCAAGACACTTAACTTCCCTGTGTCTGTTTTTCCCCATCTAGAATTGCACCACTTTCTCGGGGGCTTTTTCTGATGGTTTGTAACCTCCCAGCACCCTGTTGAGTAGGGAAGTGCTATCATCCCCATTTTGTAGATGGAGAAAGTGGAGCACGGAAGGGTTAAATGACTTGTCTCTGGAGTCCCAGTTACAACCTTATCCATATGGCTGTCCTTCCCCTCTGGCTGCGATAAACTAATGAAGATGTTTGCTAAGGGAAAATGAGAATTAATGAGAAATTGGTTTCTTTACTAAATCATAAAATGGGGACCTTATTCTATGGGTAGCTGCCATAGCATCATATTTATGTTCTATAATAATACCTAGCTTTTATATTGCACTTTTCATCAGTGGACCTCAAAGCACTTGACAAAGGAGGCCAGTATCATCATCTCCATTGTACAGATGGGGAAACTGAGGCACGGGGGTGAAGTGACTTGCCCAAAGTCACCCAGCAGGCTTGTGCAAGAACCAGGAATAGAAGTCCAGAGTCCATCAGTGCTTTGTTCACTAAGCCACACTGCTTCCCTTGTATAGATGGTTATTGCTGTGTTCGCTTTTAAATCCACCCTCCTCCTTCTGCCTTCATTTTCAAACTCTCTTCCACCAAAGGAAAATCTCCAAGCATCCAAGCTTAATTCACCCTGTTTGACCTAGATGTTACAGTATATTGTTCCAAATCACAGGTGCATCAGAGCAGTGAGCTATAAAACATAGTTAACAATATGTGCCACAATACCTAGTAATTAGAGCGTGAATTAAGGACTTTGAAGCTGTTACATGTCCACATTTCCCTGCTCTTATTGGCTTATTACTCAGCCTTAATGTAGTTTTTAATGGGGCTGTTTTTCTGTGTAATAGCTCCGTCTCCATGAGCCGGAGGACACTGTGGTTGTCTGGCTTCTCATTCTTTCAGTCCGATCTTTGGAGTGGGGAATCAAATCCATATCCTACTAGATGGAGCAACATGATTGCTAATAAATATTTCTGAACAATAGCAAGGAAGTGAAATGGGGAAGCAAAGAGGGGGAGAGACAAGACTAAAATGGGGGGGAAAGTATAGACAGTTGCTATTCCTTCTCTTTAGTTTCTTGCAAGTTCTTCGAGTGATTGTTCACGTCCATTCCAACTAGGTGTGTGCACGCCGAGTGCACGGACGTCGGAAACTTTTTCTCTTAGCAGCTCCTGTCGGGACGGCAGGGGAGCCCCCTAGAGTGGCGCTCTTATGGCGGTGTATATAATGGCTCAACCCCCCTTCAGTTCCTTCTTACCGTCCGTGGCGGCGTTGGAATGTTCTCTCTCTCGCTTGCGAGTGATCCCTTAGCCTTTCAGTCTTCTAGTTAGAGTTGTTCTTAGATAGTTATCAGTTAGTTAAATACCATTGTATTCAGGTGTCTGGAAGCTAGTTCCGGCACCAGCCTGGGGTTGCGGGGCATGCCACAAGCCCAGGGTTTCAAAGCTTGCGCCACGTGCCGCAGGTCTATGCCTAACAGTGACTCCCACGACTCCTGTCTCCAGTGTCTGGGAGAGGCTCATCGGGCAGAGCGCTGCAAAATCTGCAAGGCCTTCAAACCGCGCACTAAGAAAGAAAGAGACTTTCGCCTAAAGCAGTTGCTCATGGAAGCCACGTTACAACCGCTGGCCCCTGACCGACCGGAACCGGGCCCGGCTTCCTTGGTGCGAAGTGCCCCGGCATCCGTGTGGGACCCGGCACCCCCAGGCACCGTAAATCGCCAGCCCCAAGGGGGGACGACCAACCTCAACACCCGGTCGACCTTTCCAGCACCGAGTAAGCGTCACAAGAAAGGGGAAAGAGGGCATTCTCCCCAAAGAGCTGCCCAGGTGCTCAGAGAGGCTCCCGGCACACAAAGACAGGTTGCGAGCCTGAGTCCGTTACCCAGCGAGTTCAATGCGATGAATGTCTAGAGGAGGTCCTGGAACACCCCTCTATGCCCGACACTTTCGAGGCAGCGAAAGACCTCATTGAGTTGTTGACGCCAAATCCCCTCCCATGCAGGAAGAACCCTCCGGCACCGCCTAAGAGGGTGCCCTCCAGAGGGAAGCCAGCAATGGTGCGCTGCTCGAGGTCACCATCTTGGCACTGCTCATGGCACCATTCCCATTCAAGCTCGGCGTCCCTCTACTCCCCGGCACCTGCGACCCAGCGCGAGGTTACAGCACCGGAGGCGAACCTACCAGCGGTACCCGTGGCGACTACACGCCGGTCCACGACTCCATCGCTTGCCCAGCACCAGCACCGAGTGAGAGGCACTGGTCCCGAGACTCCCGGTACTGTGCGCGGTCCCGGTCAGCCAGGCACCACTCCCCATCCCGCACCTCACGGCACCTTACAGCCACTCAACGTTCAGCACTGCCCTGGTCCTCTCCGTCGGCATCCTCCGGCTCCGAGGCCAACTCCGGTCGCTCCAGCTATAGCAAGCATCGAACCGTGGCCAGCAGAGAGTCACACTCAGCATGGCAGCCACAGTGGCCACCTCTGAGTCAGTGGCCCTTCTGGACCCCATGGGCCTACCATCAGCAACAGGGCACCATCTCCAGAGCCTCCAGGTCCGGGCATTCCATGCGATGCCATTCCAGATCACCACACACGTACACATCAATGGCAAGGGAGGCTACTCTCTCCAGGCTGCCCTCAGATCCCCAAAAGCAACTGATGATGGCAGACCCACTGCCCACGGCGGTACCAAGCACTACAACACCTCGAGAGGCATCAGCCCTGTTCAGGCCCTGAGGTGACCCAGGCGTATGGGGACCCACAGGAGGGTCTAGATGAGGGCAACCAGCAGCAACTCACATCCTCCTCTTCCCCAGATGAGGCGGTGGCAGGTACATCAGTCTCAGGACCACCACCAATCGACCACAGGACTCACCAGGAGCTGTTCCGCAGGATTGCCCTCAATATGGGTCTCCAGTCAGAAGAAAAATTTGAGCAGGAGGATCCGATGGTGGACATCCTGGCTCCCAAGGGTCCCTCCAGAGTAGTGCTCCCTCTCATAAAGACCATACAGACAAATTACAACACTATATGGCAAACCCCGGCCTCTCTCATGCTGACGGCTAGGGAAGTAGAAAGGAAATACTTCGCCCCTTCCAAGGGCCACAAGTTCCTGTTCTGCCATATGACTCCCTGCTCCCTAATCGTTTCAGCAGTCCGTGAGAAGGAATGACAGGGCCAACAAGCCTCTGCCCTAACGGCCAAGGAGGCCAAGCGTCTGGACCTCTTCGGTAGAAAGGTCTACTCATCCGGGGGCCTCCAACTACGTACCGCCAACCAGCAGGAGATCCTTAATAGACCTAACTTTAACTCTTGGATGGCCATGTCCAAGTTTAAGGATCGCCTGCCCCAGGACTCGCACTCGGAGTTTGCTGCGTTAATCGAGGAAGGAAAGGCGGTGGCTAAGACTTTGCTACAAGCCTTCCTCGATTTCAGCTGACTCTGTGGCCAGAACCATTGCCTCGGGGGTAGTCATGCGACACACAGCGTGGCTACAGGTGTAGGGCCTCCCTCCGGAGGTCCAGAACATCCTCCAAGACCTCCCATTTGAGGGCTCGGGGCCTTTTCTCGGAGCAAACAGACTCCAGGCTGCACGGCCTTAAAGACTCTAGGGCCAACTTGAAGTCGCTAGGGATGCATATGCCGACAACCCAGAGAAATCCCTTTTAGGAGTCAGCCTCCGCAGCAGAGGCAGTATCAACCCTGCCCCAGGCAGGAGCCGTATCGCAGGCAGGGCAGAAAGAACAGGTGTAGACAGCAGAATAACACGCCTAACCAAGGCCAGAACAAACCCCAGCCCGGAAACAAGCAAGGGTTTTAAAGGCATGCTCGAGGACAGTGTACCAACCCAGTACCCGGATCCATCCCCTCGGTTTTTAAACTGGCTATCCCACTTCTACCGTGCGTGGTTCCGTATAACATCGGACCTCTGGGTCCTATGCACAGTACAGGTGGGATACTCCCTCCAGTTCTCCTTCCCTCCCACCCACCTTCCTGTCCCTCTTCAGGGACCCCTCTCATGAGCAACTCCTTATGCAGGAGGTCCGTTCACTCCTCGAGATAGGGGCGGTGGAGGAGGTTCCACAGGAGCTAAGGGGAAAGGGGCTTTATTCCCATTACTTTCTAATCCCTGCAAAGGGGGCTCTCTGACCCATTTTAGACCTTCACAGACTCAACAAATTTATGGTCCAACTCCAATTCCACATCGTCTCCTTAAGCACTATAATCCCGTCCCTGGATCTGGGAGATTGGTACGCTGCCCTCGACATAAAGGACGTCCAGTTCCATATCCCCATCCATCCGGCACACTGCCGCTTTCTCCGCTTTGTCAAAAAACAACATCGCTACCAGTTCACGGTTCTCCCGTTCGGCCTGTCCACACTCCCGAGTGTTCACGAAATGCATGGCGGTGGCGGTGGCCTTCCTGCGGAAAAGGCAAGTCTGAGTGTACCCGTACCTCGACGACTGGCTACTGACAGGTTGTTCCAAGGACGAGGTCCAGTCCCACGTGATAATGGTCATGGACACCTTTCATAGACTGGGACTCCTCCTCAATGTACCCAAATTGTCACTCATACCTACGCAAAGGATAGAGTTCATAGGGGCAGTGCTAGACTCGGTACAGGCAAAAGCAAGCCTTCCAGAGCCCAGGTTCCAAGCCATAGAGATAGAGATTGTCAAAACAATGCTTCCATATCCCACCACGACAGACAGGTGTTGCCTGCAGCTAATAGGGCATATGGCAGCATGCATATATGTGGTCAAGCATGCCCAACAGAGACTCAGGCCCATACAAGCGTGGCTCACACTGTCTTACCACCCATCCCGAGACCCCCTGGACCTTGTGGTGACGGTCCTGGGGCAGGTACAAGAATCCCTGCGTTGGTGGCTGGACTGACCAGTGGTCTGTGCAGGGGTCCCCTTCGCCAAGCCCCAACCTTCTCTGACATTAGTAACAGGTGCATCAGATCTGGGCTGGGGCACACACTTTGGGGATCTGAGGACACAAGGCTTGTGGTCAAGGGACGAGATGCCTCTCCATATCAACCTGAAGAAGCTCAGGGCGGTTCGTCTGGCCTGCCAAATCTTTCATGCCACTTTGCAAGGTCACAGCGTGACAATCCTGACAGACAACACCACTGCCATGTTCTACATAAACAAACGGGGCGGAGCTTGGTCCTCACCCCTCTGCCATGAGGCTCTTCTCCTCTGGGACTTCTGTATAGTCAGATCCGTTCAGCTGGAAGCGTCCTATCTTCCAGGGGTATAGAACAGGCTGGCGGATCGCCTCAGCAGGTCATACCATGTGCACGATTAGTCAATCAGATCGGACATCATACAGTCAGTCTTCCAAAGGTAGGGTTATCCCCAAGTAGACCTCTTCGCCACCAAGAGCAACACACAATGCCCTCAGTTCTGCTCATTCCAAAACGACAGTCTGGGCTTGATTGCCGACGTGTTCCTAATACTGTAGGGTGAGGGGCTGAAGTATGCCTTCCCTCCTATCCCACTGGTCCACCAGGTCCTTCTCAAAATTTGCTGGGACAGGGCGACAGTAATCATGATTGCTCGAGATAGATTTAACTATATCCTTGCTGCATTATTTTAATGTGTGTTACTCTGTGCTTTCACAACACTCACTTATGCCTCGTCCTCAAGAACAAATATATATTAAAGCACTCTCTCTGATTTGCATTCAGTGTTGCTGTATGTCCGAAAGGAGTCGGAAGAAGTCTTCGATGCACTTATGCTGAAGACACCATCTCTGAAAGGTCTAATGGAAGCTGTAAGTATCAGGGCAGTTCATAAAACCTTGTGTCCGATCTGTGAAACTATGAGCATGCCACCTGGTTCCCTAGTGTTAGATCCTAAATACTTAGCGTATGACTGAGCTTGAATCATAGCCGCAGTTTGTCATCTAAATATTTCTGTTGCTTCCAGTTAAAAAGTAGGTGCTGGTTCTCCACCTAAGTGACCTTTGAGTAAAGGGGAGAACACTGCAGTTAACTCCTCAGCTTCTACTTAAAGCTGACTTTGAAAAATAGAGCAAGCAAAAGAGTTCCTTCCTGGCATCCTTCATTGGTGCTGGGGTGGCCTTAGCTCATCAGGGGAGCAGCTAAGTCTGCGGTGGGCTCCAGCGAGCTTAGTGGTAGTTCCTGATACATTCTAAGTAGTGATCTCAGTCAAGAATAGCTGGATTCTAGAAATATTAAACACGTTTGCCTGCGATCTATTTTTCTATACTTGAGAATTCAGCGTTTGAATAATCTCCACATAAGAAAGTGGATGTAGCTTAAATTTTAATGTAACTAGTGATTTTTGGGAGCCTCCATTTTTGGGTGTCCAACTTGGAGACCTCTTAAAGGGGTTTGATTTTTGAAGAGTGGGTGCTGCTCAGCACTCTGTGAACACCAGGTACCTTTTAGGTGTCTCAGACTCGATGTCCAAAATCTTGAGACCCCCAAAATCACTAGTCACATTGGAAAATATACACTCCTAGGTTTGTTTTTCATGCAGATCCTCTCTTCACCGAGCTGCAGAAGAAGCTTTTTCAGATTTTTCCATTGGTATCAAAACTAATCCGCAGGGTCCTACTTTGTGACTGTTTTTCATAGTTGGGGGTAACATTTTAATTAGTTGCTGGAACAGTTTCTGGAGCATGTTCAAATGACTTCTATTTTTGTCAGTCTCTCATTACTTTCTGTTTTCCCTCCAAGCCTAGCAAATCGGATCCTCATTCCCAGGGACTATTTTAATGCTAAATTTGAAGGTGTTTTTGAACAAGGGTTAGAGCAAAATATCTGTTTTTGCAATGGGAAAAGTGTTGGGTGTTTTTTTTATTATCCATAATAAAAAATGGCTGAAGGGATTTTGCTTTAACTTTATATAGACATGCCCACATGCACTCAGAAATAAAATTCTTCTTAAGTCTGAGACCAAGCCTGGAAAATGTAAATTAAAAAAGTGAATATTTCAGGAAGTTGGGAGCGTGTGAAAACAGGGAGGTTGGAATGGAAACTGCTGTGCACCCTTAACTGTAGCTCTTGCTACTGGCTACAACAGTGTGATTTTTTAAAGCTGTCTGTGCTGTGCCACAATGTAGATTACTGGGGTGTGAATTGCAGAACACACCAAAAGTTTGTGCTCTAACTGCTCTGAGTGGAGGCTGCTGGTACAAACTAAAAAGGTCTCTAGTTTCAAACAGGACTACGTTAATACGAGCTAGATACCTTTTTAGTTTGCACCAGCAGCATCCACGCGGGGCAGTTAGTGCATGAAATGTTGGTGCACTTTGCAATTTACACCCCCATAGTCTGCATTGTGGTGCAGTGTCGACAAGCCCTTAGACTGCAAAATATCACCCACTCCTCCAATTGCCTGCTGGGGTGCAGCCCAGGGAAAGTGTAGAGGCTACTTTGGGGAGTGCCTGTTGAATTTACAACATTGAAACTCTTGGTCATTTGATTTTGCTTGTTTGGTCTTTGTCCAACCGGTGCCTTGTTAAAGTTGAAGGGTTTGAGTGTTGTCACTTTTATATCACCTTATTAGCCTTAGCCTTGGGATCCAAAATCCATTCCCTAATCTGAGATTCCATCATGGCTGTTGCATCTAATCTTTGGGGTTAAAGAGGGAAGAAGAGGAGTTTATCGACCCAATTGTAGCATGTTCTACTCAGACCCGGATGTAGGAGCAAGCAGAATGTCTGCACTAGAACAGGTCTAAATCAGGGAATCCCCCGTTACTGCTTAATGCAAGATGGATATTTGCTATCAGTGTGAGATTAGAACAAAAACAAAACTGTAGATAAAGCAGCTTGCCAAAGAAAATTGGATGTAGAACAATAGCAACCACTTTGTTATGGGTTTTATGGTGGTGTATGTAATAAAACACTTAGAGGTGACTGCTGTTTTTATACTGAGCTCATTTTGCCAGTTTATTGTTGGATATTTGCAGTCATCTTCTTTCCTTATAGCATGTGAGTTCCTCGCCTCATCGCTTCTGGGAGGTGGGGGCTAGCATGTCCTGCCCTCTCCCCAGGAGTTTCTCCATTTATACTTCCCCTCTTCTAGACCACCCCCACCACTCTGAAATCACATAGTGTAACTTCAGTAGTAGACCTGGTTGGGGTGCCCAATCCCTTTCTCTGGCACTGACAAAGAGCAACACTGGCTTCCACTGTGGGCTGTAAAGTAGCTCCTGAAATTGGGAGAGTTTGTGCAAAAGGTATGTAAAATCCAATTCAACTACCAGTGTGTTCTCTTGAGTGCAGAGAGGGCTGAAGTGTGATCAACAGGGATCCTAGAAATCCATTTGACATGGAAAAATGCGGAATTTGCTATTTTTATAGAGAATCTTTAGTTTCTACATTTTGTAAAAAAATAAAAACGTACATAATTAGTAACTACATTTTACTGAAAGTACCAGTGTCACCTATTCAATGCGCAAAACCTCCCCCTCTTTTGGTTGATTTTTTTTTTTTGAATGCACTTTAAATTTACATAGCTAGACATACTCTAATAACCTCTATATACGGGGAGCAGTTTGTGACGGATTGGACCCCTCTTCTGGGATGCCCCTTGATGTGCTGGGGTTTAACTGAGTCTCCCCCTGCTCAATTAGCCTGGGGGTTCCCTCTTACTGCTTTGCTGAATTAAGCTCTCCGGCCTCTTGCAGCACCCCCTCACCCCCCCCCCCCCCCCCCCCCCCCGCTGCAGTCAGACTGAAGTCTGCTCTGTGTGAGAGGGCTCCCCTAGCACTCACGTGCCCACCCCTTTTGGGAGACAAACCCAAAATACTACTGTCTTGTACTGTAGAGAAATATTTGTACAGTGCAAGCTCATAAAATTTGCCCTCTTCCTCAGTGTGAAGAGTGATGTGCACGACTCCTTGCCCCCCCGTTAGAAATGACAAAAACTGGGTTTAATAATAAACAAAACAAATTTTATTAACTACAAAAGGTAAATTTTAAATAATATAACAGACAGAACAAAGCAGATTACTGACCAAATAAAGCAAAATATGCAAGCTAAGCTCAGTATACTTGAGAAACCAGTTACGAAATGTAATTTCTTACCCTAAGTGTTATTTTAGGCAGGATGCAAAGTTTCTGTGGTTCAGAGTTCCAGTTGTATTTCTTTCCAGCCTGAGACAAGGGTCCAGCCTGGACTCCCCACTTGCCTTCCCTTCACATGGCTTTAGCAGTGTTTGTTTCTTGGGCAGACAGGCCATGGAGAGGAGGAGTCTCGTTTGCCTTCCTCCCCACCCTTAAATAGGATTTACATAAGGCGGGAATCCTGTTTCCCAAATTTGACACACACCCATTCCCTTCCAGTGGAAAGTTACAAGAAGTTCCAGGTAATGTTTAGTATCAGGTGACAAGACCACCTGACTCTGTAGGATCACAGCGTCCATGAGTCAGTGGCAGTATGGAGTGTCCGCAGGAAGGCCAAGCCTTTGCACAGGCCATTGTCCTCGCTGATGGGCCATCCGCCCTGTCTGGCTTTTTCTATTGTTATACCTGAAGTGTTAGCAGTGGGCGTCACCCAAAGTAGCATAGTTGAAATACAGATACATAGTCAATATTCTTAATTTCAGATACAGAAATGATACAGGTATACAAATTGGATAATCCCATTCAGTAAATTATAAGCTTTCCAATGATATCTTAAAAGACTCACTCAGTTATGTCATATTCATATCATAAGTCCATTTTCATAAAGAATATGGAGTGAAATGTCACAGGTTACATAATGGAGTACAGGAGTTGGTGTTTTAAGGCATCTCAAATTTCACTTCAGCCTCCAGATGTGAGTAATTAAAGTTATGAAAAGATGCCGAAAACTTTAAAAATCACCCCTAAAGACCGTGTCACTGAGTGTGGCAAGGACAAATTTCACATTGATGGTGATATGCTGTACTGTTGGCAGCCAGGCTGTAGATTACATTCAAAGGCAGACAATTGTAGAACACATGGGAAGCGCTAAACATAAACAGAAAAACGAAAATGAGGCTGAAACAGCAGGGCCATTGACAACAGGCAAGAAACAATGCACTGTGACTGGATCATTCCAGCATTTTACAAGTTTAAATATATCAATAAAACATTGTGTTCAACTGATACCTATCTATATTGTGGCTAGGAAACTAAAGTTCAGCATTTCATTTTACTTGCAGAAAAATGAGGGGTTTTATCGGATAATTGTATTTCTTTTTTTAATCACGGAAAACGAAGATCCTTGGTGAGCGATGCCCGTTTTCTTTAAGGCCTGCTCTGCCATACATAAAGCCACCATGCGTGGAACCCAGTTACCACCTGATAGCAGCAGTCGTGGTTAAAACATGATTCAGTTGTTTATTGAAATCAGAGGGTTTGCTCAGTCATGAGAACGCTTTTATTTAGTTGTTTAAATATGGACGTTTGAAAAATTTGGCCAGGAACTTCAAAGTGAAAATAAGAAAATTAAGCATTGAAACGGATTGCATTCCTGTCCTAGTAATTAATCCACTGGTAAACTGGAAATAATAATTAAAAATTGGCATGTCCTGTCGATTGGATTATTTTTTAGGAATGTCAGTGTCAATCTTGCAAGGCAGGGGTTTTGTTTGATTTACATCATTGTATCATGCATCTGAGTAAAAGTGAAATACAAAGTGGCCTACAGTCTCCCTGATTTAGGGACTGTGTTTTCTTTTTATGTTCTAGATATCGGACAAGTATGATGTTCCTTTTGATAAAATTGGAAAAATCTTCAAGAAATGTAAAAAAGGGTGAGTATGTCTTGAGTAGCATCTACCGCAGCTTTCCAAAGACAGGGTGATAGCTTGTGTTATTGTCCGGCCTTTAGGAAAAGAAATACACATTATAAACCCCCTGCATGCACACGTGCTCCCTTCATACACAACACAGATGCTAAATCTGTTCCAAAATTCACAGATGGATTACAAGACCAGTAGGGACCAGTTTGATCATCTAGTCCGACCTCATGCATAACACAGACCACAGGATTTCCCTGAGTTAATTCCTGTTTGAACTAGAGCATATCTTTTTTAGGAAAACACCAATCTTGATTTAAAAATTGCTATTGATGGAGAATTCATCACTGCCTTTAATTCCCTCACTTTGTTTGTTTAAAACAAAACCAAAAAAACCCTGCACTTTATTTCTAGTCTGAATTTGTCTAGTTTCGGCTTCCAGCCATTGGATCTTGTTTATACCTCTGTCTGCTAGATTGAAGAGCCCTCTATTATCAAATTTCTGTTCCCTATGTAGGTATTTACAGACTGTAATCAACTCACTCCTTATCTTTCTCTTTGTTAAGGTAAATATATTGAGCTCCTTGAGTCTTTCACTGTAAGGTTAAGGCATGTTTTCCACCCCTCTAATCATTCGCATGGCTCTTCTCTGAACCCTCTCCAATTATTTATCATCTTTTTTGAATTGTGGACACCAGAACTAGACACAATCTTCAATCCTTAAATGTTGCATGCCTTTGGAATGTGCTGTAAAGAGCTGTCCTCGTGTGAGTCAAAGGACTAAAGCAGGACTGCCTGGGAAAGCTGTGAATTGAAAGTGTGCTTTGCTAACCAAAGGCAATTCGATTTAGGCAGGCACCTGTATCCATAGAGACCACTTCAGGAAAAGAGGAAGTGGTCTGATCTGTCCAGATTGCAGCAATTGAACTGCCATCCCTGTTGTCTTTTGTTGTCCCATCCGTAATTGTTAGGTTGTAGCTGTGTTTAACTGGCCATTTTCACCTTGAATGGTCCCTTGAAATGTGTGTTCGCTTCTTATGCTAAACAGCCTGTTCCTCCTTGTATTTAGCTGTGACACTCTGGATATGTCTACACAGCAAAGAAAAACCCACGCTGGCTTGTGCCAGTTGACGTGGGCTCGCGGGCTCAGGCTTTGGGGCTGTTTCACTGCTATATAGACATCTGGGCTCGGGCCTGGGCCCGCAGGGTCCTAGAGTCTGTGCTCCAGCCCAAACCCAGATGTCCACATATCAGTGAAACAGCCTTACAAGCCCGAGTCGGCTGACATGGGCCAGCCATGGGTGTCTAGTTGCTGTGTAGACATACCCTCTGTCTTTCCCAGACATGAGGAGGATCTCGGTGAGGCAGACAAGCTTTTGAGCTGCACAAACAGAAGTTGCTCCAATAAAAGATAGTGCCTCACCCACCTTCTCACTATATTTGTTAGGTGTCCAGCTGAACCAGTTCAGAGCTTTGTGAAGTGTCCATGTGTCTTGAAACTGATTTAGCTTCACAAAGATTGTGGGTCAGGAGAGCTGTGTTGAAAAAGGTTTTCCCAGCCCATGAAAACCTTCAAGATTTCAAAAAATTTCCTGTTGTGCTGTGGGACAAACCTCTGACCTTTTGATATTTTCTGCAAAAATAGAGGCCACACCCCAGAATAACCAAAGCCCAGTGGTAATGGCACTTGCCTGGGATGCCTCCAGCATCCTGATTCAGAGCAGGGGCTTGTACCTGGGTCTACTGCATCTAGGGTGACCAGACAGCAAGTGTGAAAAATTGGGACGGGGATGAGGGGTAATAGGAGCCTATATAAGAAAAAGACCCCAAAATTGGGACTGTCCCTATCAAATTGGGACATCTGGTCACCCTAACTGCATCCCAGGTGAGTGCCTTATCCACCAGGCTATTCTGGGATGGGGTCTGTCTCTGTCTCTCCTGTTGGAGTTGTTCCACGTTTTGTATAAATAAATAAACATTCATTGGGACAGCAAGCGAGAGACTGACTCTCTGGCCCAGTGCTTAGGGCATTCACCTGGGATGTGAGACCCCGGTCCAAGTCCCTGCACCAGTGAATATTTAATTATTCATACAAAGTGGAATCAGGAGAACCAGGTCCAAGACCATGCTCTGTCGGTGTCTTGCATTCAGGTGAGTGTCACAACCAGGCTTGTGTGTGTGACTCTCTCCCAGCTCTGTTTGTCATTTTCGAAATCATTCTCCCTCCCTTGCAGCTCTTTCAAATTGTGGACAATGGTTTGTAAGTGTGGCTTGAAGTCACAGCAGCAACTTTTGAAGCAGATTAGATCAGTTAAACCAGTGGTTCTCAACCTTTCCAGACTACTGTACCCCATTCAGGAGTCTGATTTGTCTTCCATACCCCAAGTTTCACCTCACTTAAAAACTATTTGCTTACAAAATCAGACATAAAAATACAATCGTGTCATAGCCACACTGTTACTGAAAAATTGCTTATGTTCTCATTTTTACCATATAATTATAAAATAAATCAACAGGAATATAAATATTGTACTTACATTTCAGTGTATAGTATATAGAGCAGTATAAACAAGCCATTGTCTGTATGAAATTTTAGTTTGTACTGACTTCGCTAGTGCTTTTTCTGTAGCCTGTTGTAAAACTAGGCAAATATGTAGATGAGTTGATGTAGCCCCTGGAAGACCTCTGCATACCCCCAGGGGTACATGTACCCCTGGTTGAGAACCATTGAGTTAAACCATAATAGGAGATGAAGGGTCACAGAGGGGTAGCAGAGATCCCAAGTTATTTCTGGGCAGTCCAGAGGTGTTCTTAGCTTTAAATTAGCAATACTTAATGCATTTCTGGTAACTTCTGCACTTTACGCTGTAATACTTACCAGCCTTACTTCCTAGAATCCTGATCAACATGGACGACAATATTGTGAAGCACTATTCGAATGAAGACACCTTCCAACTACAGATTGAAGAGGCTGGAGGATCTTACAAACTCACGCTCACTGAGATCTAAAACCAAAGCCATCAAATCTCTGTGGATTTTAAATGAAGGTCTCAGATGAACATTTTTCTGTAATTTAGTCTTCTGGGTAAAACACGAATCACTTTCTCTAGAAGAAACCCAGTGGGTTGAGTTCTTCCAGGGATCGGAGCAGTGTTTGTTTAGCAAAGTCGATACAGTCACGTTTCTGTTCTTCCGAAAGGACAAAACAATGCTCATTAACTCAGTGCACTTGAAATGAATGAACATAGATATCAGGAATTAAATAATATTTATGTACAAAACATTAGCAAATGGGGATGGGGAGAGAAGCCTTGAAATAGTGGTGATATTCTAACTTCTATTTATCTATTAAATATTCATGTGAGCCTATCAGCTAATGATGTCTTATTGGACTGCTCTCTGCTAGATGCAGCTGCACAGCTCCCATTCATGCTAATGGGAGCTGCAGGTGGATGTGGGAGACTAGACTCAAGAATGTTTACTGCTGAACAGGGCATGTTGCTGAAATCACTTGTATAATAGTTTGGGGAATGTAAAACTGCCTTGCTCATGAAGAACTTACCTAAGTTACCGTGTGAACTCATTTGACATGAAGCTGTATTGTATATAAGTGCAATATATTTTTGAAGGTTTGTAAATGTGTACATATGAGTCATATATAATATATATATAAAAATATGGTGTTCATGTATATACAGTGAATATATGCAATGAAGCCTCCCTAAAAGGATACTATATACAGGCAAACAGTTATTTAAAAACCTAGTATGCGCCAAACCTGAGCGCACGTTGTATATTCATAGCACGCACAGAGATGACTTGTTTAAAGAGGATTTTCCTAAGCAGAAGGAATGATGCCTACTATACAGCAGACCCCTCTGTACAGTGAGGTGTGGTGGGTTAGGCTTGTATTGTACACTACCAAATAAAGTTCTACAATGGCTGTTACTCCTATTCTGTACCTGTAGTGAGATTGTGTATTCTCAGTCTTGAACCTAAGAGGAGCTGTGGGCTTGTGCTTCTGGGGAATAAGCCAACCTCTTGGGTTTATGAAGAAGTTTTCCCTATGGCCAGCTATTCTGTAGCTGCCTGCTCCAGGCTTTCTCACACCACCTCCTGAATCTGGTGCTGGCTACTGTCAGAGACAAGATATTGGACTAGATGGGCCACTACGCTGATCCAGTCTGGCAGTCCCTATGATTCTGCAAACTTGATCCTGCAGGTGAATAGATAAGGATTGAGAGATTAAGGCCCAAACCACCAGTAGGGCCATGTAGCACAATGCTTGCAATCCAAGAAGGTGTAGGGGGAGTGGGTCCTGCAGGCTGGCAAGCAGACCATGCTCAGTGTTCATCGTGAAGCATCAAGCCTGTATCTGTGAGAAGAGAAACTGAGCAGTGGCTGCCTGTGACTGAAACACTGTTAAATATTTTAATATTTAATATTAAAAAATATTTAAAATTGCTGCTATGCATTGTCATAGCCTTTACTCTGACTATTCCCCTGTCTTCCCACACCAGGCCTGCTTCCCCTCCATTACTCCTCAGTGATCAATTTGTGCAGGGACAGAGATCTGCTGACCTACTGAGCGCTCCATATTCCATGCTGTGTGAAAATCTCTGTACAGGTGTTCAGCAAACATTGAGTGCTCAGTGCTTTTGCAGACTGCAGACAGCCTGTAGGACTGAACCCTGAAAGAGAAACATGCCTGTAATGCCGTGGGCATATTGATGAGACTGCACCCAACGTGTAATCTCTCCTGAGCACATCCTGGTTTTAAGAAAAAAACCCGAAGTCTGCTGTACTCCAAGTTTCTCTGAATTTACTGCAATTTGGGCTTTCCATTTATGAATTCAGGGGGGAAATGTTACCGTGGCAAGGGAATTCTTGTACACTCACATAGAAATACAAATTTATATTCATTTGTATTGGAAGTGGAAGTTTTATTACAGAATCCGTCTAGGGCTAGGGAAGTAGATTTAGATCATTTGTAGATGTAGACTTGATATGAATGTTATTTCTTATTACTGTTACCTTAATGAAGTATGTGACTTAAATTAGGGATTGTTTTCCACTATAAAATACTCTGGGAAACGGGTCTTATAATAATAGCAACGTTGTATGCTTTATCAAACTGGAGTTTTTGGTCTTGCGTACTGTTTTTTTAATTGTATAATTGAAGATGCATTTTAAACCAAAGCTATTAAATTTTATATGTCCATTTCTAATTCCGACTCTCTCATGTAATTAACAAACTTTAGCCTCCCTTCTGCAATTTTAAAACGAAACAAACAAACAAAAAACCTTGCCGCCTCATTTCCCTTACAGATATCAACCAACAGAGACATCCTTTGCTTTGTTTTTATCTCCTCATAGCAAACACCAAAACTGTGTTAATATTAATTGGTTTCAAGCCAAACAGATCACTTGAGAGAGTGTGTGCGCGTACGCATGCATATTTTGACAGTTATTAAGGTAAAGGATCATTGGGTGGCTCCACTGAAATTAACGGCAAAACTCCCATTGGTTTCAATAGAGTCAGGATTTTACCCATTGTTCTTCTAATCTAATGACTGTGGAGTTCTGCTGTCGCTAGTATTCTAGTTCTTTAATTGATTGAGAGGTTTAAAAACCGTTCAGAAGATGTTTCTCTCAGTAGAACCTCTTGTCCTATAGAAAGCATTTTCTAAACTCTCAGCCTGTCCCCGAAGGCAATATGTACTTTAAAAAAAAAAAATGGGAAGAGCTGCTGCATCATAAGCATCAATTTGCATAGCCTGATTGCCCATCGGTAAACACAGTCGGCTCATTGTTTACAGTTTGGTACCTCTGCAAACGTAATTCTGTCCATTCAGTAGCCCTGAATGGAACACTGGGCATCACCCGTCATGCCAGTTCTCAAGGGATCCGCCTCTCCCTGCTTTTAGCTGGAACTGGGTACCATGGGCTTTCCTAAGGGAGCTGACAGAAGCCAGTGTAGAACTACAGGTAAGTAGCTGAATGAGTGGATCCTTCCTTATCTTGTCCAGGCGGGGAATTAAACTCAAGGGTTTTTTTGCAGGGTGGTGGGGTTTATTTGATTTATTTTAGTGCTAGTGAAAAGTGCCAGACTGGTCTGGAGCGTGAAGATCTCTGCTTAGCCACAGAAGAGGTACAGTAGGGGGGATGGCAGCACAAGCTCCCCCACCTTGACCTGCCACACTTCTCCGCCTATAGTGACTCGGCTGATTCTACTAATGAAGGTGCCGGTGGGGGGGATTTGGCTTTTGTGACATGAGCACCTGACCTGTCCCTAGTGAGCACCAAGCTCCTATCACAATCTGCTGTGGTCAATACAAACCTGCTCAGTGCTTGTTTCAGACAAGGTGAGCGCACAGGCAAAAGGCTCTAGAACCCACTGCCACTCCTCCAAATGCGCCTCTCCTTCTATTGGACTCCAGCAGTGTCTCCAGCTCTTGTCTGCAACTGTGGATTCAGAATTACCTTGCTGTGTGTGTTTCCTCCCAGTGCTCCTGCAGTGAAGGCTATTTGTAAAGAATGCTCCTGTTTCTCTGTGTAGTAGTGGGTGGGCCTTGCAAAATTACTAATTTTTTTAATCTACAAACAGCAGCTTTGAGAGAAGCTGGAATGCTGCTGGTGCTGCAGTAGCTCTTGGGGAGGCAGCTGACTTTTCTCTGGAACCTGTTTACTTGTTTGGAAGACATTTTACTTTTTTACAGCCAGGACCCCTCTTTCCCATGGCTACTAGGCTAAGCACAGCCTTAGCAGAATTGGAACTCAGCACGTCTCCTAGTGGAAAAGAGGCTCCTGGGCACACAGGGCTCCCATTGGGGAGGAGCAGCATAGCTGGCAGAATGTCTCCGCTATAGCAGTGTCTGTATCACTTGTATCCCTCCCCCCTTAAGGGCAGGGCCGGCTCCAGACACCAGCGAACAAAGCAGGTGCTTGGGGCGGCCAATGGGAAGGGGCGGCACGTCTGGGTCTTCGGCGGCGGGTCCCTCAGTCCCTCTCGGACCAAAGGACCCGCTGCCGAGGAATGAAGTGGCACAGGTTGGTTTGTTTTTTGTGTTTTTCCTTCGCTGCTTGGGGCGGCAAAAAAGCCTGAGCCGGCCCTGCTTAAGGGCCAGCAGATCAGCATCCCTGGCCCTGACCTGCTGCATTCTGGGCATAGTAAAACCCTACTGAGTGTGTGTGTGTGTGTGTGTGTGTACGTTTACACACAAGCATGTTGGGAGATGCGGAGTCATGAAACCCTGCATGCACCAGGGTTGAGGCAATTTGCATTGGTTCCAGTGCAGGCCAGCCCTCAGTGGCAGAGTGCCACTGCCTGCAGTGATATGCCCAGTCTGTGAAGACTGCAACTCCTATGGATGGGGGAACTGAGCAGTTTAGTGGATGCAGAGCCTTTCATCTAGGGCGGCTAGATCAAATTCAGCCTAAGGTGGTGGTGTCCAAAACTTACCACGTCTGGCATTGGGCTTCATGAAATGGGTTTGATCTCAGGACCCATTTTAAAAAAACCCAAACCAACCAACCAACCACAGTTGGAACTGTTAACAAAGCAGCTCTTGTGAGATTGTTGTGGAAAAGCTGGCACTGCTATTGCCTGTGCTCTTTTTGTCATTTCATTCTCCAAAGATGTCAGTCTGGCAGTTTATTCACACTCTCTGGCTAATGGGGAAAAAAAGTTTGGTTGTGGGGCTAATCCTCTTATGTGCAAAGGAGAGGCCTGATGGAGCTGATGTGAAGGTAAATCACCTCCTAGAGATTCAGAACATGTACTTTTCAACCAGTCCGCCTACAGCAGGCTCTGAGTTACCTCTCCGAGAGGTGAGCTTTGTCTGTTACAGCTGTCCCCCTGCTGTTCTGTTTGTGCTGTGTGGCCGCCCCCCGGCCATGGAACTAACCAAAGTCACAGCCTGGCCCTGTTCATGGAAATGGCTTGTGCAGACTGACTGGAGCCATTGCTCTGCTCAGGGAGGTGGGGGCTTTTCGCTCCTTTGTCTAGTTGCTTTGTTCGGACCCGGCTCGGTGTAGGGGGCTCTGCCCAGGTATGCGAGACCTAAAGTGGCCACATAGCTGAGCATACGAGTCATACCTGTGACTCAGAACTTGTGCAGGCATGTCCTGTGCCTACCTGCAGTTTCCTTGCCTTCTCTCCGCCCCTGGATTAAGGGGAACCAATCAAAGTTACTGGCGGGAAACTGCCTGAATTTGCCCTTAAAAACAGACATTTTCTGATCAGACCCCCGGAGAAGGTCCTTGCTTTGCCACCTGGTCTGATCAGCTAGGGGTCTTTGGGGGGCCCGATCCCCGCTCTTGTTTGTTTTTGAGCGTACCCCCGTTTTTAAACTCCCCTCCCACGAACAATGAATTTGTGCCTGGAGATCTCCTGATTATTGTAAGCGAATCGAGCCCTCTCTGTGTCCTCTGATGCTGAAACTGCTGTTCCTACTGCTGCTTTGGGGATTGGTAAGGAAAAACCTCTTGCACACTCCCCTTGTTTTACCTGCTGGCTTTCTTTCCCCAGCAGGCAGACCCAAGCTAACTCCTTGGTCTGTATCTGTAATCTGTTTCTTGCTCCGCAGCGCCTTTGCTGCTGGAAATAAGCCTGTGCTGCTGCTAGTCTGTGCCTTCCTGGACTGTATCCTGGGCTGCCAGCTTGCAGCCACCCCACTGCTGCAGCCACCACTAGTTAATCCCCCTCCCCCCCCCCCCCTTGCAGCTGTATCCTGGGCACACACCAGTCTGCCCTCTGGAACTACCCTTGGTATAAGGTGCACCCATTAGGTTAGATTTAGCTTTTAGTCTAGATACATTGTAATTTCATTTTGCATAGCTGTGGTTAAGTTAGGTTTAGGAAATTGCATTGTACTCTGTAAGTTAGGCTTAAAGAATTGTTGCATTGTGTTTTGTTACTTGCTAATTTGTGTAGTTTTGGTTAAATTAAATCATAGATAAGATTTTACTGTGTTCTGTATAATTGTCTCTCTGCTGTTTAAACTTGCAGCCTGTCTGCTCTCTGTGTCTCCCTGAGTTTAAATCTCCCTCTGCCTTTGGCCTCTGCTCCACCACAGGCTCCTCTTCCCCCATCCCCCAACCTCACTTCTCTCTCTCTCTCTCTCTCTCTCTCTCTCTTTCTTTTAATCCCTTCCCCCACGTGCTCACCCCGTTCCCACTGCTGCCAAACCTCAATTGTATTACTGAAGTCTAGCATAAAACCCCATTGGTTACCCTTTTTCTCTCTAACACACCTCACATTTTACATTTACACCACTGTGACACATTTTTTTACCTAAAGTTGTTGGTCAGTTAACACATTTTACCCATACTGTTGGTTATATGCTGCTGTGACACACTCTTTACATAGAAATTGTTAGCTACCTGTTACATTTATACTTCAGTGTTAATTGATTACCAACTGTATTGTACCCCACTGTATTGTACCCCACCATTGAAACCCCTTATCCTATTTACTAAAAGAAATCCCTCCCCAATTGTCTACCTTAAACCCCGTACCCCTCACTATTGAATTTTCCCTGGTTTTGCATTTTCTTAATAAAGTGTATTTTACACCCCACCAGTGCAGTAGTTGTCCCCCAAGATTCCCCTACCTGCTGGTAGGGACAAGCTTGAGCTTTATAACAGAGGGGTGGCTGCTGCTTTGACTTCAATCTATTTTTTTTTTTTAAACTTGAAATCTGAATTCTAAATCTGCCCCAGAGGCTGTCAGGCTCCTGGCAGAAAGGTCACAGTGACAGCTCTTTCCCTGGCCTGGTCATTAGATGCATCACTTATGGTGCAGTGAAAGGTATTTCAGGTCTTTTTAAATTTTATTTTTGGTAATTTAAATATTTGCCTTCAGTGTTTTTTGTTGGTTTCTTGTTTGTACGGGGCTATATTTCCATTGTCCGATTGATTTCTTTGCCTGTGCACACGGTTTGTGAATTGATGGCATGCTCAGCAGATTAAGCTTGATTTATTTTGTAATATATAAAATATGCCCATCACACAGTCTCTGGGTGTGTGTACAAATATACCAAAGAAAACAATCCGGTGCCCAATGTCCACTCTACTGAACTCCACTACTCCTCCTCTATCCTCAATCTTTCCGGGCAATCGCCTGAATCAACAGATGAGCTGTGCTCTGCCCTGTAGGTCAATGAACTTAGTCTTCTGTTTGACCAACATGTTGAAGAAGGGGGGAAAAACAACAACTATAGAGTAGAGGGTCCTGCACTGAGACTGAATTGGAGTTCACACCTAGCTGATCTCAACAGCCATGATGTTACAGAAGGGAAAGGCAATCTGAAAGGAATCCAGGACCCAAATCACGTGGGGCTCATGCAGCTTGATTTGCACCTGAAAGCCAGTGCTGGCTTTGAATAGCAGGTGTAATGCATGGTCTATGACTGACTCTGTAGCACTGTCAGCACAGGTGGGGGTGTGGGGTGCAACACCGTGTGCCCAACAGTTAGCTGCCCCAGGAGCTACCAGTCTGGCACAATGAGCCAAGTTGGCCGAGGGATCTGACTCCAGTCGTTTCAACAGAGTTGCATCCACTTGTGCCAGTAGTAATTCTAGCCCCAAATGTATAAAGGCAAGAGAACTCCATGCAAACCCGAGTGCTACACTAGGAAGTGCAGGGTGGTCCCAGTCCCTCCAGCTAGACCGCTCCATGGAAAAGGTAGGTGTTCAGGCATCTGAGCGAGGAGAGTAGTGGGACTGCGTGTGCATTCCCTGGGAGGTTGTTCCAAGTAGGTAGGTGGTGGGAAAGAAGGTGTAAGTCTGGAAGGGATGGAGACAAAGGGAGTGCTCAGAAGAGAGACTGATGAAGCCCATACATATCTCCAGACACAGCTACCCAGGAGAGTTACTTGAGCCCTTGGATTGTGGTCACCTCTTGGGGTGGGGGGAGGGAGGAGATGGGGGAGAGTTTGTGCCCAAGAATTGGGTGGCTCACCTGTTTGTCACCACAGAGCTAGGAGTACTACCTTGGGCTCTGGCTCGAAAGGTCGGCCCCAGACAAGGATATTGTTGGGATTCTCCCAGCAATATGCTACCTTTAATTTTACTCTCTATTTAAAAAAAAGAACTACATGGACCTTGCAAACAGTAATAAATAAAGTCCAGTAGATCACTCCTGGGGCCAGGCGGGTCTCTAGGCTCTCCATGGCTTAGCTTACCTTCAAAGACACTGTAATAACACTGGTCTACAATTTTTGAGAAGTCGTCTGCTTCAGAGATAAGTGTACTATTTATTATGTATTTTGATGTGCTGAATTCAAATATGACAATTAAAACAACTGGCTACTGTTTCTAAGATATTTAAGTTTTTACATTTTATGTCTATGTATATTGTGTAGATAGAGTTTTAATCATAAATTGTAAGCCTAGGTCTTTTCATGTGTTTATGGTTGCTTTACATGATAATATTTCACCTGTCCTGTTTATGTAACACTTTTTAAAAATCAGCAAAAGGGTTATATAAATAAAATTTATTATGAAACAAAAGGCAAAAACCTATTATGTACATAGTTTAGTCCTATTCAGTGTCTACTCGGCGCTTCTTGGCTTGTCTCTTGTATTCATTAAATGGAGCATCTCTTGTCACTGTCCAGCAATAGTCTGCAAGCATTGATGGGCTCCATTTACCCTGATAGCGTTTCTCCATTGTTGCAATGTCCTGGTGAAATCGCTCACTGTGCTTGTCACTCACTGTTCCGCAGTTGGGTGAAAAAAATCTAGATGAGAGTGCAAAAAATGTATCTTTAGTGACATGTTGCAACCAAGGCTTTTGTATGCCTTGAGGAGGTTTTCCACCAACAACCTGTAGTTGTCTGCCTTGTTGTTTCCAAGAAAATTTATTGCCACTAACTGGAAGGCTTTCCATGCCGTCTTTTCCTTGCCACACAGTGCATGGTCAAATGCATCATCTCGAAGAAGTTCACGAATCTGAGGACCAACAAAGACACCTTCCTTTATCTTAGCTTCACTTAACCTGGGAAATTTTCCACGGAGGTACTTGAAAGCTGCTTGTGTTTTGTCAATGGCCTTGACAAAGTTCTTCATCAGACCCAGCTTGATGTGTAAGGGTGGTAACAAAATCTTCCTTGATTCAACAAGTGGTGGATGCTGAACACTTTTCCTCCCAGGCTCCAATGACTGTCGGAGTGGCCAATCTTTCTTGATGTAGTGGGAATCTCTTGCACAACTATCCCATTTGCAGAGAAAACAGCAGTACTTTGTGTATCCAGTCTGCAGACCAAGCAAGAGAGCAACAACCTTCAAATCGCCACAAAGCTGCCACTGATGTTGGTCATAGTTTATGCACCTCAAAAGTTGTTTCATGTTGTCATAGGTTTCCTTCATATGGACTGCATGACCAACTGGAATTGATGGCAAAACATTGCCATTATGCAGTAAAACAGCTTTAAGACTCGTCTTGGATGAATCAATGAACAGTCTCCCCTCATCTGGATTGTGAACGATGTTGAGGGCTGCCATCACACCATCGATGTTGTTGCAGGCTACAAGATCACCTTCCATGAAGAAGAATGGGACAAGATCCTTTTGACAGTCATGGAACCCCTAACATCACCTGCCAGGAGATTCCACTGCTGTGGTCTGGAGCCCAACAGCTCTGCCTTACTCTTGGGTAGTTCCAAATCCCTGACAAGGTCATTCAGTTCACCTTGTGTTATGAGGTGTGGTTCAGAGGAGGAGGATGGGAGAGGAGAAAATGTGCGTCCTGTGACGTTGATGGTTCAGGACCAGAAGTTTCATCCTCTTCCTCTTCCTCGTCTGACTCAAGTGAGAGTGATTCTGGTGCATCAGGAACCGGCAGTCCTTCTCCGTGGGGTACTGGGCGTATAGCTGATGGAATGTTTGGATAATGCACAGTCCACTTTTTCTTCTTTGACACACCTTTCCCAACTGGAGGCACCATGCAGAAGTAACAATTGCTGGTATGATCTGTTGGCTCTCTCCAAATCATTGGCACTGCAAAAGGCATAATTTCCTTTTCCTGTTCAACCACTGGCAAAGATTTGTTGCACAAGTGTTGCAGCATATGTGTGGGGCCCACCTCTTGTCCTGATCTCCAATTTTGCAGCCAAAATAAAGGTGATAGGCTTTCTTAACCATAGTGGTTATACTGCGCTTTTGTGATGCAAAAGTCACTTAACTTCTGCTATGTTTGTGGTGATCTGCACTGTTCACACAAGTACAAGGCATCTCTGCACACTTTGGCTAAACAGAAATGTGTCCTTTTGCAAAATCAAACACTGACAAATAAGAGAGCACGACACTGTATGATTTCTAGAGCTGATATAGGGCAATTTGTTCAGCAGAGTGATGTAAGCTTCGTTATGATTGCATCATCCATGACTTCTAGGAATAACATGATGCAATTCATATCCTGTATGACGCAATACCAGCTTCAGATTGCATCTTTCATTGTTTTGCCTAAAAAGCAAGTATTGTCCAAACCCAGTCAGAGATTTATTCATAGATCCAGTCAAAGATGTATTTTAGTCATTTCTGGTTTAAATGGAGATCCCTTCCCTTTATAACTCATTATCCTCCGCCATTCCCAAGTCAAGGGTCGTATATACTGACCCAATAGCATATCTTGAAAACTAGAGCCAATCAACAATTTTAAGCATCATTTTCGTTCTCAGTGACCCAGAATTAGTAAAGTTTGACTACATTTATTTCAGAAGCATTTTGGCTGTAGAGCAGTGTAATTCTTTGTGCTAACAGGTTTGGTGATGTCTTAACTCCAAAGTTCTCAAAGCAGGGGTATAGCCTCGGGTGGGCCTGGGTAGACTGCAGCTTAGCATCACTTGGGCAGCTGAAATCCAGGAGGGAGCTATGCACCCGCCCTTCAGAAAGCTATGCTCTGGCAGCTCTGCCTTGCCATTTTCTGCACTGCCCCATGTGTGTGCCCAGCTTGGTAGGTGAAGCACTGTCCAGGAGCACCAGGGCTAGGCAGAGGGCGTGGCAGTGGGGGAGAAGCTGAGCTAACAGAGTCTGTCATTGCCCGTCCACCTGAAAGTCGGGGCCCACCCAAATTTCCGCTCCTAGCTACGCCACTGTCTCAAAGCTCTTTACAAAGGACTGGATTGTTGGATAGACGTGACAGTGAGCAACTGACAGAGCTGGGCATAGAACCCAGGTGCCCTGATTCCCAGCCCCCTGCTCAAACTATTTGACCCCACTTCCACTGTTGTTCACATTCCGTACAAGTCACAAGAAATGTACATATCAGCCATGGGGAAGGAGGACTGATTTAGACATGCTGTTCCAAAAGCCCCTGCCATGACCAAGGTAAGGTCAGTGCCCCAAGACCAAAAGTAAATCATTAAAACAGCAATGAGAACAAATGCTGAAAAGCTCTTGCCTTTTACCTTAGCCCTCGTATCACCAGCTTTATCAGGTGCTTGGTTTATTTTCCCCTGTGGGACATCTCCCTCTGTGTTTCTGCTGTTCAGCTTTGCTTCTAAGCAGCTGGCTGTTGACAATGTGCAAAGAGGGGCCTGAGTCAATACGCTTTCATCCCTTGGAGCTCCCCTGGGAGAAACACCCTCTAGCATGGCTCCTTGTTCGGAGTGATTTAAAGAGCCGAATGCATTTCATGTATTGTGATTTCAGCCAAACACTTCTGAGCTTTGTGCAAATTCAGAGCTGGCTCTGGGCTTGAGCTGTTTCTGCTTTCCCGGCATTAGGCTGTACTTGTTGTGCTTTGCGGGGAGGGTCAGGTGGCCCAGTTAGCTGTTGGCTGCCACCCTGCCTGATCATGCAGAAGGTGCGTGTTCTCCTGTGGGTTGTGGGATGGCATGAATGGACTGGCTGGTTGCCCGTTGTTAGGGTTGAAAGCTGATGATTCAGTGTTGTTTGGCCACAAGTTGGAGTGAGAGGCTGTGTGACATAGCTGCAATGTGGTTTTCTTCCCTTGCTTTATCCCCAGTCACCCTCTTCTCATGCAGGCTCTTTGTTCCCTTTATTCGTTCTGCTGCTTTGACTGCAGAGATCCGACTCTTAGATCTGGTGAAAGGAAAAACTCAAGTGATCTAATAACCAGTTATGATGAGTCTCTTGTGTGTATTTAATTATCTTCTTGAAGCTACCTGCTGTCACTGCTCCTGTCTCCTAGCATTGCTGTTGTCTGCCACTACCCAGCTCCTCCCTGCTCCCCGTCCTTCCTCCTTCACTGCTGGCTTGCCTTCCCCCCCCCCCCCAATGCTTGGGGACTTTGACCTGTATTCTGATGAGCGCTCTTGCTTTCTCTCAAACCTACCGATTTGATTTCCTGCCCTGGATCAACGCCAGTGCTCACTGCAAGGGCCACTCCCTCAACCCCGTCTTTGCCAGCAAGAGAGACACATTGGTAAACAAACAATCCTATGATCTTAACTGCAGCCCTTGCTCTTCCTTCATCAGTTGTCACTTACGAGGTTCTGTCTAAACCCAGACTCCAAACTCTTCAGGGCAGGGAATGCGTCTCTTGGGCACTGCAGAGTGCCCAGTGATGGATAAATAAGACACAATAATGGTCTCTGTGTTGCTGTTTTTTTTTTTTCTCTCAGCTCCTTTTCGAGGCAAAGGGTTGTTTATCCCTCACCCCTCTCTTGCAATGTCACTCAGTTCTGGCCAGCTTTTTCAAAGGCTGGCCCTAGGCACTCCCAGAAGATATGGGAGCGTTCATGCAAGGGAAGGCACAGATGAGCTGTATGGGATGATTTAGTTGGGGTTGGTTGGTCCTGCTTTATGCAGGAGATTGGACTAGATGACCTCCTGAGGTCTCTTCCAACCCAACTCTTCTATGATTCTATATAGATGCCATGTTCCCAAGGGCATACTGGATCATGCTTACATCCATGTGTGACTCATTGTGCCTGATGCACAGAGGAGATGATGAGTCAATTACAACTCCTAGCTGTAGAGCCCAGATCTTTAGCTTAACCTCAAGCAAGTTGTGCCTTTAGCTGTAGAGGTCTCTGATTCCATCCCCAGTGTTGGCCGAGAGGGTGTCTCTTGCACATGCATGTTAATCCACAGGCATGTCAGAGAGGGGTCAAGCAGGCAAACCTCTTATCTGCAGAGCAGTGCAGCTTTAGGGAGTCCCTGACTTCGACGTACGTGTCTAGTTGTACTGAGCCCAGCCCATGCACACTATATTTATTCAGGTTGTTAGGAGAAATGTGCAACCTATATTTACAAATGCAAATGAGAAGGAGGAGGGGGATGATGGATGGAAGAGATGCTGGTGCCTGGAGAACTGGCTGCATAGATAAAGCTTTTCAGAACAGGCAGGAGCAAGTGTTTCAGAGACTGTGAGGAGCTAATGGACCTGGTACTTCAGGCCCAGCATAGTCCTGCAATATAAATAATGGTCAGGACTGTTAGGGCCTGGCCCCACCACTCATTCGGCCCTAAATCTCTTCAGGGTATGCATTAAGATCTCCAACGTCTCCCCTTAGTCCTAGGATTTTCATTGGCCATTTCTCCCACAGCCATCTTCTTAGGGTTGCCAGGTAAGGCTTCTCCTTCCCTAAGGAGACTTTAGGTGGTGTGGGGAGGGGGGGGGAGAGAGAGCTGGCAAGAGTCCCACAAGCACTCGGCCCTATGAGTGAGCTGTGCCATTCCCCTTCTTCAGCCTCTGCTGCTGCCTTCTGCACAATGAATCCCAGAAACCCTTGCAAGGGTCTCTGCTTCCTGGTGCTGGGGGAGGGGAGGGGAGACATTGCAGGAGCTAGTTCCCAAGAAGACCCAGAGGAAGGAAGATAGAGGCCTAATGGTGAGGGAATGGGTCAGGGGTGAGCAAGTTCAGCAGGGCATGGTAGGTGAGGCCACAGCAGGGAGTGGGTGGAACGGCTTCCAAAAGCAGAAGTTTGGGCCTGTTCTCATGGACTTTTGATCTTGGTAGAGTCCCAAACCTTACATGCGTACTGCTCGTATCAGTGGATGACAGTGACGTGATCGATACAATGCAGCATTAGTATCCCATATAAAAAATGAGAAAGAGACAGAGAGGGCGCCAAATGAGAACCAGTTTAATGACATGTATGAAAGGTGTAGGGTGCATGCCACAAAGGGTATTCTGGTGAAATCTTGGCACTATTGAAATACGTTTACGAGAGGGCAATGTACCAAAGCCAAATGCAATTGTTTATTACAAGAGAGGCTTGAAAACTAGAATTTCAATGTTTGTTTTCATCCTGAATCAGGGCAAAAAGTTCAAGCAGTGAATGTTTTGTGCCGGGGAACGTTCCGAGTGGAGACATTGCTGAACCGTTGGGACGCTTTATTTTGGCTCAGTTTGACACTCGTCTGCATTCACCTGAATGGCTGCAGTGCCTCATGGGAGTTACAGTGCAGCCGGTGCCTTATCGTGACCCTGTGTTCATCTGTGAGCCAAGCTCTTCCACTGACCCATGTCGGAGAGGTGGTTGGGTGTCTCCTGCAGGTTGCTTAGCAGACTGCTGTGAGGGGGGACCCAAGCCTTGGTCCCTGGATGCTGTAAGTCGTCAGAGTCTGAACAGCAGCCGGCCACTGCCCCAGTCTTGGGGGTTCCTAGGCACACTCTTGGGGGGCAGACATGTTGCGCACCCCACCTGGAGCCCACTATCCAGTTGCTTAGATGGTCCCTTTAGACTCCCCCTCTCCCAGGCTCTCTCTGCTGCAGCTGGGGGTGTGCTTCCCAACACGGCTAGACATACAAGCTGTCAAGGCTGGATCCCCACTTTGAACTTTAGGGTACAAATGTAGGGGCCTGCATGAAAACTTCTAAGCTTAACTACCAGCTTAGCTCTGGTTCGGCTGCCACCATTTCAATGGATTCCATTCCTGGGAAACCTTGAAAAACCTTCACCAAATCCCTGGTGAATATAAATCCAAACCCCTTGGATCTTAAAACAAGGAGAAATTAACCATTCCCCTCCTTCCTCCCACCAACTCCTGGTGAATCAAGATCCAAACCCCTTGGATCTTAAAACAAGGAAAAATCAATCAGGTTCTTAAAAAGAAGGCTTTTAATTAAAGAAAAAGGTAAAAATCATCTCTGTAAAATCAGTATGGAAATTAACCTTACAGGGTAATCAAACTTAAAGAGCTCAGAGGACTCCCCTCTAGTCTTAGGTTCAAAGTACAGCAAACAAAGATAAACACTCTAGTAAAAGGTACATTTACAAGTTGAGAAAAACAAAGGAAAACTAACACGCCTTGCCTGGCTATTTACTTACAAGTTTGAAATAGGAGAGACTTGTTTAGAAAGATGTGGAGAACCTGGATTGATGTCTGGTCCCTCTCAGTCCCGAGAACGAACACACTTTTTAAACAAAGAACACAAACAGCAGCCTTCCCCCCCCAAGATTTGAAAGTATCTTGTCCCCTTATTGGTCCTTTAAGTCAGATGCCAGCCAGGTTACCTGAGCTTCTTAACCCTTTACAGGGAAAAGGATTTTGGAGTCTTTGGCCAGGAGGAATTTTATAATACTGTACACAGGACAGCTATTACCCTTCCCTTTATAGTTATGACACGCCCCCCAAATCACAGATAGTGTTGGATGTTCGGTTCCACACTGGCTGTGATTTCTTCCTGGAGTTCTAGGAGAAAACAGAGTTAATAAGACACATGTACCTTTAGACATACTACTGATTATATAAAAACTAACAATATGTTTCATTCCAAGAACAATTGTTAACCAGTTAACTCTGGGAAACTTTCCCGGGAGAGTGCATCAGCCACTTTGTTAGAAGCTCTCGAAATGTGATGTATTTCAAAATCAAAATCTTGGAGAGCTAAACTCCACCGAAGAAGTTTTTTGTTATTTCCTTTGGCGGTATGAAGCCACTGTAGCGCAGCATGGTCTGTTTGTAGTTGGAAATGCCGTCCCCAAACATATGGGCGTAGCTTTTCCAGCGCGTACACAATGGCATAGCATTCCTTTTCGCTGATTGACCAATGGCTTTCCCTCTCAGACAGTTTCTTACTGAGAAATACGACAGGATGGAATTCTTGATCCGGTCCTTCCTGCATTAAAACTGCTCCCACGCCTCGCTCGGACGCATCTGTGGTTACTTGGAATGGTTTGTCAAAGTCTGGGGCCCTTAGCACAGGGTCAGACATGAGTGTTGCCTTAAGCTGGTTAAAGGCCTTTTGACACTCATCAGTCCGCTGAACTGCATTTGGCTGTTTCTTTCTGGTTAGGTCTGTCAGCGGGGCGGCGATTTGGCTGTAGTGGGGTACAAATCGCCTATAATATCCAGCCAAGCCTAAGAAGGATTGGACCTGTTTCTTAGACTTTGGAACCGGCCACTTTTGGATAGCATCCACTTTGGCCTGTAGGGGATTTATAGTTCCTTGACCCACCTGGTGCCCCAGGTAAGTCACTCTGTTTTGGCCTATTTGACACTTTTTAGCCTTAACAGTTAGTCCTGCCTGCTGGATGCGCTCGAAAACTTTTTCCAGGTGCTCCATGTGCTCTGCCCATGAATCAGAAAAAATGGCCACATCATCGAGGTAGGCAACTGCAGATTCTCCCAATCCCGCTAGGAGACCATCTACAAGTCTTTGGAAGGTGGCGGGTGCATTTCACAACCCGAAAGGGAGTACATTGAATTCATACACCCCTGCCTGGGTGACGAAGGCTGACCTTTCCTTAGCGGGTTCATCTAGTGGTACTTGCCAGTACCCCTTGGTTAAGTCCAAAGTAGAGATGAATTGGGCATGTCCCAATTTCTCCAATAGCTCATCTGTGCGTGGCATTGGATAGTTGTCAGGATGAGTTACGCATTTAGCTTACGATAGTCCACGCAAAAGCGTATTTCCCCATCTGGTTTGGGAACTAGAACCACTGGAGATGCCCATGCACTTTTAGAGGGGCGGATTATACCCATCTGTAGCATGTCCTGGATCTCCCTTTGTATAGCAGTTTTGGCATGAGGTGACTCCCGGTAGGGTGGGGTTCTAATAGGGTGAGCATTACCTGTGTCAATGGAGTGGTATGCCCGTTCGGTCCATCCTGGAGTGGCTGAGAAAATTGGTGCAAAGCTTGTGCACAGCTCCTTGATCTGCTGTCGCTGCAGACGTCCAAGGGTCGTGGAGAGGTTCACCTCTTCCACACCACCATCCTTTTTTCCTTCGTAGTAGACACCTTCAGGCCACTCCGTGTCATCTGTTTCCTGGGCTGTAAACTGGCAAACGTTTAATTCTCTGGAATAAAAGGGCTTAAGAGAATTAACATGGTATACCTTAGGCTTTATGTTGGAGGTGGGGGAGGCTATGAGATAGTTAACAGCTCCTAGGCGCTCCTGGACCGTGAATGGTCCTTCCCACGACGCTTCCATTTTATGGGCCTGGAGCGCCTTTAAGACCATGACTTGGTCTCCTACTTTGAAGGACCGTTCTCTGGAATGTTTATCATACCAGGCCTTTTGCTCTTCCTGAGCATTCTTTAGGTTTTCTTTAGCAAGGGCTAAAGAGTGTCGGAGGGTGCTTTGTAGGTTGCTTACAAAGTCTAGAATGTTAGTTCCTGGAGAAGGCGTAAACCCCTCCCATTGCTGCTTCACCAACTGTAATGGCCCCTTAACCTCACGGCCATACACAAGTTCAAATGGTGAAAACCCTAAACTGGGATGTGGTACAGCCCTGTAGGCAAAAAGCAACTGCTGCAACACTAGGTCCCAATCATTGGAGCATTCACTTACAAATTTACGTATCATGGCCCCCAAAGTTCCATTAAACCTCTCCACCAGGCCATTGGTTTCATGATGGTAAGGGGTGGCAACCAAGTGATTCACCCCATGAGCTTCCCACAGGTTTTCCATGGTCCCTGCCAGGAAATTAGTTCCCGAATCTGTAAGGATGTCGGAGGGCCAACCTACCCTGGCAAAAATGTCTGTTAATGCCTGGCACACACTTTTAGCCCTGGTGTTGCTTAAGGGTACTGCTTCCGGCCATCGGGTAGCAAAATCCATGAAAGTCAGAACGTACTGCTTTCCTCTGGGTGTCTTCTTTGGGAAAGGACCCAGAATATCCACAGCTACGCGCTGAAATGGGACCTCAATTATGGGTAGTGGCTGGAGAGGGACTTTAACCTGGTCTTGGGGCTTTCCCACTCGTTGGCACACCTCACAAGACCGGACATATTTAGCAACGTCCTTGCCCATTCCCTCCCAGTGGAAGGACTTCCCCAACCGGTCTTTGGTTCTGTTCACCCCAGAATGGCCACTGGGATGATCATGGGCTAAGCCCAAGAGCTTTACCCGATACTTAGTGGGAACTACCAACTGTCTTTGAGGATGCCAGTCTTCCTGGTGCCCACCAGAAAGAGTCTCCTTGTATAAAAGTCCTTGTTCTATAACAAACCGGGATTGGTTAGAAGAGCTGAGAGGCGGTGGGGTGCTCCGCACCGCCGCCCAAGCTTTCTGAAGGCTGTCATCTGCTTCCTGCTCGGCCTGGAACTGTTCCCTTGATGCTGGAGACATCAGTTCCTCCTTGGACTGTGGACTGGGGCTTGGTCCCTCTGGAAGCGATGCAGGTGCTGGGGCTGTTTCCATTGACTGTGAACCGCTGTCCGCTGGTGCACTATGTGGTATCTCAGGCTCTGGCTGAGCCTCTTGGGTAGGGTTATCTGCTGCTTCTGCCAGTTCAGGCTCGCTGGTGCCCTCTGGCGTTGAAGTTGTAGATGGGTTTGCAAGCGCTGGACTCAGTGCTGGCAATGGTTCTGGTGCTGGTTGCGTTGCCAGTTCCGGTTCTGGGACTGGCTTTGGCTGGGTCTCTGGGATTGGATCCACTACGGCTGTTGCAGTCGTTGGCAGGGGATCCGGTTCCACCATCGTTGGTTGGGTCTCTGGTAACACAGATGGGGCCCTGGTGGACGGCTCAGGAACAGGGATGGGGGTGAAAGCTTGCTTAGCCTGGCTGCGGGTGACTATTCCCACCCTCTTGGCTAGCTTCACATTGTTGGCCAAATCTTCCCCCAGCAGCATGGGAATGGGATAATTGTCATAGACTGCAAAAGTCCACATTCCTGACCAGCCCTTGTACTGGACATGCAACGTGGCTGTAGGCAAGGTTACAGACTGTGACACGAAGAGTTGAATTGTCACTGTAGCCTCCGGGTTGATGAGTTTGGGGTCCACTAGGGATTGGTGGATAGTTGACACTTGAGCCCCAGTGTCCCTCCGAGCGGTAACCTTCTTTCCGCCCACTCTCAAGGTTTCCCTTCGCTCCGAGGGTATGAGAGAGGCATCTGGGTTTGGGGATCTTTGGTGTGATTGGGGTGTAATGAACTGTAATCGGTTGGGGTTCTTGGGGCAGTGAGCCTTTATATGTCCCAGTTCATTACATTTAAAACATCGCCCTGCTAAGGTATCACCGGGACGATGTTGGTTGGTGGAGACTGGTGTGGTGGGGTGAAAAGGCGTCTGGGGTTTCCCTTGGGATGTGGGTGGGGCCTTAGGTTGTCCCCGGTGGTAAGGTTTTGTTTCGGCTTGCCCCTTCTGATATTCGCTCCAACTGCTACTAGTTTTTTTCTTTTCTGCCACCTCCACCCATTTGGCTCCAATCTCCCCCGCCTCAGTTACAGTTTTGGGCTTCCTATCTAGGATGTACCTTTCTATTTCCTCAGGAACACCCTCTAAAAACTGCTCCATTTTTACTAGGGAAAGCAGATCTTCCAGAGATTTAACATTTGCTCCTGATACCCAGGCATCACAATTTTTGTCAATGTGGTAGGCATGACGGGTAAATGACACACCGGGTTTCCACTTTAGGGCTCTGAACCGCCGACGGGCATGCTCGGGTGTTAGCCCCATTCTGAGTCTGGCCTTGTTTTTAAAAAGTTCATAACTGTTCATGTGTTCCTTAGGCATTTCAGCCGCCACCTCTGCTAAGGGTCCACTGAGCTGCGGCCTCAGCTCTACCATGTACTGGTCTGCAGCGATGCTGTATCCAAGGCAGGCCCTTTCAAAATTTTCTAAGAAGGCCTCAGTATCATCGCCTGCCTTGTAGGTGGGGAATTTTCTGGGATGGGAAGTGGTACCTGGAGGGGGGTTGTTAGCATTGGCTGGTGCATCCTGCTTAGCCTTTGCTACTTCCAGTTCATGCTTCCTTTCTTTTTCTCTCTCCTCTATCTCTTTTTCTTTTAGCTCCATCTCTCTCTTGTGAGCCTCCTCTTTGGCTTTCTCTTCTCTGTCTCTCAGCTCTATCTCTTTTTCTTTCAGCTCCATAGCTCTCTTGTGGGCCTCCTCTTTGGCTTTTTCTTCTTTTGTAGTCATTTTCCTGTTTTCTTGTGCTGGGTCACCACCTCTGCAGTTGACTGAAACTGGGAAGCTCTCAGCTCTGGCTGCTGCTGAGTTAACAGAGACTTTCTAACTAGCTACTCCCGAGGATGTAAAAAGAAAAAAAAAAAAAAATTCAGCTTGTAAATTCCCTTTACCTTTGTTTGCCCATTGAACCCTTCTCTTAACAAAGGACCTTGTTAAAAAAAACTTAACACCTCTGCCTTCAGGCAAGGAGAGATAAGATATGCATCTATCTACCTCCAGCTCGGCTTTCCAAGCAGCTAGAAGGAAAAAAAAATCTCACTGGCTTTTGGGTTTAAAATGATCCCATCGCTCTACCACCATGTCAAGGCTGGATCCCCACTTTGAACTTTAGGGTACAAATGTAGGGGCCTGCATGAAAACTTCTAAGCTTAACTACCAGCTTAGCTCTGGTTCGGCTGCCACCATTTCAATGGATTCCATTCCTGGGAAACCTTGAAAAACCTTCACCAAATCCCTGGTGAATACAAATCCAAACCCCTTGGATCTTAAAACAAGGAGAAATTAACCATTCCCCTCCTTCCTCCCACCAACTCCTGGTGAATCAAGATCCAAACCCCTTGGATCTAAAACAAGGAAAAATCAATCAGGTTCTTAAAAAGAAGGCTTTTAATTAAAGAAAAAGGTAAAAATCATCTCTGTAAAATCAGTATGGAAATTAACCTTACAGGGTAATCAAACTTAAAGAGCTCAGAGGACTCCCCTCTAGTCTTAGGTTCAAAGTACAGCAAAGAAAGATAAACACTCTAGTAAAAGGTACATTTACAAGTTGAGAAAAACAAAGGAAAACTAACACGCCTTGCCTGGCTATTTACTTACAAGTTTGAAATAGGAGAGACTTGTTTAGAAAGATGTGGAGAACCTGGATTGATGTCTGGTCCCTCTCAGTCCCGAGAACGAACACACTTTTTAAACAAAGAACACAAACAACAGCCTTCCCCCCCCCCCCCCAAGATTTGAAAGTATCTTGTCCCCTTATTGGTCCTTTAGGTCAGATGCCAGCCAGGTTACCTGAGCTTCTTAACCTTTTACAGGGAAAAGGATTTTGGAGTCTTTGGCCAGGAGGAATTTTATAATACTGTACACAGGACAGCTATTACCCTTCTGTGACGTTATTGATATAATCTGGGACCATATAGATCATTGTTGCAACCAAGGTCCTGTAGTGGCACGCAAATCTTGTATAAAGGGGGTCAAATGGGGTGTCTAAAACAAGGTTATGGTTGGCTGGTTATGATTATGCTGTCTATATGTGTGTATCACTTTTGTAGTTGAAGTTATGAATATTGGCTCTATACTGTCTGTATTTCAAACTTATGCTATGCTTCTGGGTGACATCCCAGACAAACTGGTGTTAGCTCTGCCTAGCCTGCTTGATGGCCCATTAAGGACCATCAGCTATACAATGGACCCATTGAGAGAAGGCAGATACGCCTTGTAACTCAGCAAAGTATGCAGGGACTGGCCCATGTGACTCCAGACTCCATTTTGCTGTAATCTTCCACAGTAAGAACAAAGAGGTTTTCTTACACCTGGAAAAGACTATATAAGGCTGATGCCTCATCTCCATCGCGTCTTCAATCCTGCTTCATACCTCTGGAGGAACTTTGCTACAAGCTGAAGCTTTGAACAAAGGACTGAGGACCCATCCCAGCGGGGGATGTATCCCAGAGACTTGATTTGAACCTGCAGTTTATTCCATCCCTGCTGCAAGCCTGAACCAAGAACTTTGCCATTACTGTATGTAATTGATTCCATTTAACCAATTCTAACTCTCATCTCTATCCTTTTCCTTTTATGAATAAACCTTTAGATTTTAGATTCTAAAGGATTGGCAACAGCGTGATTTGTGGGTAAGATCTGATTTGTATATTGACCTGGGTCTGGGGCTTGGTCCTTTGGGATCAGGAGAACCTTTTTCTTTTACTGGGGTATTGGTTTTCATAACCATTTGTCCCCATAACGAGTGGCACTGGTGGTAATACTGGGAAACTGGAGTGTCTAAGGAGATTGCTTGTGAGACTTGCGGTTAGCCAGTGGGGTGAGACCGAAGTCCTCTTAGTCTGGCTGGTTTGGTTTGCCTTAGAGGTGGAAAGAACCCCAGCCTTGGGCTGTAACTGCCCTATTTGAGCAATTTGTCCTGAGTTGGCACTCTCAGTTGGGTTCCGCCAGAACCGCTTTGTCACAGTGGCGTAGTCGGCAGGATCCACAGAACCAGGTCAATTAAGCTTTGGGTCAGAACCCCACGTTATCCAAATTTGAATTTTGGGATTGAGAGTTTTGTTGGTTAAAGAGCTGCTGCAATGGCTGAGCAAAGAGCATATGAGGGACTTGGCAAAAAAGCCCTGGAAAATTTGTGTTCAGAAAAGAGGATAAGCTTTAGAAAGAAAGCTACAAATCAAGAACTGAGAAATCTGTTAATAGCCAGTGATCAGGGGGCAAGAGCACAGCCCTTACCTGAGGCTGCAGAAGAGGCAGAAAAAATTAGAATGCAAAGGGTGACAAGTCAACTGCAATTTGAGCATGAACAGAAGCTAGCAGATCTTCGATTGCTGGAGAAGCAAAAAGTAGCAGAGTTAGAAAGAGAGAGAGAGAAAGAGGCTGCTCAGAGAGAGAAAGAGGCTGCTCAGAGAGAGAAAGAGGCTGCTGAGAGAGAGAAAGAAGCCGATCAAAGAAAGAAGGAGGCTGATGAGAGAGAAGAGAGAGCTCGTAAGGGGCGTCTAGAGCTGCTCATTGCTGAACAGGAGACGGCCAGACTTCAGCTCCAAGTAATGGAAGAGCGGAGAAAGTCATCCCCACCTGGTACTCCACTTCCCCCCCGCCATGAGAAAAACTGGGAAAGGATGTGTCCCATTTACAACGATACTGAGGATATAGAGGAGTTTTTGTCTACCTTTGAACGCCTCTGCAATCTGTACCAGATCCCTGAGGGTCAGCGAATGCCTGTCCTGCTGACCAGACTGACTGGAAAAGCCAGGGAGGTATTTAATGACTTGGGGGAACAAGAAGCCTTGGATTATGGGCAGTTTAAAGATTCTGTGTTAAGGCGATTCAAGGTTACTCCTGAATCTTACAGAGTTAAATTTAGAGAGTTTAAAATGCCTAAGGATTGTACTTTTGTAGAATGTGCTCATAAGCTGATGGGTTTTGTTAAAAAGTGGGTTGTGGGGGCCAAGGCGCATGGGAGTTTTGAAAAATTGCTGGATTTAATAACTTTGGAACAGTTCTTAGATATTGTGCCTGACCATGTGAGAGCAGCTGTGTGTGACAGGGACCCTGAGTCAGTCCTACGGGCAGCAGAGATTGCGGATGCCCATACCCAAAACAGGGCTCGAGAAGGGTGTAAAACCCCGGGGAAAACTAATCACCATTCTCCCCAGTTCAAGAGGAGGGAGGGATTTAAAGGTAAATCTGTCCCTGACTCTTCTAGAGGAGTTCAAGGGGGCCCGGAGGGTAGGAACTCTCATCCCAGGACGGAACAGGTTACATGCTATCACTGTGGTATGCTGGGCCACATGAGACCAGACTGCCCGACCCTGAAGGGCAGCCCAAAGCCAGCAACCCCAAATGCCACGATAAATGCCAACTCCATTACCCTGAGCACTCAGGCTGAACCAAGCCACAACCGCTCCACCTTAAGTTCAGGTGCAAGCACAGCAGTAGCTAATGTTAACCCCATCGTCTCCAGTGGCATGGGAGGAGGTGATAAGCTCACCAGTTATGTCAGGACTGAGGCATGGCAGGGGAGTGAGAGGTTTATCATGGAGGCAAAGGTCAATGATGTTGAATGCACAGGATGGCGAGACACTGGCTCGGATGTAACTATAGTCAAGGGACATCTGGTAAAGCCGGAGGACATGCTGCCGGGGGAGTGTGTGACGGTAGTGGCGTTATCCGAGTATTCTGTGAACCTGCCAATGGCTAGAATCCACCTGGAGTGGGATGGCTTTAAAGGGGATGTGAAGGCTGCTGTCCGGGATTTGATTCTGGCTGATGTGATGGTAGGAAATAACATATTGGGGGTGCCTGGCCAAGTGAATGTAGTGACCAGGTCTCAGAAAGAATTTGGGGCTGTGGCAGATACCCTGACTGATGGCAGTGAGGGGGGCAGCAAACAGACAGAGAGTGCCTCTCAAGATGGATCAGGTGAGGGTTTGTCTGAAATATCAGAGATGATTCTGAATCCAAACAAAACCCAGAGTGAATTTATTGTGGCTCAGCAGAGTGATGTATCTCTAGAGAGGGCCAGGAATGATGCTCAGAGTCCGGTCCCAGCCTGTGAAGAGAGAGGCAGGTTTTTTATGCAGGATGGGCTGTTGTATAGGGAACCACCTAGGGGAAGGAAGAATTCCCAAGCAGCAGCTCGCAAACAGCTTGTGGTGCCTGAGAGTTACCGCAATGATTTGTTGAAGTTGGCTCATGATAGTCCCTTTGCAGGACATCTGGGTATAGGCAAAACGTGTGACAGGCTAGAGCAGAATTTCTACTGGCCTCACCTTTCGGGGTCAGTGAGAGATTACTGCAGGAGCTGTGAGCTGTGCCAGAAGCGTAAGGGGTTAAGGGGGCCTAGCAAGGTGCCCCTCCAGCCTCTGCCCATTATTGGGGAGGCTTTTGCCAGAGTAGCTGTGGATATTGTGGGGCCACTCCCAAAACCTTCCAGAAATGGGAAGAAATACATCCTGGTGTTGGTAGATTTTGCTACCAGATATCCGGAGGCTGTAGCCTTGGCTAATATCGAGGCAGAGACGGTGGCAGTGGCCTTGTTCTCTATTTTTAGCAGAGTGGGTTTTCCCAAGGAAATATTGTCTGACCGTGGGTCTAACTTTATGTCTGTGGTTTTCAAACAGTTGTGGGAGTTATGCGGGGTGAAGCACCTGAAAGCTGCTCCCTACCACCCCCAGACTAATGGTCTAGTGGAGAGGTTCAATGGAACCCTGAAGTCTATGTTGAAAATGTACGTGGATAGACGCCAGAATGACTGGGATGTTATGCTGCCATATCTATTGTATGCATACAGGAGTGTGCCCCAAGAGTCTACAGGGTTTGCTCCATTTGAACTGCTCTATGGGAGGCAGGTCCGGGGGCCCCTAGATTTGGTTCGTGACTCATGGGAAGGTAATGTGGAGGAGGCAGAGCAGCCGGTGGCCGAGTATGTGGCTCAATTCAAGGAGAGCTTGCAGGAGATGATGAAGTTGGTTGAGCAGAATCTGAAAGAGAGCCAGGATACTCAGAAAGCCTGGTATGACAGAGATGCTAAAGAGAGGGCGTTTGAAATAGGGGACATGGTATTGGTGCTAGATCCTGTCAGGAAGAACAAAATGAAAGATGTTTGGTCTGGACCCATGGAGGTAGTGGAAAGGATTAATGAGGTTACCTATGATGTGAGGAAGCCCCAGGTCCAGGGAAGTGTGCAGACAGTGCATGTGAACAGAATGAAGGCCTACCATGCAAGGGAGGTAAATGTGAACACAATCTGTTATGCTGAGGAAGAGGCAGGATCTGCCCCTTTAATTGACATGGTTGCTGAAAGCCAGGAGGAAACGCCTCTTGAGAGCATTGAGATGGGCGAGGATTTAACCCCCCCTCAAAGAAAGGAACTGCTGATGCTGTTAAGACACCATAAGCGAACATTCTCCAATAGGCCAGGGCTCACAGATAGGATAACACACTCCATTCACACGGTGGGTCCCCGCCCAGCCCCTAGCAGAGCTTACAGGGCCAAGGGAGAGATGCAAAGACAGATCCAGGAAGAGGTGGAAAGCATGTTGACAATGGGAATAATCACCAGATCCCAGAGCCCCTGGGCCTCTCCCATTGTAATGGTGCCAAAAAAGGATAAGACCATGAGGTTTTGCGTGGATTACAGGAAGCTAAATGCTATCACCCAGCCTGACCCTTACCCCACACCCAGAATAGAGGATCTACTGGATACACTGGGAGGGGCAAGGTTTATAAGCACCCTGGACCTGACTAAGGGGTACTGGCAAATACCCCTAGATGCCGAGGCACAAGGAAAATCCGCTTTCATAGTGGAATCGGGCCTATATGAGTTCAAAGTGCTGCCCTTTGGGATGCGAAATTCAGGGGCTACGTTCATGAGACTTATAAATGAGGTCCTACGGGGGTTAGAATCTTTTGCAAGGGCCTATATAGACGACCTGGCCGTATTCAGCAGTTCGTGGCAAGATCACCTGAACCACATAGGGATTGTGCTGCACCGGCTCAGGGAGGCCAATCTAACGGTTAAGGTTTCTAAATGCAGAATGGGAGCTGCTGAGGTGACCTACCTGGGGCACAGGGTGGGCAATGGGCAACTGCGCCCAGAGCCTGTAAAGGTAGAGGCCATTAAAAACTGGCCAACCCCTAGAACTAAAAAGCAGGTCCAATCCTTCATTGGTCTGGCCAACTATTACAGGAGATTTGTGCAGGGATTCAGCGACATTGTTGCTCCCATCACAGACCTGACGAAAAAGGAAAAACCAGACCGGGTGCTATGGACGGAGGCCTGTGAGCAGGGTTTTCAAAGCATAAAGGGCGCTTTGGCCAAAGAGCCTATTTTGGCCAGCCCAGATTTTGAAAAGCCCTTTTTATTATGTACAGACGCTTCCAATATTGGGCTGGGGGCAGTGCTAATGCAAGAGGGGGAAGGAGGGAAGAGACATCCCGTGGCATATCTAAGTAAGAAATTGTCCCCCACTGAGCAAAATTACGCTACCATTGAAAAGGAATGTTATGCCATTGTCTGGGCTGTCAAGCAACTTAAGCCCTATTTGTACAATAAAAAATTCACTGTGTTGAGTGATCATGCCCCTCTGGTCTGGCTGCACAGGGCCAAGGGCAACAACTCCAGGTTGCTGCGTTGGAGTTTAGCCCTTCAGGAGTATGAAATTGATATAGTCCACATAAGGGGAAAGGAAAATATTGTAGCTGATGCATTGACCAGGGTGGAGAGCTCTTAGGATGCAGTCAGTGACGTTTGTGACATCCCTTCCTGCATCAATTTTGCGTTGGGGGTGTGACGTTATTGATATAATCTGGGACCATATAGATCATTGTTGCAACCAAGGTCCTGTAGTGGCACGCAAATCTTGTATAAAGGGGGTCAAATGGGGTGTCTAAAACAAGGTTATGGTTGGCTGGTTATGATTATGCTGTCTATATGTGTGTATCACTTTTGTAGTTGAAGTTATGAATATTGGCTCTATACTGTCTGTATTTCAAACTTATGCTATGCTTCTGGGTGACATCCCAGACAAACTGGTGTTAGCTCTGCCTAGCCTGCTTGATGGCCCATTAAGGACCATCAGCTATACAATGGACCCATTGAGAGAAGGCAGATACGCCTTGTAACTCAGCAAAGTATGCAGGGACTGGCCCATGTGACTCCAGACTCCATTTTGCTGTAATCTTCCACAGTAAGAACAAAGAGGTTTTCTTACACCTGGAAAAGACTATATAAGGCTGATGCCTCATCTCCATCGCGTCTTCAATCCTGCTTCATACCTCTGGAGGAACTTTGCTACAAGCTGAAGCTTTGAACAAAGGACTGAGGACCCATCCCAGCGGGGGATGTATCCCAGAGACTTGATTTGAACCTGCAGTTTATTCCATCCCTGCTGCAAGCCTGAACCAAGAACTTTGCCATTACTGTATGTAATTGATTCCATTTAACCAATTCTAACTCTCATCTCTATCCTTTTCCTTTTATGAATAAACCTTTAGATTTTAGATTCTAAAGGATTGGCAACAGCGTGATTTGTGGGTAAGATCTGATTTGTATATTGACCTGGGTCTGGGGCTTGGTCCTTTGGGATCAGGAGAACCTTTTTCTTTTACTGGGGTATTGGTTTTCATAACCATTTGTCCCCATAACGAGTGGCACTGGTGGTAATACTGGGAAACTGGAGTGTCTAAGGAGATTGCTTGTGAGACTTGCGGTTAGCCAGTGGGGTGAGACCGAAGTCCTCTTAGTCTGGCTGGTTTGGTTTGCCTTAGAGGTGGAAAGAACCCCAGCCTTGGGCTGTAACTGCCCTATTTGAGCAATTTGTCCTGAGTTGGCACTCTCAGTTGGGTTCCGCCAGAACCGCTTTGTCACACCTTCCCTTTATAGTTATGACACAAGCACTAGCTCAAGCTCTGCTTGCCGTCCTTGTAAGACAGTCACGGTCCTCTCCCTGTCCGTCAGAGAGGAAGGCCACACCCTCTCACTGCAATGCTCCTAGCGTGACTCTCTTCACGGGGGGAATTAGCTGACAGTGAATGATCAATAGGTCCAAGCCTGCAGGCCAGGCCAGGCAACAATTGGGTCTGAGAGCCCCAGCTAGGGTGACCAGATGTCCCGATTTTATAGGGATAGTCCCGATTTCTGGGTCTTTTTCTTATATAGGCTCCTATTACCCCCAACCCCCTGTCCCAATTTTTCACATTTGCTGTCTGGTCACCCTAGCCCCAGCTCTCAGCCGGAGCAATGCTTCTGGCCCACAGTCGGGCAGGGCAGCAACAAGTCTAGGTACCACTCCCTCAATCAGGGCGGGAGCGTAATCAGTTAATGGCTCTGGCTTGCAGGCAGGCAGAGCAGTAGGCAGTCTCTGGTGAAAGAGCCAGCTAAACCATCTGGTGTCCTAGCTCAGGCGGGCATCAAAGCAATGCGGGCCGCCTGGCCTAAAGGTGGGGAGGCTGCCACTCCTGATGGTGGGGTGGCAGGAGGGGGTAGGGTTCACAGGCCCACCGCTCCACTGTGTCCCAGCCCAGGGCCCTAACAGTGGCAGACCTGCCACTGGGTCAGCAGGGAAATCTGTCCCCAACACGCTGCCAGCTTGCAGTGAGTAACACAGCTGAACCCTATTCAGCTTCCCTGGGCTCCGTCCTATCCTCCCAGTCCAGGGGTACCTGGCTTGTCATCGGTCTCGCTGGGATAAACCGTGAGTGGCAGCCCCAACAGCTCCTCGGTGTCCCCGGTGTCTGGCAGCTCCGACAGTCCCTCCGGGTTTCTGGCAGTATAGCAGCCTTTGTCAGGTCCGGACCCAGCAACGGGGGGGAGATGACACTACTCAGTTGGAGTAGAGACAGCTCTACTCCAACTGAGCTGCAAGGCCAGCCTTTTATAGTTCCAGTTCCTGTCCCGCCCCTCTGCACGGGGGTTGCGGATATCCTGGTTCTGCCCACCAGGGGGCGGTCGTGGTCCCCTCTCAGTCCATCAGGGAGGGACACCATGCCTTCTAGCTACAGTCCTCTGTTCCTGTGCTTCCTTAGTTTAAACCCCTCTTGGTCCTTTGGCTGCTTTCTTTGTTCTGTGTTTGGTAACTTTCCACTGCTTCGAAAACTACACCCCACTCAGAGGAGATGGGCAAAACCGTTGTTTCTCAGGATGTGGTCACTTCTTAGTGACCAGGGGAGAGAGCAGTTGGGAGTGGCTGGGTAAGAAGACTGCGGACAAGGACTCATGGTACGGGGAAGTGGGAGTGGCTGGGCCAGGATAGTGGGACTGGGCTGCAAAGCTTGAGGAGTGGAGATTGGGACAAGTAAGCAAGGAGAATGCAACTGGGATGAGGAACCAGGGACTGGGGGGAGACAGGACTGGAATGGGGACAGGTTGGAAGGGATGGGGCAGAAGAGGTCAAGCTTGGGTGGAAGAGGCAGAAGAATCTGAGCCGTAGGGCACATGCCCCTCTAGAGCCTGGAATGGAACCTGAGATTCCCGAGTCTCAATCGGAACACAGTTAGCTCAACTGTTTCATGATGTCTTCCGCCTACAATGAGCACACCAATCTCTGTGTTTGTATTGGACCTGGTTGTGCCTCTAGATAAGAAGTTCTAGGGGGCAGAGGAAGTACAGTACAGCACACTACAACTGCAGAATGTTGTGTGGCCATAGCTCGATACACAAACAGTTATGTTACAAGTGACCTATTAAGGTTGCAACATCAAGCACTCAAAAATTAGGCAATGGCAGAATTAAGGTTAGGTGCTTTTGAAATGTTACCCCTTGTCTACATTGGGGCTTTCTCAGCTACATGGGTGCAGCTGACTCGGTGCAGACTTTTAGTAGATGCATTACTCTGGCATAAGGCACTTTTTATACCGGTGCAGCTCAGCAGGGATCACTAGCAGGACGGTCTCTGCCGATTGAAGTCACTGAAACACAGGATTGGGGACTTCAACGGCAGAGTCCAGGGAAGGGTTTAGTGGCCTGCAGCATGCAGGGGGTCAGACCAGATGATCATAATGGTCCCTTCTGACCTTAAAGTCTATGAGTCTATGAGAATCAGCACTATGCAAGAGCCTTGCACCAGTGCAGCTACATTGGTGCAGAAAAACCAAACCCAAGACCCAGCATGCACGAGAGAGAGAGAGAGAGAGAGAGCAGCTCGGCCAAATGTGGTTTCAAGGCAGTATTGCATAGGAGGTGGGGATGGTCGGGAGGTTGTTCCAAACATAGTGTGGGGTACTAAAGAAGACGAAAGGCTGGGAGTCAAAGAGAGAGACAAACAGAGCAGTCAGGAGAGAGTCTGAGCATAAGGAATAAGAGCTGGAGGAAATGGGCTGAAGGACGAAACGGGTGGTGGCGGTGCCGGGAAGATGAGAATGGTGAGCTTGAACATGATGCAGAAAAAGTGACAGTGAAAGGATTTGCAGGAAGGGCGGTGGTCTTAGTTTAGCTCTGAATTTACCTGAATTTGTAGGTTTAAATCAGAGCACTGAAATTATAGTTATTGATGTTATGTTTTAATGCCCCGATACTAAACTGGTGGCCTGGCTAAGCTGTAAAGATGCATCCAAACACACTTCCCAGTTTCTAGGCAGCCTAGGAGGACTGCCGAAGTCTCCCTTTAGAGCCCATCAACATGGCTTTACTCAGCCAGAGGATTGACTGTTGGAGAATATGACACATTTCCTCCCCTGCTTTCAGGGCTGAGCCAGCTCCCCATGAACTCTGAAGAATTCCCAGCTCCTATCCCTGGATATTAACTAGAAATGGGTCCAAGCCACAAAGTCTGGATCCAAAGTCCCAGAGAGTTTGGATCCAGGGTTTTAATTTGGGCCTATCTCTGTTGTTCCTTCTTTTTTTCCCCTTCCAAATGTCTATGTATTAGGCAGAAACACAAAGTGCCAGGAAAGAAAGTGAGTTTTTTATATGATATCAACTGGTTTTACTTACAGATTTGATTAAAACCAAACAAATGAGGGGAAAGAAAACAACCGGGGAGTGAGAAGCAGCCTAAGTAACGGTATGTGACTAGGGTAAGCCAACTGGTGGAAAACCGCTTCTTTCACTCCTGGGAACTCTTTCAAGCTATTGCACTTTTCTCCTGGCTGCATACCAAAGTAATTAGAAAGCATCTCATGCAACATATAGTAAGGAGGATATTGGACATATTGCTGGGCTTGAGAGTTTTATTTTTGTAATAAAAACAGAACAGTCACATTTTGCTATGAAGAACACAGACCACAAGAAAGCCAAAATGGCTGAAAATTGGGCTTTTAGAGGAATTCTATACTATTGAATCTGCTGAGGTTTTGTACTTGCCCTAGATCCCAACCGTGCAATGTACATACATAGGAGTCTATTTGTGTGGTGCATTGAGCCCCACTGGCACCAATGGGGCTCTGCCTATGCCAGGCACTTTGTAAGGTGGATGCTTGAGGCGGTCAAAAAAACCCCCAAACCCTCACAATTTCCACTCCCCTCCCCAACAAACAAAAAACTGCCAAAAGCTGCAGGAAGCTTCAACGTGCTCCCAAGAGGTTTTATTGTAGCACCTGTAAAATCAAACCAACTTAATTTAACATAAACCACATCCCAGACCAAACTCCGCCTTCCCTGAGAATCCCACACTCCGGTTACTGGTTAGTCTGGGGAGTGGGCCTATCACAGAAGGCAGCATTATAACATAGTTCTCCTTTCCCTTTTCTCTTCTAGCACCGTGGTTCCCAGCCTTTGGGGATAGCCATGAGAATCTCTTAGCATTTATATAGCACTGTACAGCCTGACTACACCAGTGCAACTCTGTTCACTTCCATGGCACTGAAGGAGAGTAACTCAGAAGAGAGTTTACTTCTATATTTTCAAAGCATCACCTAAGCAAGCCTTCGCAACAGCCCTATGTGAGAGGGAAGTAAGATGTATTTCCTGCATGGGAGGAAGGCTAAACTTTTCAAATGTGGGGTCCTAAATCCATGTTTTAGGCACCTAGATAAATTGCCTGATTTTGACATGCTGAGCACCCCCAGCTGCCGTTGACTTTGGGTGCTCAATGCTTCAGAAAATCAGGTGCATAAACATGAATTTAGGTGGCTATCTTTAGGCTCCTGTGCTTGAAAATTTTGGCTCAAGTGACTTGTTCTAGGCCAGCGGTGAGTCAGTGACAAGGGCAGGGGTGTATGGTACCTAGTCTAGGGTTACCATACGTCCTCTTTTTCCCGGACATGTCCGGCTTTTCGGCAGTCAAACCCCCGTCTGGGGGGAATTGCCAAAAAGCCGAACATGTCCGGGAAAATGGCGGCTCTGCTCCTCCCCGACTCTTCGGCTCTGTTTAAGAGCCGGGCTGCCCGAACGCTACCGGCTTCGGGCAGCCCCGTGCCTCCAGACCCTGCGCCGCCGGAGCCCGGGAGGGGAAGTGCCCGGCTGGGGGCGCAGGGTCTGGAGGCAGGGGGCTGCCCAAATCCGGTAGCACTCGGGCAGCCCGGCTCTTAAACAGAGCCGAAGAGTCAGGGAGGAGCAGAGCCGCGGCGGCTGGAGGCTCTGCTCCTCTTCGGCTCTGTGTAACTGACACAGTGTCAGTTACACAGAGCCAAAGAGGAGCAGAGCCTCCAGCCGCGGGGGCTCTGCTCCTCTTCGGCTCTGTGTAACTTATACAGTGTAAGTTACGCAGAGCCGCCGGAGCCCCGGAGGGGAAGTGCCCGGCTGGGGGCGCAGGGTCCGGAGGCATAGGGGCTGCCCAAAGCCCGAGCGCTATCGGCTTCACGGTTTGCCGGGCAGCCTCCAGACCCTGTGCCCCCGGCTGGGCGCTTCCCCTCCCAGGCTCCAGCTGCGCTGGGGAAGCGCAGGGTCTGGGGGCTGCCCGGGAAACCGTGAAGCTGGTAGCACTGGGGCAGCCCTTTCCCCCTGGCTGGGAGTGGGAGGGAGGAGGGGGCGGAGCTAGGGTGGGGAAATGGGCGGGGCCAGGGCCCATGGAGGGTCCTCTTTTTTTATTTATGAGATATGGTAACCCTAACCTAGTCCCATGCACAATCCACTAATACGTGCTGCCTCTCTGCTGAATCTACTTGCCAGACAGGGCCGGCTTTAGGCCAATTCAACCAATTCCCCTGAATCGGGCCCCACCCCTAAGAGGGCCCCACGCCCAAGGCCCGGTACTGGGGTGGCCCGGCTTCCCCAGGGAGCAATTTAAAGGGCCTGGGGCTCCCAGCAGGGGCTGGGAGCCCCAGGCCCTATAAATTGCCACCAGAGCCCCACTGCTGGAGCCCTGGGGTAGGGCTGCGGGGCTCTGGGGGCTATTTAAAAAGTCCGGGGCTTCCGTTGCTTCTACCACCCCGGCCCTTTAAATAGCCACTGGAGCCCCACTGCTTCCCCAGGGCTCACGCGGCTATTTAAAGGGCCAGGGTGGTAGAAGCAGGAGAGCCCTGGGCCCTTTAAATAGCTGTCAGAGCCCTGGGATAGCGGGGGGCTATGGGGGCTATTTAAAGGGCTGGGGCTCCAGCTGCCTCTGCTGCCCTGGTCCTTTAAATAGCCGCCAGAGCCCCGCCGCTTCCCCAGGCTCCCTCGGCTATTTACAGGGAATTTAAAAATTCCTCCCGGGAAAATACGGATGTATGGTAACCCTATTGGTACAAAAAATGCATACTGTGGCATATCCCTTAAATCAGAACTTTTTATAGGGAACCGGTTGCTAAGAAATGAAAGGCTTTTTTTTTTTAAGTCATCCCTGCCGGGGCCCCGCCGAAAGTGTTTGAATTGGGCCCCGCACTGCCTAAAGCCGGCCCTGTTGCCAGATCCCAAATCGGCAGAGCTCCTCTGAATTAAATGGGCCAGGTCCCAAGCTGGTGTAAATTGGCAAGTGATGCTGAAGTCAATGGGGTTGTTCCTCAGCATCGCTCCACTGAAATCAGCTGATGATCTGGCCCAATTTGTAATAGTTTACTGGCCTAAGATGTACCAGCCAGTGCCCACCATTCAGTTCCTATCAATGGCATATGAGCTATTCCAAACCTCAGCCTGGGATCAGTTTGTGCTCTGCTGCGAATTAGATCATTCGCTGAATGGGAGGCATGTAATGGTGGGGGCCAAGACTCACCATTTTTGTAGGGGAGAGAGACCGCCTAGTGCAGGGGTGGCCAACCTGAGCCTGAGAAGGAGCCAGAATTTACCAATGTACATTGCCAAAGAGCCACAGAAATATGTCAGCAGCCCCACATCAGCTCCCCCCCACTCCCAGTGCCTCCCATCCACCAGCAGCACTGCCAATCAGCGCCTTCCCTTCCCTCCTCATCATGTTTTGTGGTGTGCAGGAGGCTCTGGGGGTGAGGGGGAAAAGCGAGGGAACCGCAGGCTATGGGGAGGGGGCAGGAAGGGATGGAGTGGGGGCAGAGCCTGTAGCAGAACCAGGGGTTGAGCAGTGAGCAGCCCCCCCCCCCCCCCTCGGCACATTGGAAAGTTGGGGCCCGTAGCTCCAGCCCTGGAGTCGGTGCCTGTACAAGGAGCTGCGTATTAACTTCTGAAGAGCCGCATGTGGCTCCAGAGCCACAGCTTGGCCACCCCTGGCCTAGTGTATCAGCCACAAAAGCCTGCAGTTCCAGTTTCTAAACAGCAGGAAATCTCTGCTCTGGCACCCATCCCTGGGTGCCATCAGGTAGGCGTATAGTAGTTACATTGCATCAGAAATAATACCCCTGCAATCTGATAGAACAAACAGGCCTTTTGAAACCAAACCCCCTTTTTAAGTAGTGGTGGTGGAAACATTAAGTTCCTGTTTTGTTCATGTCACTCGAGTCCCAGTGCTGCAGGAGTTAAATTACTCCCGCCCCAGCAGAGGCAGAATGTATCCTGTTTTATGTTTACATTAAGTATCCAGACGCTGGGCTGTATGTTTGACCCGTTTTTCAAGACAACACCTCATAGAACGTACAGCACGTATTTGCAGGGCTGAGAACACCGAGCCTGCTGACTTCACTTCCAAAGCCTGGCAGTTATCATTCAAAACCACCTCCCCTTTTGTTAAGACACAGCCTTCCCTGTTCTCAGGTTCATTTCTACTTGGCTGCTATTGAGACAGCATGGCTGTTCAGCTCTTTGCTTTGACCTTTCCCCTACTTTCAAGCTATAGACGCAGTACATTTGCTTTGGTAGCATTTACAGGAGTCACATGTCACATTTGACCTGTGACCCTTTTATTTGTAACTCTCTCATGTCTCTGCATCTGGAAAGCTTAGCTTGGAGTGCCTGAGCTATCCAACAGACCTGCCAGCCAGTATAGTTTTCCTATTTCAGCCTGCAGGGTAATTCACTCCATGTTTCTTGTAACTATGTTATGAAAATAGTGGGATCATTCTTGAATATGCTGCTCATTGGTTTTGGGACGTAACTTGAAGCCAAGATAATAAATATTGCACTAGATGCTGTTCAGAATAATGGATTACAACAGCGGTTCTCAAACTTTAGCAGCCCAAGGACCCCCATTTTGATTTAAAATTTTTTGTGGACCTCAAGCCAGCTTCTAATTTTCCCCAGGGGTGCTCAACCTCTGCTCAGCCCCAGGCCCTGCCCCGCCCCTACTCCACCCCTTCCCCCATGGCCCCACCCCACCTCTTCCCACCTTGATTAATTTCTGTGCTTTATTTTCAGAGGTGATGTGAAAGCCCACATACACTTCATGTGAGAGCTGGAGGCACCATGCAAAAAAACCCACATTTGATGGTGTCAGGTTTGTGTGGTCAGTGAATGGATGATGTCATGAACAATCCCATCCTGACGCCCGGCACCTTGCAATTGTGCGACGTAATGGAGATGACAGTGCTGCACTAAGGGGAAACTATGCCCCCTGGTTGCAAGGAGAAGGGGAGGATCCTGGAGAAAATGTTAACCAAAGGGTATGAAAAAGCGAACAGTGCAAACTAGCTGTGTGGCATACAGGACCGGCTCTACTGTTTTTGCCGCCCCAAGGAGAGCGCCGAATTGCCGCTCCGGATGGCAGAGGCAGTCCATGTGCCGTTAGGGCGGCACGCGCGTTTCCGTGGTGGCAGCAATTCGGCAGCAGCTTCTGTCTTCAGCCGGAAGACAGAAGCCGCCAAATTGCCGCCGTGGGCAGCTGAACATAGAGGCTGCCGCCAAATTTCCGCCACCACGGAATGCGCGTGCCGCCCTAACGGCACACGAACTGCCCCCCCTCCCCCCCCCCCATGGCAGCAATTCGGCGCTCTGCTTGGGGCAACAAAAACACACGGACTGCCGTCCCTTGCAGATTGCCGCCCCAAGCAATCTGCTTGGAATGCTGGTGCCTGGAGCCGGCCCTGGTGACGTATCACTAACCATGTTGAGTCCTGACCGCGATCACTGGTGATCCCCAGGGGAGCTCCGCCCAGCTCATTGTATTTTATTGTTTCTTCTGGACTATTTTGTAAGCTGTTTTGGGCTGTCAAATAGTAGCTCATCTTGTGACTCAGAGGCCACATACCGCTTTTGCTCTATGCAGTCTTCATGGATGTGAAGGCCAGAAGGCCATTCTGATTATGGGGGCTGACCAACTGCATAACACAAGCCATAGATTTCACTCGGTGGTGCCTACATCTTATTCTCATTGACATCAGGAGAAAGACATCGTGTGGCCTCCACAGGGATTCTCAAACTGTGCTCCAGAGAGCACTCCCATGTGGTGCGCAGAGCTGTCTGTCACAGTTCTTATTCTTCAAAGTGACTCTTCCTGCTAGCTGTAACCTAGTCCAGAGCTCGGAGAGCCTGCTTCTGATAATGTCACTCACATTCAGACACACCTTACTCCACAAGTGAGCTCATTGATAATGGGACACTGGTAAAGTAAGGAACTTATGAGTAAGAGTATCAAAATCTGGCCCACATGGTTTACAGAGGCTCTTCTGACCAAAGAAATACCCTGCTTGGTTACTGCCCATCTCATTTGGCAATGTGTTGGGTGGTTTGATGATTACATTTCTCACTTTAAAATTGGGTGCGGGTAGGAACCACAAGCACCCAAAAAAGATAGAGCCATGAGAAATTAGAATGGAGGGAACTACATGTAACAAAAGGAGAAACCGTGCTTACGTATGTCAAGTCCTGTACCCAGGGAGAGGAAGTGAGGTGGAGGTAACCCATCATATTAAACTGCATTGTTGTTGTTTTTTAAATTTTGTCCTTTTGTAATATTGTCCTCATATCACGTTTTCATGTAACCAACAGTTGCCAGAGTGCTGGTGTGAAATCAGAAGCTGGGAAATCTGTCAGAATCTCTATCATGAGTTAGTGCATATAAAAATAGTGCTGTACAGGAAAGTAGTGCAAAAAGCACCACTTACGGTATTATGGTATTTACTGATCCCCTCTACAAATGATCCAGGCCCAGGGCTTTCAGGCAATAAGAAGAATTTTGCCATCTCTTCACTGAGGTTTCTGAGAACCAAGCTGAAGTGGATCTTTTGGTTCGTATAAAGAGATATCTCCCCTTGTAAGTATTCTCACACTTCTTATCAAACTGTCTGTACTGGGCTATCTTGATTATCACTTCAAAAGTTTTTTTTCTCTTACTTAATTGGCCTCTCAGAGTTGGTAAGACAACTCCCACCTGTTCATGCTCTCTGTATGTGTGTATATATATCTCCTCAATATTTATTCCACTCTATATGCATCCGAAGAAGTGGGCTGTAGTCCATGAAAGCTTATGCTCTAATAAATTTGTTAGTCTGTAAGGTGCCACAAGTACTCCTGTTCTTTTTGTGGATACAGACTAACACGGCTGCTACTCTGAAACCTATAAAGAGATTGTTACCCCTTTTGACCCGTGTTGTTAACCAAATTTGGGGTCTTGTGGGTTATGTCTTTTAAGAGGAGAAAAATGATCATGGAGTTATGTATGTCTTTGATGCAATCCTATTTATTTACAAAGAATGTACATAAAGTCTTGTTCACCTGAACACAGTAGGGCTTAAACAGGAGACAGTTTCTTTGCTCACAGTTCCACGTCTCTTTCCAGTCAGCACTCTTCCCAAAAGCTCTCTCCCTCTCTCGTGGCCTTTTCTCAGAGTCACATTACACATGCTTCTCTGGGTGTGTGTCAGGCTTCCTTGCTGCCTCCTGTGTGTGCTTCTGTGGTGTTTCTGCTCACTCTCACACACCTGCAATCAAATCAAATCCCCTGCACCTATGTTTTTTATCAGATGCCTGGGAAATGCCATTACCCAGGCTTGCTTGTGCTCTGATGGTGGTTTTCCATTGTATTAGCTTTCCCTAAACAAAGGAGCATTTAATTATTCCCTCATTTTAGCCAGAATGGAAGGTGCCTATCACGCCCAACAGCTTCGATGCAGCAGTGTGATGCCCCCCACCCCCAGCATTACAATCTGACCCCAGTGTTTTGAACAAGCTGGGTGAAACCTCTGTTAGTGGGGGTAGAGGGGAGTAATATGGCCACAGCAAGCTTGCACTACAATCATATGATGTAGTAGATGTGAAGTTTGAATTGGGATAAATCAACATGTGTTTGAGCACCTCTGGATTTGGCCCCACAAGCAGTCCTAAGAAACATCTGACAGAGTTGTTTATTGGAGATGTAACAATGAAGTAAATGTGCCCAGGGGGCAGATTGTATGGGCAGGAGTAGGCTCAATGCTATCCAAAGGGACTCCAAGATTAATGCAGCCAAGCACCAGAAGCGGTAAATAGTCACAGAGTTTATTATTTTTAAACTGTAACGCATCAGTGTTAACAGGCGGGTTTGGTTGTCACTAAAACAAGAAATTGAAGATTAGTTAATGCTCATAAAAAGAAGAACAGGAGTACTTGTGGCACCTTAGAGACTAACAAATTTATTAGAGCATAAGCTTTCGTGGACTACAGCCCACTTGCATCCGAAGAAGTGGGCTGTAGTCCACGAAAGCTTATGCTCTAATAAATTTGTTAGTCTCTAAGGTGCCACAAGTCCTCCTGTTCTTCTTTGATTCTATATGCATCCGAAGAAGTGGGCTGTAGTCCACGAAAGCTTATGCTCTAATAAATTTGTTAGTCTCTAAGGTGCCACAAGTCCTCCTGTTCTTCTTTTTGCGGATACAGACTAACACGGCTGCTACTCTGAAACTTTTCATTAATGCTCATAGAATTTGAAGGGCCAAAATTCACCCAGTCAATGAACAGTTTGTGGTATTGTCTGTGTGGAAGGGACCAAATCACCTTATAATCACCACTGTCTTGTGCACTGCAAGGGTGACTTAAGAAATACAAGCTCAGATGGACTCAAGGTCTTTTTAATAAACAGTAAACAAAATTCTGCTTTAGATCCACATGGTAGATCTTAGCATCAACAATGTGCTCTCCCTACAGTTGTAGATCTTACACAAGTGTTCTCATCTCAATGGAAGGGAGATCTGCATGGAGTGGGAGGACACATGTTGTAGTTGACGTTTTCCATGAGGTTCTGAGGACAGAGTTTTTCTTAGACTTTCTGTCTTGTCCCCGCTGTCCTCAGCATAGCCTCTTTGCTCTCGCATTCTCCAAAGGGACTTCCCTGGCATAGTGCCTCCTTGGGGTTTTTCAGCTCCCTTCATGCTTGCCATTGTCCTTTTCAGCTGCAGTGGAAGATGATTATTTTTGGTGTGGCTCCTTCTTAGCTTTAAATTTCTGCTACAAGAAACCCGAGAGGGGGAAACATTCCTAGGGCTGGGGGGAGCAGTGGAAGAACAAAGTGATGTTAATTTCTCTACCCCCATAGAACTAGGAGAGCAGAAAAGAGAGAGAATGATGGGAAGCTTGAAGGCTAGGGGAAGTGGAGCAGAGAAGAGCAAGACAACTAGGACTTTGTGGGGAGAATACGGAATGCAGGAGGGAGGCTGGGGCATTCACAGTGTGACGCATGGCTAGAAAGGGTTAAACATCCTGCAAAATAAATGGCTCATATTCAACCCTTAAAGACATGTGGGGCGATAATGTTTGTGTTTTTGCATATTTACATGTATATGGGTAACGGTAAACAATGTAATCAACAGTCCCTGTCTATGCTGTATTCTGATAATTCAGAGATCAAAAGAACATCCTAGCATTTAAATGAATTGTAAACATGGGATAGCTCTCAGAGTAGCAGCCGTGTTAGTCTGTATCCGCAAAAAGAACAGGACTGTAGTCCACGAAAGCTTATGCTCTAATAAATTTGTTAGTCTCTAAGGTGCCACAAGTACTCCTGTTCTTTTTATGGGATAGCTCTGTATTCATTTCTCTTTGAAATGTATAGCAAATAATCTGTGAATGGTGGAAGAACAAGTCAATTGCCTTATATTAATTCGTATAGCTAAGTATGGGTGATGGAGCTCCTTCAAAGTCATCCTAATTACCTTTAGTTCCCAGAGGAATTCCAACTTGTCAAAGAGGACATGAAATTGTATAAAAGATCCTTGAGTCCTGATTCTTTTCATCTCAGATCTGCTTAAGCTTTCATGCACGAGAAGCGTAAGTCACAAGGACTGAGATCCCAGTTCTAACTGCAATATAAACATTGGACTATAACCTGTGGACTATTTCTGAAAGAACTCTTTGAAACTACAAAGCTCACGATCTCTGCTATGAATCTGAATCTTAAGAATTGAACTCATGTCTGTACATATATTGATCTTTTAATCATACTCTCGCTCTTTTGTTTTCTAATACATTTTAGTTTAGTTAATAAGAATTGGCTGTAGCATGTATTTGGGTAAGATCTGGAATATTCAATAACCTGGGAGATTGTGTGTGTGATCCTTTGGGATTGATAGAACCTTTTCTTTTATACGATGAAATAAGATTTTCAGAAATCATCATATTTGGCTTAGGTACCTGGATGGAGGCCTGAGGCTGGATCACTTTAAGGGAACTGTGTCATTTGGACTTCTGAGTAACCAGTAAGGTATTAAAGAAGCTGTTTTATGCTGGCTTGGTAAATCTAAGTATTGGAATATCCACCAGCTTTTTGGGGATTGCCCCATTCTTTGCAGTTCACCCTAATTGAGTGACCACAGCTGCCCCCCACTGGGACTCCAGTCACACATGGACAGGAGGATAAGGGGAAATGAATCATTAGTGGGGTGGCAGGGGCAGACAACAGGATCAGAACACCAATGAAGTAGTAGGTAGCCAAGCATCGCCCAACAGGATGTGAGAGATGGAGAGAGGAACACAAGGCTTAAAGTGGTCTGGGTATTGTACACCTGATCCAAAAGAACAAGAAAGGCAATTTTCCATCGTGGTTCTTGGAATAGGTTGAGAGACCTCTTTGTTCAGCCAAGAAGAACCCATTTCTAAGGAGGGATGTAGGGGAGACCGCCCTGAGTGTGCTCACTACCATCGTCTGAGGTTGTTTAATGCTGTGGGAAAAACTAGGAAGTGGGGAGAACGCTGTGTTTTTTTACCTGTGCACAGTGTCTGGATGCTGATCCCACCATGCAGTGATCCACAGGCACTCTGTGTAATGTGAGAGAGCAGGACTTGCTAGGAGTTTGAACAAACTAAAATGGGTGTCAAAACAAATGGCCTGTGTAAGTTTCCTTGCAATAACTCATGTGGGAAGGATGAATTGCCCAGCTATTTGAGCACATATGAACCTTGACCAGGAAACAGGCCAAAGACAACTAAACAAAAAGCAGATAAGAGCCTGGGATCAAACACATCCACGGTTTAGAGAGCCGTGAGCTCAGTGACAGCCAAACAGACCAAACAAGATGAGGGACCAAATTCAGCCCTCCGATAAGCAACTGTCCTCGGCAGAGTTGCACCCTTTTACACCAAGGATGAATTTGGCCCTATAGTGTTTGAATTGGCATCCCACGCCAGTCACTAAAATTAAATCAGAGAGAAAGTAACCTGGAGTCTGTTGCGGAAGCAGCAAAGTATAGCTGTGTATCCTTAGCATCCATATAAACCATTGCCTGTGTACAATTGGCAGGAGCAACCCTGCCCCATCAGGGTGACTCAACATTAGGGTTACCATTCGTCCGGATTCCCCCGGACATGTCCGGCTTTTAGAGTTAAAAATAGCGTCCGGGGGGAATCTGTAAATGTCCAGACTTCCCCCCCCCATGCAGAGCCCGCACTGCTGACAGGGCAGCCGGCCGGATGGTGCCACTTAGATGGGGCTCCAACAGCCAGAGAGAGCCCCTCCTCCGCTTCCCCTGCAGCAGAGATCACTCCCTCCCTCCCTGCATTCGCAGATCACCAGCCGGCCGCTCGCACCGACAGTCTGGAGCTCCTCCCCCTGCTCCTCCTCCCTGGCACGCTGGTCTGAGCGGCAGGATAAGGGAGCCAGGGGGTCGGAGAAGGGGCAGGGAGGTTCTGGAGGAGGCAGTCAAGAGACAGGGAGCGGGGGGGGGGGGGCGGGAGTACGGGGGGGCTTTCTGGGGGGGGTGGATAAGGTTTTGGGCAGTCAGGGTACAAGTAGGGGGTAGGGTCTCAGGAGGGGGCAGTCAGGGGACAAGGAACAGGGAGGCTTAGGTAGGGGGTGGAGTCCTGGGGGGCAGTTAGGGGCAGGGGTCCCAGGAGGGGGCAGTCAGGGGACAAGGAGCAGGGGGAGGGTTGGGGGTTCTGAGGGGGGCGGGAAGTGGGAGGGAGTGGAAGGGGCAGGGGCGGGGCTAGGGCAGGACAGGGGCGGGGCTCCTCCCGTCCTCTTTTTTGCTTGCTGAAATATGGTAACCCTACTCAACATTGAACTGGAGAGGTCCCCCCTTCTCCCAGGAGCTGGGGCAGGTTAGCCTACACAGCCATCCACATCCTTTCTGATGACACAGTAGCCAATTAGTAACAATTGCTTTGGGGTGGTGGCTTTTGGGAAGTGGCTGCTTCCCTGAGAATTGAGCTCTCCAAACTCATTTCACAGCTGCCACCAAACAGTCACCAGAGGGTTACTCTTTACAGCCACTGCTGATCTAAGTGTGGGCTCTGAGCCACCACTCGAGATATATCAATGCTCTGAGCCCTTCAGTCTCTATGACAACACTTTTATTGATGTCGTGCTATCAGCATGTGTTGTGACCCTGTAGCAGGGTGGACACCTGCTCCTCCTGGAAGGGCCTGAGATAGCCCAGGGAGCAGGCAGCATGAAGGCTGAGCTGATTGGGGGAAGTGGCTGCAGCTGGGGCCACGCCCCAAACAGCTTCAGCAGGCCCTATAAAGGCAGGGAGCCAGGAGCTCAGGCTGGGGTCTGTCTCTAAGGAGAGAAGGGCCTGGCTGTAGGGAGCTAGACACAGGGTACCTGTATTGGAGCAGGGCTGGGGAAAGGCTGAGGAGCTGGGGAGCTCCAGCCTGGATAGCCCCAGGCTGTGGCCAGTAGGAGGCTAGGGGGTACTAGGGGTTGCAGAGGGCAGCCCAGGGCTAGTCCAAGGCAGCAGGTCCAAACCCCCCTTGCCAGTGATGAGTGGCCTATACTGCAGTCTGCCCTGGGGAGTGGGGCTAGTTGGTGACTGGCAGTGGCCTAGTGCTGAGGCAAGGTGGGGATAGTGGGTGGGGGTTCACCAGGGAGGGGAGACCCAGATCTGTGGGGTACTGCCAGGGGGTAGCATCCCAGTAATAGGGGCACTGGGTCCTGGGAGGGACATGGGTGCCAGAAGAGGACAGGCGGATCACCGGCCTGCAGAGAGTGCTCCGGAGGCTGGATTGAGCTGATTCCCCGGAGTAACCAGCAGGAGGTGCCGCAGGGGTGAGTCCGGGCCTTTACAGACCTGTACACCCATTCTCCCCCGACACACACCTGAATGTCTCACTAGCTATTGCTACTGTAAGTTGTGCTGGCTCCATGGTGAATGGAAGTTCTGTTTGCAGGGAGAACATACCCTCCCTCAATGTAATGGCTGCAACTTGGATTCTGTGGAAAGGGGAGGTGACCTAATCCATGATTTCTTACAGCTTCCCTTTTTTTATGGGTTGATGTCCGTTGGGGAAGAGAAGTGGATGGGGAAGGAATTTGTTTCTGTTGTAGTATAAGTTTACTGCATGAAAGCAGTTGAGAGTCACTGATTTAATCCCGGCCTGCTTAAAATAAATCTGATGCCCTCCTGTTGAAGGAAGGGATGAGATGGGTGTGGACGGTATCTCCTGGCCAGCCTATCCCCACCAGCCATTTCCATGGACATATAATTGTTTCCATATACTTCTATTAGTATTTTACTTATTATTTGTATTCTGTTAACACCCAGAGGTCTCAGCTGGTTTGGGCCCTCATTGCACTAGGTGCTGTACCAACATACAGGAGGACACAGTCTGTGCCCCAAAATAGCTTTCAATCTACTGTGAGATAATATGCAACAAACAAATGCAACAAACACTAGGCGTGTAGAACCAATACAAATCAATTTGATAAAATTTCTTTGTGTAGACACAATCTTATCTTTGGGTTCGAAACAGTGCTAGTGCCTTTCAAGCAACGACCATTTTTCAATATGGCTTTGACTAACATGGTTTGACCTCGCGTGTTGAAGTCCCGTCTACACTGTAGCAGCTACCTTATTGAATAACCCAGCTCAAACAAAGCTCAAACTCATTTTAGCCATATTTCTCAAACAGTAACCAGGTCCTCACTGGGCAGCTGTAAATGGGAGTTGAGAATGCATTTCCTGTCAGTCAACCTACAAGAGACCATGCAACTGACATCTTATCAGTCCTAGAGCATTTACCACACATCAAAATGGAAGGGGCAGAGACTTATGCTTTCAGTCTCCCTTCAGGTAGGAATTCTGAGCAGAGCACTAATTCCAGTACACTATGAGCTAGACATACTCCCAGATGTTCCTGAGCATGCATTGGGCTCCATGAGTGACGACAAGTTGTCCAAACTACTGGGTACAATGTTGATATAAAAGACAGTGGTAGACTTGGGGGTAGTGGAGCAGCAGGAACATTTAAAACTCAGCCTTTACTGCTGCAGCAGTCTGCAGTAACCCTGGTATCTTCTTATGTTTCAGATAAGAGCTTCTGTAACCAGAATCACTTCAGATGTAAAGTTTTAATGGCAACCCTGGTACCAGGACTCAGCCCCAGTGATACAGGACACCATTCTGACACTACGCAATGCACCTTTAGGTAAAGTGTACATCAAAAATTGGTAGTAAGCAGTGAAGGACAAATTGGGATGAATCAGTGTCTTTGTATGTAGCATGAAACATGCCCAAGCAAGTCCTGAGAGAGCCAAAAAGAGAGGGGAAATCTGTCGTTGGTTGTTTAAGATTTAATACAGCATATGGGGTAAAATATGCTCAGGCTTTAGTTAGGATAAACAAAAGTAATATCAGTACTATACAGAGAAACTGAAAAAGATGAAGACAGCTGCATTGAGCAGGACAGTAAATAAATAGTGTTTCATTTTTATTCTTGTTAAACTTTAAGGTGTTTGTATTAGCATTCATGTTCCATTGTCACTAAATCAGGAGATAAGAGAAGGAGTCACTGTGGGGAAAGTAGCAGGGGCAGACAAGTATTAAACGATTGTTATTATTATTATTGTATTCAGTGTGGTTGTAGCCATGGCAGTCCCAAGACATTAGAGAGGCAAGGTGGTGACCTGAAGAAGAGCTCTGTGTAGCTCGAAAGCTTGTCTCTCAATGACAGAAGTTGGTCCAATAGAAGATATTACTTCACCCACCTTGTCTCATTATTAATTATTATTTTATTTTATTATTTATTTGTATTGTGGCAGCACCTGGAACACCAACCAAGATCTGGACCCCATTATGCTAGGCACCATACACACAAAAACCCCACAATATTTGTATGATGTTCACATCCATATGAAAATATAATGTTAGTTTCTTGGATGACACAAGGAATTGGTACTGGATTTCAGGGTTTTTCACTCCTAGGTCACTGGTTTGAATATAACGACAGTCAGGGCCAGCAGCTCCAGGCACCAGCCGAGCAAGCTCGTGCTTGGGGCGGCAGATTTCAAAGGGCGGCATTCCATCTAATCCTGTGTTTGTTTTTTGTTTTTGTTTTGCGCTTCACCGCTTTGCCCGCCCCTGCAGGTTTTTTCTTTTTGGTTTATTGCTCCCGCTGCCCTGTAGGGGGCGGAGGAGGGGAGCGCCCTGCATCAAGCCCGGTAGGGCAGTCCGCGTCCTTTCCTGCCTGCCGAATGGAGCGGCGCGGAGCGCTCCCAGCAGGCGGCGCAGTGGGAGGGGCCACGTGGCAAGCGCCCCGCGTAAGGAAGCCCTGGCCGCTCCCCTTCTCTCTTCCCCCGCTAGCCGGGGTGCGCACGCCGCTGCCCGGGGTCTGCAGGGCTGGGAGTCCTCCTGCACCCACGCTCCCACTGCCCCACAGGCATTTTTTGTTTGTTTTTATTTTTTCTTTTCTTCACCGCTCCGGCAGGCAGGCCAGTTTGTCGTCCCCTCCGCCTGCCGCTCCGGCCGGGGGCAGGTTTGTCCCCCCCCCCCCTTTTTGCTGCGCCGGCCGGTTTGTTCTCCCCCCTTCCCCTTCGTTGCTCCGGCCAGGGGCAGGTTTGTTTCCCAGGCCCCCCTCCACCCTCCCTTTTGCCGCTCCAGCCGGTTTGTTGCCCCCCCCACCCCCCTGGCTGGGGGCAGGTTTGTTGCCCGCCCGCCCCCCCTTTGCTGCTCCGGCCGGCTGGTTTGTTCTCCCCCTACCCCCCTTCGCCGCTCTGGCCGGGGGAAGGTTTGTTTTCCTCCTCCCCTCCCCCCCCCCTTGCTGCTCCGGCTGGCCGGGCGTTTTTTGCTTTGGGTGGCAAAAAAGCCAGAGCCGGCCCTGACGACAGTGTCCCGATTTTATACGACAGTCCCGATTTTGGAGGTTTTTCTTATATAGGCACCTATTATCCCCTACCCCATCCTGATTTTTTACACTTACTATCTGGTCACCCTAAATACAACCCAAGAAGCTAGTTACCATAGTTGTGGCTGTTAGGTGGGCTATGTGAAATGAATTGGTGGCTTCAGATCAAGTCCTAGAAAACAAGTCCACATTCAAAAACACCCACCCGATAACTTCTGGCATCACAACCGCTTTGGCAGTGGAACCTGAAAGGCCAAGAACTGAATTTGTTTGGAGAATGAAATACCATATGCTCAGACTGAGGTTGAGACCTATTGTTAGGACAGCACATGGAAGATTACATTGTTACTTCTCTGCTTCAGCCAACAGTAACTTCCGCCTTCAGAAGTCTCACTACTGTGTTTTTCATACGCACTAGTATTCACTTAAAAATTGAATCTGTATATAGATATATGTTGTATGGGTGGGGGGAACTTTTCAAGAAATTCATTTTGGGCTGAGAAGCTGAATAATAAATTCTACCTTGAAAGAAACAATTTAACAGCTGGTTGCACTAATGAATTGATTTCTATTTATATTGTCAATTAATTAAGGACAATTAAAGTGTAATGAGCCAGGCAAACAGGCAAAACAAGATAGAAGTACTTTATATTCAGGTATTGTTCAAAGATGGTTGTCTCTAAAAAGCATTTGGAGATATGGGCTAATTGTGGCTAAGTGGCCTATTCTAATAGTGGTCCATCCCATCTGTAGGCTCTTACCTTGATGAATCAATACTTTTAGAATCAGGGGGTAGCCGTGTTAGTCTGTATCTACAGAAACAACAAGGAGTCTAGTGGCACCTTAAAGACTAACAGATTTATTTGGGCATAAGCTTTTGTGGGTAAAAACCTCGCTTCTTCAGATGCTTTTAGAGTTTTCTGATCCTTCTTTGAGCAATGAGATGCACATGCTCTCTGATAGAGAAATCAAAGCCTATAATGTTGGGTGGTTTTTTTTTTTTTGGTAATATTGTTCATTCAAATAGATTTCAGGAGGTGTGCTCAAGAATTTTGGCTGTCTCTGTGACAACATCCAACAGGCAGCTGACGCATGTAACAGTAGATGGTTGTGTGAGGGCATCAGAACAGCCATTGGGCCGATAAAGAACGAAACAGTTCCACTGAAAGCTCTGGATGGCAGTATTATAACTGATAAAGGGAAGCAACTGGAGAGGTGGATTGAGCACTATAGAATGAGAGATTCAAGGGAGTCTGTAGTAGACCAACAATTGCCTGGGTTTGAAGTTATGACTTTGCTGGATGCCAAACCTACCCTGGAGGAACTCGAACAAAGCATCAAAAAGATTCCCAACAACAAAGCTTTAGGACTGACTGTTTACCTGCTGAAATCTACAAATGTGCAAAGATTGCATGAAGCGTTGCTACTCTGTTGGAAGGAAGAAACTGTTCTGCAAGATTTTAAGGATGCTTGTTTCATCTTACTCTACTAAAACAAAGACAGAAGTGATTGTAATAACCACAGAGGTATATCTCTTCTTCACATAGTGGGGAAAAATCTTTAGCTAGACTTCAAACTTTAGCTGAGAGAATATATCCCAAGAGCCAATGTGGCTTCTGCTCGAAGGTCACCATAGACATGGTCTTCTCTGTAAGACAACTGCAGGAAAAATGCAGAGAGAAGCGTATTCCACTGTACATGGCTTTTATAGACTTAACAAAAGCCTTTGACACGATTAGTCATCAGGGCTTTACATTGTTCTGAAAAGGCTTGTGAAATGCTTACACGATAGCATGAAGACAACTGTAATGTATGAAAACCAAGAGTCTGACTCATTTAATATCAACAATGGAGTGAAGCAGGGTTGTGTACTGGCTCCTACATTGTTTAATATTTACTTCTCATTCCTGCTTCAATACGTGTTCCATGATCGAGATGGTGTCTATTTTAGCACTAGACTTGGTGGAGGTTTGTTTAACATTGGAAGGTTCAAAGCTCAGACGAAGGTGAAGGAGATCATCATAAGGGACCTATTGTTTGCAGATGATGCAGCCCTTGTGGCTCATAGCATTGATGCCCAACAACATCTTATTACCAAGTTCTCTGATTCATGCAAAATATTTGGGCAAGCAATACACTTGAAGAAATCTATTATCATGCACCAAGACTCTTCAAAACCAGTTCCAGATATCACCTTAGATGTTATTTGTCTAAATGTTGTTGACTAATTTTGCTACCTTGGCTCTGCTGTTACCAGCAATGTAGCTCCTGATGCTGAGCTTACTAGTAGAATCAGTAAAGCAACAGGAACTTTGGTCTTTTGCAAGACAGAGCCTGGAACAATAACAAATTGTCAACTAAAGCGAAAATCCATATTTATGAAACATGTTTTATCCACTCTTCTATATGGCTCAGAAACATGGACGACTTATGCCAAACATACCAAAAGATTAAACAGTTTTCATATCAGATGCTTGCATAAAATCCTTCGAATAATATGGCAAGACAGGGTGACAAATGTGGAAGTGTTAAATTGTGCTGGTATGTCATTCATGGGAAGAAAAGGGGGCTTGGACATGTCAATCGAATGCCAGACTATAGGATCCCAAAGAATGTGCTGTACTCTGAAGCTTGTGAAGGGTCTAGAAAGAGAGGCAGACTGCTGTGCAGGTTTCAGGATGTTTCCAAAGATGATTTAGTATCCTTTGGAAACTCTGTGGATGATTGGGAAAGGAGTGCAGAATATTGCTCTTGTTGGAGGAGTCAGCTTGTAGATGGAGCAAGGCATTGTAAGGTGGACTGGATCAAGCTTTGTTATGACCGGCATCAGAGGAGGAAAGAATCTGTTGCTCACATTCAGAGTATGACGGATTACAACCCCACCCACCCCAGGTTGCCACCTGATGTACTGGGGTACCAGTAAGCCCGCCTGTTCCACCAGCCTGGGCTCCCTTACACTGTCTTGCTGAGCCAGGCTCTCAAGCCTCCTGTAGCGCGTGCACGCACACACTGGTAGGGAGGCACCCAGCAGCAGAAAGACACAGACATTGAAATCAGCACTGCATGGGAACGCTTCAGCTAGAGAGTTGCCCAGCATCCACGTGCACACCCTGTCTGGAGTGTAAACCCCAAATTGTATTGTCTTCCACTGCACAGAGAACTATACCGCGTAAGCTCATGAAATCCACCCCCTCTCTCAATGTGGAGGAAGATATACACAGCTTTTTGCCCCTCAGTTATGAATTCCACAAACTGGTTTTAGAGAAAACAAAAACAAGTTCGATTTTTTTTAAGTGACTGTAAGTGATAGCAAACAGATCAAAGCAGATTACCTTAGTAAATAAACAAAAACCGCAAACTGAGCTTAACACACTAGAGAGGTAGGATATAAACTAGCAAATTCTCACCCTGAGTGATAAACCGGCTGGCAGACTCTGAAGGCACAAGCTGCCTTAGCTTTCCCAGGTTTTCATACACAGGCTAAAGATCCTTCTAGCCTGGGACCATCACTTCCCAGAGTTCAGTCCTTGCCCCTCAGGTGTTTCCAGGTGTGTTGTTGCAGGGAGAGTGAGCTATCCTCATGATGTCATTGTCCCCTTTTTATATCTTCTTCCCACCTGCTGGAAAGCTCTTTTGTCATGACCTGGGTCAAACAGTTCCCATTGTGTGGTGCTATCTCAGAGGTTTCTATTGTACACAGTTCCTGAGGTAATCCTTGTGCTTGTGTGCATTTCCTCAATAAGCCATTAACATTGTTTGGCCTTTTTACTGTTTTACCGGAAAGGCTGCTTGTGGGTGTTTTCAACCTCACAACATGTTTTGGTAACACATACATAGCCAAACTTCATAACTTCACATACAACAATAGCACTTACAGTTCAACGAAATATTAATGTCTAGCAGATCAAGACTTCTAACAGGATGCCTCAACACAACATACTTTGTACAACAGTGGTGAATATTGGGTGCCAGGGTGTCACACGGAGCACTGCTAGTTTGTGGGTGTGCCCTACCTGTGGATGGGACTGTCACTCACGCATTGGACTCAGCAGTCATCAAAGAACTCATTGGCACATATACCATGCTCTGTAAAGAGCAATGAGACCATTGCCATTGGATATTACTAGGTTTCAGAAAGATTTTGAATTAAATCACTCTTTCTTTTCCAGGTGTTAGAAGAAACATGCATGTCTGGGGGGACAAAAGGAAAAAAAAATGGTGGCACAGGTTTATTTTGCTAGAATCTAGTGGTCAAAATAAACTGGAGCAGGGGTATACAGGTGACATTTAAAAACATTTTTTTGCTTTGAATTTTTATGAGACTTGGACATATATTTCCCAATGACACACTGGCTGTATTCTGATCACTTGGACACTGTGTTCAATTCATTTGTTCTATGCTTGCCATTTTGCTGGTTTGTTAAATTCAATGCTTCCACCTGACAGAGGCCATAGCGAAGGGAAAAGAGGGGCAATATTTTTACTTTCTAATTTTAGGAGGGGTGGGATGAAGGGACAGCATTCTTGTCCTAGGGCAACAGAAAGGATTAATCCATCACTGTCCATTCCTACTCTCCTCCTAAGGAAATGGCATACATATTTCTCACAAAGGGGCGGGGGGAGAGGGAGGAGGGTTTAGTGGTCTGAGGCCAGACTTGGGATTCAGAAACATTCACTATGTTATTTGATGTCCCCAAATGATAAATAAGGGCTCCCTTTCAGCAGAGCTCCAAAAAATGACATGACAATGAGGGTGGAGTGTACATTGTTTGAATTCCTTTTTCCTCTTATTTATTGTCAGCTGCTCCATTTATCTCTCTCAGCACTTCTATGGCATTTCCCTCTCTGGGATGTTGCTGGGTGGAATAGTATATATAAACAGGAACATTTAAGGAACAGGGGAAGGCAAAGTGGTCCTTTGGGATCTATCTTTATTAACCCTCAGAGCTGTGCCCGCACAGGCCCTTACCTTCAAGTTAGACCAGAACTCTGTAGCTTGGGCTCTGGTTTTAAATTCAGAGACCGCTCTGACACTGGATATTCCCTGGAGGACTGGGATGCTCCCCAATGCCTTCCCAACTACTCCCATGGTCTTCTCTGATATTTCTCATGGGATCCTCTTAGCTGCTTCCTTAGCCTTCTTGCCCAGCCCAGCCCATTCTGCAGCCCCAATGCCTGCACCTTTCACTCTCTTCGACGACCAGCTTCCCTTTCTTCTCTGATGCTGCCATGTCCCCAAAACCATCTTCACTCTACTGCTCACTTTCTTGCAGTTTCTATGACTCCCTCCCTCTAGCAAGGGTGAAGTTTATTGGAAGGTTTCCAAAGCAATCTCAACCTTTGCTTTCTGAAAGGGATGTGTAACAGGGTCCACTTACCACTGCGGCGCCTCCTTGTGACCATGTCTTGGGACGAGCTCCAATCAGGTCTGATGCTCCCCTTCTAGTGGTTGCTCACAGCATGTCTCTCCTCGCCCTCCAGGAACTCCTTCTTTGTGATTCAGCCCTCCACCAGGTCACTGTACAGTCCTCCCTCTCTGGGGTATCAAAGTTCCACAGGGTCAGCTGTCCACATACAGTTCCAGACAGTCTTCTGCTCCAAGGCCATGTCCTATGCCACATCCCAAGCAACTGGTAGGGGAATCCAGGCCTACCCACTACTCTGGGTTCCAGTCCAGGGACTTTGTCTAGCAACTGTGGTCTGCTTGCTCCTAGACCCTGCTGCTATTTCCCTGGACTCCTTCCTTTCCCCTGCTCTATTCTCTGGTGTCCTTCTCTGGGTTTAACAACCCAAACTCTCTCCTCCCAGGGAGTAACCATAGACTATCCCTTTCTTTGTCTTCTTGCCAGACTCCATTGCCCCAAACACACCTCCCATCTCCCAGGAAGTGACTACAGATTCTCCCCCCCGCCCCCCCCCCCCAGGATACTTCTTTTCTTTCTTTCCCCCCTGTCGTTTTATGGTGCAGCAGCCTCTTTGAGGCGATGACTACCCTACCACAGTTTTTGCATAAGCAAAAATCGGTATCCTCTCACCCCGTCATGTGTCCTTAAGAAAGTGCAGTAATGCTTACTTAATGCTACCCTACTTTCCTGGCACTCTCACCAATCCTTTCAGATTGTATTCTTTCATCTTGAGGCGTCTCACTTCTTCATAAAGAATCTTTCTTTCTGTGTAATACTCCCTGCATTGCCTCAGCAGATGCTCAACTGTTTCTTGGACTTTGAATGTGTCACACAACCCATCTTTTGTTTGTTTAGTATATATAAATTACCATTCAGGTCATGGTAACCTGTTAGCACTCTAAATATAGTTATTTCACTTCTGCTATCCTAGCTATTAAGTGTAACCTTTCTGCCAGGTGGAATTGGCAGCAACCAGGTTCAATATCTAGGGGTTCCTTTTCAACAATACAACAAAGAACTGGCTTGAGCCCCTACCTAGTAACCTGGGAAAATTACACAGCACCCGTGGACGCCTCTAAGAAGCAATACTTCCCCTCTCGCAAACACAGAGTTTGAGTGTAGGAAAGAAACTTTTAATGAAAGGAGGGAAGTCACCAAACATTAATTAGGGAAAATGCCATAAGCAGGATTCATAAACATAAAACCATGAGCAGGACATCCACCCCAGAGTGTGGGGCAGTGTTTTCTGCCTTATGTTCTGCAACCAAAAGTTCCTTTACTGTGCCTCTCTGCGCTCCCTCATAATACCCCACAGTGGTTGTCCTTGGTCAGTGAGGACCTAGGGTTCAGACTCAGAGGTGCACCTGTGTGCACTTATCTTAACCTTTTGGACAAAGGTTAATGGAAATAATTAAGTTTAACAATTTCATCCTTAAATGTATAGGCATTTCTCCAGTTGCTACATGCAGCACACATAACAGTCATAAAATTTACTCCACATGAGATTCACAGAGCTTAGGCTTGGATCAGCTCTACTTTTTTTAATATTGATTTAGAAGCTAATTTAAAGGCTTGGCATCCATAATATATAACTGGTTTTATTAATGCCCTATGCACCATTAACAACATGTTTGTATCTGCACTCCAATTGTTCCCAGTAATACTTTTAAGCAGATTCATCCTACCTTTACATTTAGTCTTGGTATTATCTATAGCGGGGTCGGCAACCTTCGGCGCACAGCCCATCAGGGTAATCCAGTGGCGGGCCGCGAGACATTTTGTTTACATTGACCGTCCGCAGGCACGGCTGCCCACAGCTCCCAGTTGCCGCAGTTTGCCGTTCCTGGCCAATGGGAGCTGCGGGAAGTGGTGCGGGCCGCAGGGATGTGCTGGCCACCGCTTCCCGCAGCTCCCATTGGCCAGGCACGGTGAACCGCAGCCACTGGGAGCTGCGGGCGGCCGTGCCTGCGGGGGGTCAACATAAACAAAATGTCTCATGGCCTGCCAGTGGATTACCCTGATGGGCCATGTGCTGAAGGTTGCCGACCCCTGATCTATATGACCTTTCCAAGTTAGTTTATTATATAACACAAGAACAAGAGGTCACACAATGAAATTAATAGGCAGTTGGTTTTAAACCAACATAAGGAACAATTTACCAAGGGTTGTGGTGGATTCTCCATCACTAGCAATTATTACATCAAGATTGTTTTTTTTTTTTTTTCTAAAATATAGGAATTATTTTGTGGGAGTTCTATGGCCTGTGTATGTAGGAGGTCAGACTTGATGTTCACAGCGGGTTATCAAATAGTTTACCAAGAGATGCAGATGGCTTTGAATCAGCCACCTATCCTCTTCATTATTTGCTACTCTCCCAATCTTTGTGTCATCTGCAACCTTTATTAGTGATTTTATGTTTTCTTCTAAGTCATTGATAAAGATGTTAAACGTGTAAGACCAAGAACTGATCCCTGTGGGACTCCACTGGAAACAGACCCGCTTGATGACCATTCCCCATTTATAATTACATTTTGAGACCTATCAGTTAACCAGTTTTCATCCATTTAATTTTTGCCATGTTAATTTTATATTCTAGTTTTTTAATCAAAATGTTGTACCGTACCAACTCAAACGCCTTACAGAAGTTTAAGTATATTATATCACCACTATTTCCTTCATCAACCAAGCTTGTAATTTCATCAGAAAAATATATCAAGTTAGTGTGACAGGATCTATTTTCCATAAACCCATTTTGATTTGCATTAATTACATTACCCTCCTTTTGTTCTTTATTAATCAAGTCCTGTGTCATCTGCTCCATTATCTTGCCTGGGATCGATGTTAGGCTAACAGGCCAATAATTACCCGAGTCATCCTACTTACTCTTTTTAAAAACTGGTACAACATTATCTTTCTTCTAGAACTTCCCCAGTGCTCCAAGACTTATTGAAAATGAACAGGGAGTTCCTCAGCCAGCTCTTTAAAAACTTTTAGATGCAAGTTATCGGGACCTGCTGATTTTAAAATGTGTAACTTTAGTAACTTCTGTTTAACATCCTCCAGAGATACTAGTGGAATGGAAAGAGTGCTCTGATGCCCATTTGGTGAGACTGCCTCATTTTTTTTTCCCCCAAATACAGAACAGAGACATTTATTGAACATCTCCACCTTTTCTACATTATAGTCTTTATAGGGTTGAAAATGAGGCTCACAGAAACCAGACCATGCATAACCATTTGAGCAATGGGGCTTTGGTTCCCACAAAACTTGAGGAATGGCTGTTTTCTTCCAAAAATCGGTGTGAAAAAGGCAGTTCATGTATGAATAAGACTATCCCCTATTTGCCACTCATCATTCAGGGACTTTACAGGGGGCTTTACAGGCTGCCCCACTGGTAGTAGCTGATTAGGGGCTACACAGTTTCAGCAGTCCCTTAGCCACTCCAGCTACATCCGCTTCCTGTCAGAGTAGTGGGTTCCACTCCCCTCTAAGGCCTTGGCCAGTCTAGGAAAAAAGTGATGCTTTATTTTTCAGTCAGGCTAGTTGGCATGTTCTGCAACAACACACAGCACTGACTATAGATGTGGTTTCAAATTGTGTTAGGTAGTCATGTACCCAGCTAGACTCCTCCAGTAGAGCAGCCACTTAGCTCCATTTCAGTCTCCTACCCTCAGGGGCGGCACTGGAGGGGGCTTGCAGGGGCTATAGCCACCCCCAAAATTGCCTTATCCCCCGCCCCCAGCCACCTGGTAGCAGCCACCTGGTAGCAGCCACCACACTCCAGCCACCCAGCTGTGAAGGCAGAGCAGAGAGAGTGGTGGCTGCTGGCTGGGTGCCCAGCTCTGAAGGTGGCAGCGCTGCTGTCAGCAGCAGCATAGGAGTAAGCCCAGGTGGGGGGCTGGCGGATCCAAGAGCAGCCGCCCAGGTGCAGGGTCCAGGGGCTCCCCACAGCAGCCTGGACTGACCTGCTCCTGCCTGGACTTCTGATCCCCTCCACCCACGGTCGCTGCTCCCCAAGGGCTCTGCCAGCCCCAGAGGCAGATCCCCCCACCCTGGTGGCTGTACCAGCTATGAGCAGTCAAAGGGTGGGGAGGAGCTGAGGAGCAGTCAGCCACAGACCGGGCCATGGGGTGGAGCCTTGGGGGGTGGGAGGGAAGGAGATGGGGCTGGAACTTACCTGAGGAGGAGCACGGGGCAAGGCCATTCAGAGGGGTGGGGCCTCCTGCCGAGGGGGCTGCAGCCCCCCCAATTTTCTGTCTAGCTCACCTCAGCCACCCACCATGAAGAGGCTGGCACTGCCCCTGCCTGCCCAGAGTGGAATTTCTGACAGTGGACCACTGCACCCAGGTTACCCCCATAGGGCTGCTGTCACTCTCAGTGGGTCCTAACACTTAGTCACTTGAAATCTAGGCGTGAAACCCCAGCCACACTTCAGTGGGGCCAGGATTTCACCCCAAGTGTCAGAAGTCACCATGAACATTTGGGGATTCCCTCATGCTCTGTTCAATATACAGATACCATTAGGTTTACATTTGAGAAACATATCTTGTATTCTGCTCAAAACCAATGTAATTATCCTTGTTCCAGTCATATCTAACCATTTAGCCAATTCCCTTTGCCAGCCCTTACAATAACAGATGGAAGAGATGATGATGATGATCAACAACTGCTGCCAACTTCCCATTTCCCTCTCCCTCCAAGGCTCTCATTAATGTCATTTAAGCCACCACTAGTTGATTCCCAACTAGTATCTTTGAGTCAAACCTTTGGTAAGATGTTACTTGAATGGTCCCCCATGTGAAATCCCAAGACCTACAATGAAACGTATTTAGGTAAAAGCTATTGAGTAGAAAGTAAAGTATTGGCCAAATAGAATAAAAAATGTAATCATTAAACCTCAAAAACATATTTAAACGACGCTGTCAACTTAATCAGACTTTTATCTGAAATGTTTCCCTACTACTGTTTTTGAATCTTTCACTATAAATGAAAGTCATTAGAGAAATTATTTTCTTTATTTTTCCAGTTTATTTTGTGCATTATGGACTTTTCACTCAATCCTCTATGTAGTTATTCAGTTATTTTTCCTTTTTTGTTTGTGTGGATTTTTCACATAACACCATGAGATACAGAAATGTTCTTTTAAAAATGGGTATGTTGAAATTTAAAACCACAAAAATTGGCCAGAGGCAGGGGAGGGCTCAGAACCAAGTGTTCCTGAAATGACTTTTAACTATTTTTTAAATGACTAGATTTCAAGTTCAAGGAGTTCCTTTAAGATAAATGTATTACATATGTCTTTGCCACTGCACTTACAGATCTTTGGATATGTTTGCTCTAGGTGAAGAGGTGTTGTAACAAAGCATTGCTTAGAACACAGCTTGCAACACACATGCATTCCTAGTATCCACACAAAACATCCGGTCAGGTGTTTTTCAGCATTCGTTGGCTCAGCTGGTTATAACAAAGCCACCTAAAGGATTTGGACACACAATTCCCAGCAGTTTTAATGGCAATTCTTTAGGCAGCTTTGAAAAACTCAGCCAACATCTTTAGATCATCTCTAGCACAGCCAGTGCAATCAACAATTTCTCTACAGTGTAGCAAGACACAGATGGTTAGCTATCCTGGTTCCTAATTCCACCGCTCAAAATGCAATACTTTGCCGTTAAAAATTACCCGAAAGACCCCACTTCCAGCAACAATGCTGGGCATTATGGAATAGGTGCTTCAGAAGTCCCAGAATCTGCAGGTATAAGCACAGTTCTACGGTGTACTATTACACCATACAACTGTGCTTATACCAGGATGAACACATCCAAATGGTGTTCATGAACCACTGAAGATAAAACATTATAAAACTAATGTACAAAATTCCAGTTAAAAATATCCTAATAGCTAACTTCCCCCCACCTAGGGTTACCCAATAGCAACTGTAAAAAAACGGGACAGAGGGTGCGGGGTAATAGGCGCCTATATAAGAAAAAGTCCCAAAAAATGGGACTGTCCCTTTAAAAACGGGACATCTGGTCACCCTACCCCCACCCCCAATGGCTTTAAGGCTAGCGATTGTGATATCAGAGCACCAAATAAGTTCTAACTGCGTTCCACCCACACTTATTCAAGAGTGCAGCACATTGTTTTCTCTTTCTCTTTTTTTAAAAGACTCCTCTTTGGTTTACTTTCCCAATATTTCTCACTTGTTCGTCCTTGGGCTGTGAATCAGAGGAATCAGCCGTTAATGCCAGTCGTGAAAACGGAGTTAGTGTGTGGATACTGGCTGGAGGGAGACAGTGTTGCTTATTGCCCGGACGGCTGGCAGAGGGCATAAAAACAGATTCAGCGCTGTACCTGTGCACTGTTAGCCTCAAAATTCTTCCCTCTGCTGTCTTTCTTATGACATTTGATACACTTTGCCAATCTACTTCACCTGCAAAATCTCATCGGGTGAGTAATTATTACAGTGGTAGAGACACTATTATTAAGATTGCCTGACACTGCGCATTATAAGACTCTATTTTCAGTTGCTTATAACTTTGCCAAACTTGAACAATTTGGGCTGAAATTATCCATACCTCTGACTGTCTTTTTTTTTTAAATTTCACAGAGAGCTGAATTAAGATTGTACAGTCAGCTTTAATTTTGGCATGTCCTAACTTTTGGGTGCTTGACTTTGCAAACTTAATAATGGTCTTTTAACTTAGTTTTTGTGTGTATTAATATTATTGTTTATTATTTTTAAGCATGGTTGATGTATTTGGCCTGTACAAAATATAAATAAAAAGACAGTTCTTGACCAAAGGCATTTATAGTTCAAGAGGCACAAGTAAGATTGAGCGCATTGGGAAACTAAAAGGAAGGTGGCAATTTATTTTTTCATTATTATTATTATTATTACAATTATTTTGTTATTATTTAGTTTTATCTTGGTCTCTGACCATCATTTTTTTTTAACTGATGGAGATGGCTGACGTGAGTTAGCAAAGGTGGGCTTTGCAGAAGAAGCAAGTCTTTATGAGGTGTGAAGGACATGGGTCTGCTCTATTAAAATGTATGACGACTATATGTATGTATGACGACTATATGTTCAGATGATTGTTGTAAGGGAATTTAATGTATGAAAGAAAGGGTTAATTCAAGAAGAGGCTGATTGCAAGGAAGAGTGCAATGGCTTCAGATAGCCCTGCCAACACTGAAGAGACAATGCAAGAGCCATTCACTTTGATGTCCTATCTCTGATGCTGAGCTCACTGGACTAGCTTGTCAAGGGAGGGGATCCCAGCTTATAAAGAGAACCAAAATGCCTGGCAAAATAGACAGAGGATTTGTAGGGGTGGGGGGAAAGAGAAGGGACAGATTGACACTCACAGAAACCCATTGGGGTGTCTGAGGAAGCTAGGCCTTCCTAGGCTCCCACCTGGGGTGGAAGGCCTTAGGTTTCATAGATTCATAGGTTCTAAGGCCAGATGGGACCATTAAGATGATCTAGTCTGACCTCTTGTATAACACAGGCCATAGAACTTCCCCAGGCAACATACGTGTGCATATAGACCTCTTGTTATTTTAAAACCCTCTTTTACCCATGTTATGCTTTGTTCTTACTAAAACAACAAGGAGTCCGGTGGCACCTTAAAGACTAACAGATTTATTTAGGCACAAACTTTCGTGGGTAAAAAAACACTTCTTCAGATGCATGGAGTGAAAATTACAGATGCAGGCATTATTATACTGACACCTGAACAGAAGGGAGTTACCTCACAAGTGGAGAACCAGTATTGACAGGGCCAATTCAATCAGGGTGGATGTAATCCACTCCCAATAATTGATGAGGAGGTGTCAATTCCAGGAGAGGCAAAGTTGCTTTTGTAGTGAGCCAGCCACTCCCTGTCCCTATTCAAGCCCAAATTAATGGTGTTACATTTGCAAATCAATTTTAGTTCTGCAGTTTCTGTTTGAAGTCTGTTTCTGAATTTTTTTTGTTCAAGTATGGCTACTTTTAAATCTGTTATAGAATGTCCAGGAAGATTGAAGTGTTCTCCTACTGGCTTTTGTATGTTACCATTCCTGATGTCCGATTTGTGTCCATTTATTCTTTTACGTAGAGACTGTCCGGTTTGGCCAATGTACATGGCAGAGGGGCATTGCTGGCACATGATGGCATATATCACATTTAGTAGATGTGCAGGTGAATGAATCCCTGATGGTGTGGCTGATGTAGTTAGGTCCTCTGATGGTGTCACTAGAATATGCCATAATGTGCCAGCAATACTGGGATACTTCAGGAAGACCAGAGAAGGGGTCAAAGGTGCAGTTAGCCCTGTAACCAAGACATTAGGCATATGAATGCAAATGTAGAGGCTGATGCACAGGGACTAGGAAGTTGTTCCCTACATATAAAATGGCAGAGAAGAAGACATGGAGATGGGAAGGAAATGAAAGGATGACAGAGCTGAAATCATTGGGAGAGAGAAGGAAACAAGGGGAAACGTAACAGATAATCAGATCTGAGGTGTAGTCTGGGGCAAAGTTGTACAGATTCTTCAGATGAGAATGAATAGGTTAAATTTGATGCAACAGGCAGTGGGGAGAGATTCAAAGAGGCAAGTAGTGTAGTCTCATAAAATGGTGAGGAAAATCCTTTTAACTTGTATTTTGGCTGGATTGGAAGGAAGAGATATTGATATCAAGGAGGCTTGAGAGGAGGAAGTTGCAGTAACCAAGACTGGAGGCCAAGGTGTGGACAAACATTTAAGCCATTTGGAGAGGAAAGGCCAGATTTCTGAAAAGTTGTGATAGAAGAAGCAAGTAAAAATATGGGAAGTTTCTAGCCCATTTGGCTGTGAAGAAAAGCTTGAAAATGTGACCTACATGTACCCTGTGTGTATGCCTACATGGCAATTAGACATCCGGCTGCCTTGTGCACGCGGGGCTTGGGCTGTGGGGCTGTTTAATTGCAGTGTAGATGTTTGGGCTCAGGTTGAGGCCTGGGCTCAAGAACCCTGTGAGGTGGGAGAGTCCCAGAGCCTGGGCTGCAGCCCAAGAGGGAGCATCTACACCACAATAAACAGCTCCTTAGCTCAAGCCCCTTAGCCCGAGTCAGCTGGCATGGGCCAGCTGTGGGTGTGTAATTGCAGTGTAGACATACCCTAAGGGTTCAAAAATCCAAAGGTAAAGAAAAACCCCTCAATGTACTAATTTTGAAAATCTCATGATTTCTGAGCCAATTTCATGATTTTTGTGGGGCCTGACTCATGACTTTTGAACATTTGGGGCTGGCGATACTGTAGTGATATCAATGTGGCTGAGTCAAACTAGTAGCTAACGTTGGAGCTAGGTGTCCCCTCATGTCTCCCAAACCCCACAGTAGAGGCAATGGAACCTCTGCCATCAATCCAGGGGGAAGAAGGGGCTTTCCAGCTCCACTGGGTGGCCCCTTGCCAGCACTGCTGCTTCCTCTGGGGTGCTGGGGAAAGTGGGAGCCCTTGCTGTCCTTCAGGAACAAGGGGCTGTGAGGAACAATGCTTGCCACCTGTCCCCTTGGAGAAGGGTTAAAAATAAGTAGTGGTACTGTCCCTGGTGCCAACCGCTTGGGTTACTCAGTGCAGATAGGGCAGTTCTGAAAATGACCCTCCCTCTCCTTTCTTACATGCTTTGATCAGCTGAGAAAGAGTTAATACTATTACTATTGTATGCACTGTTGTAGCTGTGTGGATCCAAGAATATTAGAGACACAAAGTGGGTGAGGTAATATCTGTTATTGGACCAACTTCTGTTGGTGAGAGACAAGCTTTTGAGCTTACACAGACAGAGCTCTTGTTTAGGTCTGGGAAATCTGTTCCACTGTTCCACACTGTACCTTTCCCAGACCTGAAGAAGGGCTCTGTGTAAGCTCAAAAGCGTGTCTCTCACACCAGCAGAAGTTGGTCTAATAACAGCTATTACTTCACCCACCTTGTCTCTCTAAAGAGTTAACACTGACATTTAAATTATTGTAATTAAGATCTAAACTGATGCCCTATGGGAATGAATGAACAGTGGCAATTTGCAGGCACTGAAGCTATTACTTCAGACTACAAATTCAGGGAGACAGGGTCACTTACTTTACTTTAGTTTGCAACTATAAATGGCTAAAGATAGACTTTTTTTATTTAAATGAAAGCAGAAATTCTGGAGAATAAGATCGTACCAAAAAAAAAGAGAGTATCAAAGAGTAGTGGATCACCGACCCAGCACAGCCTGGCCCATTTTGACACTTGCTAAGTTGAATGTATGTTCTAGCAGTTCTTTTCTAGGTGGTATTACTATGCTGTTCTAGATATGGGGCATGATGCCCTAGATGATATATGCATTTTTCATATTGTTATTTATATTGTAGTAGCGTCCAAAGGCCCCCAACTAAAGCAGGGCTCCATCGTGCATTCTTTCCTTCATGGGATTTCTACTGTTATGAAGTGAGAGGGGAAGAGATAAAATGCATTGTTCAGGATTGCTGGGTTTGAGGATGGGGATCCCTTCTGTGCTGGATTGGGAAGGGGAGGAGGTCTATATTCTGTTGTGTAATATTTGGGAGGTGCATTCTGTGCAAGATTGCAGAGGGGTGGGGTGCATTGCTGTGTATATTTAGGGGGTGGACTGGGGAGGAAAGATGGTCTATTGTGGTGTTGTGTATATTTGGGGATGCACTGTGCTGGATTGGGGAGGGGAATGGTGCATTGTGATGTGTATATTGGGGGGCATATTGTGTATATTTGGGGGTACACTCTCCTGGATTGGGAAGGTGCATTGTATTGTGTACATTTGGGAGATTGAGGGGTGCAATGTGCTGTGTATATTTGGGGGTGCACTATGTGCTGGATTGGGGAGAGGGTGCAGTGAGTTGTGCATATCTGGTGACTGTACTCTGCGCTGGCTCGGGGAGAAGCAGCCCCTTTCACACTCACTGTCTGGAGCCTGGTTCCCTGGCTGGGACGGGAGGGATTTGCAGCTCGCAGCAGCTCTCAGACACACCCCCGCGCGCAGGCATTCCCTGGCTGGCCGCCGCTCAGTGACAAGCGGCCCCGCCCCCCTTTCCCGCGCTGACCTTTCCCCTAGTTTCCAGCGGGTGGCTCAGACTGAGCCGCAGCCGCGAACATGCCCACGCTGAGCCCTTCCTGCTATCAGGCAGGCTGCACGCCCCGATCACGCCGGCCGAGGCCGCCTATTGGTCCGACGCGGGCCAGGCCGGGCTGCGATTGGTGGGGAGCTGCCCGCTCCTTCCCCCCCCCCGTTCGCCTGGTGCACGGAGTTTCTGGTGTGTTTCCCCCCGCCCGCGCCCGGGCTGCTGCGCGGCCGGCCCCGCGGGCGGGGGAGGTGGAGGCGGCGCTGGCTGCTGCCTTTGTCACATCGCTGCTGCCTGCAGGAGCCTCACCATGCCCGGCTCGGAGAGGGGAGATGCCCCCGCTGTGAGTACCCCCGGCCGGCGCTGCCCTGGGCTGCTTTGTGGGGTGGGGGGCTGTTGGCGGAGAGGGGGGCACTGAGGGGCCGGCTGCCCAGCCGCTCTCCCCCATGGCTTGCCCGTGCCCAGACGCCAGGGTGATGGGCGCGTCGCGCCCGCCCCCGATGCGGGGCTTCCCCCTTGGGGCGCTGGAGGCAGCAAGCCGGGCACCTGCTGCCAGGGGCGCTAAGCCCGCTCGCCATAGCTTAGCCCCGGGGCGGGCGGTGCGTGCCCTGGGGTGGGGGCGTCTGTGGCCCGCGCTGCTGGCCCCGGGAGGGACACGGGAGCGAATATGCGCTTGGTTTGCCTGTGAGCCCGGCCTCCCCTTCCCAGCGCCCTGCCCGGGCGGGGGGCACCCCCTATGGTCGCCCCGCTGCCGTCGGCGTGGGGCAGGGGGCGAGGCTGACCCACGGCGCGGTACGTGCACCCGAGGGAGGCCCGCTGCAGCTGCCCGGCCCAGGGCGGGGCGGGCATGGCAGCTCGGTCGCTGTCTGCGCTGGGCACCCCCAGCCCCCTCCTTCCCCCCCGGGCACCCGCCCAGCCCCGGCTCCGCTGCAGCTCGGCGCTCGCTAGCCGGAGCCCGCGCACGTTCGCGGGGCTATTTTGATGCATCACGTTGCCCCGCAGTTATATTGGGAGTGGGCGGCGGCTGCGGGCCCCGCGGGGTGGGGAGAAACCCCGCCATCCCCTCCCCTCTGAGGGTGGGGCTTTCCTTCCTCCCAGCCCGCTGGGCTCGGCTCCGGGGCTCCGTCACGCTGAGCAGGCGGCCGCAGCCCCGCTTCGCCTGTTGGGCGAGCAAACGAGACTGGTGAGGATCGGCCCCCCTGAAAATAAACATTCAGGGCCTGGCCCCGGGGATCTCCCGTCCCGTGGCGCTGCTGCTGCTCCGGCAGACGCACAGCAGCTGGGGCCGCCTGCCAGCTCGCCCGCTGTTTGCAGGCGCCGACTTCCTGTGCAGTGCCTGTGCGCCGCGCGCGGGGTGATCTCAGGACAAGCTGTCGGGCTCCTCTCGGCGCCGGTGTGAGTTTCACCCAGTCTTTATTTTACGAGCACAGCCCTTTTCGAGGAAATCACCCGCGTGGAGCGTAACCTCTTTTTGGTGTTGATGGAGGACTTGGGAAGCTATTTCTTGGATAGAGCGCGGAGACTTGGAAGGAGCTGTCACCAGCTCCTGTGTCTTCATATGTTTGCCCGGTGCCCAGCACAGTGGTTCTGCTTGGTGGTTTTTACTGTTCATATTGTAATCAAGGAATTATATAAAGTGATTAGATGATTTTTCAACACCTGTGGGATTTTTTTCTAAAATTTTTAGAGTAGTTAGTCTATTTAAGGACTCTTTAAATTGGATTATTATTATTTTTTTTAACCCTGAGGCTTCCTTTAAATCTGGGATGATTTGTCAGGTGGATGAATACTCTATGGATTTGATAAATGTCTGCTTTTCAGATCCATTGTGCTTAATGTATCTGCCACACACGTGTAATAAATACGATGTATTATGTACACAGTTGTTTATCTGCTTGGCACTATGGACCTAGTGAAGTCAATGGCAAGGTCTCATTGACTTTCAGTGGGGGCATAATTTCACCCAATGCCATCTAATCTGTTTTAGATTTTTTTTAGTAGGATTTATCACTGCAGTATCTAAGCATTGTCCCTACCAGTTTATAATCTAAAGAAAGGCCGGATTCTGCTTTCCTCACACACTCAGAATTCTAATTGATTTTGTTTAGAGTTTTGGGTGTGCAAGAAGTGGAGGGGTGGACCCTTTTGTTATTACTTATTTTGTGTGGGGGAAAGTGAATATAAGTGTTAGAGCAACAACATGTGGCTGCTGGGGTCATTACAGCACACACACTGAACATTTGCAAAACTTGTGTACGTTTTCACTGAAGGAAAAATGAGGATTTTTAGCCCCCGAAAAGTACAATAATGCAATATTTGCTTATGAAAACAAATTGATGTTTGGGTTCCTCTCCCATCCTCAAATGCCCTAATAATAGTATCTACCTCTTACATAGTGCTTTAGCATTGACAACTGGATGTGCATATGGTGCTCTTAGATGAATACATAAGAGGGCACTGTCCGCCTCAATTTCCTCCACCTGTAATATGGGGGATAAATGACTTGCCAAATTTATACACTGAGGGCACGGCTACACTAGAGAAAAGCAACAGAGGGTCCTGTGGCACCTTTAAGACTAACAGAAGTATTGGGAGCATAAGCTTTCGTGGGTAAGAACCTCACTTCTTCAGATGCAAGAAGTGAGGTTCTAACCCACGAAAGCTTATGCTCCCAATACTTCTGTTAGTCTTAAAGGTGCCACAGGACCCTCTGTTGCTTTTTACAGATTCAGACTAACATGGCTACCCCTCTGACTCTCTACACTAGAGAGTTTACAATGGCACAGGCAGGTATAGACGCTCTAAGCCAACAGGAAAGAGCTCTGCCCTTGGCTTAACTACTCCAGCCCTCCTGCAAGGTGCAGAAGCTATATCGGTGGGAGAAACTCCACACTGGTGCTTATGTTGGTGTAACTTATGTCGCTCAGGTTGGTGATTCAATCACACCCCCTAAAGGTATGCCTACTAAGCTGTAGTGTAGACGTAGCCCGAGTAGGCAGCAGACCTGTGTTTGGAACTTGGGAACCCTTGACTCTCTGCCCTTATCGCATTCTTCTAAACGGCAGTAAATATTAGACTGAAGCTAAATAAATCCCTTGTGTCAAGCCAGAAAATGGCCCTCACTAAACAAAGCACGGTGTGGAGTCACTTTGTGTGTGTGTGTGTGTGTGTGTGTGTGTGTGTGTGTGTGCGCGCAGAACATGTTTACTCAGAACAACAATAATCCAAGAAAGTTAGTCTGGAAATTTAAGCTACGTGTGTCAATTCCTTTCCAGTGAGTCATTCTTCTGCAAGGCTAGTTGGGTTGGGAGTGGGGAGATAAGATGTACTCTGATAGGAGGGGGAGGGGAAAGGTTTGCATATTGAATAACAATTGGTTTTTAAAAAAATCTTGCATTGGGCATATGATGAGTTTCAAGTGACCTTCATTATAAGCAAACAATATGTAGGTGGTTGTAACTTTGTTTTCCGACTTGTTCTAACAGCTAATGATCCGATTGCCTTTAGGTTGACATTGTGGACATATATGAATCTATACGTGAAAGACAGCGTCATGACAGCGAAAGGTCTACGTGTAGCACCTTAGAGCAGAATGACATAGAAGCAGTCCAGGCACTTGTTTGTATGAGCTCCTGGGGTCAAAGATCACAGAAAGGTGACCTATTAAAGATAAGGCCACTTACACCCATCTCAGATTCAGGTGACTTCACCATGCATGCAGAAGCTGCCTCTGAATTACCAAAGGATTATCACTTTTTGTCTACACTGGTAAGAAAAAAACTAATTAAAAATGAATATGTATGACCACAGATAAATTTTATATTATTATATCCCCATTATATTGAATAATTTTGTTGTATTTGGGGAGAGAGCAGTATCTTTGTTTTTTAAATGCTGATTATTGTCGAAAGTAATATCTACCTCCTAACTTGTCTATATATGTAATTACTATTTTCATGTAAAGTATACATTTCTCAGTTTGGATAATTCCATCATCTCTTCAGTAATAGATGTGATGACACAAACAAAATGTTTTGATTTCCTGTTTAAATCCAAGTAGAAAAACTTTGATCAAGAGTTCATTTTAACTGATGTCCAGGGGCAGCTTATTTGTATAGTTTATTGTAGGTTTCTACTTAGTACTTTGAGTAAGAGGATTGCATGTGACTCCTACTCTTGGGGGAATTCTGCACTAGAAATATAAAAATTCTGCGCACACTATTTTAAAATTCTGCCAGTTTTATTTGTCAAAAATAACATTACATAATCATGCCAGTTTCAATTACTTTGGTAATTTATTTCAAAATACCTGTCAGCAAGTATGTCTGTAACAATACAGATACACACAAAAAATTACCCCAGCAGTAGAGAGTTAAAGAAACCCCTATGACAACCCAGTTCCTATTTCTCTGCCCCCTCTTCCCACCCAGCTGGGGGGGGCCAGACATCCACTACCTCTCCCACCCAGAGCCCAGATGCGGCACCCCCTCGCCCCAACCAATACACCCAAATCCACTACCCCCCAGAGACCAGCTGCGGGGCCTGCCCTTGCCCAGACACCTGCCGTTCTCTCCTCCTCCCCTTCCCTCCCCCTCCCCCCCCCCCCCAGACTTCAGCTGAGGCTTCCCCCAGCCCAGACAGCCACCCCCTACCCATCAGACTCCAGGGATCCAGAGGGAGAAACAGCCTGATGCTCAGTCCCAGGCTTGTGTGGAGTTTCCGCTGCCTCCTTCCCTTAGGGCATGCTGGGAAATGCAGCTGCCGGGAGCTCGTTCCTTCCCCTGGCAGTGTTTTCTATGTGTGAGGTGGGCTCTGCAGGGTCCAGTGGCCCCTAGTGCTGACCAGCAGCACTGCAGCCCATTTCTGTGAGGGGGGGAAAGGAAATTCTGTGCACCCAACATTAATTTCTGCAAAATTCTGCATTACGCAGTATTCCCCCAGGAGTAGACTCTGTATTGATTTACCTGCAAAGATCATACAAAAAAGAATCCTTGGAATGTAGGACAAATGTTATTAGACACTGTGATAAAGCATAAAAGCAAGTTGAAATTAAACTTGCCACTTCATAATGATACTTCCATAGCCTGTGTGTTTGTACGTGCAGCTGATTATTTCTCCAAAGTTCTGGTCCACTTTAGATGACAGTTGATTCTCAGGTACCTGGGAATGGATCACTTGATGATTTTCTGTTCGTTCCCTCTGAAGCACCTGGCATTGGCCGCAGTCAGAAGACAGGATACTGGGCTAGATGGACCTTTGGTCTGACCCAGTATAGCTGTTCTTGTGTTTCTTATATAGGTATTGTTGTAGTTGATATCCAAGAAAAGCTAATTTGTTTTAATCTTTCAGTATGTTAAGGAATTCATTTTACCCAATAGACATTTATTATGCAAATGAACTAGGAAGAAGGAGGAGGAAGATTGAGAGGGTTGATGACTGGCTGATAGACCTCTTAGGTCACATTCTCGTCTCCCAGCAGTGGCTGGTCTCTTCTGGAGCAGTGAAGGGAAGTGGCATAAATTCTCAGAAGCAGTGGAGGGAAGAGGGAGAAGTGGCTCAAGAAGAGTGGGGAGAACAGTTCCAAACATATCTATTCAAAGATGAGCTACCAGCTGACAGAATAATAATTAATAAAAGATTTAGGTCTCTGCCAACCTGCAATTAAGCAGGTATAATGTCACTATGAATTGCTATCCTATTTTCTAAGAACAGCGCAGTGTACAGCATTTAAATAGACGCAGCCATTATCTGAGTGAAAATGGGCGTTGGAGCCTAAAGAGCTGACACATGCAGTATTGCAGCTGTGTCACTGTTTACTTGATACTCGCAGGCTTTTGAACTTTCCAGAAGAGCCACTCTATATAAGAAGTTCATGTTTTAGTCATAGTTCCTAAAATATGGCTCTTTAGACTCTTCATTCTACTCTAGATCTTTATCACGTGTTCTTTATTTTTAAAGTAAGGTTGATAACCACTGTGAAAACACCTGACGGTTTTTATGTTTCTTTTTTTGTTTTATTTTTCTAGTGTATGACCCCACCCCACAGCCCTGATTTTGTTGAGCCATCGACTACAATGCTCCTTTCTTCACAAGTCACTTATTCCAAGCCAAGGACAGTCATGGCAAATACATCTGTTTGCGTAGTCACCTCTACAAACTGTGCATCTGCCATAGCCAAACCATCTGTCATAAACATGGAGAGACAGTCCAGTCGGAAGTCAGCAATACCTGAGCCACCTGCCCCTCAGCCTTGCAGGGCCATGGCAACCAGTGTGATACGTCATACGGGCGATAGTTCTGCTTACCCCCACATTCCTGCTGTGCAAGTTAAAACAAAGGTAACTTCAGGCAATTGCAGCACTTCCACAGACTGGTGTGAAGCACAAGACCGAAGACATTCCAGAGTTTCAGAGGACATGGATACTGCTGATGGTTTAATTAGTGATACTTCACCAGTACATCAGGCTTATGTGCACAACTCCAGTTGTAACGCTACCAATAAAGGGCAACAGCCAATACGGCCTGTTTCACCGCGGACTTGTTTACCAAAGAACTGTGACAACTACCTACAGAAAAAAGCCACACAGCTGCTACCTACCCCTGTTTCAAACCCCCAAGTCATCTGCCAAATGATCCCTTTTAACAGGCAAAGACGTATGATTTCTGCCTTTATAAAACCCCCTACACAGACAGTCGCAACTACTGTCCAACCTATTTTACCCCAAGCAGCCCCAGTTTCTCAGCCTGTTCTCATGGGATCTTCTGTGCCTCAGGGGACTGTTATGTTGGTTCTTCCACAGACTGCTGTTGCACAGACACCACAGTGCCAACAAACTGTAATGACTGTTGGAAACACCAAGTTATTGCCTCTTGCTCCTGCACCAGTTTTTATTGCTTCTGGTCAAAGCTGTGCACCTCAAGTGGACTTCTCAAGAAGGAGAAATTACGTTTGCAACTTCCCAGGCTGTAGGAAAACTTACTTCAAAAGTTCCCACCTCAAAGCCCATCTTCGTACTCACACTGGTGCGTATGGAGGGCAAATCCTTTGTTACAAGAATATTCACTTATATTGTTGGAAGAATGTTGTTCTGTATTTTGATTCTGAGAGGGGTAAGTGGGTGGCATAGAAACCTTCCCATATATTGTGGGAGAGTAGAGGATATTCTTCAAGGACAGACAAAAAAGGGACAATTTTTTTTCTGTAACTTAAACCCCAGATTAACTCCATTGACATCAGTAGAATTTCACATAGTGTAAATTAAAGCAAAACTTGGTCCAAAATGTTTTTTTTTAAACTTGAGTTGTGCTATATTTAATATGATCTGAAGGAATTACATAAACCAGTTTTCTTGGGGAGGGTGTGTTGTGACACATCATCCTACAGGTAGTTTTTGTGTTTGTCTTTTTATGGTTCATCAGGCTATGCATAACAGAATCCACTCTATACACCTGTTAAGATAGATGTATTTTTTTCCAGTTTTTTAGCATTCTGACTTCACTAAAGGAATGAGCACCAGGTCCTGAGCTGTAATGAATTCCACTGTGGTGGATAATACAACTAACTATTGGTTAAATAAAACCAGTCGGCTTTAGTTTGTGACCACTATGTGCATAGAATTGTTAAACTGAAATGAAAATTAAACATAACAAATACTTGTGGACTGTCTTTAACCAGACTTTGAGGAGCAATCAGGGCAGAAATATATTTTTACAAAGTATGTTTTAATAATTCCTTTCCTCCTTCTGAAATCCTGGTCTGCTGCAAGTCAGGCATTCTGGGTTCTTATTAAAAGGATGTTGAAGTGCTATATTTGTTTATTTTGGAGGGAGGGGGCAGGGGAGATTATTTTAAGATGTATTTCTTTCCTGGTTCTCTCCTGAGCCTGGTCTAACTCTATGGATATTCAGCACATAATCTGGTTTTAATTTCCATTTAATCTGACAATTTATCTTATTAAAATTCCTCATTGGAAGAATAACTTTTTGAAAAAGACACTTTAAGGGAGTAGATATTCCCCTAAACTAGAACCTAGAGCAGTGGTCCCAAACTTTTTACCTCGCGTCCTCCCCTTACCTCTGTCTGTGCCCCTGGAGCTGGGGTTGGGAGCGGAGCCCCGGGTGCGGGGCTGGCAGCCGGGGCCAGGCCCAAGAGTGGAGCTGGGTGGTGCTCTCTCCCCGCTCCCCCCCACCCCCACGTCAGGGCTGACCCTGGTCCCAGCTGTGCTTCCCTGAATGTTTCTTGGTGCCCCCCAGGGGAACACGCCCCACAAATTGGGATCTCTGACCTAGAGGTAGAATCCTCTCCTTCCTTGTTGCTCTTTAGGGTGTGTGTGCGAGTGGAAGAGCCGTTATGGCTGGTGTAGTGGATTCCTGAGTTATCCTGGTGCAGTGCAGGATGGCCCAGGGATAAGGGTAGTGTATCTTATAGAACATCTTTCCTCTGGTTCAAAAAGAAGCTGTATGAATCCGTTCTAACATGATGACTGCAGCATGTGTACAGGGGAGCTGGAGCACACTGGTCTAGCCGTGATTCTTAACTAGCAAATAGAGCCTGCAGAAGGCCAGGGGAACAATAGCTGACCTACCCTTCCCTCTGTTACTCCTGCTTTGAGAGAGAGGTGGATTATCTTGTGCAATAGGGGAAGGACTTAGCCCTTAATATGTAAGAATTCTTTTGAGTGCTTCCTTGTGGAATGGAGCACACATTTTCAGATTTATCGGTAAGTATATTTTGGATATTAATGTTTATCGCTGGGTAAAAGTGGGTAGTAGATCACTTGCTATTAGAATAGCTCTAAAATTGCACAATTGTGTAAGTATTACACACACTAATCAGAAACTAGCAAAGGTGATGTTAAAGCTCTGAGCAAACGCTTACGTTCCTTGAGCATCCAAAATGCTTGTGAAGCCAATGGAAATTTTAGCTTGTGAAAGGAATGCAGGATCATCCCTTACATTAGTTCTGTTTCACACCACATGAGTAATAAAATGTAACTTCTTTTTGGTGGAATTGATGAACTGCCAAATCTAATGATAAACATAGCTCAGTAAATGATCCAAAATCTTAGTAATTATGTTCTTAATTGTTATTAGCAGTTGAGTTGCTGTGTTCTTTTGAAGAATTGAGCATTTTATTATGACATTGAGATCAAATCCAAGACTTTATTTCAGATTATAGTTCTTTCTAATGACATGGCACAGTCTCTGACTTCTAGTAGAGGGGTTCATTTCTCAAAGTTCACAATCAAAAGATATTGTAGCTTTATGCAAAAATATTCTCCCCTAAACTCTGAATTGTTTGGCAACATTTTTTTATAATGTTGTTGAATCAGAAAATCAACAAAAGCAATAAATGTACTATTGTCGAAGACCTCGATGCAGCAGCAACTTAAGCACATGCTTAATCTTATGGGACTCGTGTGCATAAAGTTAAATATGTGCTTAAGTGGCTGCAAGGCTGGAGTCTAAATTATTAGTTCTTAAAGCCATTTTCTTTTTTATCAGTAAAAATAACCTTGTTTTGCTTTTCTCCATATCCATTCAGGAGAAAAACCTTTCAGCTGTAACTGGGAAGGCTGTGACAAAAAGTTTGCCCGCTCAGATGAACTTTCTCGACACCGAAGAACTCATACTGGAGAGAAGAAGTTTGCTTGTCCTGTGTGTGATCGTCGTTTCATGCGCAGTGATCACTTGACAAAACACGCCCGACGTCATATGACTACAAAGAAAATACCCAGTTGGCAGACACAGGTTGACAAACTGAACAGAATTGCTACAGCAGAGAAACCTAAAAGTGATGGTGCATTGAACATGCTCATACCCATACCAACCTCTGCCTAAGTGGGCTAGTTGGACAAAAAATCTGCTCTCTGAACTTTCTAAAAGTCAGGAAGAGCTACAATGGTTAAAACCGAATTGACAATGTTTTCTTAATTTCTGTTCATATTTGCCTCTTTAGTAGGGCGAAAAAAAGGTATGTAATTATTTTATTCAGTTTAGGCTCTGTTCTGATGATATATGAGAATTCAATTGTGTGTGTTTGTGTCTTCTTTTTTTTTTTTGGTTCCTCTTTTCCTCAACATTTGGGCATCCAGTCACCAGCACTTCAGAAAAGCAGAACTCTTTGGAAACAATTTGGGTACTAGAGTATTAAAAGCAAAACTCATTTGAGTAACAATTGCTGTTCATATTTGATACAAAGTAAAACAAGTGATTTTTAATGTTTTATATACTAGTATTTTCTATACAAAATATATTTTATATTTGTTCAGCTAGGGCTTGGCCTGCCGTCATTGAAACTACTTGCATAAGTAAAAGTGTGCAAAATCAGACCCTTTGTTTGGAAACTGCTTTTCACTAAGCCGCAAGAAACTTAATTAAAACATTTTATAAACATATAAACACTTGGTTAACTCAGAATGTTTTGGAACTTTACACATTTAGACCCTGATCCAGCAATCAGTTTGCACGGTCAGACCTTCATTCAGATGAGATTGCAGGAGTGGGATTTAAAAGCCTGTTGCCATTTACAAAAAAAGAAAAAAAATCTCCAGGAATAAAAGTGTGCTTCTTGAAATCCACAACAATTAATTGAATTAGGTTCCTTGAAGGAAAAAATTGCACTTAGCATGTTTCATACACTTTGCTGTGGTAAATCCTTATGACTTCAGGTGGAAGCTTGAAAGACGCACACTCCTGATTAGTTTTTGTTCTGACTGAGCAAAGTTTGGAGAGCCAAGACTGTTCAAGTGGATGCACAAGGACAGCTGCTTCTGAAGAATTTTGCCACCATTAAGAGATTTTTACTTGTTGATGCTAATCTGCTGCAATCTACTGTAAACACAAAACTGGTAGATGGTGACAAAACAGCTGTCCTGTGTAGTAAACTGGATCTCTGATTTGTATTTCTCTGTTTTTAAAATGTTAGAGGTTTTTTTTTATATAGTGTTTAGGTTAGACTCTTGCACACCTAGTAATGAACTGTTCAAGACTTCAGTTTGTGTATCAAAAGCACACACCCAAAGTCTAATTTAAAACACAGCCACTTTGTTAAACTGATGAGCCTCTTCTTACGGCCTTATACATCATGCTATTTTGCATGCAGAACCACTCTTCTCTATTAAATGAAATATTCTTCCTGTTGAAAGGACTTTCTTTTCCATCAAAGTAGGTTATGACTAAGATGAATTGCAAAATTGCCAGCTGCAGGACTGCTCTGTTGCTACTTTCTTTAGTAGCATAATATGATTAACAAAATTAAATGTGTGTAGCACAACTAGATCACTCAGCTTCTGTGTCAAGAAGAGAAAACACACACACACACATTATATTAACAAGCAAAGATGTTTGCTGTAGTGCTGAGATCAGACTTGGTGTAACATCTGACATTTCATTAGTACCCAGAATCATTGGCTATAGAACAGATTAAAAATAGCTTTTTGACTAGCGTGGTACCTTCCTTAATCCAAATATTTCTGTTCTGTCGGTTGATTCCTTGTGCAACTTGGCTGCTTCTATTGCAAACATCTTTTAACATTAACAACTTCATAAGGACTTTGCCTTAAGCTTATTTATTTATTTCATTTGAGTCTAAATTTCCTATCGTGAACAGCCTTCTCCTTAAAGTGTGGTTCTAATCTGAAAAGTAATAATATAAAAATGGCATTTTCATACTCCAGGTCATCTGCTTCTTGTGTGTGCATTCAGTTGCATCTCCCTCTTTACTGACAAAGTATGTTTTTGCTACTCTTTGCTCTTATGAGCCTGTCACAGTCAACACAACTAACGGAGCATGAGCTGGATTCTCTTCCATTTTGCAAAATAATGGTTTACTAAGTTCAGTCTATTACACTTTTTGAAATCCACTGAGTGTCCATATGGAACAGTATTTCAATTTGAAGTAAAATGATTGGACTTTCCTACTACCAGCAAATAATACATTGAAACTGTCAGTAATATTGAGCTTTTGAGAAGATATCTAAATTTCCAGATGAATAAAACATCAATATTTGGAAATGTGCTGCATGTTGCACTGCTTCATTAGTCTGAAAACTTTGTTTTGTTGTGCAATATGTTGGTCTGATTCTGCGCACATATGGACTGGTGCAAACGTGCTGAAATCAGTTTATAGTTCATGTGAAGTCAGTGAAGCACATGTGTAACAGCAGAATATACTCCTATATCTAGGTTTTTATGCCTCTGGTTATAGTTATTGGTAATTTTAAGATTATGCTAAATTGAAACATTGCGCTCAGTGTACTTAATTTTTGTGCATATCCTTTAAAATGTCCAATCCTTGTTCATTTGACATTTATTATGACACAGCTGATCATCTGTACTCCTGGGGGAATTCTGCCCCACTGCGCATGCACAGAATTTTATGTGCTTTGCAGAATTTTTTTCCAGCAGACAATACATGCTGGGAAGGTGCTGCAGTTACTCCTTTTGCCCACCAGGGGCTGTTGTGTCGCCAGAACAGAGAGCAGCTGCTTCTGTGCAGGAGCAGCCCCAGCTGCAGATAGGGAAGAAGGAGAGGCTGCCTTCCTCACAGCGTCCTGCCTGTGGGGCCAGGTCAGAAGGCACAGGATATGGGGGGACAGACAGCATGGGCTGCTGGGGAAAAGGTCACAGACGAGTTCAGAAAGGCAAGTGGGGGCACAGATTGGGGTGGGGACTGAATGGGAGTGGGGGTGCAGGGACACATGGGGAAGTAGGGTGGCTGAGTGGGGGCGCAGGGCGACGTGGGGACAGGGGCAGATGTGCCTGTCTGACTGAGAAGGGCTAGGGGGTCAGTCAGCGTCTGCATGATGGAGGCTCCCTAACAATCCCTCCCTGTTCAAAAAACACCCAGCGTGATATTTTGACAAAATATGCAAAATTTTGCAGAATTCCCCCAGGAGTAATCTTGTGTATTGCTGTATGTATGCAAATGTTTATTTTTCAAAGGGCTACATTGTAATTCCTCTTTTTGGTAAAGTGGATACTTGGACTGTTACTCTTGTGGTGTTTGAGTACTGACAGTTAGGATGCAAGCTTTAATTCCATTGCAAAAAAAGATTAGCCCTGCTCTTCATGCTCTAGGGAAGAGAAGAGCAAAAAAAATATGCCTATGGACTGTAGTGCGACTGGGTGGCTTTTTTACTTGACCCAAACATGACATATCAACTTCAAAACCTATTTTGGTAAACTAATTTTTTTTAATTTGGCAGAATATTTTGATATTTCCCAGTAGCAGAACAGTTTTGGAAACACCCTGTAAGTAATTTTGTAGATGGTCTTGTTCTTTTGCTTGTCAGAGAGAGAAAAAGATGCACAGGAGAATATGGGATAAAATTCTGCCCATAAATGTGCAAGCATAGTTGTCATTGGTCCCTGTGTCCTGTTTGCAATACCTCTAACTCCTATTTACTTAGGAGTTAGGGCCACTTAGAAGTCGGCAGGAACTGTGTGTGAGCATTAGACCGTGATTATTTAGAACCTGAGCCTGCAAATAGCTGAATAGAACTGAGCAAATAGATTTTTTGGTTTGGGTGCTGAACTGAAAAGTTTAAAAAAAAAAAAAGGCAAACCAAGCCAATTTTTTGAAATTTTTAACCAAACAGAAACTTGGAAAGCTTTCATTTCCAATTGACTGAAACATTTCAGGTAGAGTCAAAACAGTCTTTTCATGTTTATATTCGTTATGAGTGTTTTTGTTTTCATTTGGCAGTTTTGGGGTATTTTTCACCCTCTTTTGTAGTGATGGTCCTTTTTTTTTTTTTTTTTAAATTGGCCAAATTTGATAATGGAATGCCATTTTAAAGCAAAATGTCAGAAAGAAATGTTTCTAAATGATTGAAATGAAATGTTTTGACTATTCCACACACACATTTCAAGATGTTTTGGCTGAAACTGTTTGTCAGATTTTACCCAAATTCGGGAATAGTTTTTGACACTCTGAAAAAGGCATTTATGGTGGAATTTCTATTAGCGGAAATATTTCACCCAATGCTATGGCTGAACGTATCCTGTGAGGTGTTTTGAAGGCGCTCATACTGTTGGGCCCCAGGGAAGCAAAGTACTTTTGTAAATGTGCTTGAATAACTAAGCCAAAATTTGAAACTTTTTCTTGCACAGTATAAGGGAGTAGAAACAGAAAAATGAAGTCGCCTTAGTGGATTAAACATGACCAGGTAAACTGTCCTAGTGCACTTTAATGCCTGCACAATTTTGTTCAGTCTTTTTACTGCGAGCCTATAAGTATATTTCAAAATAAATTTTAAAATTTTCACATTTTTGTAACTGTTTTTAACTTATTTAATAAAACTGTAATGTGGCTTTATTTTTAAATCACAAATATTTGGGATTTACAAGTATTTAAAGCATTTAGCTTGTTCAAGAATGTGTAAAAGTAAAATGGTATCTGGCATATATTTAGACAGATGATGTGTTGGTTCATCATCTAGCGCATTTCTCTGCAAATACAGGATTACTTTTTCCTATTCTGGATTTTTCCAGTGCTTCATCCATTTATTAACAGTTACATAACCCTTTTCGAGCACTTGGTATAGTGGTGTGCAGTTCATAATTAGTCATTGTGTCTGTGTTTTGAAAGACCCTCCACAGCCATTTGATCGGCGCCCTTAGATTTTTATAAATAAATTCTCCTTGTGTGGGTCATGCTGATAATCTAATGATACAAAAAATGTGCACCTCCGTAATTCCACATGAGGTCACTGCTGTAAGTGCACATATCCAAATTTGGTCCAAAAGATTTAGATGCATGTTGCTCTTCTATTTAAACCAATAGAAGGACTTTAGTGCCATTTTCTTTAGCAGTGGAAAGAAACCAGTATCCCAAGACTGTACAGAAGTGTCACTGGTTTCTCCTTCCCCTATGCACTTATTCTGTGATATGGATGCAACTTGAATTGGGCATATCTTCTTTAGTGGTCTGTCAGGCAAGAGTTGTCCACTATCATGGAAGAATTTTTCTGCTATTTCTCTACTGTGCCCTTCCCACCAACCAAATTGCAGCAACACTTATTTCTAGCTGAGTCACTTTAAAAAGTCTGGTTTTGTCTTGGACTAGAGAACAAATAGTGTAGAAACAAACAAGAATCCACAAAATAAGTTTAAAGCAAGAAAATAGAGGCCTTGTTCTTACTTCAGTTCTTCACTGCAACATTCTACTATGACACCTGTCTGTACCCATTGTCCTAGCCGCTTGCAGCTGGCAGCATGCCCTGAATTTGGGAAGAGGAGCAATGCTGTACTGTTGTGTAGGTAGATAAGACCGCAAATATCATGCTCCTATATAACTCCATGATACGCTCTTACCTTGAATACTGTGTGTTGTTTTACTTGCCCCACCTAACAAAAAAACACAAACTGGAAAAAGTACAGAGAACAGCAACAAAAACAATTTAGGGGTATGGAACAGCTTTTATATGAGGAGAGATTAAAAAGATGCACTGTTCATCTTAGAAAAGGAACAAGTAAGGGGAGGGGAGGTGGAATATGATAGTCTAAAGTGGAGGAAGTGAATAAGGAAGTGTTATTTTTCCCCATAACAAGAACCAGGGGTCACCCAATTAATTAATAGGCAGTTGGTTTGCAACAAACATAAGGAAGTACTTCTTCCCACAACACACAGTCAACCTGTGGAACTTGTCAGCAGGGGCTATTGTGAAGGCCAAAAGTATAACTGGGTTCAAAAAAGAATGAGATAAGTTAATGGAGGATAAGTCCATCAATGGCGATTAACCAAAATAGGGATACAGTCCGATGCTCTGGGTGTCCCTAAGCCTCTGACTGCCAGAAACTGGGCCTGGACGACAGGGGATGGATCACTTGATAAAATGTCCTGTGCTGTTCATTCCCTCTGAAGCATTTGGCACCTCCCACTGTTGGAAGATGGGATACTGGGCTAGATGGACCATTTATCTGACCCAGTATGGCCATTCTTACGTATGTGCACCACCCGACAGCAATCCCTCCCCCGCAGCAAAAAGCAGATTTTCCTCACAAGTCATTGGAGGAGGAAGACCATGAAGAAGAAAAGATCTCATGGAAATAGGGTTCCTTCCCAAGAACTCTGTCTCCTCCATGATTAATTCAGCCTCTTGTGTGTGTGAACTCTTCTGCTTTTCCTGATGCCTTTCTCAGTCTTCCTGTCACTAGATCCACTCATTGCACATGGTGCTTCCTCTGGGCAGCTCAGGGGATTCGCTCTTGCCAGGTGCTGCCCGCCTTTGGCGGTGTGTCTACCTGTCATCTCCTTCCCAGACCTGCAGCTTCCTGTTTGTGGTTTGGCCCTCAAGCCAAGTCACTGAGATCCTCCCCTTACAGGGAAGTCTAAACCCTTCTGGATCAGCTGTCCGGCAGGTGTCTCCAGTGCCCTGCACCACTTCCCAGTGGCTGGTAGGGGAACCCAGACTTGCCCTCTACACTGGGTTCCAGCCCAGTGACCCTATAACAAGCAGTCCAGGTCTGTATGCTCCTACTCCTTGCTGGTGTTTCCCTGGGCTTCTTCCTACTTATCTGGCTTCCCCTTCTTTCTGCCAGCACAAGCTCTCTCCCCACAGGGAGTGGCTGCAGCCTACTTCCTTGCAGCCTCTTGCTGCTCACAGCTCCTGGGCTTTATACAGGCCCCTCCTGTTCCTGCCCAGCTGTGCCCATTTCCAGTTTGTGGCCTGCTCCTTGTCTCCTTCCTCAGGTATAGCCTGGGCAGTTAATTGGCCTGCCTAGCCATTTTAACCACTCCAGGCCTTGTAGGGGTGGGCATCCCATCACACTCCCCTTGGGCAAATGTGCCCACCCTTTTTTTCTTTCTGGATTGTCTTAATGGCAGGTTAGACCTTAAGAAGCTACCTTCCCACTCTTTCCTCAGACTTTGTAACAGCTTGCCCTAAGCCTGCTCCCTCTAACAAGGGGGAAGGCTTGTGTTTTCACAATGTTTGTGTAGAATCAGACTTCATAATCTTAAATTTTCACATAAAATTGCTCTAGTTTAACTAAAGCCTGGTCTACTGTTAAAACCTATAGTGATTAAGAAATGGGATTGCAGTCACTATTTTAGTGGCCAAAAGTTATTTTGAGAAAATGGAAATCTTCAATTCCTCCCACAATTCCTACCTACCACATGGGGCCACAACAGGGGTATCCCTAACTCACCCATCAATATCGTCAATTTATCCAGCTACACACTCAACCCAGCAAAAGAGTCTGTCGTCCTATCTCGGGGACTCTCTTTTTGCCCCAGCACCCCCACGAACATGATACAGTTCTGCGGTGATCTGGAAGCCTACTTTCGCCGCCTCCGACTCAAAGAATACTTTCAAGATAACACTGAACAGCGCACTGATATACAGATACCCTCCCACAAACAACACAGGAAGAAGAACTCCACATGGACTCCTCCTCAGGGTCGAAATGACAGTCTGGACCTATACATAGAATGCTTCCGCCGACGTGCACAGGCAGAAATTGTGGAAAAACAACATCGCTTGCCTCATAACCTAAGTTGTGCAGAACGCAATGCCATCCACAGCCTCAGAAACCACCCTGACATTATCATCAAAGAGGCTGATAAAGGAGGTGCTGTTGTCATCATGAACAGGTCTGACTACCAGAAGGAGGTTGCCAGACAACTCTCCAATACCAAATTCTACAGGCCACTTTCCTCAGATCCCACTGAGGAATACACTAAGAAACTGCACCATCTACTCAGGACACTCCCTACACTAACACAGGAACAAATCAACATACCCTTAGAGCCCCGACCGGGGTTATTCTATCTACTACCTAAGATCCACAAACCTGGATATCCTGGACACCCCATCATCTTGGGCATTGGCACTCTCACTGAAGGACTGTCTGGATATGTGGACTCCCTACTCAGACCCTATGCCACCAGCACTCCCAGCTATCTCCGTGACACCACAGATTTCCTGAGAAAACTACAATGCATTGGTGACCTCCCAGAAAACACCATCCTAGCCACCATGGATGTAGAGGCTCTCTACACAAACATCCCACACACAGATGGAATACAAGCTGTCAGGAACAGTATCCCTGATGATGACACAGCACAACTTGTTGCTGAGCTCTGTGACTTTATCCTCACGCACAATTATTTCAAATTTGGTGACAATATATACCTCCAGACCAGTGGCATCGCTATGGGCACCCACATGGCCCCACAATATGCCAACATTTTTATGGCTGACCTGGAACAACGCTTCCTCAGCTCTCGTCCACTCATGCCCCTTCTCTACCTACGCTATAGTGATGACATCTTCATCATCTGGACCCATGGGAAGGAGACCCTGGAAGAATTCCACCATGATTTCAACAGCTTTCACCCCACCATCAACCTCAGTCTGGACCAATCTACACGGGAGGTCCACTTCCTAGACCCCGCGTACAAATAGCGATGGCCACATTAACACCACCCTATACCGAAAACCCACCGACCGCTACGCCTACCTTCATGCCTCCAGCTTCCACCCCGGTCACACCACACGATCCATCGTCTACAGCCAAGCACTGAGGTACAATCACATCTGCTCCAACCCCTCAGACAGAGACCAACACCTACAAGATCTTCACCAAGCATTCTCAAAACTATGATACCCCCACAAGGAAATAAAGAAACAAATCAACAGAGCCAGACGTGTACCCAGAAGCCTCCTGCTACAAGACAGGCCCGAAAAAGAAACCAACAGAACTCCACTGGCCGTCACCTACAGTCCTCAGCTTAAACCTCTCCAACGCATCATCAGTGATCTACAACCCATCCTGGACAATGATCCCTCACTTTCACAGACCTTGGGAAGCAGGCCAGTCCTCGCCCACAGACAACCTGCCAACCTTAAGCATATTCTCACCAGCAACCACGCACTGCACCATAACAACTCTAACTCAGGAACCAACCCATGCAACAAACCTCGATGCCAACTCTGCCCACATATCTACACCAGCAACTCCATCACAGGACCTAACCAGATCAGCTACAACATCACCGGCTCATTCACCTGCATGTCCACCAATGTTATATATGCCATCATATGCCAGCAATGCCCCTCTGCTATGTACATTGGCCAAACTGGACAGTCACAACGCAAGAGGATAAATGGACACAAGTCAGATATCAGGAATGGCAATATACAAAAACCTGTAGGAGAACACTTCAACCTCCCTGGACACACAATAGCAGACGTAAAGGTAGCCATCTTACAGCAAAAAAACTTCAGGACCAGACTCCAAAGAGAAACTGCTGAGCTCCAGTTCATTTGCATATTTGACACCATCAGATCAGGATTAAACAAAGACTGTGAATGGCTATCCAACTACAGAAGCAGTTTCTCCTCCCTTGGTGTTCACACCTCACCTGCTAGCAGAGCACCTCACCCTCCCTGATTGAACTAACCTCGTTATCTCCATACTGATTTATACCTGCCTCTGGAGATTTCCATTACTTGCATCTGAAGAAGTGAGGTTCTTACTCACGAAAGCTTATGCTCCCAATACTTCTGTTAGTCTTAAAGGTGCCACAGGACCCTCTGTTGCTTTTTACAGTTTCAGACTAACACGGCTACCCCTCTGATATTCAATACTTAGATTTACCAAGACAGCACAAAACAGCTTCTATAGTACCTCACTGGTTGCCCAGAAGTCAACAGCACAGTTCCCTTAAAGTAACCCAGCCTCAGGCCTCCACCCAGATACCCAAGTCAAGAATGATGAAGATTACTGAAAATATTTTTCATCATATAAAAGAAAAGGTTCTACCAATCTCAAAGGATCAGACACATTACCTCTCAGGGTAATGAATATTCCAGATCTTACCCAAATACATGCTTAAGCAATTCTTATTAACTAAACTAAAATTTATTAAAAAAGGAAAGAGTATGGTTTAAAAGATTTTATTTATTTATATATATATACAGACATGAGTTCAATTCTTGAGGTTTAGATATATAGCAGAGATGGTGAGCTTTGTAGTTGCAATGAGTTCTTTTAGAATTTAGTTCATAGGTTATAGTCCAATATCATAGTCAGGGTGTTTCTAGCTTAACTGGGACCTCAATCTTGGAACTCAAACGTCCCCTGATGAAGCTTAAGCAGATCTGAGAGAAAAAGGATTGGGACCCAAGGATCTTTTATACAATTTCAAGCCTTCTTTGACAGGTTTGACAGAACTCCTCATTGTCCTCCTCCTGATTTAGTGAAACTGGTGCAAACCCCTCTTGGCCACTTACTTTGATTTAAACCAGGCTTATTTCAGTTTAGTTTGTCAGCTAATGAATTAGTTTGAACTGGAATAAGTGACTTTTAAAGCAAAGAAGGTTTGCACTAGTTTAACTAAATAATATAAAATCATACCTTTAATTAAATCTGCAACTTTCTTATCTAGACCCTTATCTAAGGGTCCAGATTTCAGACCTCAGTAACTTTGGGCTCCCTGAGCTGCAACTTGAGGAGTGCCCCTCAGGGAATATGTTCCTGAAAGTGAAAATTTACTCTTTAAGCTGAACTGAGGTAATTTTTTTTTCTTTACATGAGGCCTTCCATGTTTGTTGTGTGTCAGTAATTTCTCTCTATCAAATGTGCTCAATTTACAAGTAGAATGATAATTTGTTTTCTTAACCGCAAACTCAACCTGATTGGGCTTTTTCTATCTCATACATAATCACCTGTTACAAAGGTTAGGTCAGCATGACAGACCACTGTCTTTGACCTACGCCTTCAAGGACACCTGTGCCATAAATAGATTTCCATAAGAGTGCAGCTGATGGGAGTTTACTCAGCAATTCTAGTGATGCCGCACAAGAAGGAATAGAATTTAGCTCCCTCTCTTCTGGTCTGTTGATTCTATGAATAACAGCAGTTATTAAAAAACTGTTAAAACCTACTTTTGTTACTGTGGTCAGTAGAGATGAAAAGGCTCCCAGGAAGCAGATCTGCTGAGTAAAGGTGTCACTTTTTACATATGAACTCTTCAAAGTGTAACTGCACTCTAAACCAGCATCCTACCCGAGCGCCTAGTTAAGACTCCCATTGCTTTCTGAAGCACCCATGGAGTCAGCATCTATGGGCCCACCCCTGGGTAGGGTACTCCTACTCAAGCTGGATCTACACTGGTGGCAGTGGTTTCAGTGAAAAACAAAATTTTCCTACATTCTAATTGTCTTCTGTAACAGAGCAACACCAGGACAGAGTTCCACCCTGATGGAGACAGGCACACCTGAGGAGTCTGTGTCAGGAAGTCATTTCAGGTATTATAATCCTTATTTCTGCTTTGGAAGTTCTGAGGTGGAGAACCAGGTGATGGGAGGACAGGGAGACTAGCTGTGAAAAGCCTTCATCTGATTAACCTACCTGAGTGAAAGCTGCGAGGTTGTACTGTAGGCTGTATTATTAGAGCTGTGAGTCTTGATTAACAGAGTACAGAAGACACACTTTAGTTTGCCAACAAAGACTGTTTATTGCCGCACCAAGCATATAGATAAATACAGAGTAAATATTGCTGCTTGTAACAAGCAAATGGGTCCTCATGCCTTGCTTTTGGCAATTTCCATATCAATCTTTCCCATCACCTGCCTACACATTAAGTCACAGCTCCTCCCATTTTGAGTCTTCAATTTCTAGCTGAGTTTGTCCCCCTAACCAGTTTTTAAAGCCCTGTAAAAGGGTCAGCTGGCCCATAGCCAGCCTATGAGAGGGTATTTCCCTTCTTAAAACTGCTCTAAAGGCAACTACTTTTTCTAGTTGTTTTCAGGAGATAAAAGCAATCAGTGGTTTCCTCTCTGAAGGTCTTGCTGTCTTTGTGCTCCTTTCTGTACAGATACGTGCATGCTCCAGGAAAGGCTATAATGCTACAACTGTGACTACACCCTTTTTATTTCTTTTCCTTGTTCAATGGCAAGGTATGCTCCTATCACGGTAGTAATGTCATGGAAAACAATCAGCAGCTAAGAAAAAATATTTCTGTGCATTATATCTTCAAAGGTGCAGTTCTGCATTTGCAAAACCCCAATTTGCACGTAAATCAGGAGTTGAGTAGATGCAAATGGAGTATGCATAAAAGTGGCTTTTGTTCTGTTTTTGGAAGATTTTGGCCTAGTTAACTAACTTCTAAGAATTCTTTTCAGGCTTTTAAATTTCTTCCCATTTCAGTGTTAATCTTTTTACAGACCAACCAATAAATCTTGTGAATTCCAAATTGCCTTCTGCTAGGTTGTCATGCTGCTGACCATGTCTTCAGTTTTTTTTGGTCTGCGGTCCTCTGCACATGACTGCTTTTCACAAGACAGATGGTCGGTCAGAAGCCAAGATATTTGCCTTTTGGTTAATATTTATATAAAAATCTCTAATGAACTTTTTTTTTTTTTTTTTTAGTTTGCATGGCATGCTCTGAAGGCTCACTTTTTTTTTTTAACACCATGCTCAGTGAAAGCTAAGTGGCTGCAGCTGGTAATCTATTTAAGTGGTAACCATGGAAAATGTGACCCTTTCCTTAACCCTCTGACCAACAGTGGTTTGGTTTGGTGTTTTTTAAGGAGTGGCTGTTTGTAGAACGGCTAATAGCCAGCATGGCACTAAACATAAGGTAGTTAGTTTGTGCAAAGTACAGAACATACTGTATTTGTATAATTTAGTATTTAAGTGCTGCTTCTAGATGAGGGAAGATACCATGCTAAATTGTGGAAAATATTTTGTTGTTTGTTTGGAGAGAACTGAGAGTGTTTTTTGCACTAAATACCGTGCCCTGCTCCAGGACATTAGGCTGTATATATCATGTAGAAGGGTAATGACTGAAATGACAGGCCAGCTACTCAGCTGGTGTATCTCAGTGCAGTCCCATATGTTTAGGAACAGGCTAGACGAGATGCTTTTTAAAAATAGGAATGAATTTTGTCATCTTATGAACAACAGGCCGTCACAGATTGGACTAAAGTATGATGTCCTCACAAATGCTAATGGGGAGAAAATAAATCTTCTTGCCAGGCAGGTTAGATTTCAATGTTCAGTCCTTAGACCTACTGCCAGCCTCCAGGTACTTTTCCTAATAATCAGTCAGGGATGTCTATTTCTTCGTGCCTTTTATTTTAATATTTTCTCTTTCTATAAAACTGCCAAAACACAGTTTTTCCTTTAAGACAACCTGAAAAGCGTTCTTATCTGGAGCAGTTACTGAATAGAGCTGCAGGGAGAGAAACTGAACTCTGACTTCAGCGAGGCAGAGCCTGGAACAGGAGGAGGTCTCAGATACTGAAGGAGGCTGTGATCTCCCTGCCTACACAGTATAACAGGAGGGTCTGGCAGCTCAAAGGGTCTGGAAAGTTGGTAGATTTCTCCAGCCTGGGATTCCACCTGAGCGGTGCCCAACTGACAGGGGTGCCACCCTTCTCCAGCCTCCCCAGAAGAGTGCGGGGAGTGGGGTATGACCAGAGGGGGACTTTCATCCAGCTATTCATGGCTGGTAAAATGAACGCTGGAGGCCACAGCCAGCTGCCAGTTTAAAGTAGCTTGGTGGTCATCCTAAAGTAGGCCAGGCCCCAGAACCAGAAAGCCACAACCAGTTCCTCTGTGCCTTCCTCCCCCCATCTGTACCTATCACATACTGGGTACCCTTAGAATCTGGCCCTGTGTGTCCAAGAACAGTCCCAATCTAAAGGAAGAAACCTGGATAGCGTAGAAATCTAAAAGTTGGCTAGTGTCTGAACAAAAAGGGGACACACCATGCATGCAGCATCATGGGTATGTACAGCTACTAGATTTAGAAATTTTCAGATGTTTTTTGCGTTCTCTACAAAAAATGCACTATGTATTCTTCTCACTCTGATATAATTCTGCTTGCTATCATGGCAGGTTATTGGAGATTAATTTTGTTTAATTTAATTCTGGCCAATGTAATAGAATACTGACCGTGGCCATATAAATTCATGTAATTACTTTTGTGTAATTTTCAGACATGGTAATATTATTGAATGTCATTTCTACTCAAGCACTAGTTATTACCATATTTTCTATTTTTGTGTGTGGTTCTACTCCTAATGTTAGGCTACCTCCCCCAACAACTGCACATATATCTTTTGACTGACAGCAGGATATTTCTGGATATACCAAGCTATTCAAGAACCAGTGTGCTGGGAGCCCTAGGCTTTAAACTTACATGGCTTTCTGAAAGGCTACCTTTCTTTTTTTCATCCCCCCTTCCCTCTTATTAAGGGTGTACGGACATGGGGGTGGAGGGGAGCCCGCACTAGCTACTTATTAACTCCCTGTGTAGACACTCATATTGTGCATTGAGTGCCTTTGTGCTCAGGAGCATAATGCACTTTGGCTAAACTGCCTGAGGGCTCTCTTAGTGTGCAGTCAGTGTCCCCACATGGCGAGCTAGTGTGGAGTAGCTAATTGAGTACCTAGTGCACTTTAAAGTCACATTTTAGCTTATTTAGCATATTAGCACTAACATCCTCATGTAAACATGCCCTAAGTATAACTTCCGTCTGATTGGGTACCACACCAGACCTCCAACAGGACCCTTTCTGTCCTTCTCTATGTAAGGTTCACACCACAATGATACCCACCATCTGACTACATGAGCAGGACATCTTTTGGAACACTGTTTCTTATCCAAACTGGTCAGTAGGGGGTTTTGTGCTATCTGCATGATCCTCTCCATCCTTCTAGAATTGTGCACATCCCCTTATAGATGCACTTTGCCTCTACTGTCTTCATATTCTTGGAAGATTCATTAAAAGGCTATCAGTGTGCTGAAGAAGCACTGAGCAGGGGAGGACTATGAACCAGTATGTAGACATCTGTGCTCTGCCACATTGGCTAGGAGAACATGACAACCTGGAGAGAGCCACAGGTTCCTCATTATGTAATCTGGAGGAAAAAATAAAACTAGATGCCTCATTAGGAAGAAAAAATCATATTCAGTGATAACTCATTAAAAATCCTACTGGATATCTCCATGAAAAAATAAGTTGGAGGGACAGAAGATTGATCACCCTGTCTCTCTCAAACTGATACTTTTGCCTTTTATTGAGAATTACATGGAACATAGATATTTGTGAAATATACACCAAAGTACAAAGGAAAAGTCAAATCTTGAAATCTTAAGATGTATCCCACTGTTCCCATTAGCATGTGCCTCATCCGTTTGCCCTGGAGATTTCATCTGACATGTTATGTTCCATCAGAGGACAGACAATTTTTTTTTTCTAATTCTGATAATAAGCAGCTACTCCAAGTATATCAGCCTCCCCCCCCAAAAAAGACAAACCTTAATTTAAAAGTGCAAGGCTTCACCGTCAATCATGCTGAAAACCTCTGAGTCTTCGGGTTTATAGGATTTTTTGTTTTACTTTTCCATCCTTAGTGATGAATGTGATGAATTTTAAATTAAGCACTAATGAAAATTCTTCTGTAAGCCAGAAGTGGTATTTTATATCTAACTCCAATGCGGGAGTGCTGATTTGTGAACTACTGCTCTTCAATCATGTTAAAGCCCATCTCAAAGTGGGTGACCCAACAGGCGCATACATGTGGCAATGGACCAGTATGTGCATGTCACTCTGTCCTTGTGATTTCCCTGTAGCTTCCATTTCTGTAAGCCAGGTAAGAAACTAGACCAGAATCTTGCCCTTTAAGGAAATCGGACTCTTGACAATTTCAATCCCCTGCCTCTTTGGAAAAGGGGAGCGAGAAGGAACGGAGCCATATGCACAATCAGAACAAATCCCACACCTGTTGTTTGACAGAGAACTGGGATTTGAACTGTTAGATCCTGCATCTTAAGTTTGGAATGATTGATTCCCTTCCCTCCCTTTTTCTGTATTGTGGAATATTTAAAAAAAAAAATGGGGGGGGGGGGGGCAAATTCAGACCTGGTGTATAGAGTTGCAATCTGCTTACTGTAGGCCTGAATTTGACCCATAGCTAAGTGTCATGAAAGGTACATTTTGGATATATCCTATCAAGTAAGTATCTATTCAAATGATTTGCTGCACTTCTCTGACTGAAATCACTCTGTCAGAATGGCACATCTCAACCTTACAATACATTTAAGACTTCATACATAAGTATTACTTGGAAACTGGCTTTTAAATATTAATTTACAAGAGGAATGTAATGAGATCTTATTTTTTCCCCACCGCATTGCTTTTATTCACTGGTCAGTGAGGGTTCCTTCGTTAATCAGTGCTCTTGCTCAGCACTTGCCAAAGAGGAATTCTTCGAAGTCCTACAATACTAACAGCCTCCTGAGTGGTAACATTCTCTCTCATTTCATTCTCGTCTTTTCCATTTCCTCAGAACAATCTCACTGTGTGTGGGGTTATTTTGTTGGCAGAACCCTTGCTCACATGTGCCACTGTCAGCTATGATCATACAGCACTGGCTCTCAGCGGCAGTACTCTCGTTCAATACTCGCCATGAGCTCTTCTTCAGAGTAATCGTACGATATGGGGGATTGCATCTCGGGCTTCTTGTTACTTCTGACTGGAAACCTGTAGGATGAGACAACGAAGTGTCTTTACTGTAAAAGAAAATCAAGCTCTGTGAGACATAGTAAGCCCCTTATCTCCAACAGGGAATGAGAAAAAGCATTATTTGTGTGTGCAAAAGTCAAAACAAACTCACCCATCTTACTGAACCATGGATTCTATAATGGTAAGCAGGCCTCAGTTTTCTGACCCAAGACATGAGGTGCTCATTAGTGATCTTTGGGTAACAGTGATTTCTGAAACAAGCACCGAGAAGAAACTGGAATGATTTTCGCTGGTGTAATTGGAAGTGGAATGTTCATGTTACGTACGCTGACAATCCTAGAATTCACTCCTGCCCTTTCCTGCCTGAGCTAAGAGGGGTGGGAGAACAGTGGAGAGGTTTTGACCACGCAAAAGTTACTACAAAAAAAAACAGTTAACTCTACCCGGTAGGCCTGTTTTACCACTCCACAGAGCAGACAGCAGCCTGTTGGGCAGGCAGCTTGGAGCTTCTCCAGGCTCCAGATCTACACACTCTTTTGAAACCATGGAGAGCTGGAGGGGAAAGACCCTGGGCCTCTAGGCTTGTGTTCTCTTGAGTGCTCACAATCTTGCACTTCCTGTGTCCTCTTGCCCCCAGAAAGCATAGGGGGACATGGGGCCAGCTTTGGCCCTAAAGAAGAAGCTCCATCTTGCTAATAGTGTTTAACAGCACACACATCCTTGAATACGGAAGTAACTGTCTTCCCAAATATTGCATGCAGCGTTAGCCCAATGATTCAGGGGCACAATTCCTGTGTCCCTAGTATGGGTGCGTGTGTCTGTGTGGGGCAGAGCCTAGGAGCACGTTTCAGCACAGCAGAAACAACTTCTTCCTCCATGCCCTCTTTGTCTGAGTAGTGGCCTCAGCCCCCTACCAGAGTGCAGGGAGCCCCCTCCCTGCAGGCCAGAGACAGGAACCTGCTAGGGGTCTGGGGGCATGGAGGTAGTGTGGGACGCCATCTGGGGGACAGTGCACATGTGGTAAAATAAAAAGACTTGTTTGAAAAAAATTGCATGATTTTGAACTCTTGGGGTCAACAATACTGGATTAATCAAGAAATCCTGTATTCTAATCCTTGTTCTCGCATTATCTCCCTCTGTGGCATCAGGCAAGTCCATTTGCTTCTGTGCCTCAGTTTCCCCATTTGTCAATGAGGGATAATATGTAGCTATTCCACAGCAGTGCTGGGGATGTTAGTTCATAAATGTTTGTACAATGCTGTATGAAGCGACTATTTCTGTGACCCTACGTTACCGCTAGTGGTGTGTTGTATAGGAATGTCACTACAAGGGTAAAATGGTTTAATCCACAAGAGACTTTGTTCTCAATAAACTAAACTAAAATTTTCCAGAGCTCCCAATTCTGACAATACCTGCTGAGTATTGCTGGGTCCTGTGTTTCATTCAGTGAAATGGGTTTTTGTAGCGCTTTCCCTGAAGTGGGTTTATTTTTGGTGTTTGTGGAGGAAAAAACAAACAGGAAAGAGCTGATTTCTTCATATCCTGTGTATCTGGTACGAAAGCAGAGAGGTTTTTCATACCAACTAGCCTGGCTTCAACTACATCCCAGCAAATGGGACTTGATACCTAGTGCCTATAAGTTTACACACATGAGACTGGTAAATCCAAGTCAATGGTGTGAAAGCAGGGACGAATGACCTGCATTGCTGATAGCATCTTTTGCAGAGGAAAACTGAGGGCATGTTTGCCAGATGAAACCAGACGGATAGTTCACATGCTGGACAGGAAGAGGTGTGGAACAAACTGAATTGGAACTGCAAGTGAGGATCCCTGAGAACTCTTTTTTTAACAGGAGCTTCTACTGATTCAGTGTTTTTGTACCTCAATAGCTTTCGTTGGTAGACCAGAGTTCTTCGCTATGTACAAGAATTCATTCCTGGTGTCGCTGAAAGGGACATACACCTGATGGCAATCACAGTCCTGCAGTAATTGCTTTGGAGCAGTTTTGCCCACAGCATTGCACTGATTGTATGTCAATTCTTATAATATAAAAAATTCTTATCTGTTGTGACAAAGTTCCTCCTCTATCTTGGTGGGTCCTGCGCTTATTGGCGGATTTTCTTGCCTCAGAGATTCACCATGTGGGTTGGGGAACAGCCCAGAGACCTTCCCCTCAGGAAGAACCCACAGTCCAGGTCAATTGGGAGGTTTGGGGGGAACTCGGGCCCGCCCTCTACTCCGGGTTCCAGCCCAGGGCCCTGTGGACTGCAGCTGTCTATAGTGCCTCCTGTAACAGCTGCATGACAGCTACAACTCCCTGGGCTACTTCCCCATGGCCTCCTCCAAACACCTTCCTTATTCTCACCACAGGACCTTCCTCCTGGTGTCTGATAACGCTTGTGCTCCTCAGTCCTCCAGCAGCACACCCTCTCAGCTCCTTGCGCCTCTTGCTCCCAGCTCCTCACACTCGCACCACAAACTGAAGTGAGCTCCTTGTTAAAACCCAGGTGCCCTGATTAGCCTGCCTTAATTGATTCTAGCAGCTTCTCCTTAATTAGCTCCAGGTGTCCTAATTAGCCTGCCTGCCTTAACTGGTTCTAGCAGGTTCCTGATTACTCTAGTGCAGCCCCTGCTCTGGTCACTCAGGGAACAGAAAACTACTCATCCAGTGACCAGTATATTTGCCCTCTACCAGACTCCTGTACCCCACTGGTCTGGGTCTGTCACACTGTCTAGTCCATTGGGGGGTGGGGGGGAGAAGAAAAAAAAAATAAAGCCCTGATCTGGCTGTGTAAATGTCAGGTACTGCAGATGTCAACAATGGCTTTATTTTTTCAAACAGGTCAACTGGCGTGGCAGATGTCATGTGAATTTCCTACCCGAGAGGCAGTAATTTACTTTGCACAGTTTCTTCAACCACAAGTTCTACTGGCACCAACAGGTATTTAGCAAATGAATCTTCTCTTGATTCCTTCATTCAATTTCCTTCTTTTAACAGAGAGGAAATGATTTGATTTTTTTTCATATAGTAAATAGGAGATGGGAGTAACACTTAAAAGCAGTGTGCAGGGCCCAAATACTTCATAATAGGAAAGGGAAATGTAGAAATTTGATTATAGCTCATCATGTGACCAGCCCTCTGCTAGTTTTATAGGAATGTTGAATGGTGGATAAGAAAGAGCCCTTGGCAAAATTTCCAAGACTCCATTTCGAAACCTACAAAACATTGTTTCCATAAGTGTTTCCATAACTTTTTTTTTCTAATTATTCCTGATGTCTGAGGCTATATCTACAGGAGACCTTACAGCGGCACAGCTCTACCGCTGCAGGCTGCGCCACTAGAAGGTCTCTCATGTAGCCGCTCTATGCCAATGGGAGAGAGCTCTCCTGTTGACCCCCAACAAGCGGCGATAGCTATGTCGGTGGTAGAAGCTCTCTCGTCAACATAGTGCTGTGCACGCTTCCACTTATGCCAGCAAAACATATGTCGCTCAGGGTGTGTTTGTTCACACCCCTGAGCAACACAAGTTTTGCCGCTATAAGTGATAGCGTAGACACAGCCTTAGTCTTCACGGTGACCTTTAAGATGAGAGGGGTGCTCTAAATAAAAAATCCAACATACTGCAAAATACATCAGCTGTCAACTTTTTCTTTTTAAACAATCATGAATGAATGAGCAGGGCGGAGCGTAACGCTAATGGGCTAGGACAATGGCTGGAAAAAAGCAAACCGCCCCATAGCCTTTATTTTCTTCCCGCAACTCTCATGGAAATGTGCACTAGAATTTAATAGGGATGAAACCGATACTGTCCTGCAGGAATAGAACATGGTTCCTCAGAAATTACTCTACTCTAAAGGTCTGAGTTCTCTGGTTTGCTAAGGCCTCGTTGTGCTGCTTAAAACAGCCAGAGCTAGCTGGTAGAGAATTCCCCCTGCACAGGAGAACTCTTGGGTGGAAGAAAGCTGGCAGCTCTAGTAGCAGCCAGTCCCAGTGTTAAGCAAGAGACGGGGGGTGTCAGGGGAATTTTGGGGGCAGCGCCTGGGTGGGACTGGGTCTGCTGAAGCAGAGCTCTACTATGTTGATCCCGCACTGTAACTCGTGGTGCAGCTGCTCTAATTTACCCTGGGGCTAGGTGGCTGAGGATCAGGAATTGTAACTGTCTGAGCTCAGTCTATTTTGTTGCAGTGATAACCAATATACCTCCTGCCTTGGAACGGGAAAGCACCAGAACTGTTTCACCTGGTACGCACAACTACGTTTGCCCCTCAGCAACGGTTTGGCTCCTGAGCCCAAACTCAGGCACAGCTCACCACTCCAGGCATTGTGAGCTGGCGAATGGGATCGCAGTGCCACTCAGCTTTGGCCTGGCAGGAGTCACTCACTGAAACTTGGCCCTGCAGCCCTCCTTCACAACCGTGCCAGGTCACAATGCCATTTACCTTGGGGGCCCTCTCAAACAGGCACTCTGGGACAAACTACCCCTTTTTCACTCCCCCATGGAGCTGTGTCCTCCCTCCCCCCCTCCAATTGGCACACCTGCCAATGGTATGCACTATACATAATGTACAAACAGCTGTGGGCTCCACTGATTTGGAAAATAGCAAGTCAACACATCTGGGGGAAAAGAATTCAAAACACAGCTATTCAGTGGGAGGGAGAAAACTGGAAAGCAATAATGCAGCAGGAAAAGGGCCAATAGTGTGCAACATACAAGATAGGAGTTTGCAGTGGAACAGATCAGCACAAAAAGGCGCAACTCCACCAGGAATACGGTGCTCATGTCTAGCCACCTCATTACTAGGAAAATATTAACAGTATGGAGGGAGTTTAGAGAAAAGTAACAAAAATGCTTACAGGGCAGAGTGGACTGACTGAGTGAAAGAAGCTGAAAAGAAGCACATGTTTAATTTAACTGAAGAAGGGGAACAGGAGAGGAGACTACATCTAGTTTAAGGGTGTTAATGCCAAGGAGGAAGAACAATTATGGAGAGGCCATAGGATACACAGTAAATAGGATACAATGTGAGATGGGACAAGTTAAACTAAATACAAGGAAAATTTCCTGTTATCAAGATGCATTAGGCTGTGAATTAATCTCCCACAAGGAAAAATAGCGGGAGTTCCTTTGCTTGAGAAACACACTAGGTCAGGGGTCGGCAACGTTTCAGAAGTGATGTGCCGAGTCTTCATTTATTCACTCTAATTTAAGGTTTTGCGTGCCGGTAATACATTTTAACGTTTTTAGAAGGTCCCTCTCTCTCTAAGTCTATATTATATAACTAAACTATTGTTGTATGTAAAGTCAACAAGGTTTTAAAAATGTTTAAGAAGCTTCATTTAAAATTAAATTAAAATGAAGATCTTATCAGTTTAGTGCAGTGGTTCTTAACCTGGGATGAATGCACTCCCTGGGGATGCAAATGCCCTTTCTGGGCATGAGACATGCGAGATTTTTTTTTTTTAAGAAGGTAAATCATCGAAAACACAAATTAAGCACAGGCACGTAAGTATAACTACTCTCTTTCATCAAACCTATGTATAATGTTAAGAAACACTTTTTTTTTAACAATTACTGTAATATACAAACCAAGTTTTTAAGTTAATTGTAGAGTAATTTTTGATAAGAGGTGGAAGAACGTATTTTGAGAACTCCAGACTGTCAGCGGGCTGAGTGGAGCCGGGTGTAGTGTATTAAATTGCTCCCCATAGGAATGTGCTACTTATGGTGTACTACTTAGGGGTGCCAGTCCTGATGCTCTGAGTGATATGGTAAGGGAACAGGGGTGGTTGGATAGGCGTGAGAGTCCCGGGAGGCCTGTCAGGTCTTGGGGATGTGGATAGGGGCCAGGGCAGTCAGGGGACAGGGAGCAGGGGGGCTTGGATGGGGGGGTGTGGAGTCCCAGGGGGGCAGATAGGGGTGGGGTGGTCCCAGGAGGAGGCGGTCAGGTGACAAGGAGCGGGGGGGTTGGATGGATGAGAGGTTCTGAGGGGGGCAGGCAGGGGGCAGGAAGTGGGAGGGGGCAGATAGGAGGTGGGCTGTTTGGGGAGGCACAGCCTTCCCTACCTGGGTGTAGTGTATTAAATTTCTCCCCATAGAAATGTGCTACGGTGTACTACTTACGGCCGTCAGTCCTTGTGCTCCGCAAGTAGCACATTCCTACGGAGAGAAATTTAATACACTACAAGCAGACAGAACCCCAGACTGGCGGCGGGCTGAGCAGACGTCGTTCTGGGGTTCCATCTGCCGGCTCCTGCTAGTTGGGGTCCCAGCCACTGGCCCCATTCAGCCCGCTGCCGGCCTGGGGTTCCATTCACCAGGCTGGCAGCGGGCTGAGTGGGGGCGGCGGCCGGGACCCCAGCCAATGTGTCGGTAAAAATCGGCTTGCGTGTCGCCTTTGGCACGTGTGCCGCAGGTTGCCAACCCCTCCCATGTACAACATGGGAAATCCTGCCCTAGCAGAGGGATGGACTAGAGGCTCCACAAGGCCTTTTCCTTAACGTCCACGATTCTGCTTTGTGTTGTCAGAACTAAAGAGGGTCACTGCCTGCTGTGACACCCTTGCCACAGTCCAGTGGGGAGTTGATGGTCACTGCAGAGAAGATGTAGCAGGAAATCTGGAATTGAAACTTCGGATTTTTTAAGACCGATTTATCCTTTTTCTGAGGATAGAAAAGTAAAGAATAAATCATTAAAGTTCCTTCTTAAAGCAAATGTGACTATTGACTCAGGACCAAATCAATGCCTTGCTTAAACACGGTACTGGAAATACAAGCTTTACAGGTGGTCATAAGATCATAGTAATTAGGAAAGGAAAAGACATATTAGGTCATCTGGTCCATCCTGCTGCTAGGTCACAGTGCCCTGACAGAGGGTGTCTAAAATACTAAACTGATTTAAAATTTTTATTAAAGCTAATGTTAAAATTATCTAATACACAGGTTAAGGAAAGAGTGCCTATACATCTGGGCATAATGCTTAAATTATCCAAAAGTACAAAGTTTTTGGTTTAAAAGTCATAAAATACATATCGTATATAACCTGCAATATCCCGAATTAAGGTTAATAAATTTAACAATACAGATAAAATATTAGCATCCAAATATTCAGGTACATCACTAAAAGTTATGTTAAGAGTAGCTTGTGGAAAGCAAACACAGCAATGAGTGTATAGTGTCCCTTAATAATTGAGAATTTAGGATAGGTTGACCCTCAGTAAATACAATCCATCAGAAAAGTATTTGTTACTTTTCCAACTTCCCTTCTCAGTGGCACTCCAACTCATCTCTCCTGGTATTGCCAATGTCCGGTGATGTGTTCTAAATAGATGTCCCTCTCCTGAAGGATGCCATCCGCTGCCAGTATGTGGAAAACTTGAAACAGAAGCTGGACGAGGGCAGGCCCTTCAAAGTGACGTGCAAGTGGGATGCCAGCAACCACTACCTCCCAAGGGACAGTTTCACCCGATTTGCTGACTGGAGATTCATCCACAGGGCCTGGCTCAACTGCGTCCAGCTACATGGAGCCATCCACCATGGGAATCGGGACAAGTGATGCAAAAAGTACGGCTATGCCAATGAGATGTTACCTCATGTCTTGTGTAGTTGCAAGCCCCATTCCAGAGCCTGGCAGCTGCACTACAATTCCATCCAAGATCACCTAGCTCTCGGAGTGATGATTGTGTGCTCTGTATTCTTCACCTGTGGCACCAGGACTCCCAGTTCCTAACATTCTTCACACCACGTCCAGTGGCAGCCAATATGCTTCTCCAGCTGTTGTGTAGCACTGCGGGCATGAGTCCAAAGTGAAGCAAAGTCTCTCCCATCTCTTCCAAAGTTGCCTTCCAGGGGTCCGCTCAGGCAGGTGGCAACATCTTGGTTGGAGGGGGTCCTAGTGATTCACTTCCTGATGACGTCACGCATAGCATTCGCTGCGATATTCCTCACCATGGCGTCCAGGATGTCGGAAGGCATGAGTGATCACCGCAACGTCACAGATATCACCCATTTGAGGGATGTTGGTGCCGCCGTGCCTGAGTGAGATGTACACCAGTTCATTGCTGGCCCTCTGGAGAAGAAATGTCCACTTCTTCACTGACTGCCTTATGGTGTTGTCTGCCCTGTTAAGATTGGATCTTCAAGCCTCCAGGGCTACAAGTTCTCACAACTCACTCCATTATTTTGTGGATGTGCCTCTATCTGGATGGATCTCATCTCTGACAGCTGTGGTTATGGGGTACAGAGTGATGCAGGACAGCATCCAAAGTAGAGTTACTGCCTTTGTCGAGCTGCTTTTCAGGAAGGGATACCGCAAATGAGGCTGTATCTTCTTTTTTTCTTTTTAGCTTTTCCACTTTTCTTGTTTCTTCTTTTCATTCTTCTCCTTTGGTTGATTGGTTTTGTTATTTCTTCAGTGATTGGCGCTATCAGTGATAGACCTGAATCGGTCCACCTGGGGCTGATTCTGCTCTTAGGCACACCAATGTAAATCCAGAGTAACTCCACAAAGGTCCATTTATATCAGTGTGATGGAGCAGAATCTGATCCAGTGAAAGATAAGACAACTCTAGGAACTAAACATTACTTAGTTGGTTTGACTTTTCCAAAAACTGAAATTCTGTTGCCAGAATGATTAGTTTAGTAGATGTCCCCATAGAGTTCTTGATGCTAAAGCCTATAGTCCTGATTGCGATTTACACTAAGGTCACTTTGGACAGTGCAACGTGGGAGTAAGTTTGTATTTACTCCCGTTTTAAAACCTCTTAAAACTGGCAGAGCACAGTGGCCTTAGTGTAAATGAGTTTAAGGTTCTGGTTCTTCATCAGAGCCCTGTAGCTGGCTCCAGCCTGCTTCCTCCTTCAGCCAGACGGCCCCCCAACTATTCTCCAGATTTTCCTGTGAGAGTACGAATTTTCCAGTGGTGACCCATGTTCTATATTAGAATCTCAATTAGTTCCTTTGTATTTCAAAGATAAGCAAGTTCCTTGCGGAGGCTCGAGATGAGGTGCGGATTGGCCAGCGCCTATAGCTGCTTTGGTCTCTTTGGGAATCTCTTGACTCACTTTTTGGCATGATCAAGTTCACCACAAGGCTCAGCAGCAGCCCTTCCCGGACAAAACTGAATAACTGTAATCATGGTGCAAAGGCCAATGAGGGTGCTGGGAAATATCAGAAGAGGGGTTGGTGGTTTTTTTTTTTTTTTTTTTTTTTTTTTTTTACACTAAGTGCCTGCCTTTATGACCACTGCCCACCATTCCTGTCAGTTGTCAAGGGACTGGAGCTGATGAGAATCTTGCTCAGAAAGTGGGATTCTCATCAATTTCAATTCCCTACTGGCTCAAAAGCAAAGGAGTGAGCTGGCAGGGAGGAAGGATTGTGCCACCAACATGTGTGCTCTCAGGTCACATCCCTCAGTGATGTCTATGGTTAATAGGTCACAGCATGATCGCCAGAAGTCTCACTCAGACTGATCTACACCTCCTTCTGGAGGGACAAAGCTGCTTAAAAACAAGAGAGTCACTGTTTGGTGTAAGAGGGTGAGTTTTTTAAATCTTTCATCAGTACCCCATTCACATGTCAATCTTACTGTTCCCAGTGCTCCTCCCTGTAGGCAGTCATAGGAGAGCAGTCTGGGATCCATTGCTCTTGCTACTGGACGTACTGTTTCAGATTTTCTTTCCTTTACTGCTATACAAACATGCATCATTTTAATCAACTAGCCTTCACGAATCCATGGAAGAGGCTGATTGGCCACTGAGTTGTGTGTCTGCTCGGTGTGACTGAACCAAAGGGAAGGAATCTCCCTGAAGCGTGAAGAGGAGGGCAGCTCGGCTCACCTGAGTACAGTTGAAAGGGAAGTTATCTCATAAGCCTTATCAACCCAAGAGAGCTGGGCCACTGCAGTTTGCCCCTGTGTGACTGCACTGGTGCAAGTAGTAATATCCCCCCGGGCACAAGAGAGTAGCAGGGCGGCACCCAGCACTCCTGCACCTGTGTTGTGGGGACCTAGCCCTCAGTTCTCTGTGGCCTGTTCTAGCCAGATACTGGTGTGGTCCTTGTCATCACAGTATCTGAGCTCCTCACAACCAGTCATTTGTGGAATGTATCCAGGAAGTCTGGAAACATTATCACTGCTTTACACAGGAAAGGTTATCACCCCATTTACAGACTGGAGGTTTAGTGACTTGTTCTGATTACATGGGAAGCCTGTGAGTGAGCCAGGAATTGAACACTTCTCCTGTGCCCCAGTCTAGTGCACTACTCCCTAGATCACCCTTCCTCCCCAGGGCCCTGCCCAGCTGCTGGAAGGTCCAATGGATTGCTGCCCTAAGGATGAGGACCTTCTGAAGTCCACATGACCCATCTCCCTTCCTCTGCACCCAAGACTGTTCAGGACTGAAACTCCGTGCTGTGCTCCGGCTGAAGCCTGGCTCTCCTAAGGGAATGTGTCCTGGGGGGTGCAGGCAAGTGTGTGGGTGGAATTTCTTCTGACTCCATTCCCCTTTCCTGCGGACCTCCAGATATCCACAGCACAGGAGCCCTCCTCATGTGTACCTATGAGGTTCGCAGGGATAGTCTTCTCTTCCTGCTGATCTCTGCTCCCTTCCACATGCACCCATTACAACCTCTACTCCCATCTCAGGCCCTCCCTGCAGAGGTTCCCATTGCAGGGCCTTGCGCACTGGTGCACCTCGGTCCACCCTATTCTCTGCCTATGGCACACAACAGTCTAGTCTCCTGTGGGCTGTGATACTTTGGCCTCATTTCATTTGTTGGATCTAGTGTGCAGGTGCTGGCTGGTGTTGGTGGCCTGTGACATACAGGAGGTCAGACAAGGTGATCTGGTATCCTTCTGGCCTTAAACTCTGAGATTTGTGCTCCTTCAGAGCTGAGGTACTTGGGAAGCAGCAGTGAAGGTGGGGGCTCCAAAGGGACGTGTGGTGGGGTACAGAAGAGGAAGGGGCCTTCTCTACCCTGAGACACACAATATGTGATCAAGTGATTTGCTACTGTCACACCCTGGTGCTAAAGATGTAACATGTGAGAGGAAGACGTGCCTTTCTGCCAAACGTCACATTGATATGCTACTTACTCACTGGCGGAGGAGTTGTTGTTCTCTGGGTCCTGTGTGCTTCTTGTTAAGGAGGCCTAGAAAAGAATAAACGGAGCAGTGTTGTCATATATGAAATAAAACATTTGCAAATATATAGCTACCTTTGCATGTGAAGAGCCACATTGGCCCTGCCTTAGCACTCTATGCAACCTCAATGAAGGCAATCAAGGTGCCAGAAACAGACCTGTTGTTTTTTAGTTACAAAAGCCTCACTAGGTCACCTTCAGCATCTAAGGAGCCTGGGTGTCTTTGATCTGCAAATCTGAAATCATTAAACATTAACTAATTAAGCCTCCTAATTTCCCTGTGAGACAGGTGAACATTATAATTCCCAGTTCAAAGATGGGTAAATTGAGGCCTAGAGAAGTGATGTGATTAAAGAGAAGTTAAAAGAAAGCTGCCCTGATTCTTCTCAGCTGACTAGTCTGAACATGTCCCTGAGGAGAAGCACGTCCCGCCATGTACAAACCAGGAATCGCTCCTACAACTGGCACTTGTAGTGAGAGTTGGTATCGCTGTGCCCCTTGCTGGCACCAACTGTCTTGCTGAGAGCTGACTTTATCTGTGACCCTTAGAAATCTTGGCCCAGGCCCAACTTTCATTTTCTGTCAAAGGATGAAACTTGTCTTACACAAATGTTCACGAAAAGCAATTTAAAAGGACAGTGGATGCAAGTGAGGGGAAATCCTAGTTACAAATATTTTTTCTCCTTGTTTTCCAGCTCTGGTAAATATATGCTTTGAGGATGTTACTGCAAAGAGCAAGTGGAGAGCAGGGTGGAACCAAGCAATGCAGGAGTCATATAGAACACCCTCTGCAATGCTGCATCTTAGGCTTGGCTACACTTGCGAGTTACAGCGCTGTAAAGCCGCCCCCAGCGCTGTAACTCACTCCCTGTCCACACTGGCAAGGCATTTGCAGCGCTGTATCTCCGTGGTTGCAGCGCTGCATGTACTCCACGTCTCCGAGAGGAATAGCAAGCAAGCTGCAGCGCTGCGGCGCCAGTGTAGCCACCCAATGCACTGTGAATGGCCTCCAGCATTATTCGGCAGTATCCCACAATGCCTGTTCTAGCCACTCTGGTCATCAGTTCAAACTCTACTGCCCTGGCCTCAGGTAACCAACCATGTGACCCACCCTTTACCTTCCCCGGGAATTTTAAAAATCCCCTTTCTGTTTACTCAGTCCGGCGTGGCGTGCTATCAGCAAATCTTTCCAGGTGACCATGCCTTCACACGCCAAGCGAGCCGCAGCATGGAGCAATGGCGAGTTGCTGGACCTCATCAGTGTTTGTGGGGAGGAAGCTGTACAGTCCCAGCTGCGCTCCAGCCGTAGGAATTACGATACCTTTGGGAAGGTATCAAAGGACATGATGGAAAGGGGCCATGACCGGGATGCCCTGCAGTGCAGGATTAAAGTGAAGGAGCTGCGGAGTGCCTACCGCAAAGCCCGCGACGCAAATGGCCGCTCGGGTGCTTCCCCCGCGACCTGCTGATTCTACAAAGAGCTGGATGCGATACTTGGGGTTAACTCCACCTCCACTCCAAGCACCACCATGGACACTTCAGAGGCGGTGGGGAGGGAGAGGGAGGAAGAGGAGGAGGAGGAGGAAAACGGGAGTGATGGTCGTGGGCCGGATGGAGACAGCCCGGAATCCCTGGAGCCATGAAGCCAGGAGCTCTTCTCGAGTCAGGAGGAAGGTAGCCAGTCGCAGCGGCTGGTACTTGGTGGAGGACAAACAGAAGAGCAGGTTCCCGGTAAGCGTTTGTTTTTTTTTCAGGGAGAAATTTTTTCGGTGCAGGCTCTTTGGGAGAAGAGAGTTAGGCATGCATGCCTAGATGCGGAATAGTGCACTGATGTGGTTTATCACATCGCGGTAATCGGCCTCGGTAATCTCGAATGTCTCATCAAGAACGTGTGCAATGCGCTTGTGCAGGTTTATCGGGAGAGCCACTGTGGTCCTTGTCCCAGCCAGGTTAACGTGTCCGCACCACTGTGCCGTGAGGGGTGGGGGGACCATTGCTGCACACAGGCAAGCTGCATATGGGCCAGGGCGGAAGCCGCATTGCAGTAGAAGACCCTCCCTTGCTTCCCAGGTCACCCTCGGCAGCGAGATATCGTCCAGGACGAACTCCTGTGGAAAATGTTGGGACAGTGTAGGTGCCCCCTGAAGCTGTTGGCTCTCCCCAAGGCACAGAAACCCAGAGGATAGTGCAGCCCTGAAACAATCAATCCCCCTTACTCACCATTTTGAGGCTCCCGTGGGATATGTGTGCTCTGTTTCGGACGGGAAAATTATGCTATTGTGTAGACCCTGTGTGTTTTCTACTCCTTAAGTGCGCGGGGAATCATTACTCTGTCTGGTATAAACAATGCTGCCTCTGTTAAATGTTGCATTTTGCCTATACAGCTGCATCAACCTTGAGACCTCAGCCGTCCCTCTTATCGCCTGCTCAGAGACTGCAAAGACTCAGGAAGAGACCGCGAAAAAGCAAAGATGACATGCTGCAAGAAGTGATGCGGCAATCTATTAAAGAGAATGAGAGAGCACAGAACTGGAGGGAGAGAGAAAGCAGGATCCGCCAGGAAAACACAGCGCACCAGCGGCAAAGCACGGAGCACAGGCGGCAAAGCACGGATCGGCTCATAAGCATCCTGGAGCGCCAAACAGACACTATCCAGGAGCTCGTAGCCATGCAGAAAGAGGAGCAGTACCGCAAACGCAAACGCCACCCCCTCCTACAGCCCTTGTCCCAAAACTCTTTCCGTTGTGCCCAACTGTCACCTCCAACCCACTTTCCCCAACTTCCGTGTTCTTCACGCCACCCGCTGCCTCCAACACCAGTATCTTCACCACCCAGCCCTGAAAATCATGACCCTTACCCTCTGCACTCAACCCCCATCACCATGCAGTATAGCTATCCTGAAGTGCAGCACTCACTGCACAGCACTCCAGACAGGACATACGCGAATCTGTGATTGTACCGTTCCCCACTCCACCCCCTTGTTTCTTTTCAATAAATAAAGGTTTTCTTTTCAATAAATGGATTTTTTGGCTTTGAAAACATTCTTTATTATTGCATAAAGTAAAAGACTCCTTAGCCCAGGAAATAAACAGGCACTGGAAGTCTGCTTGTCTGCTTAGCAAACACAAGATTGGAACTACTGCACTTCACTCCCGTGCAGGGCACCAGATATCACTGCTGGTTTTCAGCCTCAAATTGCTCCCTCAAAGCATCCCTAATACTTGCAGCCCCGCGCTGGGCCCCTGTAACAGCCCTGCTCTCTGGCTGTGCAAATTCAGCCTCGAGGTGTTGAACCTCGGAGGTCCATGCTTGAGTGAAGCTTTCACCCTTCCCTTCACAAATATTATGGATATTGCACGCAGATATAACCGCGGGGATGCTGTTTTCGGCCAAGTCCAGCTTCCCATACAGAGATCGCCAGCGGGCCTTTAAACGGCCAAAGGCACACTCCACAGTCATTTGGCACCGGCTCAGCCTGTAGTTGAACCGTTCCTTGCTGCTGTCAAGGTTCCCTGTGTAGGGTTTCATGAGCCACGGCATTAATGGGTAAGCAGGATCTCCAAGGATCACAATGGGCATTTCAACTTCCCCTACCGTGATCTTCCGCTCTGGGAAAAAAGTCCCGGCCTGCATCTTCCTGAACAGCCAAGCGTTCCGAAAGATGCGTGCGTCATGCACCTTTCCGGGCCAGCCTGTGTTAATGTCAATGAAATGCCCACGGTGATCCACAAGCGCCTGGAGAACCATAGAGAAATACCCCTTCCGATTAACGTACTCGGATCCTAGGTGGGATGGTGCCAGAATAGGAATATGCGTCCCATCTATCGCCCCTCAACAGTTAGGGAACCCCATTTGTGCAAAGCCATCCACTACATCCTGCACGTTACCCAGAGTCACAGTTCTTCTGAGTAGGATGCGATTAATGGCCTTGCAAACTTGCATCAACACGATTCCAACGGTCGACTTTCCCATTCCAAACTGGTTTGCGACCAACTGGTAGCTGTTTGGAGTTGCCAGCTTCCAGATTGCAATAGCCACCCGCTTCTCCACTGGCAGGGCAGCTCTCAATCTTGTGTCCTTGCGCCACAGGGTGGGGGCGAGCTCCTCACACAGTCCCATGAAAGTGGCTTTTCTCATCCAAAAGTTCTGCAGCCACTGCTCATCATCCCAGACTTCCATGACGATGTGATCCCACCACTCGGACTCCTCACTCTCACTGTCACTTTGGATCTTAAGGAATAGTTCGACAGCCAAACATGACGTGCTGGCAAGATAAGTCAGCATACACCTCAGCAGTTCGGGCTCCATTTCCTACAGATAGATCGCGCTGCACAGAAACCGTTGAAAGATGGCGCCAAAGATGGACGGAAACAAAGGGATTTCTGGGATGCGAAGTGATGCATTACGGGGCGTTGGGACAGGACCCAGAATGCCCGGCACCCACGCCCCCTTCCCACAACCCACGGCGCCAGAATGGGAAGAGGTGCTCTGTGGGATAGCTGCCCATAATGCACCTCTCCCAATAGCGCTGCAATTGCCGCAAATGTGGCCAAGACAGTACTCTGGCCAGCTATCAGTGTGGACAGACTGCAGCGCTTTCCCTACTCAGCTGCACGAAGTCAGGTTTAAGTCACAGCGCTGTACATCTGCAAGTGTAGCCAAGGCCTTACAGTGCATTTTCATTTAGTTTTTTTAAATGGAAGCACTTCCTTCCTTGTTACTTACTATGCAGATTTGCTTACAGAGTGTTCATCACACAGTGATTGCAGGAAGAAGGTTGCGTTGATGTTCATGTTTTCAGTGAGACAAGAAACGAAATGGGTGCGGGAGAGTTTCCCATTCTCAGTTCATCTTTTCTTTAATTAGAGAGGGACTAGAGACCCACCCTCCACAAGAAACCTACAAGAGAGGACAAAGGGGAGGAAATCTCTACAAGGTTCCCACTTGTTCGGGCGGGCGGGAAGGGGCAGGGTTTGCTCCTCTGTGGAACAGGCTGTAGGGCCAGCGCCTAAATCCTGGGGTCCCCAGGAATCTGCATGGATCCTGGGAGAGTCAAAAGCAATGAAGCAGAGGCCCTGTTTCTCTGAGCTGCCTGAGTTTCTAGTGATTCCTCCCCATGTGCCCTGTTGTCACTTCAATCAATGCACAGGGCTTCCAAAACTAGCAGCTAATCCTTGAGCCCTGCCTTTAAGAGGGACCCTCACCCCAGAGAAGGGGGTGGGCACTGAAATACTGGGCTGTTGTATCCACCTGGGAGAATCTCTGCAGGGCTGGCAAGTGGGACAATGAATACCCTCCTTGCGCCTGCCCTGATCCTACTCACCCACTACCTGCTCTTTATCCCCAGGCAGATCTCTGTGGGGTCTAGGAAAGCGCTGCCACACAACTAGCTGACCCTCAGCTGTTTCACATAAGGGCCCTATCTATGCACAGATCCCAGGAATACAACACCCAGGCCTAGGGTTGCCAGATGTCCGTTTTTTGACTGGAACACCCAGTCAAAAAGGGACTGTGGCGGCTTTGGTCGGCGCCAGACGTTAGAAGTCCGGCTGGCAGCATAGCGGGGGTCCGGGGCTAAGGCAGGCTCCCTGCCTGCCCGAGCTCTGCACGGCTCCTGGAATCGGCTGCCAGGTCCCTGCAGCCCCTAGATGCATGGGCGGCCAGGGAGGCTCCGCGTACTGTCCCTGCCCAAGTACTGGCTCTGCAGCTCTTATTGGCTGGGAACCACAACCAATGGGAACTGCAGGAGCAGTACCTGCGGGTGCGAGGGCAGTGCGCAGAACCTCCCTGGCCACCCATGCACCTAGGGGCTGAAGGGACCTGTGGGAGCTGTGGTAAGTGCTACCAGGGCCCTGCATTCCGAACCTCCTCTTGCATTCCAACCGCCTGGCCCAGTCCAGAGTCCCCTCCTGCACCCAAACTCCCTCCCGGAGGTCGCACCCCCTCTAGGCCCCTTCCCCAACCCTGAGCCCCCTTCTACACTCCAAACCCCTCATCCCTGGCCCCACCCCAGAGCCCACAGCTCCAGCCGGAGCCCTCAGCGTCCCCACACCGCAACCCCCTGCCCCAGCCCAGAGCCCCTTCCTGCACCCCAAATCCCTCATCCCTAGCCCCACCCCAGAGTCCACACCCCCAGCCGGAGCCTGCACCCCCTACCGCACTTTGAACCCCTCAGCCCACAGCCCCTTCCTACACTCCAAACCCCTCATCCCTGGCCCCACCCCAGAGCCCACAGCTCCAGCCGGAGCCCTCACCGTCCCCACACCGCAACCCCCTGCCCCAGCCCAGAGCCCCTGCCTGCACCCCAAATCCCTCATCCCTGGCCCCACCCCAGAGTCCACACCCCCAGCCGGAGCCTGCACCCCCCTCCCACACCTCAACCCCCTGCTCCAGCCCGGTGAGAGTGGGGGAGAGTGAGCGACGGAGGGAGGGGGGATGGAGTGAGTGGGGGCGGGGCAGGGGTGTTTGAATCATGGGGTTTACAAAGCACAGAGTTAGAGGCCAGTCAAATATGAATGTAGTTAAAACTCAGGCATGATCAGACCCGGGTGTTTATTTAGGCTCAATGATACTGATTTGTAATAAAATGAAAATTCAGCAGCCTCGCCAGATGTGCTATGCTATTGAGAACAATGTCAAGGCCAGTGTTTTCCTTTTCATCTTTCTTTCCCCCAATTCCTTCTGTCTTTCTGCTCTCACAGGAGGGTTGCTTCCAATAACACTCACACCCAGCCAGGCCAATTTGAATTTTTAATTAAATTTTTTTTTTTCCTGAATCAGCCAATCCTGATTCCCAGGAGTTAACCTGATTCAGGGGAAGGGTCCAGCTGACACGAAATGGACAAACCTGCATATGGTGAGCAGACTTTGGCCTTGGCTTTCATTTTCTTTCCAGGAAAATGAAAAAGTAGCTTTGTCTCCAGAGAAGGAAAGAGAAAAGGCTTTCCTTGGAAAAATGAGACTGCAAAGGGGGGAAAAAAAAAAAGCATAACATTAAACCCTCCTGCCCAGCTTACAGCCGGTAATTCAGCTTTGCTTGGCTTTTTCAGGCCCAGATAGTTTGAGAGATTACTTAATCAGGAGCAGCACCTTACATTACCGTATGCCTACAGTGGGTGTGACTGCAGCGCAGGAAGACACACCTGAGCTAGCTTTAGGCCTGGTCTACACCTAAAACGTTAGCTTGACCTACGACATCGCTCAGGGCTGTGAAAAATGTCATGCCCTGTGTGGCATAGGGCGACTCATCCCCTCTGTAGATGCAGCTAGATCGAGGGGAGCCCACCTCTCCAGGGGATGGAATTACTACAGCGATGGAACAACCCTTTCTGTCGCTGTAGTACGGGTCTACACTGCAGCACTTGCAGTGTTGATATACCCTTAATCTAGGTAGCTTGGGTGCCCGAACAGTGAAGCTACAGAAGCACGGGAAGTTTACTCACAGGACTAACCCACACTGAAGCGGGCACTGCCACAACTGTTCCGGTGCCCAAGCTAGCTAGATTAGCCCAGCTAGCATTATGGCTATTTGAGCTACACTCACATGCCGTCATTACAGTGTAATCATACATACGCTTAGTCACCTGTTTAATTCCAGCTCAGTAAGGGCTGCTCTACATACTGTTTTGCACCAGTAAACTAAATTGAGCTCAACCCTAATTCAGTTAGATCTGTGCATCCCCCTTGCCTGGAGGCAGTTCTATGTGGATATAGCTGTCAAGGGCGTAGCCAGATGGAGGGAACAGGGGGAGCGATAAAAAAAAAAAAGGCGCCACCCGCTGCGGCGCTTTTACTCACCCGGCGGCGCTCCGGGTCTTCGGCGGCACTGAAGGACCCGCCGCTGAAATGCTGCCGAAGACCCACGGAGCGAGTGAAGGTCCCGCCGCCGAAGTGCCGCCGGGTGAGTAAAAGCGCCTCAGCAGGTGGCGCCTTTTTTTTTTGATCACTCTCCCTGCTCCCTTCAGGTGCCATTTGTGCTCAGTGGGGAAGCGGCCGCTGCCCTGCTCCCCCCTAGCTACACCACTGATAGCTGTGTCCATAAGAGGGGGTTACACTGACTTCACTACAGCTGTTTTTTATACTGATTTAGTTACGCTAGTGAAAAAAGTGTGTGCAGACAAGTTGTGAGTAATGACTGCCTCAAGGCTGGGATGGATGTCTGGTACCTGTGACCTTGCAAATCCTTGGCCTCTCTGTTAGGGCTGTTTACAAGGTAGGCAATTGGGTGATGGTGGCACTGGTCCATTAGCAACCAAGGACTAGATTTGTAAAGGTTTTTAGGTGCCTAAAGATGCAGTTCAGTGCCTAAAGATCTATAAAAATCTGGCCCCAGCTTCATTCACATAGGCCCGAAAGGTTGTTTATTTTTCTTTCGCAATGCTCTGTTTGGCCTGAGAAGACTTCTTAGACTAATACGAAGCAGTCGCATGAGTCAGCGAGAGGCCCATTGGCGGGGTTGTGTGGAGAAATTGAGAATTTGCTCTGGTACTTTGGCACCATCTACACATTTTATGGAAGAAAAGAGAAACCTGCTCCCCCCTGACTCTCCAAAGGGACAAGGTATTGGTGGGAATGGTGTAAGGAGCAGTCTGACACCCAGGTGCTGACTTTTGTTTTTGCTGGTGGGTTCTCCTCTGCCTCCCCAGTTTGAGCAGTGGGCGGGGCCGTGTGTGGAAGAGGTCGAGCGGGGGTGTGGCCTCAGGGCAGAGCACAGGCAGGGCCTCTGGGCGGGGTAGGGGGAAGAGGCTGAGCAGAAGTGGGGCCTCAGGGCAGAGCGTGGGTGGAGCTGGGGGCAGGGCAATAGTCCAGGCACAGGGGCCCCCAAAAGTTTAATCTGGCCCTGCGGGTGCTGAGCACCTCCTATTTTTTTCGGTGGGTGCTTGAGCCCCAGAGCACCCATGGAGTTGGCACCCATGGTCTGACAGGAAGCTGTGTCTCAGAGTGGAGAACCTTTCCTGTCTCTGCTGCTGTGGAACATACCCTGATCTTAGCGTGCAGGAGATTCTCATTAGAGACAAAGGGCCAGAGCCACCCGCTGAACTCCTCCTGCAGGGCGGGAGGAAGACACTCTGCCAGAGGGGTGCTTAACATCACATCATCCCCTCCACTACAGACGACCAGAATAGCACCCAAAGACTGGGCGGCACTGTTCAGGGATGGGGAGCAGAAGGGCCTTGTGACTTGCCCCACAATAGCACAAAGCTGGCATCCCATGCAGTAATGCCTGTGAGAAGGCAGTACTGAAAACGCAGCCTGCTCTCCCTCAGTGGACAGAGAGCGTGCAGCTCCTTGCACAAGCAGGTATGAATCTCGCCCCAGTGGTAAAGCGGCAAAGAGCACTTCATTCCAACGACAGTATCACTGCACTTTCATCGGTAAAACTTTTGTCACTTGGGTGTGAAAAAAATAACCCCCTTTAGCGATGAAAAGTGCCAGTCTGGACAGTGCTTTGTCGGTGGGAGACAAAGCTACCACCCCTTGTTGGGGGGTGATTTTATTTTGTCGGCAAGAGAGCTCCCTGCCATAGTGGAAGAGCTGTGCCGCTGTAAGGTGTGCAGTGTAGGCATAGCCTCAATCATGAGCACTGAGTGGGACTATACACTTCTAGGGGCATTTGACTCTGTTCTTAGCTCTGGGAGAATGTAGCCAACATTCCCAGCTTCCAACACTTTTCGAGGCAGGAGGATGCTGGATGTTTTAAGGGTGTGTTTAAATTATACAACAGATTTTTCCCCCTGTGGCTAACTCCTCCACACTGCGAGCTGTACGTGTTATGTGGGCGGAAGAGAGAATTAATTAGTCATCAGGACTGTCTCTGGTTCGTAAAACCTGCTTCACAATGCAAAATTAGCTCCTACCTTCCAGGGGTGCTGGAACAATTTGTATAGTGGAGGTGCTGAGAGCCATTGAACCAAACTGTAAACCCTGTACATATAATGAAAGCACTTCAAGCCAGAGGGTGCTGCAGTTCCCCCAGCACCCCTAGTTCCAGCACCTATGCTACCTTCTGTAAGGACCTCTTTCAGCGGCAATACTTGTTTCCAAAGACAAATGCGTATTAGTATAGGTATCTACTACTATGTAATCTACTGCCTCAAGAAAACCTCTGGGAAACAGAAAAGAGAGGAAGGTAATATATAGTCTACACCTTCAGGTCTCTGCCCATGCTTCTGTCTGCTCTCAGTTCATCCCAGATGGGCAAGATGTCACGGTCAGAGTGACCACGAGAAGGAAACAATCTCAGCAGTAGTTCAGGTCACACGGCATGAGATGTCCCAGAGTATGGTGTGGAATAGACATAGAATGAAATCTAACTCCACCCAGGTGTGCTCATGTTAGTTGTAATTTGTATGGTGCACATGCAGCAGGTAACTTACATGAATGTGGGTTAATGTGATGCACAAGGCTTGAATACCAGTGGGTCCCTGTCCTGCAGCTAAATGAATAATCACTGGGTTGTTTGGTACCTGTCCTGTTTCAGTGAAGTGAAAAGTTAAGTCATGTCAGCATCTTGTGATGCAGCTTTTAGCCTCTTTCTAATTCTCAGCCAGACTGCAGAGCCTCCTCCTCGTTTTCTTTCCATCCTATTTCCAAGTTGGGAAGAAGGTTCTGGCACATGGTGCTGAGTTTGGCTGGGATACAAATCATTAGAACTCAGTAGATCAGATTCATCCCTGCGGTGAAACTCCACTGAAGTCAGCATAGTTACTGCAGGGGCGAATTTGGCCTAGTATGTAACCAGATGTGACATTGTGGAATGGAATCCTAGGCAATAGGTAAGGCACTCAAGGCCTGGAGAGGGGCATATATCACCAGTCTGCAGCAGCATCCTGTGGCCAACCCGGGAGTGTTACGACAGAGGCTGATGGGAGCATCGCTTAGGAAATGAAGAATATGGGGAGCTCCCAGAGAATCCTTCCTCTAAAATGTTTGAGAGCTAGAACTTTTTCTGATAAACCTCCTCCTCCTCACCCTCCATTTTTTTGCTTTAGATCAGCAATCATTTACAGTACAGAAGCAGCGAAGTGAACCAAACTCTCTGTAAAGACCAGAAAGTGACGTTGGTAGAAAAAACACCTCTGCGTCCTGGTGGCCATTCTGTTCAGCTGTCAGTTTGAGTGCAGCACAGCTGTGCTGTGATGACATAAGCTCTTTGAAAGCAGCGTTCTTTTTAGTTAAGATTATAACACAACTAACGGTTTGCTTGTCCACCGGCCAAACTGCAAACTTGTGTTAAAACTAGTGGCTTGTGATCCACACACAAAAAAAGTGAAATGTTCAGCTTGGGATCATCAAGATCCAACTGTGGAAATTAACAAGGGGAGTTGGGCAGTTTGAAAAAAAATCTCAGTTTGTTTGGATTTTCCATCCAATCATTCCCCCGGCTGTAGCTAGGAGTTGATAGAATCACAGATGTTAGAGCTGGAAAAGATCTATTTATTAGGTCATCTAATCCATTTCCCTGCCAATGCAGGATTGTTCCCTACAGTATGTTTTCCCTATTCCTAGTCTATTGGTCATGGAATGAAGGACTTGACTTGAGGGCACTTTTGACTACTAACAGTAATTTTTAAATGTTGAAAATGATATTTAATAATGTTGAATAAAATACATTGTTTATTTCCACTTTAAAAAGTATTTCAACAAGAAAAGGAACACTATTTAGTGCCAATGTAAAAGTAGCTATAAAAAGTGTGTGTGTGTGTGTGTGTGTGTGTGTACGTGCGCACACACCTGTGTGCAATGAAAAAGGTCTCTTTGGACTATCCATACGAAATACAGAGCATAAATAAGATTCAGCTAACCAGCCACAAGGTGACACTGTTTCACACAAATCTACTGAAAGGGCACTTATCTGAATGTAAAAAGGACCAAATCAGATTTCTAAAAGTATATTACAATCCATTGGACTATGACTACTAAGTATTATATACTACCATTAACTATACCATCCCATACGCAGTGCTGTAATGTAATCACTTTATGTCTCTATTAAGTAGGTGCTACTATAACACTGCAGAAGGCTATTAAAAAAAAAAAAAAAGATTGCTTGCACATTTTCCATGTTAGGAAGCCAGGAGCGTGATGAATGAGGCCATGGCATCACAGTCCTTTCTGGTTTCCATAGAGAGCTGCCACCACGTCCTGTACTATGGCAGCTTTTGTAAAACCACAAATATTCTTTTTGAGCTGAGCAAAGAAAAGTGAGACAGAAAAACAAGAGTGATCACTCACGCTCTAGATGGGTGAGTGGGTGGCTGAAATTAAATGGAAGTTTAAAAAGGAATGGTTTCAGAGGGGCAGCCGTGTTAGTCTGTATCAGCAAAAACAATGAGGAGTCCTTGTGGCACCTCAGAAACTAACAAATTTATTAGTCTCTAAGGTGCCACAAGGACTCCTCGTTTTTTTAAAAAGGAATGGTGACTGCTGTCAGAGTGATCCAGGGGTCCCAAAAGAATAAGAATCAGGAGATTTTGGTTCTATTCCTAACTCTGCTGCTAGCCTCAGTTTCCCTATCTCTATAATCAGAATAATACCAGTCCATGTATGAGAACTGCTTTGAAATTTCAGATGAAAATGCTCAGCGCTCCAGGTTGCAAAGGAAAAAATCCCTGACCTAACCTGAGAGTTAATTCTCTTTGCAAAGCCCCTGTAATTGTTTGTTTCTCTTCAAATGACTTGGGATGGGGGAGAGTTGAGAGTGCTTTTGTCAATTGTGTTAGCTCAATTGAGTTAGATTAACATAACTGAAAACCCTTCTTTCCACTGGTGTAGATACAAGCTGACATCTTTGAAGTCATGGTAGATGATCATGTTGTATCCTAGCCTCCTCACTATTCTAAGCCAATGGTGCACAAGCCTCTGTCCATGGGTGCCTCCAACCCACTGGGGTGTTTCTTGTGGCTCCTCGCTTTCTGCAGACTGTATGCTGTCATTTAAAAGTATTCCATTTGAACCAATGCAGACCTGTCTTAGGGCCAGACTGTGCCCTCCTCTCCTACCCTGAGTACCACCTTACTCTCCAAGGTGTTGTCATCATGCAGGTTTCCTCATGAGTCAGAGGCTCAGAATCTTGCCTCTTGTGAGTCTGTAAAGAGTTAGCCTGAAACTAGTGCTTTGAGAGATGGGAACTGACCCTGATTTATCTCAGGGTGGTGCTAACTCTGAAGCCTAATGTGATGGTGTAGATGTCAACATTCTTCACTAATATTTAAGTGAAATATCCAATTGATATGACTAGCCAATAGGGCTGGATATCAGAAATTATAGAAAAGATATGAAAAAGATATTAGGTGAATGGCTAATACCTTTAGAATACTTGAGCATATCTGTGAAGGACAGGAGTACTGGCAAAAGTGAGTTGGAGAGGGCAGAAAGGTACTGGGTTTGATAGATAAATCCTGCAAGGAGTTTCAGCAGCATCTTGTAAAAGGCTAAAAATAGTGCATGGTATCACATATCAGTATATGCTGTATCCACTTAGACTTAATTAGATGAATTCAGACATGTCTGCTTCAGCCTTAATTCTTCATTTCTTGGACCTTTATTGATTTGTCAGTTCAGCATTTTACTAATACTTACTCTTATGGATTAACTTTCTCTGGTTTATTTTTATAAAGAAAGTAACCCTGTTCATTACCTGTCATGACTGAGTGTAGTTTGCCAATTTACGTTATACATAAGAATATACAGAATATTAAAAATGTAGTTACTTAAAAAGAAGCCTACACATAACAGCCAAATTTCAACTGAGCTGTCTTATTTTTAAAACCACCACCACCAGCAATATTTGAGTGCACATGTTGGAACAAAAATAAAGAGCCGTATCCTCTAGCCCTTACATGAGTAAAGATTAATTAGTGAAGTCAATGGGATTGCTCATGAGTGAGAATTACTTATGTGAGTAAAGGTTCTAGGATCAAGCCTTAATTTTAAAATTGAGTGTGTTTGAGTTATAAGAGCAAAGAAAGGATATTAAACCTCTATTTTTCCGTGATGTCTAAATAAGACTTCGCTTTGAGGTTTGTTTGTTTTTAAATGTGCCCATGGTGATCGTCGACAAAATAATTACTCTGTTAGGAAATTATATCAAAGTTATCATTATCCCTTGCAAAAACAGAGTTTTACAATGGAAATACGAATATAATCTTAAAGTGAGACTGTCAGGGCTTTAAGCTTCCATTTAGCCTAACCTAAAAGTTGTTAGCATCTGATGGGGAAAGTCCTCTGAATTCTAAATATTTGTTACTATTTTTTAATCTATCAGTGTATTCCCACAATTTTTGTAGTCCCTCCTGCAGGAGCAGCATCTAACAAACAGATCACGGTTCTTGGTGCCCTTGGTATCATACTAAGGGGATACAGAAATTGAAGTTAATGTTGTCTTTGTTGGCTAGGATAGTTAATTTCAGCTCTATTCACAAGAAAATTCAATAGTTGCTGTATAGAATAAGACTGAGGTGTTGGTTGCTGTTTTTTTCTGATGGTACCATTGTTACTGCAGTGAACTGGCAAACATTAAAAGGTACTATATGTTTATATATGTTCAGGTTCAAAACTATTGCTTACATGACTGAACAAAGGAAAAATGTGCGCTGTGCTGTATGCTTTCTTTAATGACACTGGGATTCTTTTACAAGGAATTAATCGAAGGAGGAAAAAACCTTTTAATGGAGCACAGAAAACTGAGACTGGCATGACCCTTTCATGATTATATTTCCCCTAAAAGAGAGAAGGAATTTGGGGAAGAGCAACAGAAATGATAAAAGGGCGGCAGGGAATGATTTGTCAGGAAAGATAAAAAAGAACTGACTATGCTATAGCTTGGCAAACCACTGGCTACATCGACTGATATTACAATGATAGACTTTTCTAACGTCCACAGGGCCTAAGTAGAGAACCGGCAACGGAAAGAGAACTATCTAAGGGCTCACCCCACAACTTTAGCTGAAGGGCATAAACACCTAAGAGAGATGGAGAAGGAGCTACAACTAGGAGTAAAAGGATAAAATGAAAAGAAAGGGCGAATTAAGCTATGCAAATGTCCCCATAGAAAGGGGAGAGCCCTATAGCTTCGGATGCTGATCTGCAGATGTTATAGGAACTGGTTCTGCATTGAACTCAGGGAACTGGGCTGGTTGGGACACCCCTCCCAAGGAGGCAGGCTAGCTGGGAATCCCAGAAGAGATTAAATAGATAGGGGACCTGTGACAGTGTACCCCATAAGGCTTTATGGGGAGGGGGTGCTTATAAATGTATGTATGACATAACTGGAATATGTTTTATGCTGCCTGTGCCATGTAACATATCTCCGTAAGGGTTGTGATCTACTATATCTATTCATCCTATTTGTACGTATATATCATTTTCTACTCAAGCTTAAGAGTATGTGGTGTATGCTTGCATGATTTCTAAGTAAGCTTTGTGAGGCATTTGGTCAGCTTCTTTAGGAAGGAATTTGCCAGGTTAAGTACCTGATCAGGAGACACTTAGGGAACAATGCATCTTGGAATGCTCCAATCCACATGAGAAGTCTTCCTGGAGACATGCAAGATGCCATGTGGACAATGCAAAGACTGAGTCATGCAGGGGCATGTGACTTGCCCAGGTGACTCCAAAACTCCATCTTGGAGCTGGGCTTTGCAGAGGAGGGAGGTCTCCACCCACAAGAGAGAGTCTACTTAAACCTGTGGGAGACCCCTCCATTTTGTCTTCAGCTGGCTAAAGAAGGAGCCTCTCCACCCCCCCCAGGATACTTGAAGGAGACTGAAACAAAGGACAGTAACTACAGGGGGTGTGAGTGATTGCTGGACCCAGGCTAAAAGGAGATTAGCCTGTAGAAGGGAGCATTCTGGAACTGGTGAGGAAAGTATCTGTATTCAGTTTGTTTAGGCATAGATCTGCGCATTTTGTTTTATTTTGCTTGTGACTTACTTTGTTCTGTCTGTTACTACTTTGAACCACTTAAATCCTACTGTCTGTATTTAATAAAATCACTTTCTATTTAGTAATTCACTCAGAGTATGTATTAATACCTGGGGGAGCAAACAACTGTGCATATCTCTCTATCAGTGTTATAGAGGGCGAACAATTTATGAGTTTGCCCTGTATAAGCTTTATACAGGGTAAAACGGATTTATCTGGGTTTAGACCCCATTGGGAGTTGGGCATCTGAGTGCTAAAGACAAGCGCACTTCTGTACGCTGTTTTCAGGTAAACTTGCAGCTTTGGGACAAGTGATTCAGACCCTGGGTCTGTGTCTGGAGCCAAACAGGAGTGTCTGGCTCAGCAAGACAGGGTGCTGGAGTCCTGAGCTGGCAGGGAAAACAGGAGCAGGGGTAGTCTTTGCACATCGGGTGGCAGCTCCCAAGGGGGTTTCTGTGATCCAACCCGTCACAGTGGCGTAGTCGAGCAGGATCTGTGCACAGTTGATTGCTTTGAGATACTGGTAGTGATTTTAAGTGAGTTTTAAGTGTGGTGGCTGGAGAACAGACAAAGTGGTTACTGGTTTGTTATTTTCTGTTTGCTTATTTCGGGCAAGGGAAGTAGGGACAGTAAAGGAAGCTCTCTGGTAACTAAGAATCCCCTGAGCTGAGTGCATCTCAGTTTCAGTGAACTGCAGAGGGGTTGTGGCCCAGCACAAGAAAGCAGGACAATGAGTACTAGTGATCTCAGTTCCAGTGAACTGCAGAGTGGTTGTAGCCCAGCACGAGAAAGCAGGACAATGAGTACCAGTGACGCGGCTATTAAACTAAAGCTGGCCAGGTTGGAAGCAAAAGAGAGAGAAAGTGAACATAAGAGACGGCTGGAACTAAGACAATTAGAAATTAGTGCCATGGAGGCAGAACATGCAAGGGAAGAGGCTGCCCACAAGAGAGCTATGGAGGTAGAGGCAGCGAGGGCGGAGGCAGAGGCAGCGAGAGAGGCAGCGAGGGCGGAGGCAGAGGCAGCGAGAGAGGCAGCGAGGGCGGAGGCAGAGGCAGCGAGAGTGGAGGCAGAGGCAGCGAGAGAGGCAGCGAGGGCGGAGGCAGAGGCAGCTGCCCACGAGAGGGCTATGGAGGCCCAGAGGGAGGCCCGGAAACATGAACTGGCTGTTATGGAGTCAAAGAGACGAAACCCTCCCCCTGCTGGCTCCACTTCCCCAAAAATCCACAAATGGGAGCGGCTATGTCCACAGTATGACGAGTCCAGCGATATCGCCGAATATTTCATCACCTTTGAGAGACTGTGCACCCTCCATGCCATCCCTGAAGATCAGAAGATGACCACATTGATAGCAAAATTGACTGGCAGAGCTCTGGACATATTCAATAAGATGCCTATTGATGATGCTTCAAACTATGGTAAATTTAAGGAACTGGTTTTGAAACAGTTTCAGGTTACACCTGAAACCTACAGGGTTAAATTCAGGAGCCTTAAGAGGGGATCTGGATTAAGTAATGTGGCTTATGCCAATGAAATGAGAGATTTGGTAGATAAATGGGTGCGGGGGAGAGGCATTACCAGCTTTGAAGGGATGTGTGATCTAGTTACTCAGGAACATTTCCTGAATATGTGCAGTGATGAGGTAAAACAGTATTTGTGGGACAAAAAGGTAAATGCAGTGGGTGAACTAGCTGAGTATGCTGACTCTTATGAACAAGCCCAAGCTGCAATCAAACACAAACCACTGGCAGAAGGGTATAAGGTTGGGGGAAAGCAGAATCACCGTTTTGCCCCTGGGTCTGGGAAAAAAGAGGCTGGGCGGTCACCTCCCCATTCCCCTGGTACTCGACCCAAATTTCCTGTGCAAGCAGAGGAGCCCAAGAGGTGCTATCATTGTAAGTCCACTGCGCACCTGAGGAATAAGTGTCCCTTACTGAGTGAAGCTGCGGCTTCTCAGAGCCAGGCTGTGGCCTCTTTCCACACAGGGTTTGTAAAGCTTGCTTCCACACAACCCAGCAATGAGCATATGCATGCTGTTAAATTGAATGGTCAGATGCTTCTTGGATTAAGGGACACGGGTGCTGAGATTTCTGTGGTCAGGAGGGACCTAATCCAGGAGAAGGATCTGTTGCCAGGTAAAATGGCAGAATTAGAGCTGGTAGGGGGTTACAAAGTCCTTGCACCTTTAGCTAAAGTACACATGCAAACTCGGGATTTGCAGGCTGAGCTGACTGTTGCAACGGTGGCAAACAATTTTGCACCGTTTCTACTGGGGAATGATTTCTTTAGTGTGGCAGAATCTGTCCCAGGGTTGGTTAGCAGTGAGAAGGAATCTTGTGCTAAAAGCTCCAGAGGGGGGGGTGAAGTCACACGGACTGCTGGGGGAATAGGAGAGTGTCTCTTAGGTTCCTCTGCAGCAGTAAAGGATGCAGCTTCGGGGGCAGGGCTGGTTGTGGCCAGTTCCTGTAGCCCTGGGGCTCAAGGGAAGTTCCAGAGGGAGGAGCTGGATGAAGCCAGCTCCTGTCCCGTAATCATCTCCCCTGGGGAGGGGGATGTACCACCTTGTAGCAAGGAGGCCACCACAGCTGCTGACTGCCAGGAAGTTGCAGGTCAGCAGGGGGCTGGGCCTGCCCTGGGGTGCACAGAGGCGTGTGTCCCAAAGGTGGAAGTTGGGGTCCTGGGGACCGCTGTGGTGGGAACAGGCCCCAAGGACTCTATAGCTGAGTGCCAGCCCAACCCGAGTGGAAGGGGAGGGATTTTGCTGGCCAGCGAAAGGTCTGTCGTAGCTGGTAGCTGTGAGTCCACAGCTGGGGCAGGATCACCTTCCCTTTCAGGGGACACAAGAGTGTCGGACCCAGAGGGGAGATCAAAGAGGGAAGCCCAGATGGAAGGTCAGGGGGGGCCAGAGAGTCCACCCACCTTTTGTGGGGAGGGGCTTTCCCAGGAGGAGGGTGAAAAGTCTGCATTCGAAATGCCAGCCCCCTCTCCTGTGGATCAGGTTTTAAGGGAAACCTGGGGGTCAGGCCTCCAGGGTGAGGGGGTCTATCCAGCTGACCCATTGGAAACAGAAAGTGGGGTGCCCAAAGGGGTCCAGAGCACCCCAGGGAAAGCTGCTGTTCTTGCTACACTTGCAAGAGATAAAACTCTCTCTCCAAGACAGGGGGGGGGAAATCTCTTCATGGGAGGAACTTCACAAGGGAGTGGGGCCCAGCCCAGAGAAACTCCAGAGGGAGGGGCCGAGGACAAGTATGGTTGTAGTACACCCTTTCCTGGCCAAAGACCCAAGCACATGCCCGAACTAGAAGTCTTCCCCAAAGAGGCAGAGGAATCTGCATCAGAGGGTCTACCAGAGGGCACAGAGAACTGGGAAAATGCAATGGGTGCTAAACAAGTCAAATTGAGTGAACGAAGTCTGTCCACTGTAGATTTGCTGTTAACCTTGTGTCTTTTGCTAATTCACCTATGGGATAAAACAAAAGAATTCACACTAGTGGTAAACCCTTTAAAGATGTGGAACATATTTGATTTGTGGAATAAGCTGTTATACATGCTGGGGATGGTGACAGGACAGCCCCACCAGCGTGTTACTTTACAGCCCATACCTGTAAAAAGCAGCAAAAGCATAACAGGCCTATGCTGCTGTGTAGAAGGGGAAACTGAGGCACACCGCCTCATGGCATTGGTGGCTAAATGCCAAGATACCTCCACGTTAATGAGTATTGCTGCCTGCATTCTGTTAGCAATACTACATCCCTACCTGTTTGCAAGCATCTGGGGACCAGGGACCCCAAAACGGGCTAGAACCCCCAGGAGTGACACCATATGGTTTCAAGGTACTGAAAGGAAGTGTGACCAGAAACAAACAGAAATTTTACAGGTACTGCCTCCGCCATGGACAGTGTCCAAGTCTCTGGCAGTAAGTTCAGGGGGAGGGTGTGACAGTGTACCCCATAAGGCTTTATGGGGAGGGGGTGCTTATAAATGTATGTATGACATAACTGGAATATGTTTTATGCTGCCTGTGCCATGTAACATATCTCCGTAAGGGTTGTGATCTACTATATCTATTCATCCTATTTGTACGTATATATCATTTTCTACTCAAGCTTAAGAGTATGTGGTGTATGCTTGCATGATTTCTAAGTAAGCTTTGTGAGGCATTTGGTCAGCTTCTTTAGGAAGGAATTTGCCAGGTTAAGTACCTGATCAGGAGACACTTAGGGAACAATGCATCTTGGAATGCTCCAATCCACATGAGAAGTCTTCCTGGAGACATGCAAGATGCCATGTGGACAATGCAAAGACTGAGTCATGCAGGGGCATGTGACTTGCCCAGGTGACTCCAAAACTCCATCTTGGAGCTGGGCTTTGCAGAGGAGGGAGGTCTCCACCCACAAGAGAGAGTCTACTTAAACCTGTGGGAGACCCCTCCATTTTGTCTTCAGCTGGCTAAAGAAGGAGCCTCTCCACCCCCCCCAGGATACTTGAAGGAGACTGAAACAAAGGACAGTAACTACAGGGGGTGTGAGTGATTGCTGGACCCAGGCTAAAAGGAGATTAGCCTGTAGAAGGGAGCATTCTGGAACTGGTGAGGAAAGTATCTGTATTCAGTTTGTTTAGGCATAGATCTGCGCATTTTGTTTTATTTTGCTTGTGACTTACTTTGTTCTGTCTGTTACTACTTTGAACCACTTAAATCCTACTGTCTGTATTTAATAAAATCACTTTCTATTTAGTAATTCACTCAGAGTATGTATTAATACCTGGGGGAGCAAACAACTGTGCATATCTCTCTATCAGTGTTATAGAGGGCGAACAATTTATGAGTTTGCCCTGTATAAGCTTTATACAGGGTAAAACGGATTTATCTGGGTTTAGACCCCATTGGGAGTTGGGCATCTGAGTGCTAAAGACAAGCGCACTTCTGTACGCTGTTTTCAGGTAAACTTGCAGCTTTGGGACAAGTGATTCAGACCCTGGGTCTGTGTCTGGAGCCAAACAGGAGTGTCTGGCTCAGCAAGACAGGGTGCTGGAGTCCTGAGCTGGCAGGGAAAACAGGAGCAGGGGTAGTCTTTGCACATCGGGTGGCAGCTCCCAAGGGGGTTTCTGTGATCCAACCCGTCACAGGACCTGCAAAGGAAATGGGTTAGCTGGGTGATAGGTTATAGGGGGACTTCCAAGGGGGGCAGGCTGGCTGGATCCCAGGGTATTGGGTTAGAATGGGAGTCCAAGTGAGGGATGGGGCTAGGTGGATCCTCAGGGCAGTGGGTTAGATGGGATCCTGGAGGGATGGGGCTCACTGGATGCAAAGGGCATGGGTTGATGGGGCCCTGGGGGGTGAGCCAGAGGGGACACCAGGGGCGGGATGGGTTGTCTGGAACCTTCAGCCTTGGGGCCTGGGGGTGGGCTGGCTTTCCCCCCAGGCAATGGGCCCCAGGGCAGTGGGGTAGAGTGAGCTCCTGGGGGAGTTGGGCTGGCTAGATCCCAGGGTCATGAACCCTGGGACCATGTGTTAGAGGGGGAACTGGGAGGACGGGCTGACTGGTGATGGGCCCCAGGAGGAACTGGCTCTGGCTGGCTGGGGCCTGGAGGGACAGGCTGGCTGGATCCAATGGTGCTGGAACTAGGGCTGCTGCCGCACCCTCTGGCTTTGAAATAGTATAACGAACACCAAATACATGGTTTGTTATAAATAAATGATCTGGAGAAAGGGGTAAACAGTGAGGTGGAAAAGTTTGCAGACGATACTAAACTGCTCAAGATAGTTAAGTCCAAAGCAGACTGTGACGAACTTCAAAAAGATCTCACAAAACTAAGTGATTGGGCAACAAAATGGCAAATGAAATTTAATGTGGATAAATGTAAAGTAATGCACATTGGAAAAAATAACCCCAACTATACATACAATATGATGGGAGCTAATTTAGCTACAACAAGTCAGGAAAAAGATCTTGGAGTCATCGTGGATAGTTCTCTGAAGATGTCCACGCAGTGTGCAGAGGCGGTCAAAAAAGCAAACAGGATGTTAAGTATCTACCCCCAGTGCTACCCCCTGATACTTGACACCATGCAAGGCACTAAATTTAGCCGTATGGAGTGGAAATCCATCAACCTCAACAAAAAACTTGCACAGATACAGACAGACATCATCTTCCTCTCCAAATGCAAACAGATGGACATCATACCAAAAGGACTGAAGGTAAAAAATCCATTGCAATCAACATACTACATTGAGTATGGTGAGAGACTGTGCCACACACTCTCAAAGAAACTGAGGAACCACCTGATCAGCATCCTGTACAGCAGACAGGAGAAGATAAAGAATGAGCTCTCAGAACTGGAGACTCTCATACAATACCAACCTTCCACACAAACTTCCACGTGGCTGGACTTTACAAAAATGAGACAAGCCATTTACAATGCACACTTCACTTCTCTACAGAGGAAAAAGGACAGTAAGCTATCTAAACTAATACCTGCCACTGGGGGCTATAACAATGGTACCCTCAACTCATCTAACAACATTGTCAATCTTTCCAACCACACACTTAGCCCAGCAGAAGAGTCTGTCCTATCTCGGGGACTCTCTTTCTGTCCCACCATCCCCACGAACATGATACAGTTCTGCGGTGATCTGGAAGCCTACTTTCGTCATCTCCGACTCAGGGAATATTTTCAACGCACCACTGAACAGTGCACTGACGCACAGGAACCCTCCTACCAACACTACAAGAAGAAGAACTCTGCGTGGACTCCTCCTGACGGTCGAAATGACAGACTGGACCTCTACATAGAGTGTTTCTGCAGACGTGCACAGGCTGAAATGTGGACAAACAACATCACTTGTCCCATAACCTCAGCCGTACAGAACGCAATGCCATCCACAGCCTCAGAAACAACTCTGACATTATCATCAAAGGGGCTGACAAAGGAGGTGCTGTAGTCATAATGAACAGGTCAGATTATGAACAGAAGGCTGCCAGGCAACTCTCCAAGACCACATTCTACAGGTCACTATCCTCTGATCCCACTGAGGAATACCAAAAGAAACTTCAGCTTGGAAAAGAGAAGACTAAGGGGGGATATGATAGAGGTATATAAAATCATGAGTGATGTGGAGAAAGTGGATAAGGAAAAGTTATTTACTTATTCCTATAGTACAAGACTAGGGGTCACCAAATGAAATTAATAGGCAGCAGGTTTAAAACAAATACAAGGAAGTTCTTCTTCACACAGTGCACAATCAACCTGTGGAACTCCTTGCCTGAGGAGGTTGTGAAGGCTAGGACTATAACAGCGTTTAAAAGAGAACTGGATAAATTCACGATGGTTAAGTCCATTAATGGCTATTAGCCAGGATGGGTAAGAAATGGTGTCACTAGCCTCTGTTTGTCAGAGGATGGAGATAGATGGCAGGAGAGAGATCACTTGATCATTGCCTATTAGGTCCACTCCCTCTGGGGCACCTGGTATTGGCCACTGTCGGTAGACAGGATACTGGGCTAGATGGACCTTTTGTCTGACCCAGTACAGCCGTTCTTATGGTTTCCATCATCAGCACCCCCCACTATAAAAACAGTTCTAGCACCTCTCGCTGGATCCCAGGGCGATGGGCCCCGGGGGGGACAGGTTGGCTGGATCCCAGGGCGATGGGCCCTCGGGGGGACAGGTTGGCTTGATCCCAGGGTGATGGGCCCCCGGGCGGACGGACAGGCTGGCTGGATCCCAGGGCGATGGGCCCCAGGTGGACAGGCTGGCTGGATCCCAGGGCGATGGGCCCCGGGGGGACGGGCTGGCTGGATCCCAGGGCGATGGGCACCGGGGGGACGGGCTGGCTGGATCACAAGGCGATGGGCACCGGGGGGGGGCGGGCTGGCTGGATCACAAGGCGATGGGCCCCAGTGGGACGGATTACTTGGGCCCGGGGCCGGGCTGGGTGGGCCCTGCCTCTCCTCCCTCTGGGTGCCTGGGCTTCGCTCTGCTCCGCTCCCGCCACCCCTTCGGGGTGGGGGTGTCACTTACCGGCTGGTCCCCTCCGGCGGCACCGCTGCCCCGGCCGCTCCCTGCTGCCACCGCCCCTGGGTGCCGGTCGTGGCCGGCCCAGGAGTCCCCGGCGGGCCCTCGGCGGGGCGGGCCCGGGATGGGGGCAGCCGGACCCCGGGCCGTGGGGAACAGCGCCCCCGGCTCCTCGCACTCAGCCAGCACCTCCTCCAGTAGCTCCCAGTCCGAGTCCTCCGCCGGGCCGCCCGGCTGCGGCCGCCGCCGGCTGCTGCTGGGCAGCTCCGTGGGGGCGGGCGCCTGGCTCCCCTTGGCCTCCTCGCCCTGCCCGCTGGGGGCGCTGCTGCTTCTGCCCCACCTGCCGGGACGATCCGCGCCGGGGCTGCAGCTCCGCTTCCTCCTGCTCCTGCTGCTCCCGCTGCCCATGCTGCCGCTGCTGCCCCCGGGCGCGGGGTGCTGGCGGGGCCTCCTAACGGGGTGACTCGCCTGGCTCGGATTCCACAGGCCAGCTGCTGCCGCTGCCTCGGAGCATCCTGGCTGCTGCTGGGGCAGGAGAGGCTGATCCCGGATCCCCTTTCTCTCCTCCCTGCCCCCCCCCCCCCTTTCCTTAGAAGTGAAGCGACTGACTCCTCCTGGGGAAGGTCCAGTAGTAGCAGCCAGCGAGCACAGGAGCAGCAGCCAGGGAACCTGCCCTCCCAGCTGCACGGAAAGGAAATCGGCTGTTTGGAAGCTGCGAATCCCAAGAATTTGCCCTCGAGAAGGAACCAACTGGGTGTAACCTCGCTGTGAATGTGAATGTGTGTGTGTGTGTGTGTTTGAACATGGTGTGTGTGTGTGTGTGTGTGTGTGTGTGTGTTTGAACATGGATTTTGTGTGTGTGTGTGAACATGGAGCCAGTTCAAAAACAGCCTGGAAAAAAATCTTCAAAAAAGGAAATACCACAAAGCAGTGCTCACAACTTCAATCTGCTGTTGGGTCTAGTCGGTGGAAACTATGACAAATAAACATGGATATTTTTATTTTTTTATTTTCGTGTGTGTGTGTGTGTGAGAGAGAGAGAGAGAGAGAGAGAGAGCCTGGACTGTAAAGTGAAAGGAGAGAAGAACTCAAAGCAAAAACTTTAGATTCAAACTTCAGTTTAGTCCAGAGAAATACAGCCTTTTCCTCTTCACTCTTCCCCCAGCACAATGTTTTCATATTCTCTCATGCTTTCCAATTCAGTTCCTTTAAGGGCAGGACAAAAATCAAGCTATTTATACAACATATTTGGACTCTTGAACATAACCAGGGCACTGGTCGGATTAATTGCAGAATAATTATGGATTTTGGACTGTAGGAAAGGACTGTGCTCTTTTGAAATTGCCCTTTCTAAAATGTGATTCAGATAGTTACCAAAAAGCCAAACAGGCTGAGAAAATAAGATCACACAGTAACTCATAAAAAGAATGTAGTATAAATTACAAATCAAAATATGCATTGATCCTTGGTTCACATTTCTCAAGGGGACAATAAATTGTTTCATATTATCTTCTTTTTTAATATGTGCTGTGTTTCACACCCCAGATGCATGCGATCTAGCCCAAAACTCATACTTTGGCTTCATATGGCTGTTATAGATCTCCAGATGGATAGTGTACAGGCTAGTCATACAAATTCTTCTTAAGACTGATCTGCCCTAGCAAATTGACCATTAAAAAAAATGGCTTTCAGTAGCAGCTCCTCTGAACTGGTATAAAAAATGGCTTACACTACACAAAACAATGTTTAATCCTGTTACAACCTGGCCCCATCCTCACTTTTGGATGGACATAATAAACAGACTCAAAGCCTGCCCCACATGCTTCTAAGCCCCTCTGAGTCTGGGTAGTGACTGGTATGGTTCCCATTATGGGTCTGTCAGGCATACTCCCAGGAGCACACCCCAAGTTTGGCACCCTTTAAGAGCAGTGGGATCCCACAGTTCAGCTACCTCTATCCTCCAGGCCAATGACCCAGCTCTCCTGAAGCCCCAATTATTTAGATATGTTCCCTCCCAGTGATCACCTGGCTCTGGGAACAGATTTCTAGTTAAACCCTTCAGGGCCAACATGGCAGGAAAGCAAGGGAACACAGGCTTAGCAAAGGAATTTCTTAACCACAGACACTTTACTCTTAGGCTATGTCTACACTACAGACCTTACAGTGGCAGAGCTGAACCGCTGCAGCTGCACCACTGTAAATTCTCCCATGCAGCTGCTCTGTGGTGGTGGGAGAGAGTTTTCATGTCGGCATAATTAAACCACCCCAGTGAGCGGTGGTCACTATGTCAGCAGGAGAGTGTCTCTCACCGATATAGCACTGTCCACACCTGCACTTCTGTTGGTGAAACTTATGTTGGTCAGAGGTATGTTTTTTTCACACACCCCTGACTGAAAAAAGTTTTACCGACAAAAGTGCTAGTGTAGACATAGCCTTAATAAAACACATGAGAGAGTTACAGAATCTTTGAAAAACAACAAAATCCAGAACTCACTCTGCTTAAACTGTTCTGACCCCGCTGTGAGGCCTGGGTTGGGTCAGTGTCTTTAGTCTGGGCAGCCCTTCCTACTTCTCTCTCCTTAGTCTGATCTTCTTGCATGTGGTAATAGTTTGATCCCTTGCTCAGAGATGCACGCACTTCTTAAAACACTGTCCCTTTTTTGCCCATGTGCTTCAGTGAGAGGAATTTCAGGCTCCAGCCCTGCTTCCCTGCCAATTGGCTTCTGTGTAGAGAGTCATTCAAAGTCAGTGGTCTACCAGGAGAAAACTCACTGCTTCAGTAGTGAACAGCCATTCACTGTTGATAGCTCGCTCATTGTTATCTCTGAGGTGTCCCACAACCCTGCGTGATCAGAACAGTGTCTGGAATAGACTGACCTTGTCAGGATCAGCCTAGTTTTCAACTCAAACTGGATGTCTTAATCTAACTTGGAGATTACAATAAGTGTAACCTTCACTCTGTCCTTCAATCAAAAATGGCATTCAAAAACCAAAGTGGAGTTCACAATTTGGCCCAGACACATCAGCAATCTGTCACAAATCCCATTTAAGAAATCTGATAGTAGAACTTTCAGGAAAACTGTTGTCCTGAAACAGCTTTACCCTGAGCAAAATCCTATTATCAGAAACCAGTAAGTAACATTAATTATTAAAAGAAAAAAATTCCATGTTATTATTATTATTCCAGTACCACCTACCAGCCCCAATCAGGCTTGGAGATCCATTGTTTTGGGCAGTTTATAACCACAGAATAAAAGCTGATCTCTGCCCTGAAGAGTTACAGTCTAATTAGCAGGGCCGGCTCCAGGCACCAGGCACCCAAGCACATGCTTGGGGCAGCACCTGGTAAGGGGTGGCGGGGGGAGCGCGGTGTGGCATTCCGCGGGGGGGGGGGGCGCCCCGGCGGCGCGGCGCTGGGGGGGGCGGGCTCCGGTTGCGCGGGGCTCGGCGAGGGGGCGGCGCGGGCGCAGCGCTGGAGGGGGGTTCCGGCGGCGCTCGGCGGGGGGGCGGGGGTGGGCTCCGGCGGCGCGGCGCTCGGCGGGGGGGCAGCGCAGGGCTCGGCGCTCAGGGGGGTTCCGGCGCTCGGTGGGGGTGCGGCGTGGGCGCGGCGCTGGAGGGGGGTTCCGGCGGCGCTTGGCAGGGGGCGGGCTCCGGCGGCGCGGCGCTCGGCGGGGGGGCAGCGCGGGGCTCGGCGCTCAGGGGGGTTCCAGCGCTCGGTGGGGGTGCGGCGCGGCGCTGGAGGGGGGTTCCGGCGGCGCTCGGCAGGGGGCGGGGGCAGGCTCTGGCGGCGCGGCACTGGGAGGGTGGCGGCGTGGGGCTTGGCGCTCGGGGGGGGGTTCCGGCAGTGCTCGGCGCAGGGGGGGGCGGGCTCCGGTGCTCGGCGGGGGGGCAGCGCGGTGCTTGGCGGGGGGGCTTGGGGGCGGCGCTTTTTTTTGCTGCTTGGGGCAGCAAAAAAGCTAGAGCCGGCCCTGCTAATTAGACAACACATACAACCAAACATAGACTTCATAACACAAACATAAGCATCCAAGCACTATCAGCAACATGTATTAATTGATGCCTTCCTGTCTTGGAAGTCTTTTATAATCAGGTAGATGTTTACTTACTGAAAACTTCAGATTAGTTTTTGGTACTATTTTTAGTGCCCTCCCTCCCCCCAATATATACTCTAATGTGGGAGAGAACTGAATAAGGGAGATCAGTCTAAATAGAAACCAGTGTAATCTGGAATGTATGCTGGTGTAGCAGGGAACATAAAAGGAGAAGAAAATTCAATAATGGAATAGTTAAAGCTAATACTGAACCTCCTTATAATTAAATTTGATTTGTTTCTACAATCTTTATGCACCTGAAGCTCCAAATGAATTTAAATGAAATTATCCATTGCATATGAGATCAAACATAAGGAACTCTAATATAGCTAATCTCCATTGATAAAATCTCTATTTAGAATATAGAAGTAGAATGAAAGATCTACCTTGTGTCAATGTGTAAATTATAAGGCTGTAGAAAGTAGACCTCTATTTATGTGGCCAAATCCTACAGCTCTCCCTCCATCCAAACACCCATTGACTCACATGAGAGTTTTGCTCATAGACTCATAGACTTTAAGGTAAGAAGGATCATCATGATCATCTAGTGAATCTGACCTGCACATTGCAGGCCACAGAACCTCACCCACCCACTCCCATGAGTCCATTAATGGCTATTAGCCAGGATGGGTAAGGAATGGTATCCCTAGCCTCTGTTTGTCAGAGAGTGGTGATGGACGGCAGGAGAGAAGTCACTTGAGCATTACCTGTTAGGTTCACTCCCTCTGGGGCACCTGGCATTGGCCACTGTTGGTAGACAGGATACTGGGCTGGATGGACCTTTGGTCTGACCCAGTACGGCCAGCTCTTACCAGTCAGGCAGATCAAGGTCAAGCTTAGAATTTTTAGTATCCTAAGTAACATAAATAGATTATATTTGTTCTGTGCTTTAAAGAATCGGGCTCCTAGTTAAACTGTCCTTCAAGAATATAACTTCCTGTTGATGAAAAAGATCTACAGATGATCTGAAGTCACGGAGTAGACCAGATCTGCTACTCCACTTAATCAGAAAATAGTAAATACAGCTTTCTTTTATAATAGTATAAGCAGGGGTGTCTGAACTCTCTGTTGACATTCATGATTTTCCATAGCACAGCTTTACAGGACCCAAATTCAGGTTCCCTCCCCTCCTTGCCCATGGGAAGATGGCTATTACGTGGGCTAGATAATAGTAGTGTGGGGCTCTGCTGAACATTGTTGGGGCAGGGAGGAGGATTAATTTATGTCGTCGCTTGGTTTGATCTAGGGTAAGTGATATGGCTGTTTGTTTACTAGTGTATTTTTAAAAGATTTTCAAGGGCACCCAGTGCAATGGATGGGCACTTTTTCACTACAGTCTAGCACAAATGTGAACGAATGAATAAATAATGCAATTGGCCTGTTCCTCTGCTATTGTGAATTCATAGCTTAATACCAGTGTGTGTTTGTTTGTAGTCACACGGGCTCTGATCCTGGGAGGTGCTGAACAGCCTGGCCTCCCATTAATGTCAGTGGGCCAAATCCTGAGGTCCTTACTCAGGGGCAGATCCCCAGCTGATGTCTGATCGACATTGTCATAGCTTCAGTGACTTCAGTGGAACCATGACAACTTACACTAGCTGTGGATCCATCCCTCCACTTTCACTTAGTCCTTTCTCAGGGAAGACACCTATACCTGCATAAAGAGTCACTAAAGTACCTGATATTTGGCCTCATGGGAGTTTTGGATGCCCTGCCCAAAGGCAGGATAGGGCCCACACATACCGTAAATGACATTGCATGATTCTTTTACCTTCCGTAAACACACTGCCAGGATCCCCTGCCCTGTGTACTCGCTGGGATGTTGTGCTCAGCTGTGTTCTCTTGATCCATTTTATTGACCTGCTGTAAAAAAGCATTTCTGTCCCTTTCCAAACGTAATTATTGCTCTGGCTCCCGAGGGCTGCGGATTGAAATTCTTTTTTGTGTGGTGCTAACGGGGTGCATTCCTCCCTGAGTGGAAGGGCATCCCAGAGATCAGGGACAAAACCTGTCTTTCAATCTTTTAACAAGAAGAAGTGAGCAAATTCCTCCTTTTGCTCCATCTTTTCAGCCAGGGTGAGTGCCGCGCCAAGCCGGGGCTGCTGTTTGTTGACTCTCTCTCTTTCTCTCCAGCTGGAATGTACACACAGGCACACAAAAAAGGGGATCGCTACTAAACTTCCTCTTCTGAGGCTGGCAATGGCGTTGTGTTCAGGCCCAGATCATTCGTAAAACTCACATTAGGCATCTTCTAACTCACAGCAGTTATTAATTTAGAGACCTTCTGTGCTTTCTGAAAGACTGAAAACTCCCAGATCACTTCCTAGCTACCCTTATGGAAACAGCCTACTCTTTACTCTAGAGCAGTGCTTTCAGATTCATTTGGATGGGATGCCTATGCAGGTAAACTACCTGTAAAAAGGGATTAAAATATGTCGCACTTTGAATCCATTTGCTGCATATTATGTTGCAAATGACAATGCTCCAGCCAAAAAAGTATTTCAGTATTCTACAGTAATGATTTGATGCAGTGCTGCATGCAATTGCTGAATACTGTGACATTTCCTTTCCATAAAGACTCTTTCTTTTTCTTTCCACCAAGACTTGAAAATTAAAGGGTGGATTTTCAAAGGCAGAAAGGGCTGGTGGGCACCCAGCTGCCAGTGAAAGTCAATGAGAATTGACCATCTAAGTCAATGGTTCTCAGACAGGGGTATGTGTACCCCTAGGTGTACGCAGAGATCTTGCAGGGGGTACATCAACTCATCTAGATATTTGCCTAGTTTTACAACAGGCTACAGAAAATTCACTAGCGAAGTCAGTACAAACTAAAATTTCATACAGACAATGACTTGTTTATACTGCTCTATCTACTATACACTGAAATGTAAGTACAATATTTATATTCCTATTGATTTATTTTATAATTATACGGCAAAAATGAGAACGTAACCAATTTTCAGTAATAGTGTGCTGTGACACTATTGTAATTTTATGTCTGATGTTGTAAGAAAGTAGTTTTTAAGTGAGGTGAAACTTGGGGTATGCAAGACAAATCAGACTCCTGAAAGGGGTACAGGAGTCTGGAAAGGTTGAGAGCCACCGATCTAAGTCACCTTTATAAATCTCTCCCTACATTCCATTGCTAATATATTGATTGACCTTATAGGCCACACTTGAAATCTGATGTTTGTTTCTTCTAGTAATACAATCACTTATAACCCAATATCCATATCTGTGTGTGCTTAACCCCCTTGTGCCCAAAGCACCTACCTAGTTTCTATCAGCCTTGGAGTGACTGTTTTATTTTGCTGTGATTCCTCAAAACCACTAACGCCACTATATTGTCAATGTGGCACTTGCCAAACAGGCTCTTTTGGACTTACAGGAATGAAGAGCAAGATGATGAAGGGGAATACATGAGCGGATGGACAGATGGCCACCGTGCCATCTTATTGCCAGGATTGTTTTGTAAGAGGGTTTGAGGATCAAACAAGGTGGATTTACCCCAGACACCTCCTATCAGAGCAGCGGAGGACTGTGACTGCCAGCAGGACTCTCGTCTCTCTGTTATGGGAGTCTTCCGTATTGGAAAACACTGACTGGGGGGGGGGTTATTTTAAAATAATAACCAGCTCCCTTCAGGTTGGCTGCTCCTCCTCTCTCCTCAGCTCACTGCTTCCAGTGTTTCCCTGCAGACAGGTGTGAGGAGAGCAGAGAGAAAAGGCAACTGCTTAGGCCAATGATGTCCTGACTGCATCAGATCCCCTATCCCAAGCATAAAGTGCTGTTGCAGTAAAAGGTGACTATACAATTGATATCTCTTGGGTTTGATCCTGCTCCCCATTGAAGTCAGTGGTCAAACTCCCATTGGCTTGTATGGGGAGCAGGATCTGGCCCCACATCTCTTTCCTGTGAGCCATATTCAGGAGTTCTAACTCCAACAGATCATGGCCTTTGGCTCTGTGCCTGGAGGGGCTCCTCTGTGCACAGATCTCCCTCTGGCCAGGCAGAAAGTAGGGATGAGGGTCAGCTGTGGGGGGGGGGGGGGGGGGAGAAGAAGGAAGCCAGGTGGGAGCATGCAAGACCGGCATGGGCTTTTAGAGGCAGACATCATGAGAACATAAGAACATAAGAACGCCCATACTGGGTCAGACCCAAGGTCCATCCAGCCCAGTATCCTGTCTACCAACAGTGGCCAAAATGCCAGGTGCCCCAGAGGGAGTGAACCTAACAGGTAATGACCAAGTGATCTGTCTCCTGCCATCCATCTCCACCCTCTCACAAACAGAGGCTAGAGACACCATTCCTTACCCATCCTGGCTAATAGCCATTAATGGACTTAGCCTCCATGAATTTATCTAGTTCTCTTTTAAACCCTGTTATAGTCCTAGCCTTCACAACCTCCTCAGGCCAGGAGTTCCACAGATTGACTGTGCGCTGTGTGAAGAAGAACTTCCTTTTATTTGTTTTAAACCTGCTGACCATTAATTTCATTTGGTGGCCCCTAGTTCTTATATTATGGGAACAAGTAAATAACTTTTCCTTATTCACTTTCTCCACACCACTCATGATTTTGTCACCTGAGGAGTCCCGGACCACATGGCTCAGGTGCACCTTTTGAGCTCTGCTGGCCTTTTGGCAGCATGAAGAAGGAAAAAGCACAACCTGTTTGTGGCACCAAAATGATATGTCACTGAGGACTGCGCTATTATCATTCGTATTATCATAGCACCTACAGGCCCCAGTCCTGGACCCGGACCCCATTGTGCTAGGTGCTGCACGAACACAGAACAATGTAACAAGGGTTTGCTTGTTTAGTAGGATAATGGGTCTGTCAGTAAAGTGTGATCTCTTCTGCACAGGCAAGGTCAGAGGCTAGGAAGGAAGTTAATATTCACCATTCTGGGTTTTTTTCAGGAACTTGTTTTCACCAGAAGATTTCTAGGGTGAATGGTTTCAATCAGACAATCCATGGAAGAGACTTATCTCATGACAGTGCCCAGGTAACTAGTTCAGTCTGAAATGCCACTTTGTGAGTGTAAAATTCTTCTCCTTCTGTGCTACTTACAGTATTTTCAACAGAATGCCAGTAAAGACTGTGCACGCCTGGTTTATGAGTTCTGGGTGCCCATCAGTGTACAGGAACTCTGGAATGTTAAGGGGTTTTCTTATCAACAACACTGAGAAACAATGGAAATGTCCTTGATGTTAGAGGATTCAGAAGAAATCTCTTCTTGTTGCTCACTAAGACTCTCTTCTTGAAATGCCCCTCTCTTCAAGTTTCTGAGTCATTTGACCAAGAATGTTTAGCTGTCATAGACTAAAAGATAAGTATAGAAAATAGCCAACTGAATGGTATTAGAGGTTAAAAAGTTTACTTAGTCATTTTTAAAAGGGGGCATTTTTAGCTCAAACACCCACCCTGTTCTTTAATAAAAGATTTAGAACCCACAGAGTAAGCAGAAAAATCTTCGGCTTTCCTATTGCCAACTGCCTCGACTAGAGTCATCCTTCAGTGCCCAAGGTTTATTTATTAATCTGCCTTTCTAGTATTAACTTGTATGTACATAAGGCAGCCCCTAACTTCATCATCATTCAAATAAGGGAGTGATTGCCTGAAAAAAGGAGGAGGTTTGGCATTTGGGCCTGGTTTTCAGATCCGGTTGATTTCAGCTGAAGCTGTGAGTGCATAGTATTTCTGAAAATCAGATTCAACTTTGCCTTTAGAGTAAGTCAGTAATTTCCAAAGCACTTTAGAATGTCGCTCTGATGATCTCTCACTTCCTGTGATTCTGAACATTGTCCCAACCTGCTGTGTTATAAAATACAACGCACAGAAAAAGCTGTTCCTGAGTGCAAAGCAAGTATCATTCTGCTATAGAAAGGGAAAGGAGTTGGCTTCACTGCTATGAGCTAAATCAAGAAAAACAACTGTAGAGGGGAGAGAGAGATGTGTGAGGTCTAATGGTGTGAGCACAAGATTGGGAGCCAGGAACTTTTGAGTTAGTATCATTATTACATTTACGGCACTTCTTTTGATATTTTTGTGCTGCAATCTTAGAGTCTGATCCTGCAAGGTGCTAAGCATTCCCATCTTTTATTGACATTAATGGGAATTGAGGGCACTTGGCAGCTTGCAAGATCAGGTCTTTTTTACTGAAAAGCAATCCTACAAAAGGATTTAGAACAGGAAGTGAAGGAAAACTACAGCTAGGATTAAGAATATAATTACTTGAGCTGGAATTTGACCTAGAGCTGTGGTTTAATACTCCAGCAGAAACTGCTTTATAAATTAGTACAGAGAAGTTTCAGATATTCAGCTGAGGCATTGTCTTTACAGTATCTTTCAGCATGGGTTGGATATTACTGCATCCACAATGTTATTTTAAACATTTATTTTTTCCTTGGCTCAGCTTTTTGAAAGAAGAGATTTGTTTTGTTTAAAAAGATGGGATCTAAAATCAAACCAGGTGGAGTTTTACATTTCATGCACTTCAACACGATCTCTTTCTCCCTTCTTCCTAGGGGAGGGAGAGCTGTGAAAGACCCAAAGACTCGAGTTGTGAAAGTATTTCCGCCAGCAAAGCATCTGGCTCCTTGGCAAGCTTTACAGTGCACTGGGCGGGCAGCTTTCAAGTAGGCGGAATATGGTATGTCTCATATGATCAGGCTGTGTGCTAACAGACCGTGCAGTTGATCTAGTCCTGCTGGACTACACTTTCCACGGAGTCTCCCTTTTAAGTCTGACAAATTATATCCAAATGGTGAATAAGGCCCTGCACAAAGCCCTGATGCGGTGCACGGTACATGATAGGCCTTTCCTAATGTAAGATAAAGGCTTTTCATTGCCACTTCTATGTGTGAGGTCTTAAGACTACACATTTGATGAGATGCTGGACTCTCTTGCCAGCATACAGCTGTCAGCACTGCACAATTCAGAAACAGTGGGAGAAATGCAGACAAACTGTACAGTACTCTAGGTGCCTGACTTGTGTGCAGGCATATTTTACATCAACAGGACTTAGAGATGGGCTAAAGCTGCAGCTTTGAACCCAAGTTCCCCCCATTCAAGCCCCCACTCCGCCAGGAAGGTGTTTGTTTCCCAGGTCCAGGCTGGAAGTGGTTGAAAGCTCTCAAGAACAGCTGATCTCATGAAACTTTTACTATTCAAGGTGGCCAGAATGTCATCGGATTAGGTTATCTCATGAGATCTCAGCTATTTAGGGTTGAACAGTTTAGACAGATTTTAGCACTGTCAAATCTGGATTTGAATAAACCTAAAGCTCTAAACCTAACCGGATTTGAATCCAACTTCCTCATCTCTTTCCATCTCGTCTCTTTTACTGGATGCTACATAGCATGGTCTAATGGATCAGGCCCTGAACTATGACTTCAGAGACTTGCATTCAGTTCCTGGCTCTACCATAGACTCATTGTGTAACCCTGAGCAAGTCACTTAATCTACCCTGTGTTGTGGTTCCTAATCTGTAAAATGGGAATAATACTCACAGGAGTGTTGTGATTTTAACATCCATTAACAACTGGGAAGAATACAGATATTTTTCTGAGGAGGGTAGCTAGCTAGATAACTTGTAAGTAGCTAGAGAGAGTTTGTTTTTTAAGGGTAATTTCAGAAGCACTGATTTTGCATACAGTAGCTGTACTAATTCATTTCCCATCTCTTGAACTGGACTGAAGTTATGTACGCATTTGTTAGTTCAACCTTGCATGCCACATTCCTGTTGATCACCTCAAGTCCACCTGGCTCAAATAAATGACCTCCCACATTCCGCCAGCTTGATTTAGACAGACCCCATTGATTCTGTGATGCTGTGTTTAGCAGGAGACCAAAGGTCAAGTGGTCTCATGAATGATTGTTATAGGTCACAGCATAAGCAAGCTGAGCCCATTTCTCAATTGTCTCTTCATTATGAGAGATGCCTCTTGTTTCATACCTACATTTACCTTCATCGCAAACTTGGTGTTCTCATAAATTATTTACCTCATTACCATGGAGTCCTGAAGCTGAGGTTAGAGGGAAATGTAAATGTGTTAACAATGTAACTTCAAATAGCTTTAATCTTCCTGGGATCTTAGATTTTTTTTTTGTCCCTTATTTTGGGCCTGCTCCAGTTAAAGTCCTGCCACGTCTAGAGAAGCAGAATCAGGTCTTGTATATGTTAGGGAAATGGATCTCGTTAACCCCTAATACAGAGGCACTTACCCCTTGCTTAGATACGTTTAACTTGTGTTAGTAACTTATCAATGGGCTTTTTAATCAATGTAATAAACCAATGCACTTCTCTGGTATAAACAAGGCCTGTGTCTTTGGTCCATAGTCAGACCATGGCACGCTTATGGTATGGTCCTTGTTATAAACTGAGCCAAGCTGGCCTCAAGCACAAGCCAAGGAAGCTTCTGTGATGGAGGCAAATGCCTGGGTGGAATGGATGTGAAGGAGCTGGGTGATTGGGGGCAGTCCAATAAGCCAATAATAGCTCAAACTGGGGTGAAGGAGGAACTACCAACATGTTGTTAACTGCAAAGGAAGAGGTGGGTGTGGGGGAAATGAACTACATATCTGTAGTAACAGGTGCAGTGGGAAGCTGTTGCATCGAATTCATCTTTTTAGCATGCAATCACGGGCTTTCCCTTGAGGGAAAATGCTTCACATTTTTCTGGCTGAATTAACTCTTGCTGTACAGGTTAATAACAGAGAAGTGTAGAGGAAATACTTTTTTGTAAAGTCTGATCTACACTGTGTACAAACTATCATGTAAAATGGGCCTTTTAGCATGTATTTAGCAATCCACCAGTTGTTCCTGAACAGTCTGAGATTTCAGAGCATAGAGACCTGTACCACATTCATTTCTGTGCTGACAGGGGCAGGGTTAAAACACCTCACTTGTGTAGTGCAGCTGTCATCATAATGCTGGATCCAAAAATTGGGGGCAGATGGGTTGTTCCTCTGCTGATGTCCTAAATATGGGTCAGATTCTGAGGTCCTTACTTAGGTTTTATTATATACTCAGACCTGACTCAGGTGTCCCCCTTTGAACTCAATGGCTGCATCTGCACTGACAAAAATAGAAACTGGAATTGACCCCACTACACCTCTACTAGTGGCAGAAATGGTGGAAGCTGTATTGTGTTGCAAACAGCTCAATGGGTTGTTGTGTGTTTCTACACCCACATTATCTAATGCTATTCAGCTCAGGCTTAGATGACATGGTGGTAAAAATGCCCAAGCCCTGTCTACATGACAGTTTCCACTTTTGCTCCTGCTGGAGGAGCCGCAGCATTGGTGAATTATGGGGTCTCATTTTGGTCAGTGTAGCTAAGACTAACTGGGAGTTTGCCTGAATAACAATTGAGACAGCAAGCACCACAGGTATTGGCCCACTGGAAACACAGCTGAACCTAATATTGAAGGGCACATATTTGCTTTTCTACCATTCAGGTGCTGAACACAGAGGGGATTCCCTCCCACCCCCAAAATTATTCCAAATATTTCAGTTTTAATGATCACTTATCTATTTGTATTCCCATAGTGTTCTAAGGCTCCCCTCAGAATTCTAACCCCATTGTGCTGGACTCAGTACAAACTCTTTGGGTCCTTGCCCCAAAGATGTCCTTGTGTGGGAACCTGGGCCTGCAGGATGTGGGCTTCTTTTAAGACAAGACAAAATAGGCAGGTGTAATAAACAAATGGAGAAGGGACAAGGGTAAAAGTGATAGGAGCATGCCATTACCTAGACTAACTGCATACACTGGGAGATGTTTCTGCAATAGTCAATGTTTCTCTTAATTGTAAGGTATTAATAAAAATAGCATTATGTCAGCAATCCATCAATTACTCTATTTCACACATTCACTGGATTTCACCAGTTGCCACACAAGATGTCTTTTACACTTTAACATGTATCTATTTAAGAAGTATTACCCACTGTATGTGAGTTTAAATAAAAATCATTTCACGTCCTTGCAGTTGCTGCCAAATCACAGTGCCTAAATAAGCAAACGATTGTCACCATAGCAACTGGGTAATTATTCACTTTAATACCCAATGTGTTTAACTAACAACATTTGGGTAAGATCTCTCCCAGGAGGCTTGTCAAATGGATCACTTGCATCTTCTTGTAGGCAAACTACAATACATTATTCAGCTCAGTAATGGACTCGAACTATTTGATTGAAGTAATCTGTTTGGCCCTTTGGATTTGCAGTAGCATGCAACTCTAGGAGTGATTTCCTCTAAATGCCAACAGACATGCTGTTGTTGTCTAGGCTGGTCTTCAGATGTGAAAAACAAATAATTGGTAAAATAGTTTTATTAGACAAAGATTTAAGTGAAAGGAACATATTTTCTTTACAATGTCTTGGTCCTACAGGCTGGAAGGCCTTTTCTGCCTTACAGAAGAAATTGTGCTATCAACGCCTCATTTTTAAGCCTGGTTTTGGCCAATAGGGGAACATTATGTTTTCCCTGTCCACTCACTGTGGCACTCAGATACTATGGGCATGAGTGTGCTATGAAAGCGTAAACAGAGATGAGCCTGAACCGGAGCACAGAATTTGAGCCTCCTCCAAGTATGGGAATGTTCAGATCTGTATTGTTACTATTATTTGTATTTTTAATCGCAGTGCCACTTAGCAATGCCAATCAAAGGCAGGAGCAGCAGAAGCCCTCTAAAAGTGTGTGTGGGGGGCCACGGGCCCATTCCCTCCCCCTTCTCCCAAGGCCCCACCCCTTCCCCCCTTGGCCCCACTCCTGCACTGACTCTTCCCCCAAGACTCCGCCCCTTCTCACTCCTCTCTGCCCCCCCCTGCTCACTCCTCTCTGCCCGCCCCCATCGATCACCCTTACGGCTGGTAAAAAGTGGGAGGGCCATGGCTCCCTGACGCCACCTGTTCTGGTGCCCCTGATCAAAGGTCAGGTACTGTATGGAAACGTAACAGAGAAGACAAGGGAAACTAGGTGCTCCAGTGGATAGGGCACTGGACTGGGAGTCAGAAGACCTACAGTTTATTCCCAGGTCTGCCACTGACCAGCTGTTTGGCTTTGGGCAATTCTGTGTCTCTGTTTCCCCTCTGCCTATTCAGACTGTAAGCTCGTCAAGGCAAGGACTGTCTTTCACTATGTATGGGTACGGTGCCTAGCACAATGGGGCCTGGATCTTGGTTGGGCTGTAAGGCACTACTGTATTTTTAATAATAACATAGGCGTGTGCAGGGGGTGTGCCGGGTGTGCCTGGGCACACCCTAATGCAGGGCAGGCAGAGCTGTGGGGGGGCGGGGCTATGTGCTCCCGCAGGGCAGCGTGTATGGCGCTGCGCTGAGCCAGACGCTGCTAGGAGCCTCCATCATGGTTGGGGTGGGGTGGGGGGCAGTCGGGGGACAGGGAGCAGGGTGGGTTGGGCTGTGGGGGTGAGGCGCTCTCACCTCAGGGGCAGCTCCCCCCTCCCCAGCGTCCCTGCATGCAGGGGAGAGTCTCGGCAGAGGCAGGGCAACTCTGTATGCTGCCTCCCTCCCCCCTCCCAGCGCTGACCTGGTTCCCAACCCATTGGCCAGGAACCCCGGCCAATGGGAGCTGTGGGGGGGCGGTGCCAGAGCTGCCTGACCGTGCCTCCCCTGCAGGGTGGGGGAGGGAGCTGCAGGCAGAGAGAGCCTCAGGATATCTTCAGGGGGACAAGGAGTCCAGGGCAGCCTGGGGGGTTAGCAGGGGCTCTGGCGCTGGCAGCAGCAAGTGACCTGGCCCCAGCCTGCTCTGCTCCACCCCACCGGCTCCCAGTGTTGCTCAGTGGTGGGGGTTTGGGGGAAGGGGTGGGGCATGCTGGGGCTGGGTTGCTCGCTGGTGCCAGGCTCCCCGCTAAGCCCCCAGGCTGCCCTGGACCCTGTGTCCCCCTGAAGCACAAGGCCCCCCAAAGCACGGGGTCCAGGGCGGTTGCCCCGATCCATCCTATGGTTGGGACAGCTCTGCTTGGGCACCACCAAAAATCATACAAACCTGCCGCCCCTGATTGGATAGGGGGTGAGATTATGGAGTGGTGGTTAGGGGCGGGGGTCTCTGGAGGGGGCGGTCAGGGAGCAGGAGGTGTTGGATGGGGCATGGGAGTCCCAGGGTCTGTCAGGAGGCGGGGGGTGGATAGGGGTCAGGGCAGTCAGGGGACAGGGAGCAAGGAGGCTCGTGAGGGGGTCTTTGGAGCTGGTGGTCAGGAGACAAGGAGGTGGGGGGGTTGGATTAGTCGGGAGTTTTAGGGGGCTGTCAGGAGTCAGGGGTGTGGAGAGTGGTTGGGGGAGGCAGGGAGCGGGGAAGGGTTGTATGGGTCGGGAGTTCTGGGGGTCCTGTCAGGGGGTGGGGAGCAGTTGGATAGGCGTGGGAGTTCTGGGGGTCTATCTGGGGGCGGGGGTGTGGATAAGGGTCGGGGCAGTCAGGGGACAGGTAGAGTCCTAGGGGGGCAGTCAGGGCACAAGGAGCAGGGAGGCTTAGGTAGGGGGTGGGGTCCTGGGAGGCAGTTAGGGGCAGGGGTCCCAGAAGGGGGTAGTCAGGGGACAAGGAGCAGGGGGGGTTGGAGGTTCTGAGGGGGAAGTCGGGGGGTGGGAAGTAGGAGGGAGTGGATGGGGGCAGGGTGGGGGCAGGGCTAGGGCATGGCAGGGGCGGGACTAGGGCGGGGCTCCCTGGGTGCACACCCTAATGAAATGGGCTGCGCGCGCCTATGAATAATAATAAAGAGTCCCTGCCCCGTGTGTCAGGCAGGATGTGACTTTTCTCAGGCTCATCATCTATACGCTAGATCTAAACCAGGCCCAAGCTCAGATGCAGCTGTAAACTTCTTGGCTGAGGCCAGCTCCAGGGCAGCCTACCCAAACCTCCTCAAGCCTTGAGGAAGTTCAGATCTGGATCCGAACACCTTAGACTGAGCCTCTATCTAGTTATGCAAGGACAAAACCCTACCCACTCCATTCCGGGAAGCCAAGCTAGCATCAGTGGGGATTAATCTCACTTGTTGCCATCATGGTTGCAATCGGCGTGTGGGCAGGATGGAGGAGTAACAACTGTAAGTTGTTTTTCTTATATGAGTAACAGAGATGAGCCTTAATCTGAATTTCCTACAAGCCCAGAGGAGTTTAATTCTGTATTCTGGTTCAGCTCCATTGCTAGTTAATAATAAAATATTACAGCAAAAATGTGCAGAACCCACTCTCCAAATCAGGTTGTAAATCCTGGAACCTGAAAGGAATGTACGAAGGAATCACAAAACAGCTTACTGTAAGTAATGTTTATTTACAGGGGAGGTTGAAGTCCGGCCTTCCAGCACTCCTAGTATGCACTATACTGTTGGCCAAATTTCAAACGGGCTGCCATCCACCCAACAGCTAAATCTCCAGCACAGAACTAGCTGGGCGTGCAATCACTGGGCTCTATGTTCTGCTGCGGTCATAAATTAGGATGGACAGATGCAAGAGGCAGTCCCAGCACAAAGAATAATCGTTAAGATGTTTCACGTCTGGCAGGAGATCTAGACTGATTGGGCAAGTCAGGGCTGGCCGGGCTGAAAATAACAACCTGAGTGGGGAAGAATGTGGTGCCTTCATACAGATAGAATTCCAGCTGCCAGGGGGGTCAACTGCACAGAACGAACTGTCTTGGGATCAGTGGCACATAGCGTCTGAAATCTGGGGGAGGAGATGCATACAAAGAATGGACTTTAATGGTGCAGTTGGAGTACCCAGCTACCTTCAGATAAAGATGTAGTTGCAAAGCCCTGGAAAGAAGGTATAAGGCACTACTACTGGGATTGAATCAGAGGGAGGAAAGATCCCCTCTCCCCTACCCCCCGAAAAATGTAGTGATAAAATAAATGTGCCAGATTTCCTTCTCATTTTCTACTTTATCTTCATGCTCAGACACAGCTCCGTCTCTTCTGTCTTCCTCCTTGACCTTCATCTTCCAGGGGTCTTCATTCTCCGGAACTGTGGTGTCATCCTTGACTTTGAACCCTTTTCTCCTCCCAAAGCCCCTTGTGTATAAATCTGCCTCTCACCAACCCTGCAACATTGTCCATGGACAATGCTGCCTCAACTCCAGCTCTGCAAAAATCCTCATCTATGCCCTTGCCCCGTCTCACCATGGACCCTGGTAATTCTTTAGCTGATGCTAGCATGGTTTCAACTATAGTGTGGATGGGGCCTCTGAGGATCAGTCCCTTGTAACCTTTTGAATTAAAGAGTTGTCTGCAGAATAAACCCTCCTAACATTTAGGAACAAATTCCAGGAATATGGGACATGAACATCAAGTCTTTCTAGAGGTTGTCACTTGAACAAACTGTCAGCTAATAGTCAACAGAAAGCAAATTTTTGTTCTGAAGATTTCTTTATCTAATGTGCCCTAAAGTCTCAGGTGGGGTTAATGCTCCACCTATAATAACATTGGGCTACGTCACAGGGTGGTCTGGACCCTTTAAGACGAAGCTGTGGTGGAGAGTGAGAAAGGCTCCTGCAGGGAAGACCCTGAGTCAGCAGGGAGTTTTGGGACAGTACCTCAGGGAGGAGGGTCTCCGCCCAACTTAAGGCTGAGGGGGAAGATATTTTGTGTTTATTTTTAACTCCTTGTTAATAAAACCAGATCCTAAGAAGGGTTGTTACGGCACAGAGAGAAGACTTTTGGTGAGTCATTGAGGAGTCCAAAGGGGGAAACTGAGGCAGGGTGCCACAGAGCCATCCCAGGCCATGAGTCAATGCTCTGGTGGCAGCTGGCCCTCTGACAAGCTGAAATTCATTCCTGGTGTAACTTGAAGAAAGTATAGGTTGGAATTTGGGAAGATTTTGGCCCTTTCAAACACAATCTATTTAAGGTTCTTTAGAACCAACATCCTATCCCTTCCATCCACCATAAAACAGCTTAGATTAAAATTTATTTGATGAGGATTTCAAATGGTGGAGAGGTCTTTATATCAGGAAGCCATTCAGGAGATCCTAGGTTGAGTCTGACATTTTGACTTGTTTACCATGACCTGGTGGAGCTAGAAGGCCTGGTCTAAAACCCTCTGAAGTGAAGGGAAGTCTTTCCCTTGACTTCAGTGGTCTTTTGTTCAGGCCCTGAGAGAATCACAGAAGTAATTTAAAATGACATAGTAGAAACATTGACCATGTTGATCGATCCTTGTAAAAACACTGATTTCAGCTTCAGAAGGCAGCTAATCATTTGTCCTCAAACACAAGTAGTAGTTCCTGGCACCCAATCCTGTACTCAGACCACTGATCTCTTGAATTATAGTAGTTCATTTATTTGTCAAACAGCAAGATACCTGCTGATCAGTGTGTGTGTGTTCAAATGGTTACTTCACAGCAACCTTTTCTAAGAGCTGTGTAGGAACATAGTGTGCAAGTATTAGGTTGGCATAACATCCTCATTGTTTCATCTGATGAGCTCTGGATGTGCCATTTACAGCTTACATATTATCAAACTCAGACAACAGCATTTTGTAGCTTGGTACGTGACATTCTGATCAATTACAAAAAATAAACCATAAACATTAAAAGCACTTTACTCATTAATAACATTGTTCAAACATTAGCTAATTAATCCACACAACACCCCAGGAGGTGAGTTCTCTCTATTTTACAGGTGGCGAGAGACAGCGTTTAGGGGTAGATCGTCAGGTGATATAAATTGTGATGGCTCCACTGACGTCACCCCATGCACATGATTGCGCAATTGACTAGGTGTAATATAGGACACTGACTTGCAGTGTGACCTGCGGCAGATCCTCAGTTGATGTAAATTATCATAGTGCCATTGTGTGGAAGAATTCCTTTCCAACCCTGCCAGGTGATCAACATGTGGTCTGAACCATGGAATATAGTAATCAGACTGCCTGCACACTGTGGCTGCAATTATGAAAATGGGCCTAAAACGATCATGTCCTTTCTAAATTCCATACACAATATTTGATATGAGGATTTCATATCATTTTATCTGAAAACATTTGGCTTTGGCCCAAAATTCATTTTTGCTCATTCATGATGCTTATATTATTAAACTTCTGGTCACATCCACAAGCTACTAGGTACTTTATAAGCACAGGTTCTGTCCCCAAGAACTTACAGTAACTGAAATCCAGTAGCTTGTTCTAATCAAACTTAGGGTGACCAGATGTCCTGATTTTATAGAGACAGTCCCGATTTTTGGGTCTTTTTCTTATATAGGCTCCTATTACCCCCATCCCCTGTTCCGATTTTTCATATTTGCTGTCTGGTCACCTTAATCAAACTATACTTCACAGAAGTGGCTTTGTCTTACTCCCATAGCCACAAAGGCAGTGTGGGAGAGACAGTCTCTCCTCATGATGGGTGTAGCAATGTGTAGTATTACTTGGTGGCTCCTGGTAGGTAGGCCAGTAGGAATAAAGGGAACTCAGCTTCTTGTCTTACCACTTCATTGGGGTCATGTGAGGCCTTCATTAGTGATTGTAAAGCACTTTGAAATCCTTATAGAAATGCCAAGTATTATTATTGTCCTAGTATTACTGTCTCCTTCTACAGGGTTTCGTTCATAGATATTGCGGTAATGTCTCAATGCCCACATGTAACACTTTAATGCTAATGGGAGATGTGTATGTGTCTACAATATAACCCACGATAGAACAAGGAATGGTTTCACAGAATGTTGATCCTCAACAACCAAGTGTGATTATTCCACGGTTATGGAGTAAAACTAAGAAAGAGGGACAGGCTGGAAATGTGTGCAAAAAATGCAGCACCTCCTTAGTTCCAGCAAAGTAAACGCAGAGGACCAAGCAAGAGACAAAAAGTCAGTGATTTAATCAAGAAGTGCTAAAACTGGGACAGAAATCTAGTTCTTTCTGGTGAGATGAGTGATTAGACTTTTGCAGATTAGGATGCAGAGCTGAAGACTAGTAAAGGTAATAGTATAATTGTTGTTAAAATTTTTGTGATCTTGTTTATGATACTTAATTATAATAACTGAGGTAAAAAGTTGTGATTTAGTACTCCTGTACACATGAAGTAATAAATATAAATCAATTTAATGCCCAGGCAGCTTTAAATTGAATAGGATAGTTAGATAGGTTAAAAGAAACTTTTCTGAATAGTCATTGGTATTTGAGAAGAAATATGGTCTAACGGATAAGCCAGTGGAGTGGGAATTAGAGGACCTGGAGTCTATTCCTTACTCTGCCACTGACCTGGTGCGTGACCTTGGACAAATCACTTTACCTCTATTTCATTTCCCCATTTCTTATCTGTTTTGTTTGTAAGTTCTTTGGAGCAGGAATATTTGTGTACAGCACCTAGCATGGTGAGGCCCCAGTCTCAGCTGGGCCTTCTGAGTGCTACCTTCATACAAATAAAAATGCTAATAATCTTAATGATGTAGGAGTCAAGCACAACAGTTTTGTGATACCAGTTTCATGCACTGACTTTGAGGAATGTTCATATGCTGAAGAATGTTCATACTGTTCAGAATGTTCAATATCTGAAGAATGTGCATTAAAGAATGTCCATACTTTACTGTAAATCAAAATTATGCTGCTAAAAGTCTAATGGGCGTGTACCTGAGTAAAAAAGGTTTTGATCTGAGTTCATTTTCTCACATGAATAGCTGGGTGCTGAATGTGATATAAATATCCAGGGGACAGAACTACAGCTGGTGTAAACTGGCATAGCTCCATTGAAGTCAATGAATCCACACCATTTTATATCTGCTGAAGATCCGGCTCTAGATAGACAAAGTCCCAATCAGATGTCTCACAAGAAACAAGTGGCTGTATGAATTCTGTGTTTAACGATATCTTTAACTCTCTGCTGCTCCCCAAGATTTCAGTAATAGCAATTATTGTTACTTAGTACTAATGTTTTCACCCCTCAGCTCATAGAGAGCCGAGAAGCCATGTGTACACAGCACTCTTCTCAAGTTGAGGCCAAAGACATAGAACATATACAGTGACCAAGCAGGTCCATGGAGCTACCTCCATTGCAATGGAGAGATACGTACAATTGAAACAAAAGATGGATGCCCCCCTTCACTTGAGCAGGTGTAAGTCTTCAAGAAGGGCTCCATTGGATGTGGCTACAATATGTGTCTGGGTTACAGCACAACAAACTCTGCTAACTTGTCTTCTTTTGTGAGGTGTTTCTTTCATGTAAATTAAAGGGTGATCAATTTTGCTGATGTGGCTGGAGTTAGAAGAGAAGTAAACACACTGGAAGACAGAACCAAACTGCAAAGTGATTTGGGTAGATAACAATAATCAGTCTCCAGAAGACATCAAAGGGCATGCCACGTGAGATCTGAGGGGTGTGTATACTCTAAATGCATAACCTTGTCCACTGATCTGAATTAAAACTGGCATCTGGCCTTCTTCACACGATGCGTAATAAATAACGTATTTTAAAAAAATGTTACTTGTCATTATTAATGGCTTTTTAATAGGTCATTTTAATTCATTATTTTAGGTGTAAGAATAACAATAATTTTTGCTCAGTGTGCTTTTATTAGGTATGCTGCTAAGGTCACCTTTATATACAATAGGAATTGAAATTTTTGTAAGTAAAAGACTAATACATTTTAACAGGTACAGGGAAGCTACATTTACTCCACATAAAGGACCAAAATACCTCTTGTACATAGACATGATTTTCTTACATGTAAACAGCAAAGCAATCTCACTGGGTAGCTCTCTTATTCCATGGTTCATTTATTATTAACAGAAGTACTGTGGTAGTGCCCAGAGTCCTCAGTCAGGATGGGGAACCCAATGGGTATATGGGGTGAGGGATGGCTCAGTGGTTTCAGCATTGGCCTGCTAAACCCAGGGTTATGAGCTCAATCCTTGAGGGGGCCACTTAAAGGGATCTGGGGCAAAATCAGTACTTGGTCCTGCTAGTGAAGGCAGGGGGCTGGACTTGATGACTTTTCAGGGTTCCTTCCAGTTCTGTGAGATAGGCATATCTCCATAAACATGTTGGAAGACACAGGGTATAGGTATATTTTGAGCTGGGAGTGTGTAACAGAGACAACTGCCATCTTCTGCCTCTAGAGCGCCCCCTCATGGCTTCTTAAACAAACTCCACACAATCCAAAGGAAATTAAACTTTCTCCACTTAGGATCCAATTGATTCAGTTCTCAGGCCTACTGGCCCTCCAGCCCCCAACCCCATCTTACTCTCACCAGGCATTGCCACAGTTTCCTGGATTCCCCCACCCTGCAGCTTTCTGCTGCTTTTATACCGGAAACATCTGATTCCTCTGCAGTGGGACTCATTCAGTAATCAGGGTAGGGTTGGCTAGCCTCAGCCCTCTGGCCATAAAAGGTGAGCTACCCTGTAACAGGGTGTAATTCCCATCTTGATGAGATATAGCTGGGCTTGTGCACTAAAAATAGAGTATAGCTGTGGCAGCAGGAGAGGCTAACTGCCCAGATCACATCCCCATCTGAGACACCAGAAATGTAAGTGGGTGGCCTGCCCCTTGCGCGGCCACGCCTACACTCTATTTTTAGAGCGCTAGCTCAATGAGCGTTAGTGCGGGTATGTTTCCTTGAACTGGAAATTATCCCTTAACCTCGAAGCATAGACATACCCACAGTCTCTACCCTGAAGAGTAAGGACCTGCCAATACAATGGATCCTGCTGGTAGATCCACCGCTAACATCTCTTGTAATGTTATCACAAGCCTCATGATATTTGGTGCTTTTTTAAAAGCCCCAGCTCCTTGAGTCATGTGATTATGTGAGAATCTCAGCTTTCATTTAAAAATAAAAGTGTCTAGCCCCCATGGTTACAGAGAAAAGTTTGAAACAGTGCACCCTAAGGGCTCAAATACCAGAAGCCAAATAAAAAATAACCAACACATTTAAAAAAATCTCATGATTTTGAAGCCAATCTCATGATTTTGGGGCCTCATTCATGAGTTCTGAATGCTTGGAATTGGCAACACTGTGAAACTCATTGCTCTGTTGGTGTCTAATTCTGCTTAGTTTTTGTTATATTATTAATGAATTAGCCTTTTAACCCTTGCCGGTGAAACCTGATCCTGTGAAATTCACATATTAATAAATGCCTTATTCAAGCCTATGATTTGCACACGCCCAAAGCAGGAGAGAGCCCAAGGGCAGCAACTCAGAATGTCGACATAGCAACAACAACATTACTTCTGAAAGACGGAAATAGATTTTTGTTTTGTTTTTCTTCTGCATCTGTTCCAGCAAGACTTCCCTCAAAAAGTTGTTTAAGTTTAAAATGAGACTCCAATTAGCTCATCAGACAAGATGCACATGGAAATTAAATTTCTTGCCAGCAAGCCTTAAGTTCATGCTATCCACTGCTGGGCAAGTGAGAAACTGTGCTTGTGAAGAGTGCAGTGGTGGCTCAATGTCTTGAATATATAGAACAAAAATGAATCACTTGGAGCTGTCATTTATACTTCTATGGTACCTGGAGGTACTAGCACACAGCTGGCATTACAGCTCCTGCACCTGTGTTCCATATTCTCTTGTGAAAGGTCATCATTTAGACATAGGGATTAGCAGCTATACAGTATAAGAGCCAGGTGTGAAGAGAGAAGATGCCACATATATTGTGGAATCTTGACGTTGAAACAAATGCCAATTTCTTTTCATCTGTAGTAGTAACTCTAGCTGGGCACAATTTTTTTGAATGAAACAATGTTTCACTAAAAACTAGCTTTTTTTTCCAAACTCAAAATGTTATGAATGAATTGTTTGTAAAGCCCTTGAGATTCTTGGATGGAAAGTGTCATTGTTATACCTGGTGCTTAAACTGCATGCAAATGTAAATCAGTAGGCCCTTACGAGATATTTACTTTCTTGGTATGGAATTATATAATACTTAGCTTTGCACTTGAACCATCTGTCCTGGGAGGAGCAGTGAATGTGGAATAACTGTAATAGGGTAAAAGGATTTGTGTAGTCTACAGATTTACTGAGTCTGATTTTATTGGAAGTGAGATTTTTTTCCAGCTTCATTCAAGGGAAATGTTTTTGAAATGTATACTGCTCTTGATCCAGGGGGAAAAGTTCACTTTTGAATTATAAGCAGTCCACTCCCTAAAACATTATACTGTAAAAGCATGCAAAGAACTGTTAAGTGCAGTGATGAGTAATCATATAAAATGTTATATCTTCCTAATAAGTTATATTACCTGATTTAAAGTGACTCACAAAGGATTTATTGAAGAATGGGCTGTTATCTTTTTGTATGCTTTATGATGTAAAAAGAAGTGTCTCTTTTTTTTAAAGGAGGGAGAAAGTCTCTCATTTTTTTACTATAGAAAAACCAGAAATGTCAAGTCTTGTCTTCTTTGGTTTTGCTGTAGGACTCCTTGAAGTTCTTTGATACATGGCCTCACTTCACCAAAGCACTTACCTTTGTGGTCTGCCTTAGCGGTTACAGCTGTCAATAATTGTTCATATATTGAAATTTGGTCACTAATATAGCTGGGGCTTGATTCATTAAATGCTCAGAAAATTAGGACCAAAGCCTCAATCTGGCATTGGAAGCTGACTGGTAGTTAGTGGAGGGATTTGATCATGAGCCTGACGTGCTCAAGCCACGGAGAAGGCGGGCAGCTGAATTCTGTATCAGATATCATGTGTAAGTTGTTATTCTTCATGTCATCATAACTGTACGTGTCAATGTCTGGACTGTTAGAGTGACTTCATTTTTGTTCTGTCTCTTCAGAACCTACATATGAGCTGTTATTTTGTACTCACAGTAAATATGGGAATACAAATCCTATGTGTTTCCAGACAAAAATGAAAACGGAGGAACCAACCGAGAAGGAAAACCACAGTTGCTGCCCCTTGCTGCAGCCAATTGTTTGAGTGAAATAAACTGTTTTTCCGGTAGAAAAAATAATCTGCACAATCCATAGGAGTGGTCAGCTGGATACCAGTTGATTGGCTTGAAAAACGAAGCTGTTTGGGTCACTTACAGGCTATGGGCCTAATATATCCCTAATGTTCATTTACTTCCCTGGAATTTATTCACAATGAGGAATTTGGCCCTGTGCATTTTTGACTGTTGCACATTCAACATCTTTTATACTGAGCCAATGGACAAGTACACAGTGAAAGTGAAGAACTTTACTATAAGGAACCATAATTATATTTCTGTATTGTGAAAGGATCAGGAAACATGTTATGCCTGATCAATTACTGACAGTGATGTTAAAAACTCAGTAATAGACTCTTGCTGATTCCATGCTCCTTACTTAGCAAACTTCTGAAGCCCATTTGTGGAATTCTGTAATGCAGATGTAAATCATTGTTGAACTGCTGCTGCATGCTAAAGACCAGAGTGGAAATTCATTCATCTTGGCTTTTAGGGACACAGTGAAGGCAGCTGGAAATACACAGACTAGACAAACTGATTTTCTGTAATATTTTGAAACTGTTGTTAGTGCAATAAAGTAGTTATTGGATTTAAATCTTTTTTATTAGCACTTCCATATGACAGCAGCACAAACACATTACTAAAAGGCATGTTCTCCTCCCAGCATGGTGGTTGGTGGTGGTAGCAGGAAAGGGGGGGCTTTTTTAAGTACCCGGGAAAGACAAAAGTTTTGTCGACAACTTCACAGTGTAGACAAGCCCTATGTAAGCATACACACTATAGTGTTCCTCCCGCCGCTATAACTTGCCTGCTATGCCGACCTAGTAAATTCACCTTGATGAGAGGCAAAAGGCTTAGGTTGACATCGTTTTGGTGATGCAGTATATGTATAGACACTGCGTTACTTATGTCACCTGTTGGCTGTCAGGGTGGCTGACAGATGGAGTCATGAAATTGACAAGAATGTCAATGCCATTGCTGGTAGGGTCCCTGTTTTGAAATTGAGCGGCGGGGGGTGGGAGGGGGGAGAAGGAGTGTTTGTATGTTCCAACTCTGAGCCCCAGCAGTGCTGAGAGCTGGAACTTTGCTGCCTGGTGCTGAGATGCCAGGCTGTGGGCTCCCTCCAGAGTTCCTGGTTGCCACCTGGTCTCATCACCCCGCTTCGCATGGAGCTCCCGAGTCCCTCCCATGGATAGTGGGGAACTGAGAGCCCAGGTGGCTGCCAGGTTCCAGCAGGAGCTGTGCAGGGAGCTGAAAGCCCAGGTAGTAGCTGAGCTGAGAGCCTGGGCTCTCAGCCTCCACACTACTCCTCTGAAGTCGGTGCAAGCCAGGAGCGGCAGAAGCTCCCTAAAAGTGTGTGTGTGGGGGGTCAGCAATACTTGAATTGTGACCCCGCCCCCACACTGCCCCTTGCCCCCAAGGCTCTGCCCTCATGCCACCCCTTCTCCCTGAGCTCCCGCCCTCACTCCACACATTCCCCTTGAGGCCCTGCTCTAGTTCCGCCCCTTCTCCTTGAGTCCCCACCCTCGCACCACTCCTTCCCCTGAGGCCCCACCCTTGCACCTCCAATTCCTCCAAGCCCCCATCCTCGTACCGCCAATTCCTCCAAGCCCCCACCCTCGCACCGCCCATTCCCCTGAGGCCCCACCCTCACAACATCCCATCCCCCGAGGCCCCACCCCCATGTCACCTCTTCCCCCAACACTCCCCTCCCCCTCGCTCGCTCCTCTCTGCCCCTTTCACCCCATCACTTACCCTGCCTTACGGCCAGTAAAAAGTGGGAGGACCATGGCCCCGGACCCCACCTGTTCCAGTGCCCCTGGTGCAAGCGCTCCTGGTGAGGACACGCACCACCAGCAGGAGGGTTGTGTGGTCATGAAAAGCCACAGTAATTACTACGGTGGCTGTAAGTTGACCTATCATAGGTTGACTTATTTGTGTAATGTAAACATGGCCTAAAAAACGTTCAGGAAGAGGAACATGAGATTGAAGCTATCTCGCCTCCTCCCAAACACCAGGGATCTCTGCAGTGTACATAACTCCTCTTAACACTAATGGGAATGCCCATCAAGGGGAGAATTCGCCTCAAGGCTATATCAGTACTGCTATTGCAAATAAACTCCTCCCTTCTCAGATGATTATAGCCCATCACTATGATTCAGCTATTAGTACTCCAGGTCTTTAGGCCAAAAGACTATAGAAGAGGTCTTGGCTCTCTTAAAGTCAGTGGGAATCTTGCCATTAACATCAGTATATCCAGGATTTCACCCTGTGGGTTTAAGTACCATAGGAGTTGTTGATCAGAGATGCGCAGGGAATTTCACTAAATTATGGTGAAAGGTGCTAATGATTGCCATCAAGTGGGTCTTTGACTGTCATAGACCTGATTAAATCCCATGGGTGTGCTAACTCCCTCTTTTTCAGGCTCAGTGGAAGGACCAGTTAAGCACCATTTACATAATGAGATAGGTGGAAACAATGGAGGCCGCCACCCAGGGTGATGGGCTGCATGGCAAGATCTGATCAGAGTAAGCCATGTGAGTGGAGGGCTTTGACTGCAAACACAAAAGCTAACAGTTTGGGTTGGCAGCCTGGGGGTGGTATAGGCAGAATGAATGTGACCCTGATAACTTTTTGAGCAGAGAACTTGCGGGTGAGGCAGACTTGGGGATTCCTGAGCAAGGAAACTGCTGCTGTTTGTTTCTAATGTGTTCAGGAGTGCAGCACTTTGAGGACATTTTTTGTTTATAAACAAGATTGTACCAAAGAATGTACCTGATTTGTAAGGCCCTGAATATTGGCTAATTGCTCAGACCAAAAAGGCAACAAGTAGATAGTCATCAGCAGCATATGTGCTCCTCCCTTAAGTCATCATTGCAGAAAATGGTAGTACAGTATAGTAGACACTGCTAGAGTCAAAGGTTTTGTGCAAGCTTGCTTAGCACATCAAGAGCATTCCAACACTTACAACATGACTGTCCCCCTCCTAATTTAGACTGTTACCAGCCTGGCAGAAGAAAACCCACCTGCCCCTCCAACTATTGACAAGTAAAATAATTCCCACTTTTGTGCATCCTTTCATGCACTAACATTTTAACCCCACCCCCCACAGTTTTCAAACATAGCCATTTTTAGCTGTTTCTAAGTTAAAGAACTGTAATAACCAAAAGCCATTCTGCAAAAGTTACCAATAATCACAAAATTATATAAAAATATGAGGATGTATTAGGATCACCCAAAGCAAGGGTTTGCTGGCACTAAACACTTGACCGGGCTTTTGAAGATGAGAAATAAGGTCCCAAAAACACAATCTAAGAAACCACTTCTGCAAGGACTTCCTGAAAGATAGTGGACTGCCCTCAAATTTCATTGACTTCAATGGAAGTTGTGAGTAATCAGTGTGTTGTCTGTCTTGTCTATGATTAGGCTTGTAAGGATTAGATTTTTATCAGTAAATGTTGGTAAACGTCAATTTCATCCTACACACACAACCCAAAGAAATTTTTTCCCCATTCATAACAATCAAAATGTACATGTAGGCAAAGTAAGAAAACTGTTGCTTAAGAACTTATTAGAGTTTGATTTAAGGATATTTACACTCTATATTTTGACATGTGATGTTGAAAATTTGTTTAATGGTTACAAAGCTCTAACTTTTTGAATCTCTAGGTCTATTGCAGGGGTCGACAATCTTTCAGAAGTGGTGTGCCGAGTCTTCATTTATTCACTCTAATTTAAGGTTTCGCGTGCCAGTAATACATTTTAACGTTTTTAGAAGGTCTCTTTCTATAAGTCTATAATATATAACTAAACTATTGTTGTATGTAAAGTAAATAAGGTTTTTAAAATGTTTAAGAAGCATCATTTAAAACTAAATTAAAATGCAGAGCCCCCCGGACCGGTGGCCAGGACCCGGGCAGTGTGAGTGCCACTGAAAATCAGCTTGTGTGCCATCTTCGGCACGCGTGCCATAGATTGCCTACCCCGGTCTATTGTAATCAAATAATTATTGTCTCCCCCACCTATGGTCTAACATCCCACAACTGTGAAAATTTAAATAGATAAAAATAGAAAAATGCATTTAAAAATAAACATGGATAATATCCATCAAAATTATGAAAAAATAACAGTTGAATTCTGCCAAGCCCATCTATGATACATCTGCCGCCTCTCAGGATCAGGCGGCAAAAGTACTTGACCCAAACCCAGCAGGAAACAAAATTCACAAACAGAACCGCATTCCGAGCCCCGCCAGGAAGATGTGACTTTTGTGTCTGTTCAAAGCTGTACATTTCTTCGGTCTCTAGTCAAATTAGAGACACTTAATGGCATGGCAGTGGTAATGTTGCCACTGGGAGGTGACCCTGGTGACACTGGGTTGAACTTCCTGACTCTAGTGAGTACACATGCAATGGATTTGGAGTGCACTGGTTGATGATTGCGGATGAAGATCACCGAGGCTGAAATACTACATGTCTGGTTTTGTTTTCTGTTCCTTTCTACCTACCGGAGTTTCTTCTAATATTATTATTTTATTGTTACTGTGGCTCCTAGAAGCCCCAATTAATGGCCTAGGGCCCCACTGCATAGAATATGAAGAGATTTACAACTTGTAACTCATACAAGAATCCTTTCTTACTGACTGGGAATCATCATGTGGCTCTGTGTTTGGGAACACTGGTTTATAAACTGAAATTTTGTAGCCTTCCCCCCTATAACCTGGCCTAAATTCTATTTGGCAAGACTGAAACCCTCCACAAATAATATAGCAAATTTGATTAAATGTACACACACAGTGACTTTTTAGGTTCCAATTCAGCACAGCATTTAAGCATATTCTCAAATCCAACCCTATTCAGCAAAGCACTTAAGCACATTCTTAATTTTAAGCATGTGCTTAAATCCCAATGAAGTCAATTGAAGTCAATGGGATTTAAACATGTGCTTACATGTCCTGCTGAATCAGGGCCTCAAAGAGTAAGTACAGAGACAGAAGATGACATAATATATAAAAATATAAAGATTGTAACAGCAGTAAAGCAACTACTAGCCTATAGAGCCAACGTTACCATTTTATTACTGCTGCCCTTTGGGGGCCATCACCGTGGTACAAGTGTATTACCAGGCCTAACTTGAGGCATTCAAGATCTTGATAGGAGAGAACAAATACCGTGGTCCCTTGCTGCCTGCAGCTTTACCTGTCAGCTAGGAAACCAGGATTTAAGCAGTTGGGAAGGCCTGGGAAAAGTAGTGTTTGTCTTGCAGTCATTTCTAAATGTGGCTAGGTTTGTGCTCAATCATATTCCCCCAGAGCATGGACTGGGAAGGTGCAAGCCACCTACTGAGAGTGCTTTCCCACTGCCCTCTACAGGATTCATACATGGGAAATCAAAGGCCAGATCCTCAGCTGGTATAATTCAGTGAGTTACCATTATTAGTGTAATACAGACTTACATCAGTGGAAGAGCTGGCTCTCATTCTAGAATTCTGAATGAGTATAGATCGTAGGGTGGGTCAGAGCTGGGGGTTCTTAATATCGTCTGGATCTGGACCTTCTAGGGATTTATGTAAGGTATCAAGTAACTCAAATCATATCCAGCCAGTCAGTGCAGTGAGCAGAGAACAGGTGTGATGTGTTCACTTTGTCCTACCAACCTGTGGAACTCCTTGCCAGAGGATGTTGTGAAGCCCAAGACTATAACAGGGTTCAAAAAAGAACTAGATAAATTCATGAAGGATAGGTCCATCAATGGCTATTAGCCAGGATGGGCAGGGATGGTGTCCCTAGCCTCTATTTGCCAGAAGCTGAGAATGGGCGACAGGGGATGGATCACTTGATGATTACCTGTTCTGTACATTCCCTCTCGGCTCGGCTCGGGTCCGGCCTGGCCCCTGCGGCGCGGGGCGGCTCCGGCCCCCCGGCCCAGCCCCCGTGGCTCGGCTCGGCTCCGGCCGCCGAGCGGCTCCAGGCCGGACCCAAGCCCGGCAACCCCGGCTGGAGCACGGCTCGATTCCTGGGGGCGGGGCTTGCCGCAAGCCCCGCCCCCAGGAATTGGGCCCCGCTCTTCCTAAAGCCGGATCTGGTCGGAAGACAGTATACTGGGCTAGATGGACCTTTGGTCTGACTCAGTAGGGCCGATCTTATATTCTTATGTAGGTGGCTGCATTCTGGGTCAGTCAGAACTTCAGGGTGGCTTCCGCTAGGCACCCAGGTAGAGCCTGTTCTAACAGTCTAGCTGAGAGGTTACAAAGGTGTGGAGGATCAAGGATATATCCAAATCAGTGTGGGAGGGCGCATTTTCTTTGGAAGGGGAAAGAACTCTGATCTGGTGACTGATGTGCCCTGCGGACTTTGTAATTGTGCGGCATCTCATAAGACTCTCTAGATAATGGGGGTTAACAAAAAAAAATATCATGATTACCTTGCATGGCCTGAGACAGCTCGTCGAAATTAGAAACTTTAAACTGGATCTGTTGTTCTTACCCTTTTCCAGGCAGGGTGCAGGGACATGGCTACACCAATGTACATACTGAGAAGGGGAGTGAAGGGAGCTACTAAGAAAACACAGCACTTTATTTTTACACCATTTATGATGCAAGCACAGGCTTCTAGCCATTTTAGTTCAAGTGTTTCTTCTCCACTAGGTGGCAGTATTACCAAACACACCATTAGGTTCTAGAGTTCGTTGCACTCCTTGCATGTAATGACTTACTAGAGTTGCCAGTTAAAGTGTTGCTGTTTCTTTTACAGCATGTCCATATTGCACACAACTGCACACTGAGCTGCTTTGTTCTACTGGAGTAGCCACGGGTGTCTCTCACTGCGCTCCCCCAATGCCCAAGAAGTACTCTACCAGGACACATCAAATGAACGCGGCACCAGATCCTGCCAGAACAACAGATGCAAAACCTGCAGACATATATCCACTGCTACAATGATCAATACCCCCACAACACACCTTTCAAGATCCCTGGGTCCTAGATGTAAGCAGGGTCTGAATGAGCTCTCTCCTGACATCTAGTGATGAGCTGTGGGAAAAGACTTCAGAAACAGACATGTTTACACAGACACGCCTACTCTGCCTAGATATGCAGCATGATGAAGCTGCTTTGCCAAAATGATTACTTTAGGCTGGTGTTGGGTTACAAATCACTGTAGTTATTGAGTGCAGGGGTAATGACATATTGTTATCCTTATTGTATGAGTAAAGGGCAGCAGAACTATACTTAGTCTGCTCTGATTGAGGAGGTCACCCTAAATTGACCCTCACTTGCTAAGCAGCGGGAAGGGATGCCAAAGCCCAGTGAGTGTGTGATGTTTGATCTGGTATTGTAGTGAAAGGAAAATCAATGTAGAGGCTGTGTTCATAGTGCAGTTCTCTGCTACCTAGTAAATTCACTAAGAGATGAAATCAATGAAGACCAGGGTGAAGGGGTAGAAACTTAAAACACTACATTGTTGAAGTGGCAGTGAGCATTCAATGGCGGCAGCAGCATGCAACCAGTGGTAGCACAGAAAAGCAGCAGCAGCAAGCGACCAGTGGTAGCAGAGAAAAGTAGTAGTGGCAGCAGCAAACATCAAATTGCAGATGTGCACAGAGACATTGCTTGACACTCCCTCCCCCTTTTCTGGGGTGGGTGGTGAACCCCTGCAAACACACCTCTGAACTTCACTACCCAAGGACCGCCAACTGTGAGTGGGGTGTAGCGGAGGGAGAGGGGAGCCATGTGCTAGAGGGACATTCATTTGTTGAACTTTCCCACTGCAAGGTGGGAAACTTAGGCAAAGGACACTGCCTAACATACGGTGGGGTTAGCGTTTTGCTTATGGTTGTGTGCTTTTGAATGTGGTTGTGATGTTTCCCCAAACTAATTCTTGGTTCCCTTTCCCTCTTATTAAACCTTCTCTTTTGTTACACACAGACTTAGTGCTTGAGAGAGGGGAAGTATTGCCTCTTAGCCGTGCCCAGGACTGGTGTTTAGTTTTCCCAGATTACTGAATTGGTTCTGTTTTGTATTGTTATTGAACTTGCCCCTTTTGCTGCTGACTCCACCTGGCAAAAGGGTTACATAAACATGCCTATTATCAGAGGGGTAGCCGTGTTAGTCTGAATCTGTAAAATGCAACAGAGGGTCCTGTGGCACCTTTAAGACTAACAGAAGTATTGGGAGCATAAGCTTTCGTGGGTAAGAACCTCACTTCTTCAGATGCCTATCACAGTGTGTGGTGTACCTCACCCAGTGCACTGAATGCCCCCATAACAACTATGTGGGTGAAACCAGACAATCACTATGCTCTTGAATGAACTCACACAGAAAAACAATAAAAGACAAAAACACCGCAACACCTGTGGGTGAGCGCTTTTCACAGAGCAAAGATCGTTCCATATCTGACCGGTCTCAGTCCTTGAAACCTGCACCAAAAGACGAGCCTGGGAGCTTTAATTCATAACTCTGCTAGACACTAAAACTCATGACTTAATAAAGACCCTGCATTTATGGCTTGTTACAACAATCTGTTACCCACTAACCTCGCTTTTTTGTCCTATATGACTGCAAAGGTGTTTTGTCCGATGACTGCAGAGGTCCTATGACTTCAGTGGTGGCCACTTTCACCTTGAATGGTCCCTTACAATATGTGTTAACTACCTATGCTAAACAATCAGTTCCACCTTGTATTAGCTGTGACACTCTGTGGGCTACACTTGAAATGCTACAACTGCACCGTTGCTAAAGCACGTCTGTGTAGAGACTACCTATGAGAATGGAAGGGGTACCCCTGGCGCTGTAGGTAATCCACCTCCCTGAGAGGCGGTAGGTAGGTTAACAGAAGAATTCTTTTGTCGACCTAGCACTGTCTACATTGGGGGTTAGGTTGGCTTAACTACGCCGCTCAGGGTTGTGGATTTTACACACCCCTGAGTGACGTAGTTAAATTGACTTAATTTTCTAGTGTAAAATAGACCTCAGTACCTTTCCTAGACCTAAAGAAGAGCTCTGTATAGCTTGAGAGCTTGTCTTTCTCACCAACAGAAGTTGATTCAATAAAAAATATTACCTCACCCACCTTGTCTCTCTAATAAATGGAAAAACAGGGAAGCTTATGGCTATGAATACAAAGAACAGCTGGGAAATACCAATGACTGATAGGGAAGTTAAAGGTATCAGTGAAAAAAATCTATGGCTAATAGGGTTAAGGACAATAAGAAAGAATTCTTTACATATATCAGGAACAAACAAATCCTAGCAATGGTACTGGGCCGGTACTAAGAGATGATGGTAAAATGGTCAGTCATGATGCAGAAAAGGCAAAAGTATTCAATAAGCATTTCTTTGTTCTGTATTTGGAAAGACATAGTATAATGTATTCAGATCTTACAATGAAATAGCTCCCATTCCATCAGTAACTAGGGAGGATGTTAAATAGCAACTACCTGTATTAAAACAAACCTTTTAAAATCAGCAGAAGCAGATAACTTGCACCCAGGAGTGTTGAAAGAATTAACTGAGAAGCTCTGAAGCATGAATGCTGTTTTAAACAAATCTTGGAACCCTGGAGACGTTCCAGAGGAATGGAACAAAGCTAATGTCTATAAAGGGTAAATGTCAGCAGTTAAAATGGCTTCAAATGCAGTTTAGCCTATGCCTTAAATCTTTCATTCATGTTACGCTAACTTGATTCAGCTAACACAACTGAAAATCAGAAGCTTTTTTGCCCATCCAGGCAAAACTGTAGGGACATAGTGTGGGACTTAGGAGACCTGGTTTCTATTCCTAACTCTGACTTGGTCTGTGGCCTTGGGCAAGTTATTTATCTCTATCTCAGTTTCCCCCGTGGAAATAATGGTATTTGACCTCCTTTGTAAAGTGCTTTGAGATCAGTGCAAATTATTGAAATAAGATCGGGAGAAGGTGGGTTTTATTCACTAGCCTTTTGCCAGTACTGCACTCAGCTGTCTGAACTAGCTGGGACCATTTTAAATTAACCTACCTCTTCTGATCCTGAAAGGTAATGAGATTCCTGAATTACTGCTCTGGTGAATCTGAGCAAAATAGCAATACTGGTTTTTCTCCTCCTAAAGAATGACAACAAGTTTGTCAGCATCCGCCTTGTCTCCTCTTTGTGCTCAGTGCAAGAGCTCTGCACGACTGGGCATGGCCCTTACCAAAAACCCTACAAACCCCTACTTCATAATTTGCACTGTGTAACAGTCAGCATGCATGGTGCCTGATCAGGATGTAAAGCCAGAGAGCCCCCTCTGGTGACTGTACATGGCAAAACTGTTTTAAAAGAGAGGTTACAAGTGATTGTAGAAATGACACTTCCTGGATGGTTGTTATAGCTGCTGACTTTACTGACAGAAATAAGATTTCACTGCTCTTCACTCCTCTTGGCTAATTCTCCAGGGCTCAGAGAGATGGATTCTATTCCAACATGTGCATCATTAATGGAATTACTCAAAGGCCTAGTCCAAAGCCCATGGAAGTCAATAGGAGTCTTCCCATTGACTCCCAATTTCCAACTGCAGGGCCAAACGCTGCCATCAGTTACACCCATGCATCTCTCTTGCACACTGCTGCAACTGAGGGAAGAACCCAAAGACAATGCGACTACGAGGCTGATCTTGGCCTGTAGCATCATAATTACTGGTGTTGGTGAGCAAGCTAGAAAGGACTGAAGCAGGAATCTAAAAGCTAAACGGAAGGCTTGGTTCTAACTGCTCCTATGTAGGATCCCTTTCCTTCTCCATCCCTTGCCTGGTGCATTTGCTCAGGAAAAGGCCATAATCCTATTTTTGCACTCCTTGTGCACAAGGTGCAAGAAGTGATAGCACTGACTGGCATTATGCATTCTAGAAACACTGGGGCCAAGACCCTGCCATGCCCTCCCCCTCTCCTACTAGCTGGTGTTGTAAGGCTGTTTCGAGATGAAAAATAGGGGAAGGAGCTAAACACACTTTCCCTAGCACCACTGAAGACATCCTGACAATCTGGCTCTTTCCACTGCTGCGGATGGCTAGACCGCTGCACCCTCTTCTAACCAGGGCTGTGGGCTTTAAAAACAATGATCTGAGCTTGAATATGCATTTAGAAAAGCCAGCTTTTTCCTTGGAATAATGAGCAATTTGACCTGGAAGTAACAGACACAAACATGCAATGACATTTTTAATTTCACACACAGAACCCCAGAATACCTGTGTAGAGCCACCCTGGGAAATTGCCAATTGTACATAAGTAGCACTGGAGACATTTGATCAGTGTTTCTTCTCAGCTTGCTTGGTCTCCTGAGAGAGTGCACAATATGTGGTCATTATGACCAGTTCCTTTCATCTGCTTACTCATATGCTGTCGAGTTGTTTTGATAATGAGACTTCTGATTCCAGTCCTTGACAGGAAGGAGGGGAGTGAGGGAGTGCTAGATTTGTGTGTGTTTGTGTTATGGTATCTACGTGACTGGGTAAGCATGCATTCAATTACACTGGGAGGAATCAAACTGAGCTATGCTAATAAGGATGCTAGGATTATAAAACCTAAACAGCAGAGATTCTCTGGTCTCCGTCTTCCCCCCTCCCTTGCACTGTGCTGTTTTGAATTCAAAGTTTCTGCTCATTAGCCTCATTCTGCATTGGATTCTACTGAGCCCAGCTGAGAGCAGATGATTGAAGAGAGGGGAGTTCTGATAATTTTTCATCATAGCCTCAGGAAACGTTGAACCCTGGAAGACTTTCTTGTCAAGCAGGTTGCTTATGGCATGCAAAGAGCAAATGCCTTGTACTAGGGATGATGTGGCCAATAGGGGAGAGGAAGGATACAAAGAGAAAGTGCCAATTAATTGAACCAAGCTATTGTTTGCCTTCAAATTCATGTGACAACACTGCAAGGACAGAAATAGATAGTTGGAACCATTACAGGGAAAAATAAGATCTGTTAGAAAGAAGGAATGGACAACTGAGGTGAGAGCAACCATGCAGAAGACCATGTAGGTGATACACTGCATTCAAGTATTACAGCAAATTAAAGGCCACCTAAAAACTTCACCATGGCCACTGTTTCACCCTATGACCACTCAGAACATCACAGCAACTCCACTGCGTGGCTCCACTAATTACGTGGGTGGCCCTTCATTCTATTGTGTGAGGCCACCCAGGCACGCACCTTAAAGGGAACTATCCGTGGACCACCTGAATGGAGCTCGCAGACCACTGCTAGTTCACAAACCATAGTTTGAGAACCTCTGCTCTAGAGGACAATTGAACATATACACACTAGCCAATTCATTATGATATATTAACAAAGAATGAATATGACTTTTACTATTAAGCCCTTGGAAAATAGATGCCTGAAGCATACTCACAATGTGCATGTGAAGCTTATCATAGCATCTAAGTTACCTTCAGCCAGAATTTTGATTTTCATGCCTATGATATTGGTTCAAATAATGTTGCAAAAGCCAAGGACGCTGCATGCAGCGCATGACTGGACTAGTTTCCTGTACAGGATGTATTGCAACTTTTCAGCTTTGGGTCATCCATGCTCTGCAACTAGCTTTACACCCAGAATGTAGACTTTGTAAGGAGAGAGGTTTCGCAGACCCTAATATAAATATAAGTGCTTTTATATTTTTGTCAATAAATTTGATTTAGGTCTAATCTAACCTTCCCCTGCAGATGGAAACAGAACTCTGCCAGGGCAGAAGGATACCATAACACTGACTAGAAATAGAAGTGAAAGTGACCTGCACTGACGGGAATTGGTTTTTATTAGTCTTTCAGTTGCGTTATTCTAAGGTGTTAGTACGGAAGTAAGAAAATAAAAAAACATTAGTGTTGACAGTGTGAGTCAACACAGATAGCACATCAGGAATATGCCAATGACACAAAGCTGTATGGATCATTTTCATCCAGGGTAGATAGTTCTGTCTAATGGATATGTCTGTGCTTAAAGGAGCCTGAGCCTGGAAGAATATCAGCTACCTCAGTCTGGACTCAAAAGACAGGTGTTCTTCTAAATTGGAAGAGGGAGATGATTTAAGGAATTAGTTCCCAAACTTGCAAGGAGAACCTGGCAGGCAGAAGTCAGTGAGCTCCACGGAGACTCAGGAGTCTGCCTGAGCAGTTCTCCTTGTAGTTCTCCCTACTTTACCCTCACTTGAGAGCATTTGGGGTTCATACTGAATTCATCACTGGTCCTTGACAATCAAATAGTAGATGACACCAGCTATCAAGGAAACTTTATCCATTCCTCTTGGACAATGACCCAGCCATAGTAATTCATGCATTTGTAATTTAGAATACTCTCCCCCCCCCCCCCCCCAAGAGCACAAATGAATACCTTCTGTTTTTGTTCTCCAGAGTGAGGTAGATGGCACTGAGTAGCAAACCACAGCAGTGATAAATCCCCAGTGGTGCAAGTACATTGTGTATGTCTGCTGATTGCCTTTTATACTTCGATTTTTTCAGGTGAATCTGTGTGAGACACTAAAAATAGTTTCCTTTTTTTTTTAAAACAAAATGTTATTAAAACATTAGTTTGCAATTTTTTTTGGTGCCCTTTATTTGCTGGGGCTGTCGTGAGGCAGGAATGGCCACAGCTGGCAGAAACTGTGGGCGCTCTTGGGCCTGTAGGCAATAGCTAAGTGAGTGGTTGGACAGGGGTGAGAATGAGTCATAGATTTTTCAGGTCAGAGGGGACCATTTTGGTCATCTAGTCTGGATAACATAAAACCTCACACAGTACTTTCTGCATCAAACTCATAACATCTATTTGAGTTAGAGCATATCTTGTAGAAATATTGTTTTGATTTAAAGACTTCAGGTGATGGAGAGTCTACCATATTGCTAGGCAAATTGTTCCAATGGTCAGTTGCCCCTGCTGTTAAAAATATGAACCTTATTTCCAGTCTGAATTTGTCTAGCTTCAATTTTCAACCATTTGGTTTCATTAGGCCTTTTTCTGCTACATTCAAAAGCCATCTACTATCAGAAATCTCTTCCCCATATAGGGCTGGGTTGTGACCAAGTCACCTCTTAACCAGCTCTTGGATGAGCTGGAGAGCGGCAGTTGCTGGCTGGGCACCTAGCTCTGAAGGCAACAGCGCTGCCAGCAGCAGCGCAGAAGTAAAGACGGCACTACTGCGATCCCACTACAATAGCCAGATTTTACAGTCTGTGAATTTAATAGGGCCCTATCCGTAAGATAAAAAGGAGGGAGAGAGCTGGGACTTGTATTATGGGGAACTTGAAGCTGAAATGGTTTGGGGGCTGTTGAAAGGAGATGAAGCCATCAAAAAGGAGATGCTGGGGATGGGGGGAGCAGAATACTAGGAGTGTTGTATAAGGAACGCTAGAGCTGGAGGAAGTATGGAGCTAGTAAGCCAAGAGACAGCTAGTGAAGTTTTTCAGGCAAAAATGGCCCAATAGTGCATGAGGCCAGCAAACCATTATGGTGACAGGAGGAGGGAAGTGGGAGTGGGGATGAGGCCCACACATCACCACACCAACAGGGAAAGAAGGCTGTCAACCCAGTGGAGGAGAAGCTGGTACTCCAAGGCACAATCAGGCTGTGAGCTACACTTCCAGCAGGATGCTTAGAGTCCTTACATCGAGTTCAACTGGTGGGTTTGCAAATACCATGCAGCTTCTGATTTATTCACTGCCTCCAAAAGTAGGGAAGGAGGAGAGAACAATGAACTCTGCCTTTTAGAACAGGAGTACTTGTGGCACCTTAGAGACTAACAAATTTATTAGAGCATAAGCTTTCGTGGGCTACTGCCCACTTCTTCGGATGCATATAGAGTGGAACATATATTGAGGAGATATATATACACACATACAGAGAGCATGAACAGGTGGGAGTTGTCTTACCAACTCTGAGAGGCCAATTAAGTAAGAGAAAATTTTTTTTTGAGGTGATAATCAAGCTAGCCCAGTACAGACAGTTTGATAAGAAGTGTGAGAATACTTACAAGGGGAGATAGATTCAATGTTCATTGAATGTTCATTGAATCTATCTCCCCTTGTAAGTATTCTCACACTTCTTATCAAACTGTCTGTACTGGGCTAGCTTGATTATAACCTCAAAAAAATTTTTTCTCTTACTTAATTGGCCTCTCAGAGTTGGTAAGACAACTCCCACCTGTTCATGCTCTCTGTATGTGTGTATATATATCTCCTCAATATATGTTCCATTCTATATGCATCCGAAGAGTGGGCAGTAGCCCAAGAAAGCTTATGCTCTAATAAATTTGTTAGTCTCTAAGGTGCCACAAGTACTCCTGTTCTTTTTGCGGATCCAGACTAACATGGCTGCTACTCTGAAATCTGCCTTTTAGCTGCCTGAGTCAACTATGGGACATTCCAGGGGCACCAGTCTCACTGGCCACCAGAGGATGCAGGGTAATGGGGGCCTTTGGATTAGACCCAAAGGGCTCTATTGGATCCAGTGCTTATTGTGCACTCACTAAATAACAGTCAACCAATACAAATTATGTTATAGAGAGAAAAGTCATCAAGTTTTAAAGCATCTTTAAGGCCATAATTCACTTATCACTCTGTTAACAGTTTGTATTTTAAATCAAATTACTATCTAACTTTTATTTAAGAACCTTAATTTTCTACCATAACGGGCCTGATCCCACACCAGTAAAATTCGCATTGCCTTCAGTATGGGATCAGTCCCGAACTACCCGTTGTCCAAATTCCCAGTTTACACGAGCAGCTCCACTGACTGCAGTAGAGTGAAACTGCATTTACAGTAATGTAACAGGGATAAAAACTTGACACTATGCCATCAGAAAGGGCTCTGCATTAACAGTTTTAGCTGGCAGTTAAGGAAGCTAAATAGGTGGAAGCCATGTTTAAACAAACAAAACAACACAATAACAACAACAAAAACCCCATTCCACCCCCCCAGTGTTTGTAAGGGTCTGTTTGCTGACAAAAGATTATTTCAGTAGCTGTTCATTAACTACTGAGAGTCTCACGCTTTGTCTTCAGGTAATCAGGTTATAGATTTGCTAAGGAGAAAGGATTTGATTTCATGTATTAATGGGCCACACTTCTAAACACAGTATCAACCTCAAATCTAGTTAATATAGAATGTTTTGTTCTGGCTTAGATTTCTCAGCTGAGGTTTATTAAAATAAATCATTGCTAATTTAAACAACATGACTGCACACCTGCCAAAACAGTCACTACAGAAGCCTTGTAATTTATTTTGTATGGAGTTCTGTCTTAGGTAAGAAACATTGCAGTGAAAGTCAGACAGATCTCCATCTTGCAGCAATTACTAATGAAAATGGGGAGCCAAATCCTGGATTTCCTACACATGCAAAATTCTCATTAAAGTCAATGAAAGTTTTGCCTGCATAAGGCCTGAAGGTGTGGAACGATTCCTGTGTGGTGTGAAGCATCTCAACTACAACAGAAGTTGGTAGGAATTGAGGATGCTCAGAACCTTTAGGGTCCAGTTGTAAGTGAGATTTGCAGGATTTGGCCTGTGATGGGTTGGGTCACAGAAACCCCCTTGGGACTGCCACCTGATCTGCTGAGACTACCTCTGAGCCTGTCCTTTGTTCCTGTTTCTTTCAGGCATCTCTTGGGGGTGGAGAGGCCATCTCCTAAGCCAGCTGAAGACAAAATGGAGGGGCTTCCAGGGCCTTTTATATTCTCTCTCTTGTGGGCGGAAACCCCTTTGTTCTTCTGTGCAAAGTCACAGCAACAAGATGGAGTTTGTAGCCACCTGGACAAGTCACATGTCTATGAATGATTCAGCTTTTTGCAGGCCAATGCCATTGTTCACACGTTAGTTTGAACGTTCCCAGGAAGGCTCAGATGTGGGTTGGCGTCTCCCAAAGTCCATTGTCAGTTAAGTGTTTCTTGATTTAGCATTTATTGAGAATAGTCCTTTCTCAAGAAGCTGACCAAATGCTTCACTGAGGCTACTTAGAATCAAACACATTGAGATACAAGAACATAGCCAATATTCATAACTTAAAATACAAAAATGATACACACATACAGACAGCATAATCATAACCAGCAAACTACAACCTTTCCATAGACACCCCACTTGACATCTTCTTACAAGACCTGGTGCAGCCATAGGACCCTGGTTGCAACAATCATCTATACGGTCACAGTTCATGTCAATGATGTCACATGGCCTATGGTGAATAACATATACATCAGCTTCAGTACATGAATGACATTTGTGTAGTAAATGCCAGGAGCTGGGAGTCCTAGTGCCACAGGTGAAGAATAGAGATCATACTAATCACTCTGAGAGCTAGAACCATGCTGGAGAGGACCCTGAAGGATGCCATCTGCTGCCAATCCATGGAAAACATGAAATGGAAGCCGGACCAGGGCAAGGCGTTCAAGGTGATGTGAAAGTGGGACGCCAGTAACCACTTCCTCCCTGGGGGGCAGTTTCACCCGATTTGCCGACTGGAGGTTTGTCCACAGGGCCTGGCTCAACTGCGTCCCACTGAATGGAGCTGTCTGCCACAGGAATTGGGACAAGTGATGCAGGAAGTGCGGCTATGCCAATGAGACACTACCCCATGTCCTGTGTAGCTGCAAGCCCCATTCGAGAGCTTGGCAGCTGCGACACAACACCATCCAAGATCGCCTGGCCAGAGCCATCCTGCCACCCGTGGGAAAGGTTGCCTAAATTCCGCCATCCCCGGAACTGACAGCCAACTGCGACAGGACATCGTCATCACCAACGAGGACTGGAAGAAGATCATCATGGTAGACGTCACAGTGCCGTTCGAGAACAGGACCCCGGCCTTCCATGATGCCCGAGTTCGAAAGGTAGAGAAATATGCCCCTCTGGCCAAAACCTTGAGAGCTAAGGGTTATCAGGTCCAGACACACGCACTGATCGTCGGAGCCTTAGGCACATGGGATCCCAGTAACGAGCGAGTGCTGACAGAATGCAGAATCGGTCAATGCTACGCTTGGCTGATGCGGCAACTCATGGTGTCTGACGCCATCAGGTGGTCGAGGGACATCTACATAGAACACATCACCGGACATCGGCAATACCAGGAGGGATGAGCTGAAGTTCTGATGAGAAGCACAGTCAGGAAAGTAACTGAAATACTTTCTCATGGATTGTATTTTCTAAATGGACAACCTACCTAATTCTCAATTACTGAGGGACAATCTCCACTCATTGATATATTTTGCTTTCCACAACCAAATCTCTATACAACTTTTCATGAGTGATGTACTCGAGTATTCGGCTTCTAATATCTAAACTGTATTGTTAAATCTATTCACCTAAATTTGGGTTATGGCTGATTATGTACTCTATGTATCATATGACTTTTAAAAACTAACTTTATATTTGTGGATAATCTTAGTACTATACCCAGATGTACAGACACATTTACAATTTTTTAACATTAGCTTTAATAAAATGTTTAATTATGTTGAGGTGCTGATCGGTTTATGCTAGCTGGGGGTATGTATGCAAATCTGCTTTCCTGAATCAAGCAAAAAAGAAACTGAAACAAATGCCAATCATCAGCTAGCGATAAATCATCCGAGGATCAGACTGAAAAACTGCAGCCACACCTAACTTAACTATTTGGCTTGTTAACTGTAAATATACATATGCAACCAACGACCCCATATACTCAGCAGTGAATTTGCAGTAAAACAGAGAAAAAAACCAAATCTGTCAGATTTGCTCTCATCTGTGTCTCCCACCCAGCAAGAACTGCTTTCTCAAAGAAGGCCTTGCCCTCTGAATGAGAGCCATTGCCCAATAGTTCAACATAGTTAGGTTCAGAACAAAACTGACACCTGTTATTAACTAAAACACAATAGATGGATTGTAAGTAAAAGTTCATTTGCCAGGTCATTAGTTAAGAACATACCTTTTTTCCCTAGTAAAGATAAGGCTTCTTAGATGAGTAGTAGCAGGAAGAGAGACTTTGAAGCTCAAAAAGTCCAGGGTTACTGAGTTACCTTTGTCTTAGGGCAGGTCTACACTAGGGGCTTGTCTCCACTTACATTTTATAGCGCTCTAACCTGCTGGTTAGTGCAGCAAGTTTGAGCATTTTAAAGTGCTAGTGTGGACAGGCTCTGAGCGCTGAGAGCCGTGCTCCCAGCGCGGCTCCCAGCGCTCGGAGCTATTCCCCTTGTGGAGGTGGATTACCAAGAGTGCTGGGAGAGTGCACGTGACCACACTCACAGTTCAAAGGGCTGCCGTGGGAGCACTCCCGTGGCAGTGCTTTGAAGTTTCCAGTGTAGACGTAGCCTAAAAACATGCATTGGCGCAGGAGTTAGTGCTTCTGGTAAAGAAGCTCTATACCAATGGGAGAGTGCTCTCCCGTTGGCTTAATAACTCTATCTCTGCGAGAGGCGGTATCTATGTCGGTGGGAGAAGCTCTCCCGTGGACATAGCACTATCTACGGGGGGTGGGGGGGGGTTTAAGGTTGGTATAATTACGTCATGCAGGGGTGTGGATTTTTCACACCCCCAGGGCGACACAGTTATATCGAAGTAAGCATGAAGTGTAGACCTGGCCTTAGAGACCTACAGAAGTAATGGAGAATTTCAGCCTTTTCTTTCTTAATTAAGGGCTTGTCTACATGGGAAAATGTGCTGGAGCAGCACTATATAACTACTCTAGTTATATTGGTGTAAATCCCTGTGTAGATACTCTTATTTTACAAGAAGGGTTTTTTTTTTTTCTGGTTTAGTTTATAACAAGCTGCATAAGCTAAACTGGAAAAAGAAACTCTTCTTGCAGAAAGTGTGTCCACATGGGGAGTTCTAACAGTATAACCACAGCATTTTAACTATACTGATAAAATTCCTTTTGTAGAGCAATCCTACATTTCTAAGACCCTTTTTCTAGCAGAGATAGTTTAGAGACAATGTAGGGCCTGATCACATGCCATTGACTTTAAAGCATTGCAAACTGATTGCTGAACTGCTATCACTACAATTAAACCATTTATTATCCTCCTCACTGGTGTTGGGGACAGGGAAGAACTAAAAACACAGAAATATCTGACGTCCGTTAAAACTCAAATAATGCAGTTGGGGAGGGAGGGGTGGAAAGGGAGGATTCTTCTGTTTCTCCCCAAATCTAATGGGACATGTTTAAGTACCAAGATGCCCTGCTTACTGTCTAGTGACACCATTAATCTCTTTTAGAGTTGTGACAAGCAAGTCATCAGCCCCAACTTTCTCAGTCAGCAGACCACTATGTAAGGGAGAGCCCCCCCTCTCCATGATCCACCTGTCTGGGCAGTCCCCTTTGCTTGTTTCTTAAAACATCTGTCTCATTTACCAAGGTGTTCTCTGGCCCACAGACCCTAGTCTGAGAATCACTTTCTTTAAAGCAGTGCTACATCCCATATTAGCAAAGAAATGTGTTCAAAGGTCTGTGGTCCTGGGCCCAATCCTGCGAGGTACTGAGCGCTCTAAGCTCCCATCAACTTCACTGGGTGTTTAAGATCCTGAACACCTCACAGTAGTCACATAGCACCCCACAGGATTGGGCCCTTAGACCTGTGGCCCCCATTCAGGCAAGCACTTAAGCCCATGTTTAGGTGCCAGTGACGTTAACAGCATTTAAGAGCATGCTGTGTCTCCCAGAACTGGGTCCACAACCACAGACACTTTAAACACAATCTCATTACATTTAAAGTTTAATTAAAGTTGACCCTGTGCTTAAGAGCTTTGCTGAATTGTATAAGCCAGATTCATCACTACTGTAACTCCATTGACACTGACGGGATAAATTTGATGTTTGAGTTCTATAGACTACTGACTTTCTGTAAAACAATAATCATCATAATACAGCATATATTGTTTTGCTTACTGTAATATAGCGGACCAATATTCTTTACCATAGTGACAAAAACACACCTAAATGATTTTATTGTCATAGAGAAAAACATAAGTTTTTGTAATAATTCTAAATCTCAAAGTATACACATATATTTTAACTCTTCTTGGAATCTAGCTGCATTTACATTAATTTGGAACTCTTGCAGGACTGACACATCCCTCCCTTCACATTTGGAAACCACAACAAGCCACATCCTGTCTATGCTTACATATTTTTAATTTTCTGCAAGTCATAGTGAGCTAAGCACATTCCAGTTTGGGGGACGGGGAGAAGGAGAAGAAAGTGATGCCACTGTTTAAATAATAAGAGCAACCTGCATTTAATGTAAAACAATGCTGCACGCACTTCTGTTCATTTTTTAAACAGCTGATTGTGATCATACACAGTATTGTGTTACAAAAAGAAGGGGAAAAGATCAGCAGCAGCTAGAGTTTTAGAAGCTTTGGGCTAGGCTGTTTTACACAGTTGTGTAACTGACTGAAAAACCTGCTTTAATTTCCCCTAGAGGGAGAAAAACAACGTGTCTGAAAAAATACACTTCCCAATGCCAAGCAGCATAGCAACTGCAGCAGGTGTCTTATTATCTAGTCTATTCCCATGAGGAAGCAAGTGAGAGTCACTGCTCTGAGAGCTCACCCTGTACAAACTTGTCAAGTAGGGTGTATATAATCACCTCCTCCATTGTTATTATTGCATGAGTTGACACTGTACTAAATATCACATAACACTCAGGGGCTCAAAATCAGTGTGCGTGTGTGTGTAAATAAATGGTGATACTCTCCCAAGCTTCACCCTAAACCCACATTTTGGCCATGTGATACCAAAAGCCGAGATGAAACTCACACTAACTCAGGGGGAGTAAAAGAAGAGAGTACAATGCCCTGCTGGGGCATTTGAACCAATGGGAGCACAGCAGAAAGGTTTAATCTTCACTGGTTCCTAAACTGCTGACATTTGGGATGCTGGGACTCTCCACCAAGGGAGCAGAATTGCTTCTTCCCTGGTTCTTGGGCTCTTATACTGCCTGCTGATGGTAAGGGGGCATTCTGTGACATGGCCCTGATTTTCAGCTTGTGGTTCATGGACCCCTGGGTGCCCACAAACTATGCCCACAAAGATTTCCAAAGGGGGCTGTACTGCTATTCCAAATCTTTAGGGGTCTGCAAATGAAAAAAAGGTTAAAAACCACTGGCCTATGGGGATCAGCAGCTCTGGGAGACAGCACTCCAAGGCAGCCCCTCCGCCACCCGTCCCACCCCTTATCCATTTTGTCTTTCTCCGGAGTCTGCAAACACCCCATGCGGTCACCCGCCCTCTCTTTAAAGGGGGGGTGGGTGAGGAAAGACAGTCCTGTTCCCGGTGGGGCAGGGCAATGCAACAAAGGGTGCGAAGGGGAGGGGACCCAGGCGCCGGGGATGGAATCTCGTGAGACAATACAGGGGCGTGTCCAGCTGGGGCTCTGGCCAATGGAAGCGTCCAGGCGGAGTGCCGGGAATTTTGGCTGTTTCCAACTTGTGTAAGACTGAGGGGCGTGGTGGCGAGGCTCTGGCCAATGGAAGCGCGGAGCGGTCGGAATTTTCGGCGGCTCCCGCGTTTGTGACAATGGGGAGCTTGGCGCGGCCGGGTCTCTGGCCAATGGGAGAGCAGCGGGGACGGCACCGTTCGGGATTGGCGCGGTGCCTGGCGCTGTGATTGGGCAGCCTTGCGTTCTGGCGCCAAGTTCGAAGGGAATATAAAGTGTCTCCGGGAGCGCGGCAGCCCCACCATCGCCCCTGCCTGTGAGAGCCGGAGCCTCCGTCGTCGTGTCCCCGCCGCCGCCTGTCTCTGCCCGCCGTCGCCGCCATGATCCCCGCCCGGGCCCCGTTCTCCGTCCGCAACGAGCAGCCCCGCCTGTCGCCTATGAAGAACCTGGTCCTGACCGACAAGGAGAACACGGTGAGTGTCCCCGCCACCACCCCCCACAGCTCCGGGCGCGGCCCCTGCCGGCTCCTCTCACCCATCCCTGTCTGTGTCTCCACAGCCCCCCGCGACCAGCGCCACGCGGGTCCTGGCCACCAAGGCCGCTCGGAAGATCTTCCAGGAGGCGGACGAGAAGCCGGTGAGTCCGGGGTGGTGGGGGTGGAAAGGAGAGAGGGCGGCCAGCCGGGTTGGGTATGGCGGGGGGCCGGTGACACGGCTGAGGGCGCGCGGGGTGAGCTGGGCGGCTGCAGGTGGCGCGTCCTGCCGCTTCTGTCTTGGCGCCAAATGCTACTGTCCGCCAACGCGCGGGCGGCTCCATCCACCCTTCCCCCCCCTCGCCCTCTTTGGGCTCGCCCTCCTCCCCCTTAGGTTGGGGGGACCCCCTCTCGTCCTCCTTCCCCCCCCTGGGGAGACCCCTCCTTGCGCTCGTCCTCCTCGGGAATTTTTTTTCTGCCCCTCCTCAGGAGCTTCCTGGCTTTTCTTCCTTTCTTCCCGCTCCTCTCCCACCCTCATCCCATCCTTGGGATGAGATGTCTCCACTCCAGTACTGGGGATGTTGAATTCAAGTTTTCCTATTGTGCCTCCTTTAGTTGAAACCCAAAGCAGTGATACAAGCTCCTAGCAATCTGGAAGATGAGCCACTCCTACGGGAGAATCCCCACCGGTTTGTCATGTTCCCCATCCAGTACCATGATATCTGGCAGATGTACAAGAAAGCAGAGGCCTCCTTCTGGACAGCTGAAGAGGTGAGGGGCTCCCATAAGTCTATCCCTGCTATGGTTGCTTCAGTGGACACATTTGCCTGACATTAGCAGCTCAGTCCAGCTCCTAACGGAGCATGTTTTCCCAGTAGTGTTAACTTATTTGCGTTGCAATAAAGCCTAGGGACCTCAGTCATGAATCAGGACCTTGTTGTACTAGGTGCTGTACAAACACAATAAAGATGGTCCATGTCCCAAAGTGCTTACAGTCAAAGGGTACATCTTCGTTTGAAACTGCCATTGTAGTGCTTCGGTGTAGAACTACATGCTCCCCTGGGAGGGGTTCTCTTGTTAGTGCGGATAAACCACCTCCCCGAGGGGCGTTAGCTAGGTCCATGGAAGAATTCTTCCTTGATGTAGTGCTGTCATGGGGACTTAGGTTGGCCTATGCTGGGCAGGGGTGTGGATTTTTTGCACTCCTGGCCAATGTAGTTAAACCAACCTGACTTTCTGGTGTTGACATGGCTTAAGTTTGGCAAGAGCCAGCAGTGACTGCTTGTGTATTAATTGTACTGTTGCCTTCAAAAGATTAATTTATATCTAATGCATTCTTAAATAGCGTTGAAAAAAGTGACATAAACCAGCACAGCTTTCCGTGGTTCTAGGAACCTATTAAACTTCATAACTTCGTTTATTGCAGTGGTATTTTAGTTCACAGAGCACTGAGAAGAGGGGATGTTTAATACACAGTATAACATTGCTCTAAATATCTTATCTAGAAGTGTATTCTTTAGTACCACAATAAAATTGTAAGTGTCTGCTTTTGTTGTTCAGGTTGATCTTTCCAAAGATATTCAACACTGGGAGTCCCTGAAGCCTGAGGAGAAATACTTCATTTCACATGTCCTAGCCTTCTTTGCAGCAAGTGATGGCATTGTAAATGAGAATTTGGTAAGCACGCAGAAGAGCAATCCTAAAGTGGAAATCATTCAGCTAACAAAGCTGCCTAAAACCTATGAAATCTGTAATCCATTTTTTGGTGAGGCAGAGGGTGGGGAAGTTTTACTTAGTAAAACAGGGATTGCTGTGTAAAATAGGACTCTTGTGGACTTTTTCAGAAACTGAGCTTTCAAGAGGGTGGTTTTGTAGTAAGAATGCATGATTTGGAAGTCTGGTGACCTGGCTCTGATGTGACCGCACTTTTTTGGGGGGGAGGGGGAATGAATCAATTGCACAGTCTTGTTTGCTTCATCTATAAAATGGTGGATGTATTTACCTATCTTATAGGGCAGTTGAGATTGAAGTAACATTTGTACTGTGATTTAAAATCCTTGTTCATGAGCTGCAGGAGTGCAAAATATTACTATAGTTCTGTTAATGCTCCACTTTCCTGCCCTGGATAAAGCAGAGATGGGGAAAAATGTGCAGTGTTACCTTATGCTCAAATACTCAAGGAGTTAAGATGAGATCAAGCCAGAACCTAAGATTCCTGGCACTAAGGAGGAGGCTGTTATTGTAATGCACTACACCAGGCGTAGCTTTTGAACATGAAAACATTTGTCAGACCATAGGGGTGTAGAGCAAAACTGGAGATACTTGTGTGGGTTTAATAGCAAAAAACTGCAATATATTAGGTAGGTAATGCTTTCTTCAACAGTCATTTGGTTTCTCCTCTAGGTGGAGCGATTCAGCCAAGAAGTACAGGTAACAGAAGCACGCTGTTTCTATGGCTTCCAGATTGCTATGGAAAACATACATTCAGAAATGTACAGTCTGCTCATAGATACTTACATTAAAGATCCAAAACAGAGGTTAGTATCGCGTCATTAAATGTTCAAGTTGTTGTAAAGTCATGGTGGAATCTAATAGTGATACTTTTGTCTTAATTTTAAAACAATACAGAAATGACTTGAGAATTTAAATTAGTAAACCTACTGTGGAGAACAACTCTGCAGGCATAGGGCCTTTCATGTCTGTGAAAAACGTGTCACGGACCATGAAATCAGCCCTCTCCTGTGAAATCTGATCTCCCCTCCTGCTGGGAGCCTAGGGCTCCTGGCTGCTAGTCCAGCTACGCTGGGGAGGGACAGGCGTTGTCCTTCCCCTGCACAGCCGCTCTTGTTGGGGAGATCAGACCCACCTCCAGAGGCAGTGCAGAAATTTGGGTGGGTCTCCTCACTTCTGTGCTTGCAGCGGCCCAGAAGCTGGGCTCCGGGCGTCATACCCCGGCTCCTGCTGCAACTCTAGGTCCAGGCGCTGAGCTCGGAGCTTCCTCCCACAGCAGCTTCTGCCGGGCTGGGGGCTTTTGCTCCTTGCAGCTGGGGCATTCTTGGCATCTGTGCGTCCCCCTCCATGGCTCCTGCCATGGCTCCAGTGCCCAGCCTAAGGGTTCCTCCTCCCATCGGCTGCAACTCGGGCAGGGGCAGCCCGGGCTCGGGGCTTTTGCCCCCTGCAGCTTCAGCTGGGGATTGGGGGCCTCTTTCACTGTTCCAGCTGGGGCAATGTGGACTCGGGGCTTCCTCTGGGGCGGGGCCACCCATTTGTCCTGGGGGGCCCCAAATTGGCTGGGGGCCCCTGCCTTAATCTGTCCCTGGCATGGACTAGCAGGTAGGAGCCCTCAGCTGGGGTGCTCCCAGCAGCATGGGGAAGATCCTACCCACTTCCATCTCCAGGAACATCCTCTAACTACAGGAAGCTGGGAGTGTGCTGCCTTCAGAACCCAGCTCTGAAGTCCTCACCAAAGTGAGGGTGGCAATCTTGGGACCCCACTACAACAATTTTGCAGACCTCCCCATGATCCGTTTTGGATCAGGACCCCCACAGTTACAACACTGAACTTTCAGATATGAACAACTGAAAATGTGAAATTGACCAATTTTAAAAGCCTCTGGCCAAGAAATTGACCAGAATGGACCATGAATTTGGTAGGGCCCTATATATTATGGAACCGGAACCGTAATGTGCAACAAAAACTATACCAGAGGCTGGACTTAGAGATTAAAAGCAAAACAGATTTAACTTCAATAAGTGATAAATGAGGGGATGAAACCAAATATGTGAAGGGCGGCATAGTCAATCTACATAGATACTTAAAGCTGGACTACACTCTAATACAAGAGGCCCTTGCGTTGGTTAGTTGATGAGTTAGGTGACCTAGAACAGTTTCTATGGGAACCATTACAGCTTGTCTTTTTGACTCTTACACTGAAATCTCAGGTATAAAATTCAGTGCATCTTCCCATGTAATGGTTGTCTACACTTGCTGTATGGTTAAACTGAAATTTATGTATTACCATTGTCAGCAAGTCACAACTATTTAACTAGGTTTTTCTAATGTAGTAAACCATGCTCATTTCTGACAAATACACAAAGCTGGCTGCTTTAAAACTTTGTCTTTGAGTTAAGACACTAGTGCTAAAACTGTCAGCTTTAAAAACCAAAACTAAACCCTACCCTTGGGCTGATGTAAACTTATCAAAGTGAGCCTGAAAGATGATTTCAGAATTAAGTATGTGAAAATAAGGGTTTATGAATTAATTCTACAGTTTCTTAGAAATCTTATCATAAGAAGACTTTGATACATGCAGTTTGTGAACCAAAATGTTTGAAAGGCCGTGAGTACACTTCAGACTACAACATGGATTGATGCACTGGAATCCTGGAACAGCGGTGGAGGGCTGACATAAGGGATAAATTGCACAGATGCAGCATGTCTATGCTGGGATTAGCACCAGTGTAGCTACACAGGTGCCAAAATCCCTAATGTAGACAAGTTCTTAAGTACCGGTTTCAAAATGTGCTGGGTAGTTGCAGGTAATTCAGGTTAATCAATGACACAAACCTGTTATGACAGCTAGTTGCAAATACCTACTGCACTGGTTGCTGTGTTGACTTCTTCTGCTTATAATGTACTATACGCTTTCCAGGGAATTTCTTTTCAATGCCATTGAAACATTGCCATGTGTTAAAAAGAAGGCTGACTGGGCCATGCAGTGGATTGGGGACAAACAAGCAACATTTGGTGAGTGCATTTCTGAACTGTGTATTTACTGGATGCTAAATGTTTCCTTTCCTAGCAAGAGTGAAGAGTGATTATTTGCCTTATTTCTGGAAGAAGATTGTAGTCTCCGATAAAGCAAATTATTATTCTCCCTTCTGAAGAGACTCCCCTTTGCTCTGCTGGCATTTTTAATTCCACCTGGTCCCTTGTGACAAATGTCTCTAGTTGGCAGTATGTTTTTCCTGTAGCTGCTTTGACGCATGTATGGTTTATTCCTCCTAAGGAGCTATGTTTCTGTTGAAGCATTTCATCTGCTTTATGGACTCTTGATTGCCTCACTTGGCAGGTGGAAGGCAATTGAAATTCCCATTATCCCTTGAGTATTAAATCTTTGCTCAAGGTCTTGTCATATGTTCTCAGACCAATCTGGGTTCTGACTTGCAGGATGTCAAAACAGACTAAAATAATCGATCAGAATTTTAGTATAACATAACATTTCGGGCCATAGCTACACCAGAAAAGAGGTGTCAAATCCTGGCCTGCTATTGTCTTACAGCCCTGTTATTTAACACTTGTTGGTTGTAGTGAAGACAAGGCTGTAGTTTCAGTCCCAGAGAGACCATAATTCACTTAAGCAGCAATATTTCCCATTCACAAATCTCATGAATGGAAAACTCTCGGTATGCTTTGAATTTTAAGGCTAGGTAAACATTCGCTTCAGTGCAAAACTTACACTAAACTTTCCTGACAGGAGAACGTGTAGTAGCTTTTGCAGCAGTGGAAGGAATCTTCTTCTCTGGTTCCTTTGCATCCATCTTTTGGTTGAAGAAGAGAGGGTTAATGCCTGGACTCACTTTTTCTAATGAACTCATCAGCAGAGATGAGGTAAGCGAATCTTGTAACAATCTCCTATTACAGCGACCTTATGTTTCAAGACAACTATTTATAATTCTTATGAATTGTCTGGTGCTAAATTAAATGGGTAAACAATATCTGGGAATAAAGACTTGAATTGAGGCAGTGAGTGAATAAACCATTATGGTGGTGATTGGAGGGGAAAGTCTAGTAAGAAAGCTGCCTATTGAATTGTGCACTTTTGCCTCTCCATTCAAAAGCCAAGACGGAAACTACAAAGTGGCCCATTTCCTCCAGGGAAAATCATCCTGGGCTTTGAGTACTAAGATGGTATCTGGTTCATGGGCTTTTCAAATGTGCCTCTGATTTTAAGAGGTGGCACTTCTAATCAATGTTCCTGAAATAATATCTACACATTCACCTTTTCAGGGTTTGCACTGCGACTTTGCCTGCCTAATGTTCAAGCACTTGATTCACAAACCATCCGAGGAAAGAGTAAGAGACGTCATTACCAATGCTGTCAGGATAGAGCAGGTAATCAGGTGTTCCTTGTTTTGGGTAGTAAATGCTCACATTTTAGCTTAAAAAGCTGAACTATCAGGCCATGAAACTGCTCTAGATCAGTGGTTCTCAAACTTTAGGTGGGCTGTGGGGAGGAAAAAATTGCTGAGGGTCTCAGTGGACCACTTAATGATCTTTCCAAATGTTTGTACTGTTAGCTAACTATTGTAAAGCGCTTTGGATAAAAGTGCTATATTTAAAAAAATAAATAAATAAACTTGATTTAACATTTTTTTCTTCTACAAATAAAAGCACATAACTCTGATTTTAATATCCGTAGTCTTACCTTTCTAATGCAGTGGATGTGCCCTCTTCTCTCTCTTCCCTCCCCCCCCCCCGCCCCCCACTGAGATCTGAGGCTGGGAAGGAGGGCTCTCTCCCCGGCAGCTGCAGCCCTGGAACTGGGGAAGTTGCCTCTGGCCACACCACAGTCCTGCATGTCCCAAATTTCCTTCCACCCCCCCCCCCCCCCCGGACACCACCTCACCTTACATGTGTGTTTTCTCCAGGGTCCAGGCACCTAATTAGTGGAGCCATGCCTGCATGGCACCACTAATTAGGTGGGTGTCCCTTCATTCTCTTGTGTGCAGCTGCCCAGGCGCACACCTTAGAGGAACTATCCACGGACCACAGTTTGAGAACCACTGCTCTAGATAACAAAATGTTTTTTATGCTGAGGCCTTCTATATTAACCTCCCTTCTTCATACCTGCAGGAATTCTTGACCGAGGCGCTACCTGTAAAGCTGATTGGCATGAATTGCACTTTAATGAAACAGTACATCGAATTTGTAGCAGACCGACTTATGCTGGAGCTGGGATTTAGCAAGGTAAGATTTATAAGCAGTGCCTTTCATAGGAAAAGGGTTGTATTCATTTGATATTTCCTATGAATCTTGAATATGTAAAATGGCTGCCACCATTTATTTAATGACCGTCTTCAGCTCCTGACCAATAGCCAAGATCCTTCTAGCAAGTTGGTCATTTCCACTAATCTTAATGCACTCTGTCCTGGATAGAGACCTACATGATACATAGTGACAGTCCAATAAGCAGTGTGATGGAAAAGAGGGCATTGCAAGAACCACTGTGCTTCTGCCTCTTTAGAAGAACAGCAGAAGAAAGGGCATACAGAAGTGCAGCATCCAAGACATGGAAGTGGGAGGAGTTTCACATGCCAGATAGCAAACTGGATTACTTTGCATTAAGTCAACTTAAACTGGCTTTCCCATTCCTAGTCCTCACTTCCCAGTTGATTCTTTTTTCATTCCACTCCCAGATGTGAAAACCCATTTGTGATTAGAAGTCTTGTTTTTCAGATATTCAAAGCAGAGAATCCATTTGACTTTATGGAGAATATCTCGCTGGAAGGCAAGACTAACTTCTTTGAGAAGCGAGTAGGAGAATACCAGAAGATGGGAGTAATGTCAAAATCCACAGATAACTCTTTCACTTTGGATGCAGACTTTTAAATGAACTGAGACCACTTAAGATATGATGCGCATGCTGTTTGAACGAAACATTTGCTTTCAATATGAATTCACATTGTGACTTGATTATACTAAAATCCCACTCTTGAACAGTGTGGGGTATGGTACTGTTCTGAAGAGGCTAGTATAGCTACAGCAGTAAAATTCTTTCATTAGATATTGCCAATGGTGTTAATTCATAGAATGCTTAGATGGAATAACTTGTGTTATAAAACCATTTCCTGAAAAATCCTCAATTCTTGAAGTGATCTCAAATGCCATCCCTTGCAACAGGGAGGTTGTACACAGATATCACTAGCTTCTGGAATTTCTATAACAAAGCTGGAAGTGCTTGAGAAATGATAGTCGTAAAATCAATTTGAGAGAATTGGCTCTCGGATACTGCAGGGGAAGCTACATGACCTCACTGCTTCTAAGCAGGTTTTAAGTTTACTTTTTACTATTTGTAATAGTTTGTACATAAACCTGGCACTTTAATATTAAAATAAAGAACTCTGACTTGTAGTATTCTTGGTAACACGAATATTGAAACTTGAGTTTATACTAAACTTTTAGACACAGCATTGCATGATAACCTTTTTGTTTTTATGCTTATTTACTTGTATGTAACTTAAAATGATAAAGCTTTGAATCAGACCTGCTGGTGATCCTGACAGATCTGTAAAACTTCTGGCAAAGTGTAAAAATACAAACTGTATGGAAGTTGAGAAGCTTATTAAAAGTCCAGTGTTCTAGATACTGGAAAAAAACATTTTTATGCTGCTGGTCTCTGCTTGAAATCAAAGATTTCTTTCTTTTAGGAAATAGTATTTCAGAGAGTTTTTGCCTGTTTAGTCAAATTTCAGAGTTCAATCACAGGCAACACTCTTCACTAGATACACTGCTCTGAAGGGCAAAGCTATGAACAGCTTCCTTGAGATATGGCATTAATCCATAAAAACATCTTTGTTCAAGGTAGCCTGCAAAACAAAAGGACTATGGTCATAAGTGGCCGGCCAGCCAGGGGCTAGAATACTGAACCCACTGCTTGTGTCTTAGCTTTGGCATCTGGCAACTAATGGATGCAGTGGTGCTTTAAATTAAACTAAGATGAATCTGAATCCTCTATTTGTTACCACTTATCCATATTGGAGCTCACTGAGTAGTCAAAGCTGAAATTGGACACATGCACTTAAATAAACCACTAAAACACACATGGTTGCTAGAGGGAATAAGGCTTTGGTCTATATCTTGTCATTTACTTAATAGCAGAGTTTGGTCAATTGTCCAGATGAAACATGACTTACCTGCAACAGTCATTACTTTAAAGTTCCAGCTATTCACTGGCTTAAGAGTATGGCGTAGTGCTTTGATGTAACAGTCATTTAAAATGACCATGTGGAGATGAGTGCCTGTCAAGGCTGATTTCCCCACTCTGGCACTTTGAGTGCAGAAGGTGGGGGCCCGCAAAGACTCTAAAAATTAATACTTGCCACCCCAGGCTTGTATTATTTCTAAGGATACAACTTTTCTCTGGCCTTTGATTGGTAGATGCTGCCACCACCAAGTGCAGAACACTTTTGAGAGCACAGGAAGGAGCACTTGGGAATTCCTTCCTGTGGGGTATGAAGTCCCTTCACCCTGCATCTGGGAAGAGCTGAGGGGGGGGGGGCAGAGGAGGGAGGAAATCTGTTGCCACCAGCTAATTGGTCAGTTAACACCAAGTTTGTTTCCTGTACTGCACCCCTAAAAAGCCTCTATGGCAGTGGTTCCCAAACTTTAACAACGTGTGAACCCCTTTCACTAAAATGTCAAGTCTCACAAAGCCCTTCCTAAGAATGAATATATCCAGGGATTTTCTCCTTTACTGTAGTATAAATTATAAAAGTAGTGATCTTGGAAATAAAAACAAATTTTATATGACATGCTTATTACACACTACTGTTTATTATTCATCATTACAGTATTTTATTACATTATGAAAACAGCAACACTCTTCCAAGATCTCACTTTCCTTTCGTAGCTTGTATCATTTTGAATAAGCTTCTTATAAGACAAGGCTCCTATGTTTCATCAAGGAGTATCAGATGTGAAACAGCATGAAGGTATTTAAGAAGACAACTTGAAGAGTTCCTCCTCCACAAGCATTCAGGTCTTGAGCAGTCCAGGCAAACAATGCATGTGACAACAAAGCTTAAACTTACTGTTTTTAAAATTATTATGAAGAACACTAGCTGCCTATTTAATTTTAAAAACAGCAAAAAATATCCACTTCCCTTTCCATTTCTTATAAGGAGTCTTGAAGTTTAAATCTCAGTGTGATAGATATGCTTGCTTTGATCTGCTTAGCTCTTGGAAGTCCAGGGGCTCTGGGCTGCTGGCTCTATGGGGTCCCTATGGACAGCTCTGTCTGCCATTAGGGAATTTTTTCCCATGAACCCCCTGTAACATTTTGTGAACCCACAGGGGTTCACAAACTCCAGTTTGGGAACCACTGCTCTATGGGAAAGTGAGATATGAGAACTTCATTAAGAAGGGTTGTCTTCCAAGAGGCTTCTCACATCCTGCTTTTAGTAGGAAATCTGGCTGATACCACCTCTGTTTGCAACTAAAGAGCCTGTAGTACTTTTTTTTTTTTTTTTTTTCTTGGAAGAGAACTCCCCATGTTGAAACTTTAGAGCCGAAGAACAACTGGCAGAGACATCCAGCTCTGAACCAAGAGGCCCTGGCCTATTGGGTCTACAGATTTGCAAATTAACTGAGTGAATGATCACAATGATGTTTGCTCCTTCACTGTTGATTGCACTGAAGTGAGTGTGTTACTGCTCTTCCTTTGGGACCCTGAAGCCAGCAAGATGGGCACTTTGAGGCTATCCTGGTGAGCGAAATCATAAATAAATAGAAGAGGGGTTGGGATTCAAAACCCCAAGGCAGCAAGGCTCTTAACAGATGACTTCAGCCTGAGCCTCTGCCACAGCAATATTGATAACAGGTCAGTGGTTCGCGTCATCTGAGAATGACTGGAGATAGGAATAAGGAGATGTTGAGTGAGTAATCAGTTGCAGTACCTTGAGTGGTTACTTGCAGTGGTTATTCCACCCTGTGCTCATCTGTGTAGCTGTGGTTCTCTTAGGCAGAAAGAGCAAATGTCCTTGCTGAACACTGATAGCAAATTTCCTTTGGAATTCAGGGTGGACTTAAACTCAGTAGCCACTAATACTTTGGTTAGGCTGGTTCAGGATAAGGCTCCTACAGGAGCCTAAGGGGAGTCTAACCGTGACCATAGTGGGGGTCTAAATTCAAAATGTTCTAATAAGCATTCCCCTAGAAATGCTATGTTACCAACTCCATAATTGGGAGAATAAAGAAATAATTACATGAGAATAAAGGCTCATTTCTTGCCTTCTGGTAGGTCTGTGCGATGTCAGAGAACCCTCCACCATGTTACTGTGGCAGTGGGAATTTATTAGGACATTTGTGGCTTGAAATTCCCCAGCTGAAACCATTGAAGCCTGAGAACGATGTATTCTGAGTGGAAGTCTCTTAGCTATGGGATTCCCTACCACCAACGATAGGATAAATCCAAATCTCCGTAGGAACCCAAAATAGGAGTCACCCGTTTCAATGGCTGTAATGATGGCTGCAGAATGGGTTAGTACTATTTTTTTCCATCAAGACAACCAAAAAGAACAATGTCACTTAATGAATCATAAAATGATTGACTGGAAAAGGATCAGTGTTGCTCACCATTACAAATCCAGTGCTTAGATGCTATGGGTACGCCTGCAGAGATTAGAGAGAAATTTGGTCGCTTCTCTTTTCTCTGCCTAAACATGTGAGCAAGAATCCATATGGTTAGTTTTGCTGCTACTGAGATACACTGGAGCCAATGCTATCTCTTTTTTTTTTTTTTTCTTTTTCTTGTTGTAATGCAAATCAGTACAGCTGGGAGTGGTACATTCTAAATGTTTACCCTCTGGAGCATAAGCCCTTACATTCTTCTAACTTTTCACTTTCCACAAGTGCTGACCAATTTTCCTTCTGCTGCTTAGCTCAAAGAGATCCATGCCCAAGTTCTGATCTTCCCCCTACTTCCTTAAAACACCTATCCACTGTAAGGCGATTGCTTTGTAATAACTGTCTAGAACAGGGGTCAGCAACCTTTCAGAAGTGGTGGGCCGAGTCTTCATTTAGTCACTCTAATTTAAGGTTTCGCGTGCCAGTAATACATTTTAATGTTTTTAGGTCTCTTTCTAGAAGTCTATAATATATAACTAAACTATTGTATGTAAAATAAATAAGGTTTTTAAAATGTTTAAGAAGCTTCATTTAAAATTAAATTAAAATGCAGAGCGCAGAGCCCCCAGCCCGATGGCCAGGACCTGGGCAGTGTGAGTGCCGTTGTAAATCAGCTCGCGTGCTGCCTTTGGCACGCATGCCATAGGTTGCCTACTCCTGGTCTAGAATCACAATGGTTCATTGTGACCTTGAAGTCCATCTGACAACTGAATGCCTTTTTTAAAAAACCAGACAATATCTAGAAAAATTTAGCTTGACTAACACTTTTCTTGATGCTTCTGAATAGTATGTGTTTGGATGTGAGTTTAAAGAAACAGCAGAGATGTGAAGGAGTGTGATGAAAGGTGTAGTGTGTGTGTGTGTGTGGTTGTGTGAGAGAGAGAGAGAGAATTGAAACATCTACCTGGTAGGGGTTCTGGCAGAGTAATCACTTCAATAGACAGGTGATGAGCATGGGGGAGGAGAAATACTTATAGATTAAAAAATATGAACCACTAGTCAGGGTGCTAGCATTTGAAGTAGTCATTCATTTATCCTGAAGAATTGATCCTTAAGTTAAAATATGCAAATCCTTCATTTCTTTGATCTTAGTTCAAAAATTAAATGCTTACCAGTATCACAAAATTGAAGAACAATGACTTTTAAGTCCACTTTCTTGTATAATAGCATTATTTTTTTGGTAATATTTCCTATTTTTAATTTATAAATTATGCTTTAAGGGTGCATGTAAGAAAATTTCTAAATTTTTAAATGAGCACATCTTAAATGAGATACTGAACCTTATGTGACGTGGAGGAGTAATTCCAGAAATCCATCAGCTTTGTCCTCAGGAAACAAATGTAACATTAAAATGTAATGATGGGGGGGGGAAAAAATCCCCAAATTCCTCAAATTTCCTGGAGTGATTGTGGCAATTTGTGCACAGTAGAAGTCAAAGAACAGTAGTTGCTGTTTCATACTTGCTACAGACCACAGCAAGCCCTGAAAATCTAAGGGCATATTAGGAAACTGATGCACTCCCTAATGGTAACCACTTCCTTTTCACCCATAAATATTCTGAAACTTTTGCCTGTCTGAAAGAGCTGAATGAATGAGGTTCACATTCAAAAACTGCTTTTTCACTATCAGCAATGGCTTTTTATGTTTTAATTCATTGAATTATCTTGCAATTTCCCCCCCCCAGTGGGTTAGAGAGGAAAATGCTTCTGTTAGAAGTGGTTTTAGAGTTGGTGAATATCAAGTATGTCCTGAATCTGCTTAGAGGAAATTGATTTTTTATAGTAATTTACATACATCACATTGGTGTGTCATATTATAGAAAAACAGACTCCCAGTATAGATGAGAAAGAGGCCTATAATCTCACTGATGCCATTCCCATTACAGGACAGAATGTCTCCACCTGAAGGTTAAATGGACATGGATTCTCTTCCCCAGTCTGGAGAGGAACAGAAACAATAACTCTAAGAGGTGTTAACTGCCTTTATTCATCTCAGTGGGGGTAATATCCAGAATCCTGATGAGAACTCGTTGATATTAACTATTTCACTCTTTAGCAGAAACATGTGGCAACACTGAAATGAGGTTTTTAGGCAGAGCATCGATTCTCCCTCCCCTTGCCCACTCCCTCTTTTAATCTGATCATTGTCGATATTAAACTGGGTTGTGATTTGGAACTACGTGAAATTCTAGTTCTAATGCATTGGCAGACTGATGGAGTTGTGGTTATGATAGCTCCTGATGATACTGTAATGGTAGGTCCAGTGTCCCCTTCGGCTCCAACACCGGACCTGCCATTACAGCTGTGTGTGTGTGTGTGTGGGGGGGTTCTTGTTTTGACCTGGGGAGGAATTGGGCAAGTGTATACTCCCCACATGGTCCAAGCCCTGCTGGATACTAAGGGTGGTCTCTGGCTTACACAGGCTCGGGTAGCTCGGTATCAGGCTAAACTTTTAGAAAATCCCGAAGTTACCCTACAGACCTGTCTCTCCCTTAATCCAGCCACCCTGTTACTGGAGACAGAGGAGCAGGAACACGACTGTTTGGAGGCCATAGATGCCCAATACTCCAGCCGCCCGGACTTAAAAGATCAACTGCTCCCTAATGCAGACTGTGAGTGGTACACCGACGGCAGTAGTACTATTACAGACGGACAAAGGAGGGCAGGCTATGCTATTGTATCTCTCCACGAAACCGTAGAAGCAGAGGGTTTGCCTGCTGGGACATCAGCCCAGCTGGCTGAATTGATAACCTTAACCCGTGCACTTGAACTGTCAAAAGGGAAAAGAGTTAACATTTTTACTGATTTCCAGATATGCCTTTGGAGTACTACACGCCCATGCTGGTCTATGGAAACAAAGAGGAATGTTGACAGCCCAAGGCTTTCCGGTAAAGCATGGGCTTCAAATTCTCCGGCTTTTAGAAGCGGTACAGCTCCCCTCAGCAGTAGCAGTGGTGCACTGCAAGGCTCATCAAAAGGAAGATCAAGATGTGGCTAGAGGTAATGCTAGGGCGGATAGGGAAGCCAAGCGAGCTGCTACCCTGGACCCACTGGAAGCTGAAAATGCCCATATGCATGCCCTCATCCCATCAGTAGGGAAGCTCCCGACCCCTCAGTACTCTGGCGAAGAAAGAAAACTAGCCGACAGGCTTGGTCTCCAGGAAAAAGAGTGGTGGTTCCACTCCCTGGAAGGAAAAATCCTTCTACCAAAGAATCTAATATGGCCAGTGCTACAGAAACTACACCAGACCACTCACGCAGGGAGAGAGGCACTTATCCAGCTTATGAATAAATATTTTCTAACCTCTGGACTTAGACCACTGGCCTCCCAGGTACAGGCTGAATGTCTAGTCTGCCAAAAGAATAACCCTCGACCAGGAGTGTCAGTGCCACCAGCCACTCTGGAACCTACCCCAGGCCCGGGACTGGCAAATAGACTTTACTGAGTTCCCCCAGACCCAAGGATTCAGATACCTTCTCGTCTTGGTGGATCGATTCAGCGGATGGCCTGAAGCCTTCCCATGCTGTAACAACACTGCCAAAACGGTGGCTCTGAAATTTGTCAAGGAGATCATTCCTCGCTTCGGACTCCCCCAGTGGATGGAATCTGACAACGGAACACACTTCACATCTCAAGTCGTTCAGAAGATATCGGATGCCCTGCAAATCCCCTGGAAGCTCCACACTGCATGGTGACTGCAGGCCAGTGGAGTAGTGGAGCGTACAAATCAGACACTTAAGCGGCACCTCTCAAAGGTCTGCCAAGAGGCTTCCCTTAAGTGGCCTGATGCCTTACCCCTTGTTTTGCTTCACATCCGCGCTCTCCCAAAGGGCAGGTTAGGGTTTAGTCCCTTCAAGATTATGTTTGGAAGGGCATGGCCTATGAACGGTATACCGGGTTCTGGCAGGGGAGTGGGAAATGGGGTGTGGCTTCTTATCTCAGTACATGTGCTCTCTGTCTGCTGTTCTCTCCACAGGTATACCAAAGATTTGCAGCCTATCCCACTGGATGCCCCGATCCACTCCCTGCAACCTGGTGACTCCGTTCTCGTTCGGACCTGGAAGGATGAGCCTCTCCAAGAGAAGTGGAAGGGACCCCACACCATCCTGCTGGTCTCGCACACAGCAGCAAAGGTTGAGGGACACAAAAACTGGATCCATCATTCTCGTCTGAAAGCAGTGCCCGCTCCTGAACGGTGGACTGTCCAGCCTGCAGAAAAGACTGCCAGCGATGATCTGGGACTTAAACTGTTATTCAAAAGACAATAAGGTCTGCTGGGAATGCCCTGTGATCTCTTTGGACAGTCGCAGCGCACTCCCCCTGAGAACTCTGAGTATTGGTTGTGTTTATTTTCATAGGGCCGGCCTAACCTGGTGGCCTGGTCCCTTTTGTTTTTAATCTGCCTACTATTGGTAATTGTTATTTTGTGGGTATTTGGGGAATTGTAATTGTTAGACCCTAGGGTCACCTGCCCAGCATGAGTTCAGGTCCAGGGTCTGCCACAGTGGTACTCTTTGTCATAGGGACACTCCTCTCGTTACCTCCTGTTTCCCCCCAGGCACATGCGGGATGGAGAGGAATCCCTACTAACTTGGAAACAAACACATATGAGTCCCTGAAGGTTTGCTTTGCCCAAGAGTTTAACCTCTCTATCTGCTGGGTATGCTCCCAAATCCCGCACCACGCAGTAGGGTTACCTTGGAGGGTGGTCCCCCAAAATTGGTCAGATATCTGTTGGGGATGGTTCAGGAGGGGAAGAAGTACCTCGGGTTCCCCCTTGTCACAAAACTGTACCATTGAATCCCAGTATGCATTAAGGGACAACCCCTGGAAGCCGCAGGCCAACTCAACGCATCTCCCTTCCCCTATTAGGTTGCAGTCAGTGGCCCCCGGGTTGGTGTGCTATCGACAGTTCAAGTCTAGCAATCACACCTGGCCTGCTGGAAATAGCACCTGTCAGTATTATTTATCCCCTGACAGTAACACTTCCATCCCTGTCTATGTTAACGGCAAATCCAACTCTACCGCCCAGTTCGGAACGTTTAGTGACACCCAAACAAATAGGTGGAGTAGCGGTTATAATGGCTTGGTAGGGAATGGCCACTCCTTTTACATTTGCGGTACCTCTGCCTATAAGTGGCTACCGCATCGGTGGTATGGCAGCTGCTATCTAGGATATCTTGCCCCTCCCCTTCGTGTCCTCCCTAAACTGCCCCCTGGCCGCCTCAAGCAGCGTAGATCTTTGTATGCCACCCCAGAGCCCATTACGGAAGGAGATAGGTTGGGTATGATCCTCCTCCCATCCTATGGGGTGGGACGGCTAACCCAATTTTATCGTAGGCTCTCTGTGTTTCTCACCAAGTATGCCAATGAGACCTTAGCCATAGAGAAAAGCCTTAACTCAGAGCTTTACCAGCTCCATTTGCTGTCCCTGCAAAACAGATAGGCCTTAGATTATGTTTTAGCCTCCCAGGGCGGAGTGTGTGCCCTTATTGGGAGTGAATGTTGTACTTATGTCCCGGAGAACTCACAGGACATTAACAAGCACATCCTGTCAGCCTAACAGGCTTTCAAGCAGTGGAAGGCCCAGGAAAGGGAACCCACAGTTTTCGATTCCCTTTGGAGTTGGTTGCCCGACCTAGGAGGAGTGGGGGGTGGCCTTGTGCGTCTTCTCACAGGTGTGGTACTGTGCCTGGTCACCCTCCTCCTGATTGCTTGTTTTAAGATGCTTCTCCATAGGCTTTGTGCCCCCCGTTCCCCAAAAATCCTGGCATACCCTCTCATTGAAAACCCCAGCTCCATGGCACTCAATCGTACCTTGTCCACAGAATATGAGAAAACTCAGCCAAAAGCTTGTTGAGTATTCTCAAAGGAGGGAGGAGTTGGTGTCACTAGGCATTACCCTAGGTAACTCGGGAGGGTGGAAGACCACAAAGTGTCAATGAAGTCTTCCTGCACTAGGCCTAATGAACCAAACTTCTTCCATGTTTAAACTCTAATCGACCTCAAAAGCCAGGTGCAACAGGCTGCATACCAGTGCCAAGCGGTAATAATGAGGACTGCATACTTCTGGCTGAAAGGGGAAATAATAAATCAAAGGGAAAAAGGACAAGATAATGGTTTAAAGAAGTTACTAACAAGCTGGACTTGTAGCTGCCAAGATGACGTAACTGCTTAAATGTAATTGCTTGCTACTTGCTTAAAGTAAACTATTATAGGAGAAAGGGGGGTTGGGTGGGTGAAGGGGGGGTGAAGCCTAGCTGCAAAAGAATAAAAAGGGAAAACTGTTTGTCTCAGTGTGCTTGATCTGAGACGTGTCAGTCTCCTAGCACTGCTTTGGGATCCCAAATAAACTTTGATTGCTTCTCCACCCTGGTGTGTTCATTGGTGCGAAGCACACTGGGCAACGAACCCCGCTGTTGCTTTCCTCTGGCACTCTGTGCCAGCAACAATACGGTGACTGACTTTCATAGTGTGCCTTTAAATCTGATGGGCTAGCATCTTATTTTAATGGGAGTATTTTGTACTCAATGGGGGAGAAAAAATATGATCACAGATAAATGTACTATAATATGCTAAACAACCATAGCAGGGAATGTTTTGATCCATTTTCTGCTAATGAAAATCCTCTGAGACACATCAAAGATGAGTAAATGCAGTACACAGCAATGCTGATTTTTTGTGTGCGATTGTTATCCATTCCTTTATGAAGGTTCTTCAAATATTAAAAGAGAAAATATTTCTTCTAAAAAAATGCCTTGGGTTAAATAGCCTTGTAATTCTCTTTATAATAATTTTTTCTCTGGTTATGCTACAGTATGTAACTTATGCCATAAGCAAGATTGCTTTGTTCATTAAGTGGTTTTTAGCAGATTTCAACAGAGGGAGAGACTCCCTTAGGGAATTACTGATTTAGGGATGCTTATACTTTGGAGCTCTTTGGTGAAATAAGGTATTTCTGTCAGCTTAATACAAAGCTGCTTCACTAATGATGTGAAATCACTGCATGCCTAAGGGGGACGGCGCACGCTCTGTGCCTTTTAGTGTAGAACACATACTGGTATTTGTTAGAGGCAGACTGGGGACTGAGCACCCGGAGACAAATTCTCGCAGTAACTTGTGTGTAAAGCATTCGCCCTTGTGGGGTTGTGGGCACATAGCAGAGAACAGAGGTAAGTCTAGTGCTGGGAACCTGGTTAGTTCTTTGCAGAAACGTGGCTGAGCTTGGGCTTGCCAAACCTCCTAGAAATGGTCTTTTGCCAGGTGATACTGGGCTGTCTGCTTGCTATGCCCCCCCTCCCCCGAATTGGTTGGCAGTGTTACATGTTGCACTTGGTGAGTCTCATAAATTGCTGGTACACTTGGATGATCTCACTTGGCCAAAGCCAGTATGCCCTTCCCAGTTAGGTGCCTGAATTCCTTGTTGGAGCATGCTCATATTTGTGGATCCTTTACCCTGGGGAAGCAATCTAAAGTAGTTGTAGGTAGCACATGAATTCAGCTATCAGAGGAGCGGGCATGGAAGTGTGAGCAAAAGGAAATATCAGGTGACTGAAGCCAGTTTGCCAAATCTTAGTTACATAAGCAGCACTGGCCCCTGGTATGGCTGGGACAGAGGGACGGAGCTGGCACTGGGAAAGGCTGGTAGGCTGAGTGAGAAACACAGTCCATTAAATGTCTCATATTCACTGCCAAAACAGCTCTTACTGTAAATGTGTCCTCTGTAGGGATGAACCCTGGGACCTCTGGATCTAAAAGCATGATCTGCTACAATTTCAGCTAAAGGACCAAGCTGAAAACTTTAAACTGTGCCTTAAACTTTCAATGGGACTTAGGCTTCAAAGTCACTTGGGGATAGATTTTCAAAAGCACCTAGATGCCTAACTCCCATTATTTTCAAAACTCCACTGGGCACCTGTTTGCATCTTTCAGTGCCCATACACATTTAAGAATCTGGCCCTTAGGTACTTTTGAAAATTTTATCCCGATCCATTAACTCAAAGGCAGTAGTAACTCAAGCCTTTGTGCCTGAGCCACTGGGGTGAGGGGAAAAGCCACACTTTAAGCATGAACTTACAGTAGGATCTACTTACAGCCCTGCTACAACCATCAGCCATCCACTGCCCATATTGTCCATGCAGGTTAACTATTTGGAGTCAACTAGATTATAACTAGAGCTGGATGACAAATTTTCAATGGCACCATTTTCTGCTGGAAAATACCCGTCTTCTTGAAATTGAAATGTTTTGTGGGAACATGTCGATTTTGATGGAAACATTTAGAAAACTATTTGAAAAATGAGATGGAATTTATTGTTTAGACTCATTCATTTGATCTATTATAAAATATTGAATATACATAGTCAACATATGTAACTAATATTTTATATTAGGTTTGACATTATCAAAAGATAACTTTTTGATAAGGTCATCTTGATGTTTTTGTATCAACCTTTTTCAGAATAGCTGGTTCCTGGACAATTTTAAATTTTGGCTTTTATCTCGATTGTGGCTAAAAACAAACGTTCAAATGTTTTCCAGACAGCTCCAACAATAACCTGGTTATGCAGATGGTACAGTGTTGAATTTTACAATGGACCTATGTGTAGCAAGAAAGATTTTTTGGGAAAAAAAACGAGGTGGGTAAAAAAATCTAATTTGTATGTGTTTGCAAAGATGACATTCAGAAGGGGCAGCAAGAAATGGTGATTAATAGTGATCCTATGGAGTAGATCATCAGATGAGCTTTTGTAAGCAGTGTTTTAAATAAAAAGCTTATTAAAATGAACATTTCACAATGGACAAATGTTAGCAGTGCTAAGTGTCCTTGTTCTATACGTCTTTTCTAGTCATGAGTTCCTATTATGCTATTGAAATGCACCCTCTGCTAGATGTAATTCACTTCTGAAGGGAGTAGAAATAGTGTATATTGGATCTGGTAGTTGCTTTAAGCAAAATACTCTGCAGATTTATCTAAGGCTTAATTACTTTCCTGTTTTTCAATTACTGCTTTTGGAAATTGTATCTCCAGTTCTGTTGATGTTATAGCTATCACATTCATTCTTTATAGCACTGTAAATAGCCATGTACCTTGTTAAAGCATGGGTTGATTTTAGAAATTTTAATCTATAATGCTTAGAGCAGTTTTATTTCCACGTATGAGCTCAGACTGGCAAACAGCCAAGAATCTGCCTAACAGAATTACATTTTGCTACAGATTGCATAAAAAGGTTATCCCTCATCAAATTTAAAAGCTATTTTTTGCATTCTAAATAGGCTAACTTTATGATAAGTTTTTAAATCTTTTCCACCTTTGGTTATATTTTTTGATGGGAGGTACACTAGTTGAGGATTATGTGCAAAATAAAAGACTGAGTGGATTGAAAATAAATACATATGTAACCTTTCTGCCAAGTGAAGCCAGCAGCAACCAAGGTCGGGTTCAATATCTAGGGGTTCCTTTTCAACAATACAATACAGAACCGGCTCAAGCCCTTACCTAGTAACCTGGGAAAATTACACACCACCCTTGGGCACCTCTGAGAGGCAATACTTCCCCACTCCCAGTCACAGAGTCTGAGTGTAGAAAAGAAACTTTTAATGAAAGGAGGGAAGTCACCAGACATTAATTAGAGAAAGTGCCATAAGCAGGATTCATAATAATAAAACTGAGCAGGACACCCACCGAGAGTGCATGGGGCAGTGCCTTCTGTCTCATGTTCTTGAGTTCTACAACCAAAAGTTCCTTTTCTGTGCCCCTTTCTGCTCCCTCCACCCCACTCACAGTGGTTGCCCTTGGCCAAGTGAGGACCCAGGGTTCAGAGATTCATCTGTCTGAGTTCAGCTCCCACCTGGGGAAGAAGGCACCTTGCTTTCTGCGCCATCTGAGCACTTGTTCTGGCTGCCCACCCCACCAGCCACAGTTCCTCTCCATTGGCCGCCCTGCCAGCCACTTGTTCCGCTCCTGCCAGCCGCTTGTTCGCGGCTCCTGCCAGCTGACTGCTCACTGCTCCCACGGGCAACTGTCAATTACCTTCTGCTGCTGCCTGCCTCTCTGCTGTGACCTCTGCAGGTCCGTCTCTTAGGCTTTGTCCATACTAGGAAGTGAACGACAAAACTTTTATCATTCAGAGGTGTTAAAAAAACACCTCACCAACAGACATGCTTTGTCAGCAGGAGTGGTGTCCTGCCAACAAAGCTACCGCTGCTCATTGGGAATAGAAGTTTTTTGTCGTCGGGAGAGCTCTCTCCTACTGACAAACAGCGGTTACACTGCGTGCCTTTTAGCGGCCCGGCTGTAGTGGTACAGCCATTTCACTAAAAGCTGCGAAGTGTAGATATAGCCTTAGTGATTGTCAGCTTTTAGCATGCTGGGCAGAAACGCTGTCCTGCCACAAGTGATTTCGGCTCTCATTTAAGCACTTAAAATAACAAAGGCTCCTAATGGAGCCTGTTCAGCTGTGTCTTTGAACAGGGGGGAGAAACAGGTTAAACCAGACTAGAGACCCTTTGGAAGAGGCCCTATCTCCTGGCTGGATACCTGTCCCTCTGACTCTCTTTCATAAGGGTTTGGCATTTGAGCCCCTGGCTTAATGAGGTCCTTTCAGCTGAGGGTGACTCCCACATTTGGGACAGGTTAAGCACAGTTCTGCTCTCCTTTATTCATACAGTAAAGACAAAAACATTGATAACAGCATTTCACTACCACTGCATTGAGTACTAAAGTGATTTGTAACCCAAGTGATCACTTTGAGCAACACTGTTCAATCTGCTGGATATCTAAGCAGAGTAGGTGTGTTCATGTAAATACAGGTTTCAGAGTGGTAGTCGTGTTAGTCTGTATCAGCAAAAAGAACGAGGAGTACTTGTGGCACCTTAGAGACTAACACATTTATTTGGTCATACGCTTTCATAGGCTAAAACCCACTTCATTAGATGCATGCAGTGGAAAATACAGTTGGAAGATATATATACACAGAGAACATCAAAAAAATGGGTGTTGCCATACCAGCTATAATGAGACTAATCAATTAAGGTGGGCTATTATCAGCAGGAGGAAAAAAAACTTATAGTGATAATCAGGATGGCCCATTTCCAACAGTTGACAAGAAGGTGTGAGTAACAGTAGCGGGAAAAATTAGCATGGGGAAATAGTTTTTACTTTGTGTAATGAACCATCCACTCCCAGTCTTTATTCAAGCCTAATTTAATGGAATCCAGTTTGCAAATTAATTCCAATTCAGCAGTTTCTCGTTGGAGTCTGTTTTTGAAGTTTTTTTGTTGGAGTATTGCGACTTTTAGGTCTGTAATTGAGTGACCAGGGAGGTTGAAGTGTTCTCCAGATGGTTTTTGAATGTTCTAATTCTTGATGTCTGATTGATTTGTGTCCATTTATTCTTTTGAGTAGAGACTGTCCCGTTTGGCCAATGTACATGGCAGAGGGGCATTGCTGGCACATGATGGCATATATCACATTGGTAGATGTGCAGGTGAACGAGCCTCTGATGGTGTGGCTGATTTGATTAGGTCCTATGATGGTGTCCCTTGAATAAATATGTGGGCAGAGTTGGCAACGGGCTTTGTTGCAAGGATAGGTTCTTGGGTTAGTGTTTTTGTTGTGTGGTGTGTGGTTGCTGGTGAGTATTTGCTTCAGGTTCAGGGGCTGTCTGTAAGCGAGGACTGGCCTATCTCCTAAGATCTGTGAGAGTGAGGTATTGTCCTTCAGGATAGGTTGTAGATACTTGATGATATGCTGGAGAGGTTTTAGTTGGAGGCTGAAGGTGACGGCTAGTGGTGTTCTGTTACTTTCTTTGTTGGGTCTGTCCTGGAGTAGGTGACTTCTGGTATTCTTCTGGCTCTGTCAATCTGTTTCTTCACTTCCCCAGGTGGGTATTGTAGTTTTAAGAACGCTTGATAGAGATCTTGTAGGTGTTTGTCTCTGTTTGAGGGATTGGAGCAAATGCAGTTGTATCTTAGAGCTTGGCTGTAGACAAGATGTGGTCTGGATGAAAGCTGGAGGCATGTAGGTAAGTATAGCAGTCAGTAGGTTTCCGGTATAGGGTGGTGTTTATGTGACCATCGCTTATTAGCACTTTAGGGTCCAGGAAGTGGATCTCTTGTGTGGACTGGTCCAGTCTGAGGTTGATGGTGGGATGGAAATTGTTGAAATCATGGTGGAATTCCTCAAGGGCTTCTTTTCCAAGGTCCAGATGATGCAGATGTCATCAATGTAGCGCAAGTAGAGTAGGGGTGTTAGGGGACGAGAGCTGAGGAAGCGTTGTTCTAAGTCAACCATAAAAATGTTGGCATACGTGTAAATACAGTTTGCTCCTGAAGTCTCACCCCCTCCCAGCTAGCCGTCAGGTGAGAATTCAATCAGACCCTGCTTACACATTAAAGAATATTTAAAATAAAATATTAAATATAGTTATGCAAATATTCTAAGAGATGAGAGTTCACCATTTATATCCTCAAATAGCAGATTGAGACATGTTCAATGCTCATAGTAACTATTGTGATTAGCCTGGCTGTTGTGAATTCATCAGATAGTTTGTGGAGGGGTGGGGGTGGATTCTATATGCCTTACATAGGAAAAGATGTTGACATCAATATTTACCTAAGGGACACATACAGGAATGGGCCCTTGGAAGCCAATTAAAGGAACTAGTCTTTCATCCTGTCTACATTAGAGAAAAGTTAGCTCCAAGCAGGAGAGAGTTCTTTGGATAGATCTCCTTCAGACTGATTTCATTTGGAATGATTCTGGGGCTGCTACTTAGCTCTAGGCTTGTTACATCTGTTTCAGGTAGGTGTGTGTGGGGAGTGGCCATATCTGTAATCTCCTCATACATAGGGTATGTCTACTTTCCATTCAATACCTTGTGCTGGCCTGTGCCCACTGACTTGGGCTTAGGGGGCTCACGCTAGGGGGCTGTTTAATTGCAGCGTAGATGGCTTGGGTTTGGGCTGCAGCCCGAGCTCTGGAACCCTCCTATCACACAGGGTCCTAGAGGCTGGGCTCTAGCCCAAGCCCAAACGTTTATGCCACAATTAAACAGCCCCTTAGCCTTAGCCCCACGAGCCTGATTCAGCTGGCATGTGCCAGCCGTGGGTTTTTAATTGCAGTGTGGTTTTCTCATGTGGTCTCGGTTCAAAGTGCCTTACTGCAGCTTGCAAAATGAAACCACATTTTAATTCCCACTTAGCTGAATGTACCCAGAATATCATCTCAGTTGGTCTAACCTTATCTCCAGCACTCCGGAAAGCAGTTAATAACTGTGACATGATAAGAATGTGAATGTAAGAGGGACATCCATCCCTTGAGCACCCCTTGTGGCCAGAGGTCCCTCAGCAGTGCCCTGCCTCTGTTTCCCCCTCTTCTGGGCCCCTTAAGAACTGCACAGTCCACAGTATTTAAAACAAAACTATTCCTCCTGGATGGGATCCAGTTTATTTAATCTTCACCAGTTCCATTCAGGTTGGCAATAAAGTCTGTCATAAGCAGAACTCACTGGTATTTCTCCCCTGATAGTCCAAAATAGTCTTTACACCAGTTTTAAACTAGGCTCATCCCCTTCTTTCTAGGGGGTCTGTCTCCCCTCCTTTGAGTCAACCACCTTTCCCAGACTTTACTTGGGTGGAGGGAGCTCAGCCTTCTGGGTCTGGCTCCTAAACTACCCTGGGGTCAGGATCTCCCCTGCAAGAGCCTTTCTTGCTCTCCACAGCTGCCTGAGCTTTCCTTACTTCTCCCTGCTGCTCTTTATAGTGAAATCACCTGATCTCTCTCAGGTGTGGCTCATTCACTAGTCAGGGCTGGCTAGCCTCATGGCTAGGCCTTAAAGGGCAAGCCACCCCGTTACAGTGACATACCTGCTGAACCATACTACAAATTGCCATCCAGACTGAACCATACTACTAATTATCTGTGCCATTGTGAAGGGAACACCTAGGTTGCATGGGACAGGCACACAACTGGTGGGTCATGTTCCTTTCTCTGCACTGAAGTGCATGGCATGAGCTGGGTTAAAATTTGTTATTATTCAGTCATTAATTCTTCTGCTCATGGCTCACCCATTTCCAGCGAGCACGGCCACCTGCTAATGTTGTGACCTGCTCTATTTTCAGGCTGGGGCAGGTGCAGATGGAAACCACAACATCCATCCAGCATGTTTGAAGCCATCTGTTAGGTCTTCTCCATTCATGCAACATCCCTCCATGTGTTGTTGGATAAAACAGATAAAGCTGGTGGGCTAGTATAAACTGTGGCATATAAACAGACGGCCAAGCCACTAAGAAAGCCATTGAAGGCTGGTTGGCCAGACACCTGACATCCTCATTCATAATGTGTGGAAGCCACCATATACCTTCAATATTTGTTGCTGTTTCATGTTGAAAGTATTCAGCTGAAGTGTCTCTGGTGGCCCAAGTTTCACTGCCATACAAAAGGGTAGAAACCAGTGCTGCTTGATAAGTAGGCATCTTAGTTTGAGTTGATATGTGGTGTTGACACCACAGAGGCTTCTGAAAAGTGTGCATAACAAATGTAGCCTTGCTATTTCATGTCAGTAAGGCAACCTCCCTCATTGGTTACAACGGAGACAAGGTACTCAAATAAGTTGATGAATTCAACTTCTTGTCCATTGATTATGATCGTTAGGTGAGGTCCATCAGTCTGGTCATCTTCCAATTGACTTGCAGACCAAGCTTACTTGCCTCTTCCATAAATATATTCAGGGCATGCATAAGATTAGTTCATGAGGAAGTGACTGTTGTGGTGTCATTGGCATATTCCAGGTCTGTGACACCAAAGTCATGCAGTAGCACCCCTAGTAGGCTAATGATAGCTTCCATCATTCAGTCAGTAATGGTGTTGAATAGACATGGGGCAGCCATTCAAGTTCATGAGGAAGTGATTGTTGCGGTGTCATCGGCATATTCCAGGTCTGACACACCAAAGTCATGCAGTACCACCCCTAGTAGGCTAATGATAGCTTCCATCATTCAGTCAGTAATGGTGTTGAATAGACATGGGGCAGCCATGCACCCTTTACGGACGCCACTGTTATACTCAAACCAGTTGGACATCCTAGTATCTAAGCAGCTTTCGCTTTGGCGGTGCATTTCTATGAGAAGGTTGAGGAGCTTGTCAGACACACATCAGCAGCTTGCAGGCAGAGCCAAAGGGAGCTTTTAAATCAATAACGGCTATAAGCACCTCATCCTTCCTGTGCCAAAACTCTCAAGCATTTTCAATAACTTGTCTAATGGTAAAAATCTGCTCTGTAGTTGATTGGTTGGGCATAAACCTGGCTAGCTGTAGATGGTGCAGATTCCTTATGGTGGGCTTTTCATGCTCAAGAAGAATCAGCATGAACTTCTTGCTTGGACTAGAAAGCAAAGTGATGCTGCGGTGGTTGGAACACACCACAGCATTGCCTTTGCCTTTCTAAAATCATTCCACAGGGCCAGTTGTCAGGTAGTTCCTCACAAATCCACACTTTGTTGATAATATGGGTCAGCCACTCCAAGACAGACTGCCTGCTGGGCTTGATCAGCTCGCAGCTATACCGCAAATACCGGCAGCATGGTCATTCTTGAGCTCACATGCTGCTTGATAGTCACATTCTTTACATCACACAGAGCGGTGGTCACTGGAGTCTTCGCATCCTCCGGGAGCTGCAGTTCTGCAGCTCTGGTGGGATGGGTAAGAAGTTCCTGAAAGTGTTCTTTCTGTCTATTTAGACATTCTGCCTCAATGTGTTACCCTGTCTGTCTTTGACAAGCTAGGATTTGTTCTGGCTTTTAAGGAAACCCTATTTTGGGTTAAGTTAAACCTTGTGGAAATTGATGTGATATATGAATGCATCCTTCACTTAAGATAGTTGCAAGAGACAGCTAAAGGGCCACACCTAAAACAAGGACTAATAGAGTCTGTCCAGAAACTAGCACCATATGGGCAGACAGTTCCACTGGGTATTTTGTGTGTGTGTGTGAAAGAGAGAGAGAGAGAGACAAGCAGCAGCCTGTAAGCTTGGTGTGGTCTTGGAAGAAGCCTAGGGAGCTTCTAGGTCTGGTGCTGGCTAAAGATCTTGGAGGCTATAAGCAAAGAAGTTATCCCCTGCTTTTGGTCCCTCCCGCATTTAGAGAGGGAGGACTTTATACATTCCACGTAAATAATGAAGATTGCGTCAAAGAAAATACCAGACTCCATCATCAATTTCTACTCCCAACTGGAACAACCTATTCTACTCCATTTTTTTTGCTAGATGCTCAGGTCAAAAGGAGTAACAGCATTATTATTTATGAAAGAGTATCATGCAATTGTCTCATTCTGAAATGTGACTTTCCTTCACAGATGGTATTCAGCAATAGTTTATTATAGTGCTCTCCACGTTTAGTTGCTGATTTCCGGTGGGTTTGGAAAACATGTATGCAATTTCTTATGATTTTACACAAGATGTGGAAGCAGAATTTCATCTTTTGAACAATGCCCATTGACTATGAGTTCCTGGGAAACAAGTGTCCACGAACAACTGCATATTTTGTGTTGTGAGCACTTGCTTTGTGACCTTATTAGCAGGTACAGGTGAGAGAGAGAGACATGTGTCTATCATAGCTGCTTAATTTCTCCACATCAGAGGTAGCGTTCTCTACATCATCACTGATTCCAACTAAAGGTTGAGATAGTTTTTCTACCTAAGATACCATATATTTTAGCAAATGCTGACACAGCAGAATCCCTGCCTGTAGCACAGTGTATTATGCCCTTTTGGGCCATCTTACATTCCTTCTGTAGATGGAGGTGAGTGTCAGAGCAAATGTGCTACATAGCCTGTGTACCTATAGCTGCACCTGGAAAAGGCACGTTTCTACTTTGCAGCAAAGAGAGGTCATAATCTCTGCTGTTGATCTCAGATTTGCCCTGTAGCTGAAGATCACTTCTCCACAACTTTCACCCTTTTGCATTTTGCAGATTTTCAGAAGAAAGGCTTAGTGGGGCTTGTAGAAAGGATGCAGGTTTGGAGGGATAGTCTGCTTTCAGGTACATTGGTGTAAATCCAAGAGTAATACAGTGGCTTCAGTGAAATTATACTAGATCCATTCACTTAAAAAGTGAATTTGGAATTAAATGGGTCCTATTGGCCAGACCCACTTCATGAGCACACATACATCTCACACATTTATCATAGGCAGGGTGCACTACTTGTTTTGTATAGCTTTATCTGAAGGGTGCCTTTGATTTTTACAGAAATAAACAGGTTTCCTAGAGTGACTGGTAGGCCATTTGAAGCAAGAAAGGCTGTAATGTAAACTCTAAAGCTGTCAAATTCAAGTTCCTCTTGAGATATATTTACAACAGAACGTTTAGCAGAGATGATGAGTAGCTTTGAAGATCTAGCTTGAATCAAATGACAGCTGGCTTTAATGTTCAAGAAATGTCAGCAGCAGTGCCCACTAGAGGGCAGATGAAGCTGAAAATAATATTCCTCTTCTTTTAGCTCTCAAGGTGGTGTGTGGATTTATTCCTAGGCCCTTCTTGTCTTTATGATACTATTCTTCATTCCTTGACCCTGTACATGCTGGGATCAGAGCTACATTAGTTATATCCATATTTTACACATAGTTGTTGCAAGCCTATTTCCCTGATATTTTTCTTCTGAAAATTATTCTAGCAGTGTTATAATCCATGCTGTACATGGTCTGTAACATTGGGTCCCCTGGTGTTAAAACAGTTTTAGGTGATAGTGTAGAGCAGGCAAAACTGTTTTGCAAAATCAGTTCAGACACTCATGATTCAGACCTGCTGGAAGTAAATCTGGCTGTAACAGCTTCGAATCAGTTTATTCTAGTTTAAACTAGAATTTAAACCGATTCTTTTTCTCCTTGGTCAGGAGCCCTTCATGTTAAAAAACACATGGAACACTTTTTGGTGTTGACAAGCCCTAAAAATGTGTGTTTGACAGGTGGAACCCTAATAAAAGCACTACTGGAGCAATCCAAAACCATTCAACTGGCGATAGTACTAATGCAGTAGTTCGGCCTGTTGCTGCTGTAGTGTTTTTTTAACAAATGAAATGGACCCAGGACACATTTGCACATCATTGTGGAAAATGTGTGTGCAAACAGTTATGAAATTCAGACTGGTCATTTCTTTTCACCCTTTGCTTTAAGGGTTTGAGCTTGACTTTCAGAAGCGCTGAATGTTCACATTTCCTCTCCAAGTCAATGGTAGCTGTGTGTTCTTAGCACCTTTTAAATCAGGCTCTTAATTCTTTTTTAATTCAGTTTTAAAATAAAATAAGTCATTGATATGAAGAATAGAATCTGTAATTACACTACCAAGAATAAAATTACAGGGACTATAGAGCCTCTTGCTTCTGTTTATAAGTAGCTCCCCAAGTGGAGACAGGAATATTTCTCACCATTGTATATTACTCAAGATCTAGGTTCACTATGGAGGATATTTTTGCAGCACATAGAGACAAGCAGGACAACTGGTCTGCTGTGAAACAGCAATGGTCTGCTCCTGCTCCTATTGAAGTCAATGGCCCAACTCTTGTGGCCAGCAATGAGGGCAAGATCAGACACTTAGGGCCTGGCTACCCTTGCGAGTTAGAGCGCATTAAAGCAGCCCTGTGCGCTCTAACTCACGACGCGTCCACACTGGCAAGGCACATAGAGCGCTTTGACTCCGCGGCTAGAGCGCTCCTGGTAATCAACGTAGGCGAGTGGAACAATGTTTGATGTGCCCCTGCTAGAGCACCGCGGCGCCAGTGTGGATGCCCTGGTCTGTTAATGCGCTCTGATCGGCCTCCAGAAGTGTCCCACAAAGCCTGTTCTAGCCACTCTGGTCATCACTTTGAATTCTACTGCCCTGCCCTTAGGTGACCAACCGTCAGATACGCCCTTTTCATTCTCTGGGAATTTTGAAAATCCCCTTCCTGTTTGCTCAGCCAGGCGTGGAGTGCTCTCAGCAAATCTTTCCAGGTGACCATGCCTCCACGTGCCAGGCGATCCCCAATATGGAGCAATGGCAAGGTGCTGGACCTCCTCAGTGTTTGGGGGGAGGAAGCTGTCCAGTCCCTGCTGTGCTTCAGCGGTAGGAATGATGATATCTTCGGGCAGCTATCAAGGGACATGATGGAAAGGGGCCATGACCGGGACACAGTGCAGTGCAGGGTTAAAGTGAAGGAACTGCAGAACGCCTACCGCAAAGCCCATGAGGCAAACAGCCGCTCCGGTGGTGCCCCCACGACCTGCCATTTCTACAAAGAGCTGGATGCGATACTTGAGGGTGACTCCACCTTTACTCCGAGGACCACCATGGACACTTCAGAGGCCAGTTCAACAAGGCAGGAGGAGGAGGAGGAAAGCGGAAGTGAGGGTGCTGAGGAGGAGGAAGACACCCTGGCATCCCTAGAGGCATGCAACCAGGAGTTGTTCTCAAGGCAGGAGGAAGGTAGCCAGTCGCAGTGGCCGATGCTTGGGGAAGGACAGAGGAGGTGCCTGGTAAGCGGCTTTTATTTTGGGAAGGAGGTTACTCGGTGCAGGCTCTTGGTGCGAGGAAGGTTAGGGCTGCATGCATGCCTAGATGCGGAATATGGCGCTGATGTGCTCTCACATCACGGTAATTGGCCTCAGTGATCTCTTCAAAGGTCTCATCCAGAACTTGGGCAATGTGCTTGCGCAGGTTTCTTGGGAGAGCCACTGTGGTCCTTGTCCCAGTCAGGCTAACATGTCCGCACCACTGTGCCGTGAGCGGCAAGGGGACCACTGCTGCACACAGGCAAGCTGCATATGGGTGAGGGCGGAAACCGCATTGTAGTAGAAGACCCTCCCTTGCTGCCCAGTTCACCCTCAGCAGCGAAATATCTTCCAGGACAAACTCCTGTGGAAAATGTGGGAACAGTGTTCAGTATAGGGCCCGCCTGCAGCTGTTGGCTTTCCCCAAGGCACAGAAACCCAGAGGACAGTATGGCTTGAAACAATCAGTCCCCCTTGACCCTGTGCTTACTCACCATTTTGGGGCTTCTGTGAGTTATGTGCACTTGCTTTGGGATGGGCAAATTATGTCTAGACTGTGTAGACTGTGCTTGCCCTTAAGTATGGGGGAATCATTGCTCTGTCTGGTGTGAACAATGCTACCTCTGTTAAGTGTTGCATTTTGCCTTTACAGATGCAACCTTGAGATCTCAGCCGTCCGTGTTATCACCGGCCGAAAAACTCCAAAGAATTAGGAAGAGGCCACGCAGAAGCAAAGAAGACATGCTGCATGAAGTAATGCAGCCGTCCCTTAATGAGAATCTAAAAGTGCAGGAGTGGAGGGAGAATGAAAGGAGGATCCGCCAGCAGAATGAGGAGCGCCGGCACAAAAGCGCGGTGCTCCGGCAGCAAAGCACGGAGCGGCTGATAAGCATCATGGAGCGCCAAGCGGACTTGATCCAGGCGCTCGTAGCCATGCAGGCGGAGCACTACCGTGCCCGACCCCCTCCCCCGCAGCCCTTGTCCCAAAACTCTTTTTGTACCCCCATGTCACCTTCAACTCACTTTCCCCAATATCTGGGTTCTTATCGCCACCAGCTGCCTCCAACACCTGTAGCTTCACCACCCATCCCTGAAAACTATGACCCTTACCCTCTGCACTCAACCCCCATCACCATGCATTATAGCCATCCTGAAGTGCAGCACTCTTTGCACAGCACTCCAGACAGAAAGGCTGAGTATGATAACAGGATATATGCAAATCTGTGATTGTACCGTTCCCCACCCCACCCCCTTGCCCTTTCTGTTTCCCAAGAAGTTGTGTTTCTTTTCAATAAATGGATTTTTTGGCTTTGAAAACATTCTTTATTATTGCATAAAGTAAAAGATACCTTAGCCCAGGAAAGCAACAGGCACTGCAAGTCAGCGTAGCAAACACAGATTCCTACTAACATTGGAACCACTGCACTTCACTCCCGTGCAGGACACCAGACATTACTGGTGGTTTTCAGCCTCAAATTGCTCCCTCAAGGCATCCCTAATCCTTGCAGCCTCGCGCTGAGCCCCTCTAATAGCTCTGCTCTCTGGCTGTTTAAATTCAGCCTCCAGGTGTTGAACCTCCGAGTTCCATGCCTGAGTGAATCTTTCACCCTTCCCTTCACAAATGTTATGGATATAACCGGGGGATGTTGTCATCGGCCATGTCCAGCTTCCCACACAGAGAGCACTAGCAGCCCTTTAAATGGCCAAAAGCACACTCCATAGTCATTCTGCACCAGCTCAGCCTGTTGTTGAACTGCTCCTTGCTGCTGTCAAGGCTCTCTTTGTAAGGTTTAATGAGTCACAGCATTAAAAGGTAAGCAGGATTTCTAAGGATCACAATGGGCATTTCAACTGCCCCTATGGTGATCTTCTGGTTTGAGAAAAAAGTCTCAGCTTGCAGCTTCCTGAACAGCCAAGTGTTCCGAAAGATGCGTGCATCATGCACCTTTCCGGGCCAGCCTGTGTTAATGTCAATGAAACACCCACGGTGATCCACAAGCACCTGGAGAACCATAGAGAAATACCCCTTCCGATTAACGTACTCGGAGGCTAGGTGCGCTGGTGCCAGAATTGGAATGTGCATCCCATCTATCGCCCCACCGTAGTTGGAAGCCCATTTCTGCAAAGCCAGCCACAATGTCCTGCACATTACCCAGAGTCACGATTCTTCTGAGCAGAATGCGATTAATGGCCCCGCAAACTTGCATCAACATGATTCCGCGGTCAACTTTCCCACTCCAAATTGGTTAGCGACCGATCAGTAGCTGTCTGGAATTGCCAGCTTCCAGATTGCAATAGCCACCCACTTCTCCACTGTCAGGGCAGCTCTCAATCTTATGTCCTTGTGCCGCACAGTGGGGTCGAGCTCATCACCCAGTCCCATGAAAGTGGCTTTTCTCATCCAAAAGTTCTGCAACCACTGTTCATCATCTCAGACTTGCCTGACGATGTGATCCCACCACTCAGTGCTTGTTTCCCGAGCCCAAAAGCGGCGTTCCACAATGGTGAGCATGTCCGTGAATGCCACAAGCAATCTCGTGTCGTATGTGTTACTCGAGTCGATATCATCATCGGACTCCTCGCTGTCAGTTTGGATCTTAAGGAGTAACTCGACTGCCAAACGTGACATGCTGGCGAGACTCGTCAGCATATTCCTGAGCAGTTCGGGCTCCATTCGCGCAGACTGAAAGGGAAGACAGCGCGCAGTACAAAAAACGTTGAAAGATGTGGACGGAAGCACAGGGATTGCTGGGATGCGAATCGATGCATCACGGGGCATTGGGGCAGGACCCAGAATGCCCTGCCCCCTTCCCACAAGCCACAGCGCCAGAATAGAGTCATAGACTTTAAGGTCAGAAGGGACCATCATGATCGTCTAGTCTGACCTCCTGCACAACGCAGGCCACAGAATCTCACCCACCCACTCCTGTAATAAACCCCTAATCTATGTCTGAGCTACTGAAGTCCTCAAATCATGGTTTAAAGACTTCAAGGTGCAGAGAATCCTCCAGTAACTGGGAAGAAGTGCTCTGTGGGATAGCTGCCCGTAATGCACCGCTCCCAGTGCTGCTGCAAGTGCCGTAAATGTGGCCATGCCGGTGCGCTTGCAGCTGTCAGTGTGGACAGACTGCAGTGCTTTCCCTACTGCGCTCTCTGAAGGCTGGTTTAACGCAAAGCGCTTTACATTTGCAAGTGTAGCCATGACCCTAGTTATTTAAGGTGAGATTGTCAAAAGGGCTCAGTTTTGGCCTTACTTCACTCCCCTATTGAATCTCCTATTGAATTTAATGGGACCACCATTAGGTCAATAGCAAGTGTTTTGAAAATCCCTCCTACAGCTATTGATAGCTGAAATAAATACAATGACATAGTGAAAAATGCTTCCATCATCTAGTTATTTTAGTCATCTCTGAAGCACTGAGAATCTCATGGATTGACAAGATTTCCTTGTGACTTAGCCGGGTCAAGCTTAGGAGGTATGTGTTCCTGCAGCATTATAGTACAGCAACTTGTCATGAAAGTTCCACGGCTAGCTAAACCAGTGGGATCTATATAATTGTCCATCCATGTATCACTAATGTATGTGGCTTTTTAAAAAAAGCAATTGGGATGTGTGATCTTACTCTAATAAAAGTCAATGGCAAATCTTCCATTAACTTCATCAGGAGCAAACCCAGTTCCCTTAAGCTGCCTTTATTGAAGTGACAAAATCAAAATTAAACAAAGAAATACGGGCAGACACAAATATCACATTCCTCTTGAATATACGGGCTTTTGTTACCAAACATATTCCCTGAAAGGCCAGTAATCAAGTGCTCATGTTTAAGCAAGAGTTTCTATTTTGTATTTGTCAAAGTAGCTTTGAAATGCCAAGCACTTTAAAATACATTGTTTCTTTAATTATTTAGAACGTGGCTCATAAGGACTAGGAAATAGGTTGTGTGTGTGTCAATTACAGTTAGAGTTAAGATGAGTCAGAAAAGCAATTGGTGGTCTCATCAGAAGTACCTTGATATCTCCAAGAGGAAGTTTAATTATAAAATTGAATCACCCTTATATCACTTGTATTACCTACAAAAGTGACACCCAGAGAAGTATTATGAAGCTTGCCGTACTTTGTGGGGACGTGGCTGCCGTCACAAAAAAATGTTGCTATAGTGTTCAGTCTTGCTGGTGGCTCTGATGGCTGTGCCTGCACTAGAGAACTGAACTGCTGATAACCGAACCTGTAGGCTAGTTCTGATGTAAGTACCAACGTTGCAGTGTCTGTGCTAACCATGCTGTTGTAGGTGTGGTTTTCCCCCCTGTGCACGCCGCATTCTTTGGTTGCAGTTACACTGCTTTCTAGGTAACTATCCTACAGTTCTTGGCACTGCTTCCTGAAGCAATAGCTTCTGGGAAATTTCAAAAGGCTTATTGGGATCCCATGGGAATAGTGGAAGAAGAGGTCAAATTCCTCTAAGTCTCCAGGAGCCAACACTGTTTCCTAGGCCTTTTTTCAAAATTTGAGCTTGGGATAGCAAGAGAGGCTTCTGCTATCGCTTTTGAAGAGTAGCTATGAGGCATTTGATGTGAGGCAGTTGAAGATGTTTTACAGTCCTTGCAGGCAGCTAGATGATGGAGTTTCCGTAGCAGCAGTTGTACCCTTACAGTCCCTGGAGAAGTCCGCTCCACACAATAGTTGAGGATTATGTTCAATGAATGGTGTACTGCTTTCAGGTCTGGACTATGCTTATGGACTGTCAAATTGGTTGTTTTTTCGACCTGGGATGGGTCTCTTACTTCCACAATGAAGGAAATCTATCTGAACCTCTGGGGTGAGCTATTCCCCATCATTTCACTGCTAGATGATGGATGTAGTGTTACAGGTGTGTTAGACGCACCATGTAGTTGGTTGCCAAATTTCCTTGTCAACAAGGGTTCTGTCAGACATATAATGGTTATTGTTGATCTTAAGAGTTCATCACTCACTGTACAAATCAGGAAAAATCATTGTATTGAACATTACAAAGAATGAAGAATGACAACTCATTGGTTTGAGTGCCACAAATATAAAATAACTGTTTTTGGTATTCGGTCACCAGAGGAACTATTAACTTAGCTCATAATAGTCTAATGACCTATCCAGTACACAGGTATCTCTCTTCTGTTGTATCTCTGTTCTTGTCCTTGCCTCTCCTTCTCTTCACTTCTATTTTTGTTTCTTCTTTTTCATTTCCATGTACCCTACCCTGGCTCTGCTCTATCCTTCCCCCTGCTCAAACTTTCCAGAACTAGCCCCATTGCTCTGTTCCACCTGGAATAAGAGCAGATAAAAAATTACAAACTCAATTTTTGTTTAACTTTTCTGTCCTGCTCCTACATGGATACAGCAGCAGAAGAGGTGGGGAGAAGACTCTCTAAGCACCTCAGGTCAGAGGGTTATGCAGGCTACATTCTGGAATTCACTGAGGGGTCCTCAGCTCCATAGAAAACAGACACGTAACCTTTAGGGAACACGCTCTATAAACATAGTATTCCTAATAAGAAATAGAAAAAGAACCAGAGAGACTTAAAACCAAAATTGAGTCACTTTATATTAAGATTCCATTTATAAAGGGTTAATAAATGATTACAAGATGTTACAGACATGAGTAGTACGTGTTGCAGATGGTTAGAAGCCCTTGAGTAATAGGTATTATAAATGGCTATAAGAAACCTATTTAGCCGTTGGACTCTAAAACATCTAGTTATAATTTATTAACGCTTTATTAAGGATCCATTTGTAGTTTATGAAGTGTGACCCAACATTATATACTGAAATGGCTTCCTTTGTGCTCTCCTACAACAATGCACTGGATGATTATTGTATCAGTCTCCCATTTTGGTGTTTACATCTGATTCGTCTTCATGTCTCTGTGAAAGGATGAAAAAATCAGCAGTTAGTGTATTTCTCAGAGCCTTGGAGGAAAGAAACTTAAAAAAATATGTGACTTTAACTTCATGTGGTCAAGACTGTCTCTTCTAATTGTATTGACTGCTCAGAAAATGTACTGCCTTCTGTCCCTTGGGGATTACCTTTATGGTATTTTCCACATGGGATTTAAATCCAAGACAATTAGGGGCCATTCATTAGCAAATTCAGTGTTGTGTAACTACATAGACTTGTGCTGAGAGATGTAGGAGGACTTCTGCCACTTAACATGACAGGCATGTTCTGAGAGAGAAATGTATTATCCTGAGTAATTTAACTTGGAGATGTGAGTTGAGGGAAGCGAGTATAGAATTGCAGGCAGTATTGTGGCTTTGAAATTGAAAGCTTAGCAAACTTATTATCAAATTATTTTTGCTACAACTTTTTCCAGGCTAAAGAGATTTATCTTGTATCAGAGGGGTAGCTGTGTTAGTCTGGATCTGTAAAAAGCAACAAAGAGTCCTGTGGCACCTTAAAGACTAACAGATGTATTGGAGCATAAGCTTTCGTGGGTGAATACCCACTTCGTCAGATGCATGTAATGGAAATTTCCAGAGGCAGGTATAAATATGCAGGCAAGAATCAGTCTGGAGATAACGAGGTTAGTTCAATCAGAGAGGGTGAGGCCCTCTTCTAGCAGTTGAGGTGTGAACACAAGGGAGGAGAAACTGCTTTTGTAGTTGGCTAGCCATTCACAGTCTTTGTTTAATCCTGATCTGATGGTGTCAAATTTATCCTGATTATTTTAAGCAGTGGAAAATCAACTAAGAATGGAATGCTGATAGAAGGAGCATGCACGTTTCACTCTGAGTGTAGTTGGGGAAAAAAAACTTAATAAAATTAACACATTCATAGTAAAGCCAAAAAACAATTCATTTTCTCTTACAGAATTAACATACTACTCTGACTGGAAGAAGTGAGGTTTTAACTCACGAAAGCTTATGCCCAAATAAATCTGTTAGTCTTTAAGGTGCCACCAGACTCCTTGTTGTTTTTGTAGATACAGACTAACACGGCTACCCCCTGATACTTAACCCCTCTCTGAGCAAAGTCCCATTTGTGAGAAGACTGTGTTCTTTTATAGTTACTTCAGCTATCCCAGAATGCCCTGCTGTGGGGAAAAACAACCTACTGGCCCAGCCTATGCCAGGTGCTGTATGATAAGTATTCAGGTCAGGCTACCACTAACTGAAGCACCTGAAGGATCTACATTTACACACAGGTAAAGGAAATATTGAGTGTTCAGAGAAAGACTTAGATTTTTTTCTCATCCTGTTTTCATCTGTCACAAATGGTTCCAAGTTTCTCTGTATAGAGAGGTAAGAGCTACAAATAAGCATTTAGGATTCTTATTCCATCTTAAATTGGCTGATATTCTGATGATCAAAATAATTATACAGACCTGCAAGAAGTAAGACTAAGAAAACAACCTGGTGTTGGGAATCTTTTGTGTCAAATCCCTACATACTGTCTAACAGGGAGCATATGAAAAATGATCTGTTTGATTGTTGTGGGGGATAAAGACCACCTAGGACTTTGGAGGAAACACTTCTAGTTTTGTTATAGGAGGTTTACTCTAACCCTTCTGCTTGTAGTTTAATTCTGGTGTTTGTTATTCTTTGATTGTGAGCAGGAACTGTCTTGCTATTTCTCTGTTTATTAGTGTTTGTTTAGAGGTGCCGTGTTTGAGAGCACATTCACTGCTGACAGTGTAGTAACTAGTTATATTCAGCTCTATATACAACAAAATTATATATCATTGTATAAAATCTGAAATCTGTTAGGCACCTCACAGTAGATAATGTCCCCACCCAGAAGAGTTTAAAGGTCTTCAGGGCATTAATCCTACACTGGCAGACCCCTGCACCCATGCAGAACCTGTTTAGAGGCACTCTGTTTTTGGGAGTGCCATCTTTTAGATAAGACATAAAACTTTGGGATTATATTAAAGCAAAAATAGTGTATTAGCTCCAGCATTCTGGCCAAATTCCAGTTTGGGCAATTCCATTTTGTATATCCAAAACTCCCATGCTGTTTAATTGGATATAGTATTTGTATTCACTTCTCGGCTTAGAGTTGCATAGTACTGCTGTGATATATTAAACAGCAGACCCATTCCACCCCAGCAGTGGCTGCATTTCAGTGGTAAATGAACTGCCTTATTTTTGGAACTTCTACAAGTGCTTTTGTGAGCCAAGGTTACATTAATCTGTCTGGTGACTGTGAAGATTTTTGGCCAAGCATTGAACTCCTAGATAAGTCCATTTGATAATGGTTCTGTAATACACTAATAAAGTGACTAAAGAAAATTAATCACCGAGACTATTCACAAATTTTAGTGTTGCAATGAAACAATTCAAAGTAATACCCTGATTAATAAAATCAAACCCAACAACAACAACAAATTCTCAGCTATCCCAGCTGCTTTAACAGGATAATTAACTAGTGTAGTTGAAAGTACAATAAGCTTATAAGTCAAATGTTCTAAGCTCGCTCTCTACATTTTATAAGAGGCTTGCCTTTGAGACTTGCATTGGAATATAGCTCCAGTCAGTGTAAAATGCAGAATGTAAGCAAACACAAATCATGTTTTATTCTGTATAAGGAGAGGCAAGCTTTGAAATACAGAGGCTTGAATTCTGAATCTAAAATTCTGGATGCTCCAAATCCTAAGTAAAGTATGATTTAATATCCTATACTGCATAGTGATATTCCATCACTCACAGTCCACACCCAATGCTTTTTTTAGTTGCATTCCAGGACTAATTTGATTCAGTTTATCCCAGTCGTCTTTCTGCAGATGAGGTCAAAGCCAAACTGAGAAAATTTAACCACTACCTTATGAAAAATGTTTGCAAAATACACATTTTAACACAGAGATTCTAAAGTGTAGTACTAAAAATTGTTTTCAGACACGATGGGTAAGATGAAGTCATGTCTGGCAGAAAAATATTTGTATAAATATGCAGATATTCTCAGAACTTAAAAAAAATGGTTTGTAGCAATAAGGCTTTCATTTTAGTAGCAGTGCCTTTTGTAGAGAATTGTTTCTTTTAAATCTGCCCATTGAGAGAGGCTGCTGAACACCTGAAGGAAAAAGTGCTCTCTCAAGCTCCATCCTTTAAGGTTTCCCCCCGCCAACCTTATTGATGTTAGTGGGGCCCCTGCAGGTGCAGGGGTCCACCTTTTGCTGAGCACCTTGCAGGATCAAGGTGTCAATCAGAGTGCTGGCTCTCTGGTAGGCAGCAGTCTTCCCTTTGAGTCCATCCTGAACCAGGTCTCACCCCGTGCTAAAGGAGGCAATGCACTGGTGGAGGTGATGTCTTTTAGATGAAATATAAAGCCAAACTCCTGACCACTTGTAATCATAAAGAATCCCACAACCCTTCTTCTAAAAGTAGGGATAATAATCTCTGTCTCATGGGCCCATTCTTTTAGGTTATTACAATCTATTATTATGGGGGTTGCTCTGTACTCCAAATGCTTAAAGAGCATGCCTGGTGTACCGCATCTTGGAAGCAGGCACTGCAGATGCTTCAGCAGCTAGACCCTTGTAGGCGCTAGCCCTGGGGGGGTCCCAATATCCACTCAGACACATGGCTAAGGGGAAGGTTTTGATTATAACTGGCAGGAATGGGGAGGGTTGCAAATACCCTAGGTACAATGGCTTAAACAGTGACTGTTCAAAGTGAGCAACATCAGTTCCTGTCTGGGTCCATGGGGCTGACCACTCGAGTCAGGGCTCTTCAGACCTGGGGACCCCCCTCCCTCTCCGTTGTCAAGCATTTTGAGGTTTCCAAGCCAGGCTCAGTTAGTGTCTCTCATTAGGCCTTTTTTCACTGGGTCCCTGCTTAGCTGATCCTGTTCCCCTATAAGTCTCACACAGACAGACGGCACCAAGTTGTGATGTCCAGCAGTCAGTCTGTTCAACATACAGTTCTGTCCGTTGCTCCCTGCTGCCATGCGTCTCCCACTCCCCAAACAGAGCCCAGCCACTTCCTGGTTCAGGGCCTTTCCCCTTCCACTGGCTGGGGAAGGGGAAGGGGATGTACAAGAGGGAGGGAGCAGATCTATCACAATTCTACTTATGTTCCAACTGGAGTTTCTAATGGACATGTCATTCTTCCTCACTCCCTGCCCTAAAACTGTGGAGTATATATTTTGCTGTGCACTGTTAAATAGATGCTGTAAGTGGCTGCATTACACTAAGGCTTTGTTTTCATGTACTGCACTTTTACATTTCTAGGAGACAACTTAAGATACCTGCCATTTTGTACAGTACATAGCTTAGCTGGAGGCAGCTGCCATTTTGTGTTCAGTTCTGGTTGCAGTGGCAGTCTGTGAAATGCTCTTTGCTTCCACTCCAGGAGTAGACTTAGTTTTTCTTAAATGACTTGAGATCTTTGAATGAAGAAGTGCCACAGAAATGCAAAATATCATTACTATGTTACCCCTTCATTCTTCCTGGTTAGTCTGATCCTTCATGTGGATGCATATGCTTTTGTGCTTCAGCTAGTACAGAACACCTGGGTCATAAGAACATAAGAACGGCCATACTGGGTCAACCCAGAGGTCCATCAAGCCCAGTATTCTGTCCTCTGACAGTGGCCAATGGCAGGTGCCCCAAAGAGAATGAACAGACAGGCTATCATCAAGTAATCCATACCCTGTCACCCAATCCCAGCTTCTAGCAAACAGAGGCTAGGGACACCATCCCTGTCCATCCTGGCTAATAGACATTGATGGACCTATCCTCTATGAATCTATCTAGTTCCCTTTTGAACCCCGTTATAGTATTGGCCTTCACAACACCCTCTGGCAAGGAGTTCCAGAGGTTGACAGTGCATTGTGTGGAAAAAATACCTTCTTGTGTTTGTTTTAAACCTGCTACCTATTAATTTCATTTGGTGGCCCCTTGTTCTTGTATTATGAGAAGGAGTAAATAACACTTCCTTATTTACTTTCTCTATACCACTCATGATTTTATAGACCTCTATCATATCCCCCCTTAGTAGCTTCTTTTCCAAGCTGAAAAGTCCCAGTCTTACTAATCTTTCCTCATACGGAAGCTGTTCCATACCCCTAATCACTTTTGTTGCCCTTTTCTGAACCTTTTCCAATTCCAATATATCTTTTTTGAGATGGGGTGACCACATCTGCACGCAATATTCAAGCTGTGGGCGTACCATGGATTTATATAGAGGCAATATGATATTTTCTGTCTTATCTCTCATATATGACTCAATTTTGTGTGTGTGTGTGTAGGAGAGTCCTGTGACGTGGCAGTTCTAGCTGAAGCACATTCAGAAGGTTCTCCTTGCAACTTTAAGGGCTTGGAAACTTTTTTTTAAAGGAGAGATAAGACTCTGATTTAAACTGCTAGGGGCAGGACAACTACACCCACATCTGCCACTGACTGCATAGAATAGACCCCTTTTTTAAAAAAATGCACGCGTATCCCCATTATTAATGATTAAAGCCCAGCCAAAGGACTTTTGCACTTAATTTCAACTATTCACTTGAAAGACTTAAGGGAAAAAAGCTTACTATAATGTGAATCTGAAATGTCAAATCTGACTGTTAAACTATCACATTACGTTAAGTCTTGTAAATTGTACATCAACCCTAATTAAAATATGATTAGCATAATTGGGTGCTTTACCGATGCCTAAAAACATTTCACAGATATTGCTGCTCCCATGATTTCACAAGCGTCTAGACATAATCAGCCAGGTTTAACTTATGCTTTTATTCATTTATTCAGAATCTGACCAATACTGATGTGTATTGCGAGGGAGGTGGTATTGAATGAAAGATTGCATATAACTGCAGAGGTATATTTTCTTGTGTAAACCACAGCTTTGAATTAAAGCCTGAGCATCGGACTACCTGTTGCTATAAGCTAAAGATTTGAAGAAATCTACAGCTGTGTGGTTCCCAAACTTTTTGAGTACTGTACCTTACCTGTGCCTGTCACTTTCCACTCAGCTGATCATGTTCTAACTCCGTTCTTGGAGGAGTATAGTGACAAAGAATTGGGTCCAGCACTATTAGGTAAGGGAAGCCTAGAGTGCCTGTCAGTAAAGGCCTGAGGTAGCAGCCACACATGGTGGTAAATGGGAAGTACCTCTGTGGGTGCATCTATACTGGGGAATTTTGGAAATGTTTTTTTCTCTCATGCAGCTTCCCCTACTGAGAGTAGAAATGTATAGTGTAGACAGGATGTGCATTGAAGCAGAAAAGTTCTTACAAATGTTTCCAATGGAGACAAGGCCTTCAGGACGCAGACAAGAGAGGCAGTTAAATTGAAATACAGGGTGTATTCTACAAGTAACTTTTGGTCTCCGTTTCTAATTAGAGCAATGTGGTTTGCTTTAACGACCTTGCTTGGTCACTTGGCGAACAATTAATTTTGATATCAAATGCAGAGTCTGAGAGTCCTCAGAGCTAACCAACAGCAAAATCCACCCAAAAAGCTTTGTGGACCAAGAAATAGACAACAAGGCAGAGCCTTCTCCACAAACACCCTCTCCACCTCCTTCCCCATTGAACTTCAGGGGCCACCACAACATTAGTCAAACTCAATCCGAAAACGATGTGATGCTTTCTGCTGATTCTGTTGTTTGTCAATTTATTTTTTTCTCACATTAAAGACGCAATCAAGATAGGAGGATATAGACTGTAAGTGTAGCGCTATGGTTTTATATATGGAAAGAATAAGGGCTTAGCCCTTTGTATGTCGCCTACGTGCCTTTCAGAAATTTAGGCCTTGTCTACATTGCCACTTTTGTTGGTATAACTTATGTCACTCAGGGAAGTGACCTCTTTGAGCGACATAAGTTACAGAAAGGCCCATGTGGACACACTATGTCGGCGGGAGAGCTTCTCCTGCTGACAGAGCTGCTGCCGCTAGTGGAGGTGGTTTTATTACGTCGATGGGAGAGCTCTCTTGTGTCGGCTTAGAGCGGCTACACGAGTGATCTTACAGTGGCACAGCCGCATCGGTACAGCTGTGCTGCTCTAAGCTCGCTGGTGTAGACACTGCTGTAGACGTCTCCAGGGCTGCATGAAATAGTTCTCTCTATCGAATGTACCTTGTAACACCATAACTGCCCCTTTACAGGTACCCAGAAAGCTAAATAACAAAACTGGGTAATTAATTTGCACTTCTATAGCCTTTTCAACCAAGGCTAAAGTTACTTTAGATCAGGGGTCAGCAATGTTTGGCATGCGGCTTGCCAGGGTAAGCACCCTGGCGGGCCGGGCCAGTTTATTTACCTGCTGACGCGGCAGGTTCGGCCAATCGCGGCTCCCACTGGCCGCGGTTCGCCATCCCGGGCCAATGGGGGTGGCGGGAAGCCGCGGCCAACACATCCCTAGCCCTGCCACTTCCCACCGCCCCCATTGGCCCGGGAGGGTGAACTGCGGCCAGTGGGGGCCGCAATCGGCTGAACCTGCCGCGTCAGCAGATAAATAAACTGGCCCGGCCTGCCAGGGTGCTTACGCTGGCGAGCCGTGTGCCAAACGTTGCCGACTCCTGCTTTAGATTATAAATTCATTAGGGCAGGGACTGTGTGTGTGTGTGTGTGTGTCTCTCTCTCTCTCTCTCTCTCTCTCTCGATAGAGAGACACGCACAGAGTGGGGCCCCAATGTAGATGCTACTCATGGGCAGTGCGTGGAGCCCCCCTCTGGGGAGACTAGGCTCCAGCTTTGTCCCTTCTGCCCACGTCTTCCCCCTCTCCCCCCCCCCGGCCCGGAGGAGCCCGGGGCTGGCCGCAGCCTCGCTGTGCCTCCCCTCCTCAGACCCAGCCCACCCACCAGCCAGGAGGAAAGCGTCTGTAGAAGACACTTTTGATATGCCCCATGCAGGTTCTGGGGTGATTGAGGAGGTGGTATGTACCACTTCGCTGTACCCCTGCAACCGGGGGTCTGGTGGCAGCGCTGGGAGTGGCAGTGCTTGGGGAGGCCGTGCCTCCCCTGGCCTAGTATACCCACCGCCTGTGGTGCTACTGCAATAGATATAAGTAATGATGCTAACCGGCCAGACACTAATTCTCTCACCACCCTGTGAGAGGTAGTCACTGTTAATTTACCCATATCTTAAATTTGTAAATTAAGGTTCAGAGATTAAGTGAATTTGCCTTAGGTGGTGGAGCCCTGGATTTTACTGACTCCAAGGCCATGCTCTGTAGTGATAAACGCATGTCTAATGGGGATCTGGGTTAGGCACCAAAAACTGTTCTTTCAGCGACACAGTGGTTATTTATTAGCACAAGCCAAAACTTACTGAGCACCTGGCTCTAACAGATTCTCTTTATGCTTTTTGGACACTTGGTTCAGCCATTAACTGGTGCAGTGATTTGGCCTCGTGAAACATACCACCCAATAACAAGTTATTTGCAATGCAAATACACTAGAATTGGGCCATAGTTTGAACATTTACAAAGCAATAAGAGACATAATTTTTACCCTCATCTGCACACATAAACAAGATGAGGGAAGAACAAATGAGCTGAAGAGATGCTTTTAGAGCTGTGACCACATGAACTTGGGTCTTGTTGCAACACTTTTAATGGTTTGCTTTTTCTCTCGGGGAGGTCACCACTGAAAGTCTTTCTCTAGGCTTAGCCAGGGCCAGTGCATCCCATTAGGCGACCTGGGCGGTCGCCTAGGTCACTAGCATTTGGGGGGCGGCATTTCGGGTCCTTTGGTGGCAGCCAGATCTTCGGCCGCCCCGGTCGTCGTCGTCATTTAGGTGAAGGGAGCTGGGGCAGGGGGACGCGGGGAGGGCTGCCTGCAGCAAGTAAGGGGGGTGGGGCGGCACGCAGGGGAACTGCTCCCCGCCGCAGCTCACCTCTGCTTTGCTTTCTCCCCTGAGCCCACCACCCCGCTCTGCTTCTCTCCCTCCCAGGCTTGCGGTGCCTGGGAGGCGGGAGAAGTGGAGCAGCGATGGCGTGCTCGGGGAGGAGGCAGAGCAGAGGTGAGCTGGGGCGGGGAGCTGCTGCGGGGGGGTTGGGGTGGCGCCTCAGGGCAGAGGGGGGGAGCTGCCACAGGGCTCGGGGGGGAGGGGGCGCAAGGTGGAAGTTTCGCCTAGGGCGCAAAACATCCTTGCACCCTCCCTGGGCTTAGCTTATACATATCATCCTTCCAGGTGGGAGAGGCCTGTTGACATGACAACTCCATCCAGAAGCTCTGAAAAAGTAATGTCCTAATATATAGAGAGGTTTTGAAATTTTATGGAATATGGTTTATTTGCAAAGCAGATTTGCTTGTGAAATCACAGTAACTGCACAGGGAAATGCAGACATGCAATTGTATATGCAAGAAGCCCTCCTTATTTTGAAAGACATTGTCTCTTAAACAGTAACATTCTTCAGACTGTTAGACCAGCATGGAAAACAGCTTGTGTTTCTGATATTAGGTCCTCATGTAAGTAAAAAATATAATCTGTCTAGATGCAATCTAGTGGCTCCTAGCATAGGGTAGAGAGCTAGGAACTCCAATGCACTGATCTGATCTCTCCACGGCCTTGGGAAAGTCACTTAACTTCTGCCTCAGTTTCCTCATATATAATGCATACTAACTGCCTCCCCAGGATAGAGAGCCTTAATTACTGTTGTGAAGTCGAATGAAAATTAAAGTGCTATATAAATGGTAAGTATTAGGATGACGTGAGTCTTCAGGAGAATGCGAACTACCAGCAGGAGACTCAGAAATGCAAGTTTTAATTATACATTAATTTGTAAAGCAATTTGCAGTTGATACAAAGGTGCTGTTTTTTTTCCAGGATGCTGTGCTGAACAAATTGATTGCAGCTTTCACTAAGCAATGCTGTTTGTTTTTTCCTGCTCTAAACAATTGCTTTTGTAATTCTGTAAATTCCTGACCGCCACTCCGTGAATAAATTTGGACAGTAAAATGAACAAATACAGGAAGATAATCTGTCTTGACATTTAGGTACCTTTAATGAGGTACGGATGTAACTCACAGTGGATATTTCGGTAACCTGGAAAGGGACATTTTAAATTTAATTGTATATTTATCAGTCATTCATCTAAGGTTTCTAAAGAAACCAGCGAGCCAGACACCATAATTTAAAATAGTAAGTTGACTTGGCTTTGCAGGGGACATAGTCTGGAAATACTGTAATAGAAGAGGAGAATTTTATATCCACCTCATCATTTTAGATTTCTAGACTCCCCAGTGAGTCACTGAATTCAAGATGAGCAGATGATCAATAAAGCCTAATCTCTTGCCTCTGAGTTCAAATCCAATTCTGGTTGCACTTGCTAGTGATGTATTTTTTTGTTTGGGCTCAGTGTTGACTATAGAATTGTTCAAATTGCAAAACTCAGGTTCATGCATCATTTCTGTGACTGTTCAGCTGAGGTCAGGGACTCTCTGCAGATTGCATTAGTAGATATTGATAGGCATTTGTAGAATCCAGAAGTACTTTGCCTTCTCTGCTTGTCTACTATTCCACCTAGGGGAGAAAAGATACTTTAAATGTTGCCTCATATTTGATGAGCCTCAAGTTCACTATGCTGCCCTACTAAAAGAATAAACTAGTAACAAATGTTAGAATATCAGAAACGAATTTGGCCCAACATCTATTACATTGGGGTTAGTCGGGACGAAATGGGCCTTAGAGTTTTGTTGATATTTGAGGTTCAGAGGTAGATCTGGTTTAATATATGATGCAATTTTTCACACAACAATTTATTATGTGAATAACTTTTAGTCCAAGAGGTACTTTAGATGGTTTGTATTTGACTAGTTCTGTCAGAAGTGTGAGAAGCACCAGGGACCTCTCACTGGATTAGGACTTCTACATCCTATTCGCTGCTCAGCCACTGACAAGCTGTGTGATCGCAAGCAGGCTATTTCGCCTGCTCCTGCCTCAATTTCTCCTTCTAGCAAAATGGAGATGACCACATTTGCCTTCCTTGTTGAGAAGCTGTGAGACATTTAGGTACCTTTTGAGCATTTGAAAAGCTCTCGGATTCTCAACTGGAAGGTGTAATGTTATAAAGTATTAGCAGCACTTGCTTGTTGGTGTCTTAGTCTGACTATTCCTGTTGCATACACACAAACACCACCACTTTAAGGTTTCCATAAGATAATTTCCATTTGCTGTCCATTGTCAGTATTGCCCAAATATCTGATATTGATAATCTCCGGTTGATTACGCCCTTGTGCCTTACATTTTTCTCCAGGCGCTGGTCTCATTGCTGCTGTCATTTAGCTCTGGCTGTCAAAAATGAGATGAGCACATCATTCCTCCGAGTGCTAAATGCTTTTGACACAACAATGCAAATTTTTCTAACGACTTTAGTCTTAATTTCTCAGCTCCTGCATGCAAATGAACTGCTGGAGCAGTGGACACAATGGTGTCACATAGCCCAGAGAACACACAAACCCTGGAAATCTTGTCACTGTAATTATTTGGTTTAAAGTCCTTTCCCCTCAGATATCAGGTGAGGGTTTGTATCCATCTTCCCTTTGACCCAGAGAGTGCGTAGACAAGGGTATACAATGAATCACTTACTATGTTGTTTCAGAGTCTTGTTCTGAAATTCTACAGCATTAGAACACTACAGCTTATTGTAAACCTTGGCATTCAGTGCTCTGAGCTGTGTCAATGCTAGATTTCTTTCGAGAGGTGCACCACTCCAGAGCCCTTTCTGGAGAGCTAGTGTGGATAGGGCATTGGCATTTTTCCATTGTGTCCTGTAATACTGCTCAGATCAGGTCTAGACAACATCATGGTCCAAACAGATCAGGTCAAAGCCTTTCCCGCATTAGCACTCCCGCCGTGGCTACCACCGGAGGGGCTGCATCTAGGGTGACCAGATCACCAAAGACAAATATCGGGACGCGGGGGGGGGGCGTGACGTGGGGGGGGGGGCCAAAAAAAAAAAAAAAAAAACCCTTCCTCCGCAAGCGCTGGAGGGAGGCCCGGGAGACTCAGGGGAAGCGCGGGGCCGGGGTAGTGAGAGTCCGGCCTGGTCCCTTGCAGGCAGGACTCAGTTGGGTGGTAGGGCGAGGAGGGGGGCGGCCCGCGGGGCCAGGCGGTGGCTGTTCTCACCCCCGGCCAGCGGGACTCGGGAGCAGCCGCTGCTGCAGCTCCCACTGCCGTGGGGGAGGAAGCGGCCATGGCGCTCCGCGGCTGCGGCTCTGGCGCCCCCGAACCTCCCGAGCCGGGGCCTGCTGCGGGGACCCAGCAGCGTGCACGCTGCACCCAGCCCAGCCCCTGGCCAGTCGCGTCTGGGCTGCTGCCCAGCTGGTGCTATCCCGCGGCGGCCCCGGAGTGGGGGCAGCAGGCCCCAGCCCCCCCGTCCCGCAGGGGAACGAACGGGGCTGGGCTGCCGATGCCTCCGCCCCGGGGCTGCCGTGGGATAGCACCAGCTGGGCAGCAGCCCAGACACGACTGGCCAGGGGCTGGGCCCAGCGTACGCGCTGCTGGGTCCCTGCAGCAGGCCCCGGCTCGGGGGGTTTGGAGGCGCCGCAGCCGCGGAGCGCCATGGCCGCTTCCTCCCCCCGCGGCAGTGGGAGCTGCAGCAGCGGCTGCTCCCGAGTCCCGCTGACCGGGGGGACAACAACAGCCGCCGCCTGGCCCCGCGGGCCGCCCCCCTCATCTCCCTACCACCCAACTGAGTCCTGCCTGCAAGGGACCAGGCTGGACTCTTACTCACCCCGGCCCCGCGCTTCCCCTGCGTCTCCCGGGCCTCCCTCCAGCGCTTGCGGAGGGAGGGGGAATGGTGAGCCCGGGGAAGAGGCGGGGATTCGGGGAGGGAGCCAATCGGGGGAGGAGGGGGCGGAGTCGGGGCGGGGGGGGGGGGGGGGGCGTGAGCACTTCCGGGCTCTAGGCTCCGGGGCATTTCCTTGTTTGTCCGGTTGTCCCGACCGCACGTCGGTCGGGACGCGGGACAAACAAGGAAATATCGGGACGGTCCCGATAAAATCGGGACGTCTGGTCACCCTAGCTGCATCAGTGGCAGTGAATCTTGAGGAAATTTGCCCAAATTCAGTGTAAGTCTAGCCTTATACTCTGATGCTTCAGCACACAAGTTGCGGTGATATATATATATATTAGGGTTACCATATTTCAGCGAGCAAAAAAGAGGACGGGAGGAGCCCCGCCCTAGCCCCGCCCCTGCCCCTCCCACTTCCCGCCCCCCCCGACCTCCCAACCCTCCCCCCGTTCCTTGTCCCCTGACTACCCCCTCCTGGGACCCCTGCCCCTAACTGCCCCCCAGGACTATCTAAGCCTCCCTGCCTCTTGTCCCCTGACTGCCCCAACCTTTATCCACACCCCCACCCCCAGACAGACCCCTGGGACTCCCACGCCCCATCCAACCACTCCCCACCCACTGACAGCCCCCCCCCAGAACTCCCAACCCATCTAAACCCCTCTGCTCCCTGTCCCCTGACTGCTCCGATCCCTCTCCGCACTCCTGCCCCCTGACAGCCCCCCCCAGAACTCCCAACCCATCTAAACCCCTCTGCTCCCTGTCCCCTGACTGCTCCGATCCCTCTCTCCACTCCTGCCCCCTGACAGCTCCCCCCCAGAACTCCCAGCCCCCTACCCCCCCCCGCTCCTTGTCCCCTAACTGCCCCCTCCTAAGACCCCCCCCCCCAACTGCCCCCCAGGACCCTACCCCCTACCTGTACCCTGACTGCCCAAAACTTTCTCCACTCCCCCCAAAAAGCCCCCCCGTTTCTTGACCTCCACCTCCAGAACCTTCCTGCCCCCTGACCTCCTTACCCTGCTGCTCAGAACAGAGTGTTGGGCTCTGTGCAGCCGAGCCGGACACGTGGCTGAGCTCTCCAGCACAACAAAACCTGGTCCCTGGCCCTGCACAACAAAACCCGGTCTGGCCCTGCACAGTGTTGCTGGACTGGGCTGCAAGGCAGCTGCTGGCTCAGAATGCAGGGCAGATCCGGCTCCTCTACAGCTGCTCCTGAGTCCAGCCCGGGACTTCCCTGCAGCCCTCCCAGCCACTGGCTCTGCTAATCCCGGACATTGTGAGTGCTTTACAAATTCCTCCCGGACGCTATTTTTAGCACACAAAAGGAGGACATGTCCGGGTAAATCCGGACGTATGGTAACCCTAATATATATAGGCCAAAATATGCATATAGATAATTCTCCTTTGCTTAAGGCATTATTCACTCTAGTCCCACCACTAGCCAGTGACAGTCACTTGAGCAGGACTAACATTCCATAAAGTACAAGGCAGAGGTACACATACAGACTTAGGGCATGGCCATAGGTCAGTGGGAGTTTTGTCATTGACTTGACTGGGGTAGGATCAGGTCTTAGGCAGTCATCACTCATTCACTGAAAACTTTTCATGTCAGGGAATTCTTTAGTCAGCCATAAACAGGGCCGGCTCCAGGCACCAGCCCACCAAGCTTGTCCTTGGGGCGGCACCTGGCGGGGGGCGGCACGGTGCTCCAGCTCTGGCCGCCGGGGACAGCGGAGCCCCGGGCGGGCTCGCCGCCCTCCCCCGGGCGCTCTGGCCGCCGGGGACAGCGGAGCCCCGACCGGGACTCGGAGGGGGGGTGGGGTGGCTGGAGGCTTTTTTGGCAAAAAAGCCAGAGCCGGCCCTGGTCATAAACATTGGCGCTGAAGTTGGCATACTATAATTTCGCATAGAAGTTGTATTAAAACATTTGATAGTAGAGCTGATTTTTATTATTAGAGGCAGGCAAACAAAATGTTATTCTGGTCATGGTTGAAAATTTTCCTATAACGATGGCAAAGTTTTGCTTAAGAACTTGAATCCTATTAATTTATAATGTGGCTCATGTTCTTTCAGTATGTTACTGTTGACGTCACTAGGCCTCACCCTAGGTAACTCGGGAGGGTGGAAGGCCACTAAGTGTCAATGAAGCCTTCCTGCACTAGGCCTAAGTGAACCAAACTCTATCCTTCCATGTTTAAACTCTAATCAACCTCAAAAGCCAGGTGCAATTGGAATATGTAAGCAACCAGTTATCTGTGTGCAACCCCCTGCTCAAGCAGTAATAATGAGGCCTGCATGTTTCTGGCTGCAGGGAAAAGGACAAGATAACGGTTTAAAGAAGTTACTAACAAGCTAGGCTTATAGCTGCCAAGAATGACTTAACTATTACCAGGGATGGGAGGGGTAGAGGGAGGAATGGGGGGGAGAAAGGGAGGGCTAGAGGGGAAAGGGGAGGGTGAGGCTTAACTGCAAAATGTATAAAAGAAGAAAAACTGTTCCTGTTAATGTGCTTGATTTGAGACTTGCCAGTCTCCTTGCACCGCTTTGGGATCCCAAATAAACTTTGTTTGCTTCTCCCCCTGGTGTCTTTATTGGCGCGAAGCACACCGGGCAACGAACCCACTGTTGCTGTCCTCGAGCACACCTGTGCTGGCAACAGTTTTGGCGCCCAACGTGGGGCTCGAGGCTGAAATTTAGCCTTGCCCGGACCCCTCGCGGAGGTCGACAGATTGCGGCGACGCCCGACGCCCAGCGCGCACTGGTGACTTTACCGGGGGCCTCGGCGAAGACGTGATTTGGTCGACCCCAGAGGGCACAACGGTGCAACGTGCTCGAGTAGTGGAGAAGCAGCTGCGGGCGACGGTGGGGAACCGGTCCCATGGATAGGGCGACGGTGCAGAACCGGACCCTTGGATAAGGTAGGAACAGTCCAGTGGGGACTTTATCTGTCTTGACCTGGGGACGCCCAGTGTCCACCTGTTATGACCTGGGGACGCCCAGTGTCTCCCTATGGGGCAGGGACAGAGTATGGCAGGCAGGGCAAGGTGTACACCCTTGGAATGCATTCTGGTGAATTGGAAAGTGTTTGGTGCAAATCCAATAACTAAAAGTAAACTGAAAAGGTTCTGTACAGTAGACTGGCCTCAATATCAGCTAGAGGACCAGGAAAGGTGGCCACCGGAAGGATCACTTAATTATAATACGATCCTTCAATTACTTCTGTTTTGTCAGCAAACGGGTAAATGGAATGAACATACGTATGTACAGTTGTTTATGTTGTTAAGAGATAGGTTAGATATTTTGCAAAAGTGTAATTTGACTCCGACAGGTTCGGTAGTAACTACTGTTAGTCCCCAGAACCCCTCCACAGCTGTAATGGCAGGTCCGGTGTCCCCTTCGGCTATCACACCCCCACCATATAAAGACAAGGTGTCTCAGGTCCCAGAGATTGCCCCCTCGGTGGAATTTTATCTGTTGATCACTGAGACTGTGGTGTCCAGACATGGCTCAGATAGGAATCAGGCCACTACTATGCAGGTTTACACCCATGTGCCTTTTAACCCGGTGGACCTAGCAGCCTTTAAGGCACAGGCAGGGGAATTCTCTACGAACCCAAGCAAGTTTATCTCGGTCTTTGAAGGGTGCCTGGCTAGCTATAAGCCTGACTGTGATGATTGTAATGTCCTTATGCAGACCCTGTTGTCTGAGGTGGAGCATAATCAGGTTGTGTCTAAAGAAAAGGAAAAGAGGCAAGCGAAAATGATGGTCGCAGCAGTACAGGCCGGTGGCAGGGGAAAATTCCAGGAAGGTGGAAGGGGCCGGGGAATGAGAGGACATGGGCGTGGGTGCCCTGGCTCACAGGAAAGGCGTCTGGGTCGCAACCAGTGTGCCATATGCCGGAAGGAGGGACATTGGAAAAATGAGTGCCCCAAAAGGGAAGCTACCCCTATAATGACAGCAAAGGATCAAGAATAGGGGTGTCAGGGAAGATGGACTATCCTGCCCCTGGAACCCCAAGTAAAAATGCGGGTGGGAGATTCGGACATAGACTTTTTAATAGACTCTGGAGCTGCACGAACTGCCGTAAATCAACCCCTGCAGCTGCCTGTGTCAGAGTCCCTCACTGTGGTGGGTGCCACAGGGAAAGGAACCAAGTGCCCAGTATATGCCCCAGCGGAATGTGCTTTGGGAAACAGAACTCTATCTCACAAACTGGTTTACCTCCCTGATTGTCCAACACCTCTACTGGGACGGGACCTGCTTTGTCGCTTAGGAGCCACCCTGCATTTCACCCAAGATGAAATAACCCTCACCTTACCCCCAGAGAATACCTGGATAATGACCCTTGCAATTGAGCCCTCAGAGTGCATGCAAGCCCCAGAGTGGAGCAAGTGGGAAGACAAAAGGAGGGTTAAAAAGCAGCTTTGCTAGACAGTGTGGGCCCAGGGATTTAAAAATTCCCCTACCCTTTTCGGCCAGGCCCTGGCCAGAGACTTGGAGGAGTGGGACAATGAGGACAGGGTCCTCCTCCTGCAATATGTGGATGACTTGTTAATGGCTGCTGTGGGTCTCATCCCTTGCCTTAAAGCCACTGTAAGCCTCCTGAACTTTGTTGGACTCCTCAGTAGTGGGTGTGCTCGTCCTGGTTTGTTGCTCCAAAGCTCTGTATAGAAGTTATTTTACTGGAAGGGTGCATAATGACAATGTGTATGTGTTCATTGTTGGGAAAAGGTGTATGAGTGAAGAGTGGAAGTTTCCTTTGTAAGTTAAAAGAAGCCAAGAAGGAGAGAAGGAAAAAGAACAGAATGAGTTAACTGAGGGAAAAAAATACAGCTAGCAAGCTCAGTCCAAAGATAAGATGCTGGCACCATCCAAGGACACTGCCCAGAGCTAAGACTTGGCCAACAGCCAAGAAAAGGGGGGGCCTGAATGGGCCCAAGCAACTATGAGATCTGCAAAACACTGTCAGGCATTAATGAAATGTGTTAGGTTTCTTTTCGCACAGATAAAAGAAGTGCTAACCAAAGACCCTAGCAGCCCTGCCATTCATTGAAACAAGGAGACTGAGTCTACATAAAGTCCATCAACGAAAAACTGCTTTGGCTCCACAGTGGAAAGGCCCTTTCCAAGTCCTGTTCACCACCAACACCGCTGTGAAGTACCAAGGACTGCCCACCTGGACCCAGGCTTCTCACTGTAAAAAGACCCCTCCACCTCGGGAGGACTCTCCGACTGATGATAAGCCTATTTAAAGACAGGGTGATGTGCTAGTAACCTCTCCCCTGTATGATGCTGAACCACACTGTTTCAGGAAAAGAGAAGAAGGAACACTTGCTTCATTGAAACCACAAAGTCCAGGAATTCCTGACTACAAAAGACATTAAGAACTGACCCTGGTGAAGAAACAAAGAATTATACGCTGGCAGGGAGGCTCTTAGACCCCTGGCCTCCCAGGTACAGGCTGAATGTCTAGTCTGCCAAAAGAACAACCCTCGAGCTGGAGTGTCAGTGCCATCAGCCACTCTGGAACCTACCCCAGGCCCGGGGCTGGTTTGGCAAATAGACTTTACTGAGTTCCCCCGGACCCAAGGATTCAAATACCTTTTCGTCTTGGTGGATCGATTCAGCGGATGGCCTGATGCCTTACCCCTTGTTTTGCTCCACATTCGCGCTCTCCCAAAGGGCAGGTTAGGGCTCAGTCCCTTCGAGATTATGTTTGGAAGGGCATGGCCTATGAATGGTACACCGGTTCTGGCAGGGGAGTGGGAAATGGGGTGTGGCTTTTTATCTCAGTACATGTGCTCTCTGTCTGCTGTGCTCTGTTCTCTCCACAGGTATACCAGAGATTTGCAGCCTCTCCCGCTGGATGCCCCTGTCCATTCCTTGCAGCCAGGCAACTCCGTTCTCGTTCGGACCTGGAAGGACAAGCCTCTCCAAGAGAAGTGGAAGGGACCCCACACCGTCCTGCTGGTCTCCCACACAGCAGCAAAGGTCAAGGGACACAAGAACTGGATTCAATCACTCCCGTCTGAAGGCAGTGCCCGCTCCTGAACGGTGGACCGTCCAGCCTACGGAAAAGGACTACCAGCGACGACCTGAGACTTAAACTGTTATTCAAAAGACAATAAGGCCTGCTGGGAATGCCCTGTGGTCTCTCTGGACAGTCGCAGCGCACTCCCCGTGAAAACTCTAAGCGTTGGTTGTGTTTACTCTCACAGGGCCGGCCTAACCTGGTGGCCTGGCCCTTTTGTTTTTAATCTGCCTACTATTGGTAATTGATATTTTGTGGGTATTTGGGGAATTGTAATTGTTAGGCCCTAGGGTCACCTGCCCAGCATGAGTTCAGGTCCAGGATCTGCCACAGTGGTACTCTTTGCCATAGGGACACTCCTTTCGTTACCTCCCGTTTCCCCCCAGGCACATGTGGGATGGAAAGGGATCCCTACTAACTTGGAAACAAACACATATGAATCCTTGAAGGTTTGCTTTGCCCAAGAGTTTAACCTCTCTAACTGCTGAGTATGCTCCCAAATCCCGCACCACGCAGCAGGGTTACCCTGGAGGGTGGTCCCCCAAAATTGGTCAGATATCTGCTGGGGATGGTTCAGTAGGGGAAGAAATACCTCGGGTACCCCCTTGTCACAAAACTGTACCATTGAATACCAGTATGCATTAAGGGACAACCCCTGGCCACCCCAGGCAGCGTTAATCTTTGTATGCCACCTCAGAGCCCTTTAAGGAAGGAGACAGGTTGGGTATGATCCTCTTCCCATCCTATGGGGTGGAACGGCTAACCCAATTTTATCATAGGCTCTCTGTGTTTCTCACCACATTCGCCAATGAAACCTTGGCCATAGAGAAGAGCCTTAACTCAGAGCTATACCAGCTCCGGTTGCTGTCCCTGCAAAACAGACAGGCCTTAGATTATGTTTTAGCCTCCAGGGCGGGGTGTGTGCCCTTATTGGGAATGAATGTTGTACTTATGTCCCGGAAAACTCACAGGACATTAACAAGCACGTCCTGTCGGCCAAACAGTGGAAGGCCCAGGAAAGGAAACCCACAATTTTCGATTCCCTTTGAAGTTGGTTGCCCAACCTAGGAGGACTGGGGGGTGGCCTTGTGCGTCTCCTCCTCACTGGTGTGGTATTGTGCCTGGTCACCCTCCTCCTAATTGCTTGTTTTAAAATGCTCCTCCGTAAGCTTTGTGCCCCCCGTTCCTCAAAAATCCCGGCATACCCTCTCATTGAAAACCCCAGCTTCATAGCACTTAATCATATCTTGTCCACAGAATATGAGAAAACTCAGCCAAAAGCTTGTTGAGTATTCTCAAAGGAGGGAGTTGTTGACGTCACTAGGCCTCACCCTAGGTAACTCGGGAGGGTGGAAGGCCACTAAGTGTCAATGAAGCCTTCCTGCACTAGGCCTAAGTGAACCAAACTCTATCCTTCCATGTTTAAACTCTAATCAACCTCAAAAGCCAGGTGCAATTGGAATATGTAAGCAACCAGTTATCTGTGTGCAACCCCCTGCTCAAGCAGTAATAATGAGGCCTGCATGTTTCTGGCTGCAGGGAAAAGGACAAGATAACGGTTTAAAGAAGTTACTAACAAGCTAGGCTTATAGCTGCCAAGAATGACTTAACTATTACCAGGGATGGGAGGGGTAGAGGGAGGAATGGGGGGGAGAAAGGGAGGGCTAGAGGGGAAAGGGGAGGGTGAGGCTTAACTGCAAAATGTATAAAAGAAGAAAAACTGTTCCTGTTAATGTGCTTGATTTGAGACTTGCCAGTCTCCTTGCACCGCTTTGGGATCCCAAATAAACTTTGTTTGCTTCTCCCCCTGGTGTCTTTATTGGCGCGAAGCACACCGGGCAACGAACCCACTGTTGCTGTCCTCGAGCACACCTGTGCTGGCAACATTACTTTATTTTTAAACATCCAAGTCACTGAACTCTAAAACTCAGATACAGCTCATTCTGTATGCAGCAATCGTTTTCAGTTGCTCAGTCAATGTGTAGTAACAACATACTTGATCCATATTGGGTACTAACAAGAATAGGGTCTGATCTCTCCTAGGCAAGCTCTCCTAATTGAATTCCACTTGTAGCACAGCAATCAGCCATTTTGTAGGATTAGGTCCACAGAATGACTCTGATGTCTGTCTGTCTGTCTCTCTCTTTTTAAAACTGTCTATGGAATAATCCAGATTATTAAAGCTATATTATGAAATGATCCATCTCTTTAATGGCTCTATACTACTATAGCATGACATGCTGGCATGAGGGGGTTATATATGAGTATGTAAATGCCAAGCGTTCAATTTTTTTATGACAAAGTCCTAGAGAATTTAATAGAGATGAAAACAATGGAGTTCCTTGGAAATTTAAATAAAACTATAGAATTTAACAGAGTTTTGTCCTTTCTGTAGGTTATCTATGGAAACTGCGTAGTTCTCGCTTCAGTTCTAAAGTAAGGTAAAAACCCTAGAGGGTGGTCATAACTTTCTATGAAATTCTATAGGACATTTTCATCAGGGATGAATGGATATTGTAACTGAACTTAATGATCTGCATGATTCAGTCTCAGTATTACATTGTCATTTTACATAATGGCACACAGCTGGAGCTAGATTCTGGCAGTTCCTCTACACAGGCAGCTGCACCAGGCACAGGAGCATGGAGCAGATGTTGGATGCCCCAAACATGATGTCCCACAAACCGTGAAGCGATGCTACTCCACAGGAGTTCTACTATTAGAATGGTAGAGGGCAGGTTCTGGACTGGGCTACAGCAAAATTTCCTGGGAGGTCTAAGGATTTGAATCCCCTTCTTGTCCAAGACTCCTCCATGCAGCAGTAATTAAGATCAGTCCATAAGAAATTAACCAAACTGAACATCTAAGAAACCCAGATGGGATGCACTGGAGGCTATCTATTAGATTTTAGGCTGTATGGGGAAGGGACTGCTTACACATTGTCTCATGCAGCACTGAGTGTGTTTTTGGCACATAACTAGCAACAGTTAACATAGCAGTACAGACAGTAAGTTTCTGTCTACAGAGAGAATGACCCAATTTCTGTGATGTTTGACATGTACAAATCCCAGGGCTTTGACTTTTAAAAAAAATGCTTTTATTGCTTATTCCACTAAATCTTTGGCCGGGTCTACACTACGACTTTAATTCAGATTTATCAGCTTTAATTCGAATTTACCCTGCAACCGTCCACACAACGACGCTATTTATTTTGATGTAAAGGGCCCTTTAAATCGATTTCTGTACTCCACCCCGATGAGCGGAGTAGCGCCAAAATCTATTTCAACATTTCGAATTAGGGATAGTGTGGCCGCAATTCGATGGTATTGGCCTCCGGGAGCTATCCCACAGTGCATCATTGTGACCACTCTGGACAGCGATCTAAACTCGGATGCACTGGCCAGGTAGACAGGAAAAGCCCCGCGAACATTTGAATTTCATTTCCTGTTTGCCCAGCGTGGAGAGCACAGGTGACCACAGATAGCTCATCAGCACAGGTAACCATGCAGGCTGATAATCGAAAAAGAGCACCAGCATGGACCGTGAGGGAGGTACTGGATCTGATCGCTGTATGGGGAGAGGATTCAGTGCTTGCAGAACTTCGTTCTAAAAGACGAAATGCAAAAACTTTTGAAAAAATCTCCAAGGGCATGATGGAGAGAGGCCACAATAGGGACTCTGATCAGTGCCGCGTGAAAGTCAAGGAGCTCAGACAAGCCTATCAAAAAACAAAGGAGGCAAACGGTCGCTCCGGGTCAGAGCCGCGGACATGCCGCTTCTACGCCGAGCTGCATGCAATTCTAGGGGGGGCTGCCACCACTACCCCACCTGTGATCGTGGATTCTGGATCGGGGATAGTCTCATCAGCGACGCCTGAGGATTCTGCCGATGGGGGAGAGGAGGAGGATGAGCTTGCAGAGAGCACACAGCACTCCGTTCTCCCCAACAGCCAGGATCTTTTTCTCACCCTGACTGAAGTACCCTCCCAAGCCAGTACCCAAGACTCTGACCCCATGGAAGGGACCTCAGGTGAGTTTACCTTTTAAAATATAAAACTTGTTTTAAAAGCAAACGGTTTTTAATGATTACTTTGCCCTGAGGACTTGGGATGCATTCGCGGTCAGTTCAGCTACTGGAAAAGTCTGTTAACGTGTCTGGGGATGGAGCGGAAATCCTCCAGGGACATCTCCATGAAGCTCTCCTGGAGGTACTCCAAAACCCTTGCCACAAGGTTTTTGGGCAGTGCATCCTTATTCCGTCCTCCATGGTAGGACACTTGACCACGCCAAGCTTGCAGCAAGTAATCTGGTATCATTGCCTGACAAAGCCTGGCAGCGTATGGTCCCGGTGTTTGCTGGCATTCAAGCAACATCCGTTCTTTATCTTGTTGTGTAATCCTCAGGAGAGTGATATCACTCCTGGTAACCTGGTTGAAATACGGGAACTTAATTAAGGGGACAGAGGTGGCCGTTCCTACTGGGCTGTTTGCCTGTGGCAGAAAATAAATCCTTCCTTGCAGTTAGCCAAGCGCAGATGGGAAATTGGCCCTGAGTTTTTTGCGTTTGGCTAGCAGGGATCTTCCCTGATACCAGCCACGCGGTGGGGGGGAGGGGTACAGCGATCATCCCAGAGAATTCATGGCGAGAGGGGGGGGGGGGTGGTTAGTTTGTTTTCTGCTGCTGCTGAATGTTAACAGAAAAACCGCAGCACTCTACAGGCTATGCTTGGTATGTGGGAAAGGAGGGCGCAGAAGCTGTAAGACAATGGCTTACCATGGCCGCATGCAAGCCGAATTCTGTTGCCCAGACCTGTGATCTCTAGCAGCAAAGCCACAGGCACTCAGCATTAAGAGGCAAAATGCGACCTTGCACAGAAATCACATGTGCTATGTAATGTGAATAGTGTTGGTCACCGTGAAAGAGTATAAGCATTGTTCTGCAAAATGTAGCTTTTAAAACAATTCTCTTTTTTCCCCTCCCTACAGCAGCTGCAAATTCCTCAAGCCTCCCTCCTCCATCCCGAAGGTTATCACAGATAAGGCGTCGTAAGAAGAGAACGCGAGACGAGATGTTTTCTGAAATTATGGAATCCAGCCGCAGTGACAGAGCTCATCTGAATGAGTGGAAGGAAACAGTTTCAAAGTATAGGAAAGAAGCCAGTGAACGTGAGGACAGGAGGGACCAACGTGAGGACAGGAGGGACCAACGTGAGGAGAGGTGGCGGCAGGAAGATCAGAGGAGGCAGGATGCAACGCTGGGGCTGCTGCGTGAGCAAACAGACATGCTCCGGCGTCTGGTGGAGCTTCAGGAACGGCTGCTGGAAAACAGACTGCCGCTTCAGCCCCTGTTCCACCCTCCCCCCTCCCCATGTTCCGTATCCTCCTCACCCAGATGTGTAAGAACGCGGGGGGGGGGGGGGGGAGGCTCCGTACACCTTCCCATTCCACCCCAGTAGACAGCCCAAGCAAAAGGCTGTCATTTTTTTTAACCTTTTCTTAGTGGCTTTTTCCTTCCCAGCAATCCTCCTCCCAAATACCACCCGGGTTCCCTCCCTCTTTTTCTAATCTATTAATAAAGAATAATTGATTTTTAAATGATAGTGACTTTATTTGGTTTGAAAGAAAGCTGGGGGAAGGGGGAGGGTGGGTTCCTTACAGAAAATCAGTCAATAAAGGGGGCGGGTTTTCATGAAGGAGAAACAAACAGATATTTCACACTGTAGCCTGGACAGTCATGATACTGGTTTTTAAAGCTTCTCTGATGCACAGCGCTTCCTGGTGTGCTCTTCTAATCGCCCTGGTGTCTGGCTGCGCGTAATCAGCAGCCAGGCGATTTGCCTCAGCCTCCCACCCCACCATAAAGGTCTCCCCCTTACTTTCACAGAGATTGTGGAGCACACAGCAAGCAGAAATAACAATGGGGAGATTTCTTTGGCTGAGGTCAGAGTGAGTCAATAATGATCGCCAGCGACCTTTTAAACGGCCAAATGCACATTCTACCACCATTCTGCACTTGCTTAGCCTGTAGTTAAACAGCTCCTGACTCCTGTCCAGGCTGCCTGTGTATGGCTTCATGAGCCATGGCATTAAGGGGTAGGCTGGGTCCCCAAGAATAACTATTGGCATTTCAACATCCCCAACGGTTATTTTCTGGTCCGGAAAGTAAGTCCCTTGCTGCAGCCCTTTAAACAGAGTAGTGTTCCTGAAGACGCGAGCGTCATGAACCCTTCCCACCCAGCCCGCGTTGATGTTGGTGAAACGTCCCTTGTGATCCACAAGTGCTTGCAGCACCATTGAAAAGTACCCCTTGCGGTTTATGTACTTGGTGGCTTGGTGCTCCGGTGCCAAGATAGGGATATGGGTTCCGTCTATCGCCCCACCACAGTTAGGGAATCCCATTGCAGCAAAACCATCCACTATAGCCTGCACATTTCCCAGAGTCACTAACTTTCGTAGCAGCACCTGAGTGATTGCTTTGGCTACTTGCATCACAGCAGCCCCCACAGTAGATTTGCCCACTCTGAATTGATTCCCGACTGACCGGTAGCTGTCTGGCGTTGCAAGCTTCCACAGGGCTATCGCCACGCGCTTCTCAACTGTGAGGGCTGCTCTCATCTTGGTATTCTGGCGTTTCAGGGCAGGGGACAGCAAGTCACAAAGTTCCATGAAAGTGCCCTTACGCATGCGAAAGTTCTGCAGCCACTGGGAATCGTCCCAGACCTGCAACACTATGTGGTCCCACCAGTCTGTGCTTGTTTCCCTTGCCCAGAATCGGCGTTCCATGGATAGAATCTGCCCCATTAACAACATGATCTCCAAAGCACTGGGGCCCGTGGTTTCACAGAATTCTGTATCAGTGTCCATGTCCATGTCAATGTCCTCCTCATGCTTGTCGCTGCGCTGCCGCCGCCGCTGCCTCCTCGCCTCGTTTTTCTGGTCCTGGCTGAGCATAAACTCCACGAGAACGCGCGAGGTGTTTACAATGTTCATGACTGCTGTCTTGAGCTGAGCGGGCTCCATGCTTGCCGTGGTATGGAGTCTGCAGTGTTCACCCACCCAGGAAAAAAGGCGCGAAAATGGTTGTCTGCCGTCCGTTGCTTTCATGCAGGGAGGGAGGGAGGGAGGAGGTGAGGCTGTACCCAGAACCACCTGCGACGATGTTTTTTGTCCCATCAGGCACTGGGATCTTAACCCACAATTCCAATGGGCGCGGGAGACTGCGGGAACTATGGGATAGCTATGGGATAGCTACCCACAGTGCAACGGTGCAGAAATCGACGCTAGCCCCGGTACTTGGACGCACACCACCGAATTAATGTGCTTAGTGTGGCCGCATACATTTCGACTTTATACAACCTGTTTTTCAAATCCGAATTATATAAATTCGGATTAATCCCGTAGTGTAGACATACCCTTTATTTGGAAGATTAAACTTGTGCCAACTTCTGTCAGAGCCACCTATGTGAAAATTGTTTACATTTCCTAATATAGCACAGATTAGGTTGAAACATCTGAACGTTCTCCTGAAAGTTGATACTCTTGTGACTTTTAAAAAAACAAAACAAAAAAAAATACCCAACCATGTTATTTCCTCTACCTCATAAAGTTCATCTGCAGCCCAGGAGCCCACTTGCTTGTCACATGCAATGTAAATTTCCTTTCAAAACTCTCATTTATGCTACAACAAGGACCCAATCCACACCATTTCTAGAAAACTGAGTTCCCAGAAGCATCCAAAACTACTCCTAAGGTTGTGTAAAAATCTATAGAACATTTTGAAAAATCCTAGATGTTTTCGTGAAGCACTTTTTGAAATGTAACATTTTTCGTCAGATGTTTTGAAAAGGGAACTAATGAGAAATGGACGGGGGAAAGATTTTCTAAATAAAGAAATGAGTTGATCTTGTGCTATTTAAAAATAAATAGTAATGCTCCTCCTGCCTTGGTAGCACAGTTCTTCCAAAGGTGGTATGTCTTATAGATGTTCTGACTTGGCTCTCCATATTCTGCATCTGCCAGATATCTTTCTGTCTGTTCAAAAAGTTTCTGTGCTACCTTTTCTTGTCTCTGTTTCCATTGGCACCAATTCTCTCTCTCTCTTTCTAAGGCTAGGTCTACACTAAATTATAGCAGCACAGATACATTGGTCAGGGTGTGAAAAACCACACCCCTGACCGACCTAGCTATGCCAGCATAACCCCCAGTGTAGACACAGCTATGTCAACAGAAGAGTGCCTCTACTGATGTAGTTAATGTTCCTACCCCTCTGGAAAAAACCCTTCTGTTAGCATAATCTGTCCAAGACTTGGAATTATGCTGGCATGGCTATGCTGGTATAGTCACTCCAGACATATCCTAAGACCTTATCTACATGCAAATTTGTACTTTTTTAGTTAAACTGTTCCCTTGTGGGGACACTTTTATTTCCATTTGCCTTTAAGCTTGTTCCTAACTGATTTAAGGTAACCCAAAACAAGCCTGGTCCAACACAGCCTTTTGTGCCAGTTTAATTCCTTCACTTTAAAATCCCAGCTTAAGCAAAACTGATGCAAAACTGTATGTTGACAAGCCTTAACACCCATCTTTTTGTCTCTGCCTTCAGCATTTTTCAAGTCCTCCTCCTCCATATGGCTTTATCTTTTTTCCTTTTTCTTTCTACAAGCATGTCCCATTTCTCTTTACATTATTTTGTTTATCACACCTTTTACTAAACTTCGGTAGAACCAGAAGTGGAATCACTGTGAGAATGTTCAAACTTGGATGTTGTCACCCAGTAACAAGAAATGTTGAGAGACCCTAACCTAGGGTGATTTCCAGACCCTTCACTCGAGTAAAGAAATCTGTTTCTGAATGAGCAAATGAAAGCCGGAATGTTTATATGAACCCAGAACCTCCTTCTGAGGGTTGCACAGCACAAGTAACAATTGTGAGATCCCTTTCTGTCATCTTTGAGTGTATTTCACGTTAGAGTCCAGCTGCCGTTTACCAATGTTTTGGTGTGTGCGTATTTCATAGTCTTCTACATTAGTATAATATTTTCTCCATCCAAACTCCTGCTTCTTCAAAATGTCTGTTACAGCTGTCCCCCTGCTGCATTCCTTTTCCCCCTCTCCTTTCTGTTTGTCCTGTGTGGCCGCCCCTCCCGGCCATTGTGCTAACTAAAGTCACAGCCCTATTCCTAGGAATGGCTTGTACAGACTAACTGGAGCCATTGCTCTGCCTAGGGAGGGGGCTTCTTGCTTCTTTGTTTGGTTCCTTTGTTCAGACCCGGGCTCGGTGTGGGGGTTGCTGCCCAGAAATGCAAGACCTGAAGTGGCCAACTAATTAAGCATATAAGTCATACCTGTGGCCCAGAACATGCCCAGGCATGCCTATGCTTCCCTGAAGCCTTTCCCTGCCTTCTCTCCTCCCCTGTATCAAGAGGAGCCAATCAAAAGTACTGGTGGGAAACTGCCTGAGTTTGCCTTTAAAGCCGGACATTTTCTGATCAGACCTCGGAGAAGGTCCTTGCTTTGCCACCTGGTCTGATCAGCTAGGGGTCTTTGGGGGGGCCCTCTCCCCGCTCTCATTTGTTTTTGAGCGTACCCCCGTTTTTAAACTCCCCTCCCACGAACAACAAATTTGTGCCTGGAGATCTGATTATTGTAAGCGAATCAAGTCCTCTCTCCATCCTCCGATGCTACTGCCGTTCCTGTCTCTGTGCTTGCTGCTGTCCTGGGGATTGGTAAGAACTCCCTCTTGCAAACTTCCCCTGTCCTAGCTGCTGGCCTTGTTTCCCCAGCAGACAGACCCAAGCTAACTCCTTCGTCTGGATCTGTAATCTGTTTCTTGCTCTGCAGCGCCTTTGCTGGTGGAAATAAGCCTGTGCCGCTGCTAGTCTGTGCCTTCCTGGGCTGCCGGCTTGCAGCCACCCCACTGCTGCAGCCACCACTAGTTAACCTCCCCCCTCCACCCCGGGGTTGTACCCTGGGCGCACACCACTCTGCCCTCCGGAACTGCTCTCCCTCCCGATCAAAGAAGCGGCATAGTGTAAGGTGCACCTATTAGAATCAGGTTCTGAGTCTAGATAAGTTGTAATTTCATTTTCATAGAATCATAGAATCATAGAATATCAGAGTTGGAAGGGACCTCAAGAGGTCATCTAGTCCAACCCCCTGCTCAAAGCAGGACCATTTCCCAGCTAAATCATCCCAGCCAGGGCTTTGTCAAGCCGGGCCTTAAAAACCTCCAAGGAAGGAGACTCCACCACCTCCCTAGGTAACGCATTCCAGTGTTTCACCACCCTCCTAGTGAAATAGTTTTTCCTGATATCCAACCTGGACCTCCCCCACCGCAACTTGAGACCATTGCTCCTTGTTCTGTCATCTGCCACCACTGAGAACAGCCGAGCTCCATCCTCTTTGGAACCCCCCTTCAGGTAGTTGAAGGCTGCTATCAAATCCCCCCTCATTCTTCTCTTCTGGAGACTAAACAATCCCAGTTCTCTCAGCCTCTCCTCATAAGTCATGTGCTCCAGACCCCTAATCATTTTTGTTGCCCTCCGCTGGACTCTTTCCAATTTTTCCACATCCTTCTTGTAGTGTGGGGCCCAAAACTGGACACAGTATTCCAGATGAGGCCTCACCAATGTCGAATAAAGGGGAACAATCACGTTCCTCGATCTGCTGGCAATGCCCCTACTTATACAGCCCAAAATGCCGTTAGCCTTCTTGGCAACAAGAGCACACTGTTGACTCATATCCAGCTTCTCGTCCACTGTGACCCCTAGGTCCTTTTCAGCAGAACTGCTACCTAGCCATTCGGTCCCTAGTCTGTAGCAGTGCATGGGATTCTTCCGTCCTAAGTGCAGGACTCTGCACTTGTCCTTGTTGAACCTCATCAGGTTTTTTTCTGCCCAATCCTCTAATTTGTCTAGGTCCCTCTGTATCCGATCCCTACCCTCTAGTGTATCTACCACGCCTCCTAGTTTAGTGTCATCTGCAAACTTGCTGAGAGTGCAGTCCACACCATCCTCCAGATCATTAATAAAGATATTAAACAAAACCGGCCCCAGGACCGACCCTTGGGGCACTACACTTGAAACCAGCTGCCAACTAGACATGGAGCCATTGATCACTACCCGTTGAGCCCGACGATCTAGCCAGCTTTCTATCCACCTTACAGTCCATTCATCCAGCCCATACTTCTTTAACTTGGTGGCAAGAATACTGTGGGAGACAGTATCAAAAGCTTTGCTAAAGTCAAGAAATAACACATCCACTGCTTTCCCCTCATCCACAGAGCCAGTTATCTCATCATAGAAGGCAATTAGGTTAGTCAGGCACGACTTCCCCTTCGTGAATCCATGCTGACTGTTCCTGATCACTTTCCTCTCCTCTAAATGTTTCATAATTGATTCCTTGAGGACCTGCTCCATAATTTTTCCAGGGACTGAGGTGAGGCTGACTGGCCTGTAGTTCCCCGGATCCTCCTCCTTCCCTTTTTTAAAGATGGGCACTACATTAGCCTTTTTCCAGTCATCTGGGACCTCCCCCGATCGCCATGAGTTTTCAAAAATAATGGCTAATGGCTCTGCAATCTCACCCGCCAACTCCTTTAGCACCCTCGGATGCAGCGCATCCGGCCCCATGGACTTGTGCACGTCCAGTTTTTCTAAATAGTCCCGAACCACTTCTTTCTCCACAGAGGGCTGGTCACCTTCTCCCCATGCTGTACTGCCCAGTGCAGCAATCTGGGAACTGACCTTGTGCATGAAGACAGAGGCAAAAAAATCATTGAGTACATTAGCTTTTTCCACATCCTCGGTCACTAGGTTGCCTCCCTCATTCAGTAAGGGGCCCACACTTTCCTTGATTTTCTTCTTGTTGCTAACATACCTGAAGAAACCCTTCTTGTTACTCTTAACATCTCTTGCTAACTGCAACTCCAAGTGTGATTTGGCCTTCCTGATTTCACTCCTGCACGCCTGAGCAATATTTTTATACTCCTCCCTGGTCATTTGTCCAATCTTCCACTTCTTATAAGCCTCTTTTTTGCATTTAAGATCAGCAAGGATTTCACTGTTTAGCCAAGCTGGTCGCCTGCCATATTTACTATTCTTTCTACACATCGGGATGGTTTGTTCCTGCAACCTCAATAAGGATTCTTTAAAATATAGCCAGCTCTCCTGGACCCCTTTGCCCTTCATGTTATTCTCCCAGGGGATCCTGCCCATCTGTTCCCTGAGGGAGTCAAAGTCTGCTTTTCTGAAGTCCAGGGTCCATATTCTGCTGCTCTCCTTTCTTCCTTGTGTCAGGATCCTGAACTCGACCATCTCATGGTCACTGCCTCCCAGGTTCCCATCCACTTTTGCTTCCCCTACTAGTTCTTCCCTGTTTGTGAGCAGCAGGTCAAGAAAAGCTTTGCCCCTAGTTGGTTCCTCCAGCACTTGCACCAGGAAATTGTCCCCTACGCTTTCCAAAAATTTCCTGGATTGCCTGTGCACCGCTGTATTGCTCTCCCAGCAGATATCAGGGTGATTAAAGTCTCCCATGAGAACCAGGGCCTGCGATCTAGCAACTTCTGCTAGTTGCCAGAAGAAAGCCTCGTCCACCTCATCCCCCTGGTCTGGTGGTCTATAGCAGACTCCAACCACGACATCACCCTTGTTGCTCCCACTTCTCAACTTTATCCAGAGACTCTCAGGTTTTTCTGCAGTATCATACCGGAGCTCTGAGCAGTCATACTCCTCTCTTACATACAACGCAACTCCCCCACCTTTTCTGCCCTGCCTGTCCTTCCTGAACAGTTTATATCGATCCATGACAGTACTCCAGTCATGTGAGTTATCCCACCAAGTCTCTGTTATTCCAATCACATCATAGTTCCCTGACTGTGCCAGGACTTCCAGTTCTCCCTGCTTGTTTCCCAGGCTTCTTGCATTTGTGTATAGGCACTTAAGATAACTCAATGATCGTCCCTCTTTCTCAGCATGAGACAGGAGTCCTCCCCTGCATAGCTGTGGTTAAGTTAGGTTTAAAAAAAATTGTTGCATTGTGTTCTGTTACTTGCTAATTTGTGTAGTCTTGGTTAAGTTAGATCATAGATAAGATTTTACTGTGTTCTGTATAATTGTGGTTAAGTCTGTCTTCCCGCTGCCCTAACCACCCCCCCCCCCGAGCTTGCCCGTGTCTCCCCCCCAAGCTCCCCAGTCACTCATTGCAGTCTCTCTGCTGTTTAAACTTGCAGCCTGTCTGCTCTCTGTGTCTCCCTGAGTTTAAATCTCCCTCCGCAGCGCCTCTGCCTTTAGTCTCTGCTCCACCACGTGCTCCTCTTCCCCCATCCCCCAACCTCACTCCTCTACCACTGGCTTTCTCTCTCTCTCTCTCTTAATCCCTTCCCCCATGTGCTCACCCTGCTCCTGCTGCTGCCAAACCTCAATTGTATTACTGAAGTCTAGCATAAAACCCCATTGGTTACCCTTTTTCTCTCTAACACACCTCACACTTTACATTTATACCACTGTGACATATTTTTACCTAGAGTTGTTGGTTATTTAACACATTTTACCCATAACTGTTAGTTGGTTATATGCTGCTGTGACACACCTTTTACATAGGAACTGTTAGCTACCTGTTACATTGATACTTCAGTGTTAATTGGTTACCAACTGTATTGGACCGCACTGTATTGTACCCCACTATTGAAAACCTCTATCCTATTTACTAAAAGAAATCCCTCCCCAATTGTCTACCTTAACAAACCCCATACCCCTCACTATTGAATTTTCCCTGTTTCTGCATTTTCTTAATAAAGTTTATTTTGCACCCCACCAGTGCAGTAGTTGTCCCCCAAGATCCCCTACCTGCTGGCAGGGTCACAAAAGACTAAAATTCCCTTCTCTCTTTCCTCATAAAAATAAGCACACCCCAAATTAATATGCACTTGTTTTGGAAACTCACTGCAATCTTTGTGTGGATTTGATTTCTTAGCCAGGAAGCCATGGTGCATCTACATACAAATGCAGACCCCTTTACAAAATTTAAACTCCAGACAACAGAGAGTTGAATGTTTCTTCCAACATAATCAGACAACAGAACGACAGCAGATCCATGGGGGATAGCTAAGATTTTTTTCTCATAAAAGGAGAGAGCTGCAAGATTATCTGAGCACAGCAGCCACATAATTACCTGTTTTATTGATGGTTGGAATTAAAAAGAAACTTGTGTTATATATGTAGGTTTCATACTAGTTGTTAAGAAAACCCCGAATTACCAAGTTGAGACAAATGCCTTCATTCATGAATATCAAGGCAACATCTGTGGGGCACAAAGTCTTTCCACAAAAATAAAAAGCTTTCCCCCCACCAAGAGAGTATCACTATTTATATTGTGATAGTGCCTAGTGAGCAGATGCTGTACAGATATGTAACAAAGATGATGCCTGCCCTAAAGAGCTTGCAATCTAAGTTTAAGATAAGAAATGACAGGTGCACATGATAAACAAATGAGGGAGCCAAGATAACCGCAATACAGTTATGAACAATTTAATAAACAGCCGCCACATCTGTCACAGCACACCAGCTGTCTAACCTCGGTCAAGGCTTGTCCCATAGGAGTTACGGCATAGGTGGGTTTCAAGGAGAGATTTAAAGACCGACAGTGTGGTGGTGGCCTTGTGGAGTCTTGTGGGGAACTCCAATCATGTATAAAGGGCAGCACAATAGAAAGCACCAAGGTTATTCTCTCAAAAAGGGACCAATGAGCACTCAAGGGCGGCTTTGCTGCCAGAGAGGAGGTGGGCTTCTCTCACTTTATAGTGTGAAAGAGACAATAGGTTGGGCAAGGGTTGGCCTTAAAGGGCCTTAAAAGTGAAGACAAAGAGTTGGTGCTTGATGTAGTGGAAAAGGGATGATGCAGCAGAGGGATGCAGAGTGGGATGATGCGGTCAAAATGATGAGCTAGGAAGATGACTATGCAGCAGCATTTTGGGTGGATTTAATGCAAGATGGCATTTGTTCAGGCCGGAGAGGAGTAGGTGCGGTAACCAAGAGGAGGTGAAATAGTGAGGGGCTGTACAGGGTTTCAGTTGTATGGATGGAGAGGGAAGGCTGCACGTTAGGGGCGTTGTGAAGGAAGAAGGACCAAAATTTAGAGATTTCCTGGAGCGTCAATAAAATTATCATAGTTTTATAGAGTTTAAGGCCAGAGAGGCCATTTAGTCAGACCATCACAGGCCATTACCTTTCACCCAGTTGCTCTGTACTGAGCCCAATAATTTGTGTTTGGCTAAAGACATCTTCTAAAAAAGCATTCAGTCTTGAGTTGAGGCTCTCAAGAGGTGGAGAATCCACCACTTCCCTTGGCAATTTGTTCCAGTGGTTAATCACTCTCACTGTTAAAATGTTGTGCTTAACTTCTATTTTGAATTTGTCTGGTTTTAGCTTCCAGCAATTGGTTTCTCTTATGCCTTTCTCCACTAGATTAAAAAGCCTGGTATTTTCTTCTTAGGAATGTACTTCTACCCTGTAATTGAGTCACCTCTCAATCTTCTTTTTGATAAACTGAACAGACTGTGACAAGCAAAGGGCAACCAAAGCGGCCTTTAAATGGCAGAGAAATATAACTCACAAGCATCTCTGTATTATTTTGTTTCACAGCCGGAAGCCATGGTGCATCTACATACAAATACAGGCCCCTTTACAAGACTGAGATGCAGAATTGCCTATTGGTAACTGCTCTATCTGTGGGATGCCAGGATGTGGTTCTGTCCAGATGGGGGGACCCTTAAGATGACTTTGATATGGTTTCCTGGAAATATATACATGTGCCCTTGAATGGAGGTGCCTTGTAGTAATTTATTACCTTAAGTTATCCTTCAGCAAAAAGTATGGCACTGACTTTATGCAATTACATAAACCAATCTATATCAAAGTGCCCTTTTTCCCTGTGTCATAAAATTATGCCACCCCAAAAAGTAATCCAGGTAAAGTTCACTCAAGTGCTTGAAGTGTGTGTGGGGGGGGGGGGGGGGGAGGGGAGGGAGAGGGCTGGGGGAGAGGGCATAAGGGGTCACAGACCCAGCCCCCCTGCCCCCCCAAAATCAAGCCAGGTAGCTGACAGGCTCACTTTAAGCATGGTGTTATTCAAGCTGCTGCTCCCAGATTTTGATAGCCTCGTCCCCCCCACCCACGCACACACTTTTTTCAGACCTCTTTAAACACTGTTCTGATAGACCCAGAACATTTACTTTTGCCATGCAGGCAGATAAACTGAAAGATTAAAAAACCAACCAGATAAGAATCCTTCTTCACAGTGATAAAAGGGAAATAATAATACAATTAGAAGAAATGAGGTGAAAGCTGGAGACTGTACCAAGAAATCAAGGACTTCACTTAAAATAAATAAGCAAAATGAGAGAGTTGCAAATGTAGCCTAAAAGATCGTCTTATTAACATCGCTCGTCATTAATGTACACAATGTACTCGCTGTCAGTCCCAAACAATTTCTGCCCTATAGAAAGTTTTACATTTTACAGTTTTGAGTATCCATCTGCAGCATGGAAAACAAAATGCCAGCTTATTAAATTACTTCTCAAACAATGTGAGCTCTGGGTTTGGTAATACTATTACCAATACTGGGTTTGGTAACAGAGGTAGCAAAATACAGTCTTGTTTGTTTATTTTTGGACCTCGAACATGAATTTGGCCTAAAGCTGGGAATACTGTCATGGGGAAAACCCTTCAACATTATGTTGTGTTGGTGTATGTTTTTTTAAATGTTAATTAAGGCTCTGATTTAGCAAAGTATTTAAGCACATGGGGATAGGGATGCTTTGCTGAATCAGGCATCTGAACACACATTTTGGGAAAGTTATGATTCAGATACATCTTGGCTTGTTTCTGCTATCTATATTTAATGAAAGCTGGGATGCAGTGAAGGATAAGGGGATGTATGTAGCAGCGGTCTGTAAACATAGGGGTATGAGTAGATTAAGGTGGAGGATTTTGTATGCTGTGGATTGGAGATCTTTTTTGCTATTGGTCCAGACTATACCATGCTCACAGCTCTAGATAGATGCTGTAGTCTGGTATAACTAACCAGTGCTTGTGGCTAACAAGATACAGGAACTGGATGTTCAGGCTACGTTAGTTTCAGTAGGATTTGTGGTTGCTTGTACTTCTGAAAATTAAGGATCTTGCTTGTGGAAGAACCTACTACATAATGCACAGTGACTTCATCTATGGCAAAAACACAGCCTGTGGGGGACAAGGGGAACAGTGGCATACACTGGGTGCCCACCTCCCAAGTGAATGCCGTAACCACCAGGTTATAGAGTCAGGCTTGTGCTCAATTTCCTCTGTTTGAGCTGTTTTCCCTTTGTATAAATAATTAAATATTCATTGGGCCAGAGCAGGTGTGGATTAACCAATGTGCACTTTGTACACTTGCACTCTGTCCTCTTCCCAGGGGTGCCCTTGACCAGAAAAACCACCAAACCGAGTGAAGCTTCAGCCCTGTTAGCCAGGTCGCAACACCACTCATTCAGATTTGGCCTGGCCGCCCCTCCGTCATGACCAAACCTGAGCAGCGCGGGGCTGTGTGAATGTGGGATAGATGATGGGAGCAACCAGAGCTGGGAGGCTGGAATCAGGAGGAGGCGCCCTAGCCTAGGATGGTGGCAGAATGCTGAGAAGGGGGTGAGGCGGGTGCTGGTGAGTGGACAGGAAGATTTTGGGGGGCGGTGGGTCAGATGCTGGGGGGTGAGTTACGAGTGAGCTATGGGCGAATGAGGAGTGTTGGAGGGCTAGGTGATGAGGAGCTGAAGCCAGTGGGGGATGTTGTGGGTTGGAGCTGGTGGGGCTGAGGTGAGCAGGATGTATGTCATGGCTCCTCGGATGTGTGGGGGCCATCAGGTTAAGTGTGGGCTGATGAAGGGTTTTGGGGGGTCTGTGTGTGGAAGGTATATTTGGAGGCCTGTGTGTGGTGTGGAGTGGGCTATGTATGGGGAAGGTGGTGGTGGTGAAATTTCCATAGTGCACAGGGCCCCAAAATTCTTTAATCGGAGTGAGAGAGATGGACTCTATAGCTCAGTGGTCAGGACCCTCACCTGGGATATGGGAGCCTCAGGTCCGAACCAGAGCGGGAGGTAGAACATGGGTGTCTCACATCCCACCTGAGTGCCCTAACCACTGAGTTATTGTCTGTTCTAGGAGGAGGATGTTTCTCTCTCCATTTTTTGCAGAAAATATCAAAGGGTCTTAGCTTTATCCCGCTGCAGAATGAAAACCAATTCCCAAACCTCAACGTTGGTCACGACACAAAATTCTTGTTTCCTGGCCAGCCCAAGTTAAAATAGAGAATTCAGTTCCACAATTAGAATGAATGACAACTGGCCCTTTTTCTTCTTTTGAAGCGGTGCCTTGGTCTGTGTGTCTGTCCATATTGCCATGGATTCAGGAATAGTAAGTGAAGGGTTATTACTGCACATGAGACTTCCACAATTATGAGTTATGATCCATTAGGAGGTCCCAAGAAGACATGGCTCAGCAGAATGTCACTGTGTTTGCTTCTAAATCTACACATGCTTGGGGCTCAATTCTGATTCCAGATTTGGCTTTGCATAGCACCAAAGAGCGGAATGCCACATGGTTTTGAGTGGTTAGCAGGAACACTGGCTCAGAGTTACATCTGGGCTTAAAGAACACTCCAGTCCTCCAACAGGCACCATAGGACATCCATGCATGTCTACGGTACATGTGTTTGAACATCCCCAGGAGAGATCAAAACATTCAAGGTTTCAGTGCCGCTTATCAATTATTTGTGTGTGCCTGGATGAAATACAAAGAAGCAGTGAGCTCTGGAAGAGGGAGCAAGAGGATGGACAATTAGAAAGTCCTGAGTCCAAATCCAGACCCTGCCATTGGATTATTACAGGTCCCGGGTAAGTCTCCCCCTATCTCTCTGTTTTCATGTCTATAAAATGAGGATTTTAATATTTCCTTACCTTCCTCACAGGAGTGTTATAGGATTAATTAGTCTGTATTAGTACAAATCTGGAGATATATAAAGTGCTAAATAGCATTATTGATTATTATTTAAAGTAGAATTATTATTTCCATTGCAGTTACCCCCAGGGGCCCCAGACATGGTCCAGAACCCCATTGTGCGAGGCACTGTACTAATATGGAACAACAATATGGTTCCCACCCCCAAAAAGCTTCAAATGAAGTATAAGTCAAGAGACAGCAAGTGGGTACAGGTGGAACACAGTGTATATGAGACATATTTCATGTAGCATCTGAAATAAACACATGGCACAAGAACCTTCTCAGATATATAGCAGAGTGAGCTGTCAGCCTTCAGTTGATTTTACACCTCTTTCAGCTAATGCAGGGATCAAATTCAAAATTCAGCACGTGATGTGGATCTCTTCCTTAAGTGTGTCCTTAAACCCAGACTACTGCTCTTAGATTTGTCACATATGGCAAAAATATTTACATGTGCATTGTGGGAAGCTATTGGTTTAACACGATAAAGCAGAACCTGTAACAAACATCGGTTAGAAACAAGGCTTCATTTTCTTGTTATGACGAGTCCCAGTAGTTCAGAATTGTTCAGAGCTGTGTTACCTACTAAACGTTAGAAGAAAAGACTGCGTGAATGGTCACTAAATTCTCTGGGAAATGGAAAAAAATTCTTTTTTGAAAGCAGAGATGGGTTTTGAGCTGTGAAATTCAGCCCCAGACTGGAGTTTCCCTAGGGATCAGGAGAGGTTCAAATATTTCAGCTCATTATGTACATGGCCTCAGTTTTTTGTCACTGGATCCAACCTCCTTAGCCCATCTCTAGAAGAGACACTTGGTAAGTTAGGAGGACTACAGCAGCAATGAGAGAGCTTTCTGGCAACAGGTCCAGCCTCCCTCAACATCAACTCCCAATCCCACAGACCTCTGGAACGGGCACCAGAGCCACTCCCCCCATGGTAATGAAATACACAAGATGACCAAGTAGCCCCTGATCTCAGCAGTGCATTCAGGGCTTCTGATGAAAACAAATCAGCCAAGAGGGCATGTGCAGTGTTGCACAAGATGTTTTGGGGTGGGAGCTGTCTTGACCTTCATCTCTGCAGATGAGGGGACAAGGAATAGAAGGGAGAAATTTATCTGCTGCTGCTACCAGTCTTCTATTTTTCCCCTGACACTTACTCCATTTCAGAGCTGGAGATTTCCCTAAAGACTTGCATTATCAAAGTTATGAATAACACCTTGGCTGCCCTCAGGCTTCTCTTTCAGACACACATCCACTTCAGACTTTCTACTCTGTCTTCTAGTGAGCCACATCATGCCAGCTACAAGGCAAATGGCTTAAAACCTACTCCTGTAACTGAGGGACGGAAGGATATTCCGGCATAGCAATTGCTTTCAATAAGATACTGTGCGCCCATCACAGGAAGGAATCTTGTCACCGGATTCTAGGCTTATACCAAAATGTGTTGGAGGTCACCCATCACAGCAGATTAAAGGGAGGGATGGACTGCAGCCACAAAATTTGAGGGTATTAAGAGGTGGGATTTTGGTCATTCTCTAATAGGTTCCCAAGCCCAAAATAAGACACTAATGCAATGCACTTGCTGTTGTCCTTACCTGTACCAGCTGGGGTGCGGGGACAGCCCTATAAGTATGATGAGGTACCAACTGTATTTCAGCAGGATTTATTTTCAGAGGTCAGTTTTAATGAAAGTTGGTGCATTTATCTATGATTGGCTACCACTGCCTTTCCCACTTTTCAATCTGTTGCTGCCTAGAGATAAAGTATTTAATTGGTCTCAAGTTACTTTCCAATGTTCCTATAGAGTTCAGTGATGCCTATTAGAAACACTTCTCATTGCTAACAGATTGTCAGCTGTGGCCACGTAGGGAACTGGAGGAGTGACATAAGGAAAGAATGAGGGATGAGAGAATGAGAATGCTCAGGTTTCTGACAAGTCCTTTTGTTGTTAAATGCTGGAAAGCTGACCTGTGTCTACTAAATGTTGCGTCTCAAGTGTTTCGTCACCCAATAAGCAGAAGCAGACTCATTTTGCAGATCTCATACATACGAGGTTTGTCTTTGTTCCCCCTACAGCTAATTTGTTAGAATTACTTAGTTCAAAAAAGTAATTGTAATCAATGAAATGATGTGTAGAATAATGGGTTGATTTATTTCCTATCTTCCTCCTCTCTTGCCTATTCTATCCTCCCCTGCATCCTGTCTTGTACTCAACTTAAATTCCCAGTGCAATAGTTGCTATATTAGGTATCTAGATTAGGGTGACCATACCTCCCATTTTGGCCAGGACAGCCCACTTTTTAAGCCCTGTCCTGGATGTCCCAACTTTTTTGGCAAAATTGGGCATTTGTTCCGTTTGCTCTTACCAACTAATCAGTTCAGAGGGGAGGTGAACAAGAGGGACTAAGAGAAAGGTCTATACAATGAGTAATACGCACAAGGTAAATTCAGTGCTCCTTTTTATCCTTCTCATAAAACCAGACCATAGGGGTGTTCAATGAAAATGGAAGACAACAAATTTAAAAATGATAAAGGGAGATACATTTTTAACCCATTGCCACAAAATACTGCTGAGGCCAGGAGCTTAGTAGGCTTCAGAAAAAGTAAACATTTATGTGGATGAGAAAATCTACTGTTACTTTAGACAGGATAGCAAAATTTACGTAAGGTAGATCTGTGTGTGTCTACGTTTCCCCTCATGCTTCATGGCATAAATTGATCACTAATGGGAGAGACTTAAAAACTTCCCTCATGAGTATTCCGGACTGGTCGTCCCTATTCCAGACTGGTCTTCTACAGGGCATCGTGAGCTTTTTTTTCCTGAAGATTTCAGTTCTCAATGACAAGGTACTAGACTAACTGAACTACTCGTCTGATTGTGTGGGCAATTCCCATATGCCTCTGCATACACATGGCACTACACAGACATCAGACAATTATTTTTCAGTTTTGCTTTCACTGCTTGTGATAGTTTATTAAAATATCCCTGTACTGTATTATTATTTTGTACAGTGCTTCACTGAAGAATTCTATATGGATTCAAAAGCACATTAGTTTTCTTGCAATGAGTCTTGCAAAGTTCCAACGGTGTTTAAAAAATTCTGCTGAGTTTTGCCTGTCTAAAGGCTTCTGTAGGAGGTTCAGCCTAAATCTTACATAGATGATGTCCCTGCTATGGCTTGAAACCAAACATGTTCACCACCCAGCATCATTGCAACATACTTTATGCCCTTACCTAACATGTAGTATTGCATTTACCCAAGGCATGGGTCAACTTGACAGCTATTGAGGGGCAACATCCAGCTCTTAAAAGGGATACGTGATTTTAAAAAAGGAAAGTAACCTAGCATTGAATTTCACTACGGACCACTGGGTTGTCATTGATCTCTTGGACTTTCCAATGCATTCTCCTACACTTTACATGTTTGCCTGGGGTACTGGTTCTGAATTAGGCAAAGTATTTTATTAGAGCTGGTCATTTTTTTTGTTTGTTTTTTGTTAAAAATGTTTTTGATTGAGGGGAGGAAAAAGAAGACTTTCTCTGAAAATTTTGATCACAACATTTTCAGATTTTTGTTGAGGAGTTCCCCCCCCCCCCAACCCTTTCAATTTTGTTCACCCCCCCCTTTTTTTTCTGGTGGGGAAACAAAGGGGGGAGGGAAGATAGAAAAAGGGGAAGAAAATAAACACCCCCAAATGGTTTCTTTTTTAAAAATAGAAAAATGTTTCTTTTGTTTCATTGAGAGACTAAAATGCCCATAACATATTGTGAATGATGAAATTAATTTTGCAGAAGATATAGTGTTTTCCAACCAGCGCTAGTTTTTACTTAGCTGAGTGGGGGTAGGGGGAGCGTGGAGCATTGTTTTAGCTTCATCCCAGAAAACAAAGTCTTGATCCATAACTATTACTATGGTTCCAAATGTTGTCCCTCCTACATAGGAACAACTGGCAGGTCACTTTCTGCCCTGAGAAGCCTCTGCCAGTACAAAGAGACCCAACCTGTTGGGATGTAGAACTGGTCATACAATGCTTGTTAAGGTCCCATCTTTATTTAGCATGTGCATAGTCATCTAGCCAAACGGCATCTGGCATCTTCGGTGGCGTGATGCAGGTCCCATAAATGGCAACATCTGTGTGGTTGCAATGACCTCTATAAATGCATCCAGGATACAAAAATACTCTTTAAAAGTGTAGCCTTTGTGTGTGCACTGTGTTTTATTTATAAAGCTTTTAGAGCTGGCAGCTTGTCTTCTAATTTCTGTTGCGGGTGGCAGGAAGAGAGAGGAGGAAATCTCAATGACAAGATATAGGAAAATTGCAATCTGCATGTAGCAGAAATGTAAAAAGGAAAATAAGAGGCTTTGGGCATGTTTGTGCAAATACTAATGCTTCCAAAATGATGATAGACTGGATGTATCAATTTGTAAAATTATAGATGCTGCTACGCTGACTAAAAAGCGATATGGCACAGTTTGAACAGCATGGGGCCTGTGCGTGTCAGTCAATAAATACAATTAAACAAGAAGAAAAATTGCTTGCCTGAAGTGTGACAATTTGCAGGATTTAGCCTGCATTTGCACAAAGGGAGAATTCTTTGGACCCTATGTAAGGGCCATGCCATGCCCAGTAAGGTGCTGGGGCGCTGGAGATTAGTTAATATTTGTAAAGCACTTGGAAGAGCAAAAGTGGTACAGTATTTATCATTCTTTGATACTTAAGGCCACATTCTGTCACCCTTATACTGGATAGTCCCTATGGGTTTGCTCATGGGCACGGGAATTGTTGGATACTTACCCCTGCCATGGAACAGGTGTATAACTTCTTGCAACTCTGTCATTTGGCTTGAGGTCAGGAAATGCAAAGATCAGTCTCTTAAATGTGTCACACCTTGATTACAACAGGAGTCATTTCAGTGAGTTGGTTTTTTTCATCTTGTGGAAAGTGCCCAGCTATTCAGGTGATATATAAGCTTGAGTGACTGGAGAGCACCAAGAATACCATGCTGCCTCTTGGTACATACTACTAGCCAGGCAGGATGTAGTCTCAAGAAACTGTAGTTTGGTATTAAAGATGCTTTACCTGGGAGTCAGACTGTAGAACTCCATGAGTCTCAGCTGGACCAATTCTGCCCTTGATCCAAGAACCCTTGTGTTTCCAATGGCTGGCATGTAACTGCATTAAAATTGAGGCATCCCAGCTGGCACATACTCATTAATAACTAATTACGTGTGCTTATATTACAAGAACACAGACTAGTACACAGTTATAGAGTCAAATGCTGCACTTACTGTGAATGTTTTATTGCAGCCAACAAAAGCTGCTGAGTAACTATTTGGGAATAGCTATATTGAGCGTAGTTGCTGTGGATGGGAACATAGCTGAGGGAATAATGCTATGATTCTGCAGCAGTGTGTGTCTCTTATGCAGTATTTGCTGTTTCTGATCCTTGTTATCCAGGTGCTCAGCACTTTTTTCTCTCCTGTCTAGCTCTAGCTCACCTATAAGTAGTATGCCATCTAACAGCTGTGGCAAGGTCCAAGGGAAAATTATGTAACAAATCTGTGGCCTCAGTTCGACTTGCAGAACTTCAGAGACAGAACTCAGATTTGCCTGCTTCAGAAGCTTAGTCCCCCTATCACTTCAGCTAGTGAAGAATCTCCATTACCTGTCAGCAGTGTAGACCCTATGACACACCGTTGAGTGATTCTTTTTAACCCAGTAGAGGGCAGTAGAACTCATACATACTACTAGCCTGTTCATTACAGTATGAAGGCTAACATGCTGGCTAGGTCAGTAGTATGCCATGCAACTCTACGGGAGACTGGAAATCAGGAGAAGCTGTATAATGTCTTGTGATGTTGAGTAATGTTCTCAGCAGCCAAGTTGGCTGGTCAAAAGGTACAATACACAGACACTGCTGCAGGTTTGAGGCTCTAGAGCAGCTGTTCAGTTTTGTGTCCACAGCAGGGAAAGGGGTCAGGGATTCTGTTCCTTGCAGAACCTTCCAAACTAGTTTGCTCACAGTTGGTGCAGTATAGCGGGTTAGGACCATTAGAGAATAGCATATGCCAGACCAGTGGTTCAATTCTATCCCCAGGTACCAAAAGCTCTTTTTAGATTGAAAGCTCTTTGGGGCACTGTGTTCCTGTGTACGTGTTTGGACAGTGCCCTGCAGCACATTGTGAGAACACACCTATAAATAACTAACACATCCATCTATTTAGGTCTTTGATATGGGTCCATCAGTGGAGTATCTAAGCACACCTAGTTCAGTCTCCTGCCTTGATACTTCAGGAAAAGGTATAAAGCTGTGTGAGCACCAGATCAGTTACACAAGTGGATTTACTCTCCTGATCCCCACAGGTGGTCAGAGTATACTTGGAAGTGCAAACAGTTGTTTTAGTGATGCTGTCTTTCTTGTGTCATCACCATCTATATTGTTTACACATGTAGTGGTCCAGAAGCCTCTTAAATGTCACTAAACAAATTGCTGAGATTACTTCTGGGATTCTACAGATTACTCAGAGGTTGTGTAAAGAAACACCCCCTTTTCTCAGTTCTAGAATTGCTACCAATCGATTTCAATGATAGCGGGAGACTGGATGAGCTAGAATCAACCATTCCAGGTGACCTAAACCTTTCACTTGCTGTAGCACTTTTCTCTGGTCTCCTCTTTCTTTCTAATGTAAAAATAGTCCAACTTTCTTCAGTCTGTCTCCGCACAAGCCAGCTCTGTGATTTGCTGTATTTATCATTCTAGGGTTTTGGATAGCGTGCCAAACGGTGTAGCAGTTTGGTCCATGGCATTTATTAGCTCTCCTGGCTTAATGTTTTACTTGAAGTTTTCAGAACGCATGCCCTTAAGGCATTAGGAACAATAGGGGAAATTAGCACTGGTGTAGCTACATTGCAAGAGTTGCACTGATTCCAAATCCCTAATGTAGATGCTCTGCACTAACGTAAAGTGAGGTTTAAAGCTGTGTGACTTCATCTGTAAACTGTGGTGGTGAGTCCCAGCAACGTAAAGTTGCATTTACACCCGGGTACGAATACCAGTGCATGTTTCTCTAATGTAGATGGAGCTTTTAGTTTTAAAGGTGAAAACTGAAGCCTCTGGTGTGCAAAACACAGGTGCGCTAGTTGTTAGAAAGTTTCTTGTAAAAGAAAGAGGAAAACATAAGCATTAACACAGTTGCAGATGGCTTTGCTGGACTGGATTCAGTACAACTATAAATCTACGATCCCTTTTTGATCACTGCCAAGTAATTTTGTAGCATGGAGCCATGCTGTTTTGAAATCCAGCAAGGGTGCAGATCAGACTCTTCACCAGTCTGCTCAATATTTTCTTATCTCCATTCCCTATAGGCAGAACTGATAAATACTTGAATAAGGCTTATTGTGGGGATGTAGGTCATCAAATATCTAAGTTGTTTGTACCGCACCGGCTTAGCACATCTGATAATGTCTCACACTAGTGGCTGGCTCAGCAGCTAGAACAGCTTGATTCTGGTTCCCCATTAAGGGGATTCTCCTTTGGCTCATGTGGTTTTGGTGGTCCCCAGTTCAATTCTGCCCCAATGATGTGGTATTTGCCCCTACTGAACATAGCCACTGTGCATTGTTTCATGTTCTATTTTTTCTTTTTGATTCTGCAGCCTACTCCAGGTAACATGAGAAGGGCTGTAACACCATCCCGTTCATTCTACCTTAACTGTTACTAGGTGCTTACTTAAATTGCGGAGGAAATCACACTTTTGTGTGTGTGTGTGACGGGGGGTTGGTCATAGCATAAATACCACATTTCATAGACGTGTAACATGTCCACGAAACTTGCTGTTTATGCTGTGACCAATCCATGAAAAACGTGTGATTTCTCTGCAGTGTTTCTCAGACTGGGGACTCCAACCCAAAACGGGGTCACAAGCCTATTTGTCAGGCGGTCGTGGCATTGCCACCCTTATTTCTGCGCTGCTGCTGGTGGCGGCAGCGGTGCCTGAAGCTGGGTGGCTTGAGAGCGGTGGCTGCTGGCTGGATGCCCAGTTCCGTAGGCATCGCTGCTGCCAGCAGCAGCACAGAAGTAAGGGTGGCAATACTATACCGTGCCACCTTACTTCTCCGCCGCTGCAGGTGGCAGCACTGCCTTCAGAGCTGGGTACCCGGCCAGTAGCCGCTGCTCTGCCCTCAGAGCTGGGTGGCTGGAGACCAGCTTTCATGTGGGAGACCATATTTCATGGTCTGTGACTTGATTTTCACAGCTGCGAATTTGGTAGACCCCTAACTATTGCATTGTCACAGAGGAATCTGTATGTTACATCTACAGGGCCAGCGGTGCCTTAGATCCCTTTTAGTCCCTCTTGAGTGCACCCCTCAGGTGGCAGCCTGGCTTCCTGCATCTCACTCTAGGTGGAATCACGTGGTCCAACTACTCTGTCTGGATCTCTGGGTGGCAGCCTCTGTGTTTCCTCACAGTGTTAATGGCACGAGTCCAACTTGTTTTTGACATTTGTAAGAGTTTCCCTTTAGGATCCTGTGACAGTATGTTTGTATAGACACAGAAACAGTATCTTCAGAACAAAGCTTATTCATCCCTGAAAGGTACAAGGCCTTTGGACAGCAAAAGATAAAAATAATAAAAGGTTTACACACACTTGGGTATTAAGCCCAGCCAATGGTGACCCATGGGGGGGGGGGGGAAAGGGTCACATGACCCTCCCCAAAACGCCGAGGAGGGCAGGGGCAAGGCTGGCAGCCGGAGAGATGAAGGGGCAGGGCCAGAGCCAGAAGGGAAGAGGCGGGGCCAGAGCCTCTCCTCTTCCTGCCTCCTCTTCCGGCCACGCTGCCTGGTGCGTCACGCAATGGCTGCCCTCTCCCAGGCAGTCTCTGCCACACTGCTTGCCTGAGACAGCCCAGGCAGGCAGCGTGGCTGGAGGCTGCCTGGGAAAGTGCATTAGTGGCCCCATGAGAGCCTCTCCCAGCTCCCCCAAACCTCCCTTTTCTATGGTCTGGGAGGGCTAAGATTCCCTTTGACCTCCGGTTCAGCCTAGTGACCAAATAAATCTTTCTAACCTGGATGGTGCCAGTTGGGGGTATTCCCTAATGCAGGGGTTCTCAACCTTTTTATTTCTGAGGCCTCTCCAACATGCTATAAAAACTCCACGGCCCACCTGTGCCACAGCAACTGGTTTTCTGAATATAAAAGCCAGGGCCGGCGTTAAGGGGTCTCAAGCAGGGCAGTTGCCCAGGGGCCCCATGAACAGGGGGCACGGAGAAGCTAAGTTGCTCAGGGCCCCAGAATTTAGCCCCATGCAGTTGGACTTGGGCTTTCTGCCCTGGGCCCCAGCGAGTCTAACACTGGTCCTGCTTGGCGGACCCCCTGAAACCTGCTTGCGCCCCCCCCCAAGGGGCCCCGGACCCCTGGGTTGAGAACTACTGCCCACACGTACTGAGGCAGAGTGGCCTCCCTCTGACACTGACAGGGAGGAACCACTCCTTGCCCCCTGGTGAGCGGAGCCAAGCCAGGCATGCCCGTTGCACCGGCAGTGGAGGGGAATATAAGTGGAGGGGCCTCCAGCTCGGTAGAGGGAGAACCAGGGAAGGAGTCAGATGCTGCCGCCTTGCTGCTGGCTCCGGAACCAGGGACTGAGCTGTATCAATCCCTGCCTCTGGAGGAATAGCTGTAGGAACTGCTGGTGGCCAAAGACCCTGAGGGCCTGTAAGAGATGTAGCCCTATGAACAGGTAGGGGTAGGAAATAGCCCCAGGAAACCAGACATTAGTTCAGCTGTGTTGCTGAAACCAACAGGATCCCTGCTGAGCCAGTGGCAGGATTCCCTTTCACTGTTAGGGCCCTGGGCTGGGACCTGGTAGAGTAGGGTGGGCCTGGCCCCCCTGCTGCCAACCCACCTTAGGCTGGCTGGCTTGTGTTTGTTTGCTGTCTGCCCCAGCCAGGGAGCTGGGCCACAGCCTGCTATTGCTCTGCCCTGCCTGGGGGGCTGAGCCTGACCATGCTGACTGCTTGCTCCAGCCAAAGAGCTGGCTACAAACCGTTATTGCTCTGCCCTGCCCAGAGGCCTTGAACCCGACTAGTGGTTGTCAGCTGCAGCCAGGTGGCTGGGCTAAAGTCTGCCAATTGCCCTATCCTGAGGGGCCAGAGACCTAGACTCTTTCCTGATTTACTGTGCTAATCTCCTGTTGATTGGCTCTCCGCCGCAAGGTGGTGTAGCGAGGTGGAGTAGTCTCCCTTGGACACTGACAGGGAGGAACCCTCCAAACCACTACATCCAATAAACAGATTTTCTGTTCCTTCCTCCAGGGTTCTTGTCTGTGACATTTTCATTTCCTGTGCATTTCTCTCTTAACAGCTTCCTGTGATTTAAGTCCTAGCAGTCAGGCAAATTAATATAAAACAGATAACCTCAGGGGCATAGGATATTTATAAAAATGCAGATATTTTCTAGTTCTCCACAACATAATTTTTGGGAAAGGTCTTGTAGCAGAGGGCATGATTTTCAGTGAGGAGTGAAATACAGAAGGTTCACAAGTTCACTTTTGATAAGCCCCCACAAAGTTCAGATGCTTATCCAAAGATTATCTGAATTAATCCAACCCTCTTGTTAGTCCTGAAATTGAGTTGAAAGTTTCACAGGAGAAGCCTTTCTCATAAAATTTCTGTGGCTCTGACTAGAACTGGTAACAACAATATTTGGCACGTTTCATCTTCAAGGAGTTTACAGACATTCATTTTCTGGTAATGTCTCCCCATCTAGAGCTAACATGGTCCCCCCCAATTCCCAGGGCCGGTGCAACCACTAGGCGAACTAGGCGGCTGCCTAAGGTGCCTAGTGGTTGAGGGCGCCTAAAAGCCCGCTCAGGCGAGGAGGTGGAGTGGAGGTGAGCTGGGGCGGGGGGGCACAGGGAGGGCCGCCCACAGTAACGGGGGACGCACAGGGAAACCGCTCCCCGCCCCAGATCACCTCCACTCTGCCTCCTCCGCTGAGCACACAGCCCCCGCTCTATTTCTCCTCCAATCGGCGCCGCAAGCCTGGGAAGGGAGAAGAATTAGAACAGCGCCGGCGTGCTCAGCGGAGGAGGCGGAGCAGAGGTGAGCTGGGGTGGGCTCCCCGGGTGGGGTTAGCTGCCGCGGGGAGGCGGCGGGCGGGGTTAGCTGCCGTGGAGGGGGGTTCCCTGGGCGGGGTTAGCTGCAAGGCGGGGTAGCTGCTGCAGGGGGGGCAGCGGGCTGGGTTAGCTGCCGTGGGGGGGGCTCCTCTGGTGGGAGGAGTGGGTGGGCGTGGTTAGCTGCCGCGGGGGCGGGGGCGACGGGCGGGGTTAGCTGGGTAGGGGGTGGCGCAAGGTGGAAGTTTCGCCTAGGGCGCGAAACTTCCTTGCACCGGCCCTGCCAATTCCTCTCTCCAAGACACCTTAACTTTTGAAGATTGTGACCCTAAGCACCCTTGTATTCACACGCTACACATTATTGCAATAATCTTTGTGTAAAATAGGCTGTGTGAGGTATCATTTAAAAACAAATCACACTGATCATTAATATTCGTGTGCAATGTGTGTATGAAATGCATATTAAGTTATGAACATAAGCTGAAATTATTAATAAAATTTGTTTACTAGACAAGTCTGGGGATGTTTCTCAAAGACAAAGGATAAGCTGACACCTCTAGCCAGGTGTCATCAAAGTTGATTAGCAATCAGCTGTCAAATGGCCATTCTTTGGCAAGGACAGGGTGCCAGAACAGATTGTCCTGAATTTTATCAAAGAACAGTCTGGAGCCTCTTTCACCATGAGACTCCATGTCTCCTTTTTCACAGTAGGAATGAACATTATCTAGGGGTGACCCTCAGGAAAATGCATTTCAAAGGCTGACTGACCTATAAAAGTGAGGGGCAAAACACCGCAATTCATATCTCTTCCTCACTCTCACCTAAGAAGACAAAGGAACCAGCCCTTTGACTTTGGGAGGGATCCTGATCTTAGAATTTGGTTAGCCCCATTGCTGGGAACATGTGGTAAGGATTTTACCTTGAACCAAGTCTAGCTTGTTACGTTTAAGCTATTAGGAAGTGTTTTATCTTTAGTTCTCATGTAAACCTTTCTGACTTTGATACCTTTATATTTGTATTCACTTAAAACCTATCTCTTTGTCATTAAATAAACTTGTTTTATTTTTAACCTAAACTAATCCAGTGCTGTGTTTAAATTAATCCAGTGCTGTGTTTAAATTGAACTGTTTGGAAATGCCAGAGAAACAAGCAAACAGTTGAATATTGACCCTTTGTAAGGGCAATGGACCTCTAATATCTGAACTGTCCAGAAGAGGAATGGTCAGGGCAGAACACATGTTTTGGGGAAATTTGAACTGGGAGTGCGTTGGGGTCACCTTCCAGGTAATAACCCAGGCTGGTGGAAGCCAGAATGTGACTGGTGCATTACAGACAGGCTGCTGGGTCAGAGCTGCTGGACCAGGGATGCAGCTCTACACAGACACTCAGGGCGTGACCTGCATGCTGTTAGGCTGTTTGTGAGTGGCCCAGGTTGGGAGCTACAACAGCAAAGCATTGTGAGACACCCAAGGTTGTGGGGCAGACAGTGACATAGCCCCTCACTGGTCTGGATTGCACTGCTGAATGTGACGCAGACCAAAGGACAACAACAAGAGACAATCTGTTTGTTATTCTCTTCTTTTCTTTTGGGAATAAGATTAGGGAAATGACAGACAGACAAGATGAGTTATGAGACTTTCAAATAGCAGCACCTTTTTCCCCCTTACCCCTCGCCCTTCTTCCCCTTTTTTCATTTTGAGTAACATTTTCAAAAGGGCCTAAGCGACTTAAGATTCTAAGTGCTATTTTCAAAAGTGACTAAGGGTATGTCTACGCTACGAAATTAGGTCGAATTTATAGAAGCCGGTTTTATAGAAATCGGTTGTATACAGCCGATTGTGTGTGTCCCCACATAAAATGCTCTAAGTGCATGAAGTCGGCGAACCGCGTCCACAGTACTGAGGCTAGTGTCGACTTCCGGAGCGTTGCACTGTGGGTAGCTATCCCACAGTTCCCGCAGTCTCCGCCGCCCATTGGAATTCTGGGTTGAGATCCCAATGCCTGAATGATGCAAAACAGTGTCGCGGGGGGTTCTGGGTACATGTCGTCAGGCACCTTCCCCTCTGTCAGAGCAACGGCAGACAATCAATTCATGCCTTTTTACCTGGGTTACCTGTGAAGACAACATACCACGCCAAGCATGGAGCCCGCTCAGCTCAGCTCACCGTCACCATATGTCCTCTGGGTGCCAGCAGACGTGGTACTGCATTGCTACACAGCAGCAGCTAATTGCCTTTTGGCAGTAGACGGTGCAGTATGACTGGTAGCCTTCATCGGCGATCTGGGTGCTGGCAGATGTGGGGCTGGCAGACGTGGGGCTGCATTGCACACAGCAGCAGCCCCTTGCCTTTTGGTAGAAGATGGTATATTACGACTGATATCCGTCGTCGTCGTACTGCAGTGGCTGTCAATCATGGGCACCTGGGCAGTCTCGACGATGATGGCTATCAGTCGTACTTTTCTGCCAAGCGCCCAGTATTTTCTGCCAAGCACCCAGTCATGCTGCACCGTCGTCTGCCAGCTTAAGATGTAAAAAATAGATTTGTTCTGTATTCATTTGCTTCCCCCTCCCTCCGTGAAATCAACGGCCTGCTAAATCCAGGGTTTTGAGTTCAATCTTTGGGTGGGGGGGGGGGCATTCTGTGTGACAGTTGTTTGTGTTTCTCCCTGATGCACAGCCACCTTTGTTGATTGATTTTAATTCCCTGTACCTGTACGCCATGTCGTCACTCGCCCATCCCGCCCTCCGTCTGTCAGATACTAGTTTCGCACCTTTTTTCAGACCAGACGCCATAGCACTGGGATCATGGAGCCTGCTCAGATCACCGTGGCAATTATGAGCACTATGAACACCACGCGCATTGTCCTGGAGTATATGCAGAGCCAGGACATGCCAAAGCAAAACCAGGACCAGCTGAGGAGGTGATTGCAGCGCGGCGATGAGCGTGATGAGGAAATTGACATGGACATAGACCTCTCACAAGGCACAGGCCCCAGCAATGTGCAAATCATGGTGTTACTGGCGCAGGTTCATGCTGTGGAACGCCGATTCTGGGCCCGGGAAACAAGCACAGACTGGTGGGACCGCATCGTGCTGCAGATGTGGGACGATTCCCAGTGGCTGCGAAACTTTCGCATGTGTAAGGGCACTTTCATGGAACTTTGTGACTTGCTTTCCCCTGCCCTGAAGTGCCAGAATACCAGGATGAGAGCAGCCCTCTCATTGAGAAGCGAGTGGCGATAGCCCTGTGGAAACTTGCAATGCCAGACAGCTACCGGTCAGTCGGGAATCAATTTGGAGTGGGCAAATCTATTGTGGGGGCTGCTGTGATCCAAGTTGCCAGGGCAATGAAAGACCTGGTGATATCAAGGATAGTGACTCTGGGAAATGTACAGGCCATAGTGGATGGCTTTGCTGCAATGGGATTCCCAAACTGTGGTGGGGCGATAGATGGAACCCATATCCCTATCTTGTCACCGGAGCACCAAGCCACCGAGTACATAAACTGCAAGGGGTATTTTTCAATGCTGCTGCAAGCCCTGGTGGGTCACGAGGGACGTTTCACCAACATCAACGTTGGATGGCCGAGAAAGGTACATGATGCTCGCGTCTTTAGGCACTCTGGTCTGTTTTGAAAGCTGGAGGAAGGGACTTTCTTCCCGGGCCAGAAAATAACCGTTGGGGATGTTTAAATGCCTATAGTTATCCTTGGGGACCCAGCCTACCCCTTAATGCCATGGCTCATGAAGCCGTACACAGGCAGCCTGGACAGTAGTCAGGACCTGTTCAACTACAGGCTGAGCAAGTGCCGAATGGTGGTGGAATGTGCATTTGGACATTTAAAAGCGCGCTGGCGCAGCTTACTGACTCACTCAGACCTCAGCGAAAAGAATATCCCCATTGTTATTGCTGCTTGCTGTGCGCTCCACACTCAATATCTGTGAGAGTAAGGGGGAGACATTTATGGCGGGGTGGGAGGTTGAGGCACATCGCCTGGCCACTGATTACGCGCAGGCAGACACCAGGGTGGTTAGAAGAGCACATCAGGGCGCGGTGCACATCAGAGAAGCTTGGAAAACTAGTTTTGTGACTGGCCAGGCTACGGTGTGAAAATTCTGTTTTGTTTCTCCTTGATGAACCCTCTGCCCCACCCCACCCCCACCTGGTTTACTCTACTTCCCTGTAAACCAACCACCCCACCCTCCCCTCCCCCTTCGAGCACTGCTTGCAGAGGCAATAAAGTCATTGTTACTTCACATTCATGCATTCTTTATTAATTCAACACACAACTAGGGGGATAATTGCCAAGGTAGCCTGGGATGGGTGGGGGAGGAGGGAAGGAAAAGGACACACTGCAGTTTAAAACTTTAACTCTTATTGAAGGCCAGCCTTCTGATGCTCGGGCAATCATCTAGGGTGGAATGACTGGGTGGCCGGAGGCCCCCCACCATGTTCTTGGGCGTCTGGGTGTGGAGGCTATGGAACTTGGGGAGGAGGGCTGTTGGTTACACAGGGGCTGTAGTGGCGGTCTCTGCTCCTGCTGCCTTTCCTGCAGCTCAACCATACTCTGGAGCATATCAGTTTGATGCTCCAGCAGCCGGAGCATCGACTCTTGCCTTCTGTCTGCAAGCTGATGCCACCTATCATCTTCAGCCCGCCACTTGCTCTCTTCAGCCCGCGATTCAGCCCGCCACCTCTCCTCTCGTTCATACTGTGCTTTTTTGCACTCTGACATTGACTGCCTCCACGCATTCTGCTGTGCTCTTTCAGCATGGGAGGACATCTGGAGCTCCGTGAACATGTCATCCCGAGTCCGCCGTTTTCTTCTTCTAATCTTCACTAGCCTCTGTGAAGGAGAAACATTTGCAGCTGGTGGAGGAGAAGGGAGAGGTGGTTAAAAAAGACACATTTTAGAAAACAATGGGTACACTCTTTCACGTTAAATTTTGCTGTTCACATTACACAGCACATGTGCTTTCGTTACAAGGTCGCATTTTTCCTCTTATATTGAGGGCCCGCCGGTTTGGTGTGAGAGATCACTCACGCAGTGCCAGGCAACAGATTTCGGCTTGCAGGCAGTCATGGTAAGCCACAGTCTTTTGGCTTTTTTAACCTTCTTAACATGTGGGAATTGTTTCAAACAGTAGCGCCCTCATTTCCCATACCAAGCACCCATTGGGTTGGCCATTTAAAATGGGTTTGCAATGTAAAAGGAGGGGCTGCGGTTTCCGGGTTAACATGAAGCACAAACCCAACTAACACCCCCCCACACACCCAATTCTCTGGGATGATCACTTCACCCCTCTCCCCACCGCGGGGCTAACAGCGGGGAACATTTCTGTTCAGCCGAGCAGGAACGGGCACCTCTGAATGTCCCCTTAATAAAATCACCCTATTTCAACCAGTGACCGTGAATGATATCACTCTCCTGAGGATAACAAAGAACGATAAGGAATGGATGTTGTCTGCATGCCAGCAAACACCGGGACCATACGCTGCCATGCTTTGTTATGCAATGATTCCAGACTACGTGCTATTGGCCTGGCGTGGTAAAGTGTCCTACCATGGCGGACGGGATAAGGCAGCCCTCCCCAGAAACCTTTTGCAAAGGCTTTGGGAGTACATGAAGGAGAGCTTTCAGGAGATGTCCCTGGAGGATTTCCGCTCCATCCCCATACACGTTAACAGACTTTTCCAGTAGTTGTACTGGCCGTGATTGCCAGGGCAAATTAATCATTAAACACGCTTGCTTTTAAACCATGTGTAATATTTACAAAGGTACACTCACCAGAGGTCCCCTGTGTGCCCTCAGGGTCTGGGAGCACGCCTTGGGTGAGTTTGGGGGTCACTGGCTCCAGGTCCAGAGTGATAAACATATCCTGGCTGTTGGGGAAACCAGTTTCTCCGCTTCCTTGCTGCTGTGAGCTATCTACATTATCTTCATCCTCGTACCCCGAACCCTCTTCCCTGTGTTTTTCTCCAGTGACGGAGTCATAGCACAGGGTTGGGGTAGTGGTGGCTGCACCCCCTAGCATGGCATGCTGCTCCGCGTAGAAGTGGCATGTTTGCGGCATGTTTGCTACGGAGTTCAGCTAGCACTGATTCATCTCCCCATACGGCGAGCAGATCCCGTACCTCCCGTTCGGTCCATGCTGGAGCTCTTTTGCAATCCTGGGACTCCATCACGGTTACCTGTGCTGATGAGCTCTGCGTGGTCACCTGTGCTCTCCACACTGGGCAAACAGGAAATGAAATTCAAAAGTTCGCGGGGCTCTTCCTGTCTACCTGGTCAGTGCATCTGAGTTGAGAGTGCTGTCCAGAGCGGTCACAATGAAGCACTGTGGGATAGCTCCCAGAGGCCAATAACGTCGAATTCCATCCACACTACCCCAATTCCGACCCGCTAAGGCCAATTTTATCACTAATCCCCTCATCGGAGGTGGAGTAAAGAAACCGGTTTAAAGGGCCCCTTAAGTCGAAAGAAAGGGCTTCGTCGTGTGAACATGTCCAGGCTTAATTCAATTTAACGCTGCTAAAGTCGACCTAAACTCGTAGTGTAGACAAGGCCTAAGTCACTTAGGAACCCAAGTCTCATTGAAAGTCAGTGGAATTTAGTTTCCCAAGGCCCAGATTTTTAAAGGTATTTAGATGTTGCAAGCTACCCATGTCCCATTGACTTCCAATGAGATTTAGGTTCCTGAGTATTCAAGTCACTTCAGTACTTTTGAAGATTTTACCCTTGGCTGTTGTGTAACTTTTGGCTGATGAGCTTAATCACATGAGATTTTATTTAAAAAAAAGTCTTTAAAAGTTGTGTTGTTCAAAATGTTAAATGCTGGATTTGGGGCCACTTAGGTGGGGGATACTTCCAGAGCTAGGTGGGGGGATGTTCGCAGGGGGGAGAGAGACTGTTTCATTTCCCCCCCCAGACAGTGCACTTGATCAAGGAGTACTTTGTGACATAATCTCCCTATGACATGATAATGAATACCAACACCTTTGAGATGAACTGAATCACTGACCAAAGATTTAATAAACAGGCCTTGGGACAAGGTGTGTGGTTAAAGAATGTAGAGTAGAGGGATCCTTTTCCAGAAGCTATGTCAGGCACAGGGCTGTGGTCAAAACCACATGCAGGGAAATGCTAACAGAGTAAGGCAGAGATGTGATTTGGAGGGTTTGCAGACAGTGAGTGTATGTGTACATCACACAGTGTGTAGTGGGATATTTATCTACCCAGATAGTATTTGTGTGGCAAACATTGGAGTTTTCCTTTAATTATTCAGGGCCAGATCATCTCAGCTGTGACTCCACTGAAGTGAATGGAATTGCATGAAGGGTGGAGTTGACTTGAGATCTTTTAAAGAGACCTGTTTTGGGTAAATATTTGTTTTTAATTAGGGTAAGGTGTAATAGGAGGCTCTGTAAATAAATGGAAATAATTAACAAAAGCAAAGAGGCAAGTAAAAAAAAAATGAGCAGAAGGGAAATTTAACCAAATGTTTCAAATTTCAGAAAGGTTTCTTTTCTGGTTTGGTGAAGGTTTGGGGCAGTTCGTATCTTGCAGTCTCTGAACTGGTTTGCCCCTGACTGAGTGGTTTTCTTCAGATGTGTTCTAGATCAGGCATGTCAGAGCACACGCTGTTGATAACTTCATTTGATCACTGTTAAATTAGAGAAAAACACATTTGAAATGCTGAGAGAAGATGAAAGTTTTTAAGAATCAAAGAACCTGGATTCTGTGTGGGTCACCTTGTCACATCTCTCCAAATGTTTCCATGTCAGCAGAAAAAAGAAGAGCAAGGCTTTCTGACCTTGAAAAGAGCTGCCAGAGGGGAAAAGCTCTTTCATGCAATTTTTAATACTCTCCCTGGAGACTGTTTGTTTGTTTTTTGGTTTTGAATTGCCATAGCATGATGCAGGTTTGAGCTAATGAATGTCACATTCATGTGGGGCAGCTCCAAAAATAAAAGACCTTGATTGACTGAATGCTATTATTGCACTGTATGATGACACTGCATCTCTGGTACTCAAGATCACCTACATTTTTGACTTTCAAGTGTCCTGGTATCTTATAGTTAGCCTGACAGCAAGATGTGAGAGGCACTCCATTTCAGTTGTAAATCAGTCACGTAAGCTTAATAATAAACAGATATTTGTGTGAAATGGAACACTAAGTGCTGAATTTTTAATGTATTCCTCTTCCCCTCCCCCCCCTTTTTTTCAAAATAGTGTTTGGTAAAGGATATTTCCAGCAGGGGACTGTAATGGTTGGGGAAAATAACTTGCAGCTTCCTGCTCAGGTCTTTAGAAGAACTGAAGGAGAGTTCTAGGCTATACTTTGAGAGTTCTTAAGCAGTTCTGTGCAGTTGGATGAAGATTCTAGGGGGAATATAACCCACAAAGAATAGAGCTGAACATTTGAAAATCAGGTGTGTGAATTCAAAGACTAGGGGTAACATTTTCAAAAGTCCCTAAATGACTTAGGTGCCTAATTCCCATTGAAAATCAAAGGTACTTAAATGCCTATGTCACATAAACACTCTTGAAAGTGTTACCTAGAGCTAAATGAAAAAGTTTCAATGAACTATTTTATAAGTGGGCCTCTAGAGACTCCTGAACAATTAGCACCTCCCAGACATTTTACCACAGAGCTGTAACTCATTGAAATGTTCAAATATGACTAACCTTTTAAGCACTTCTGGGAGACACCAGGTGCAAACCACATCCCCACGTAGTTTAGACAGTGGTTATTCTGAGACATGAAATGTTGAGAGAAAGCAAGTTTGTAAAATATGGGCTGCTGGGGCACACAGATGCTATGTCTGTGGCTGTGTGCCTAACATCCAGAGATCAACTCCCCCTTCCCTAGCATCAGGGCTGGAATTAGGGATGAAATTCAGGCTCCAATGGAAGTCAATGGAAAAACTTCCATTGACTTCAAGGATATAGGATTTCACCTGTGGTGTTTTGGGATGATGCTTTAGGGTCTTCCTCTTAAACTTAACACAGACACTTTAAATAGCACTGGACTGGAACTCAGCAGACCTGGGTTCTATTCCTGACTCTGCCACTGGCCTGCCGGGCGACCTTGGGCAAGTCACTTCTTTCTCTGTGCCTCATTTTTCTCAATGGGGGTGATAATAATTGCCTCCTTTGTTAAGTGCTTTGAGATCTACTGATGGGAAACACTATATAAGAGCTAGGTGGTATTATTATTTGTTATTAAATAAGTGTAGGGGGAAAGGGAGAGGCTAGTGGGATAGGAAGTGATTCTTGGGTGATCACAGCAGGAAGAGCTGAGCCAGATGTTTGGGCTAGGGTCCACTTATAGTTGCCAATACTCAGGCAGACCAGGGTATCACCTCATGATAGGCTTTTGACCACAGTTTTTTCTGTTTCCTTCCTCGATGTTGCATTGTCTTTGTTCTTAATCTTTACTTTTGTGTGTCTCTGACACTTTCTGTCTTGAGATAGCTAATGTGGATTTCCCATATGCTGAAGTTCATTTATCTTCTCTTAGTGTCTCTTTCCTCTGCTTCTCAGGTTAGCAACCTCTTGATTTGCAACCAACACTTGTGAGAATGGATATTTTATGTCTTGTCAGAAGGCTGGTAAACCAAAGAGTGTGGGATAAAAGCCTATGGCAGAGCATTTGACATTCTCAACCCCAAAGCTAAAGTAGTCATAATCCTTGGCAACGCAGAAACATTTTTAGAGGGAGAGAAACTGTGTAGCCTGCCTATCTAGCTATTTTGGTGATCTATAAGGTATCTTTCTTCTAAGTGCCTCTCTTAAAGGAGGTATCTGGTTTAGAACATTAAAATGTGTGTCTCATAATACCGTTGTTTTGTGTGATCAAATTCAGAGCTCTTCTATTTCTGGTCTCACCAATTGTTTAATCTTTACTGCAAATGTCTGTACAAATTCTAAAACCCTCAAATGTGCATTGCATAGAAATAAGATGTGAACTATTTTTTGTCTCTGGATCAAACACATGCAACAAGTAGGGTGACCAGATGTCCCGTTTAGGGACAGTCCTGATATTTAGGGCTTTTTCTTATATAGGCTTCTATTAACCCCCCCACCTCCCTCTCCATATCCCGATTTTTCACACTTGCTGTCTGGTCAGCCTAGCAACAAGTGAGGATAACAATGTAACATATTTCAGAGTCATGAAGTCCCTCTAGCCTGAAGAGAAGATCTAATTTGTCTAGTACAGCGTTTGAAAGTGGGCAGTATGTCAACACATATTTAGATGGTCTGACATCAGACTGGAATGTTTGTATTAACTTCTGTGCCATGGCTGATTCAAGCTTTCAACTTTTTCTGATATAACCTGACTAGCAACAAACCCGTGCAATCATTTTATTAGTACTCTTGCTAGGCAATGGATGTACTTTTCTGGATCCTTCCCTTGGACCTGCATTCAGCAGCTTCCATACACTGTGGGTGCCATGTACACATCACTGTTTTCAACAAAGATTCAAAATAGGTCCCTCAAGGTCGGGGACTTAGGGTGACCAGATGTCCCGATTTTATAGGGACAGTCCCGATTTTTTTGGGGTCCTTTTTCTTATATGGGCTCCTATTTACCCCCCCCCCACCACCACCCCTGTCCCGATTTTTCACACTTGCTGTCTGGTCACCCTAGGGGGACTACAGCTGTAGCAAGCAAGAGAAAGTGAAGTGTCGGACTAGGAGCCTGTGTTAGGCTTTCCCTAGCTCAGTTGTTTTTACTTATCCAATAGGGCTCCTTAAATGAAATTGCCTGTGCTTTAGTGCCTGCAGTGGAACCAGTGCACAGCCATAATGGTCCAGTACCGCACACAAATTGGTGCCTCAAAGTCTTGTTTCCATTGCTTGGTAGATTCCTTCAGTCCTGGACAAACGAGCGCTGCTTTGATTTTCTTGGGGGTGAATTTTCTTGCCTGGTTCAAATCAGTAACTCACCGGTGATGTGGTGCCACAGTCTAGGCTGCTACCCCAAAGGAAGTGTCCTTTTCCTATCTGACAGTACACTCCCACGGAGGCCCGGCTGAATGTATAGGTTTTTCAGAAGCTATAGCCTGAAGCTATATTCAGAAGCTGGAGTTAGTGAATTAAAATAATCAATCAAGATAACTATGTATGCATCGACTTCTGCTGTAGGGATGGTGGTGTCAGGATCTGACCCCTGTTCTCTTACTGTTTAAGTTTCATTTTCTCTTGGTGAAGACATTGGGTTCCTTTTGGTTTGGGGTATACCAAATCCCTCCGCTCTTAGTCCAGTTCAATTTAAACTGTCCTGTAGGCTCAAATAGGATATTTTAAAGCAAACATAATAGGTACAAAAGGGAAGCATCTGCTCCTAAAGAAGTGTCAGTAAGATGGAAGGAATGTTTCACTTAGTCCTTGTGCCTCAGGACCAAAGAAACAGTCTTATTCTGAGTTCTGACATAAAGCCTTTATAGACATCTGTTCACTTCTCACTGGAAGTACACCAGAGTTTTGGTTTTGCTTATGTGCTCCCTGCAATCAGACCTAACAATCTGGCTAGGGGGTTTTTCAGAGGCTGAGGTTCTTTTGTTATCTTCAGAAAACAAAGTGCTCTAACAAAAGTAATAGAAACTGGTAAAAACATATTAAAGTTAGAGCTGTTTTATCTTTGTTCTCTTTTCTACTATTCCCCCCATCAAATAACTCTGGCAAAATGTAATCTTAGGCTATTCTAGCTCTAGTCTTGAGTAGAATTTATAACATAGCAAACAGAAGCAATATCCCTAATCCTATTTAGGTGACATGGAGATCCTTGTTCAATGGTCCCCTTCTGCAATCTATATTTTTATGAAGAGTTTTTTTTATCTGAACTTTCCTCATTGAATGCTGTATTTGGGGTGAGTGGCACAGACTTGCTTTCCATTCAATAACTTTAAATCAAGGAATGGGGGGAAAAAATAAAAAAATATTGTTAGAAATGAAGGGAGGGAAAGATGAAGTGGATGAGTGGCTGTTGATGAGGAAAGAGATGAATGTTTCCAGACTGCGCCCCCCCTCGCTCCTCCGGTCGTGCTGCCCCCTCCCCATGGCACCTCTGGCCGTGCTGCCCCCCCTTGCCTATAGGAGGTTAGCGCTGGCCGGCAGGCGCGCCGCTTTTTGAAAACGTGCTGAGGGGAAGCGGCTGCTTCCCCTGCACCCCACTAGCTACGCTACTGGCAACACAGCTATGTTTGCTGGATACCTAGGTAGATTAGGTGAGAATGTAAATACATTCTGGTCCTGAAGCCTTTCCCCCCAGCCCATCACTAGCTGTCGGGGAGAGCTCATTTAGACTTTGCTAACAAATCATCATTTGAAATTATTAGGTTGGCCAACATCACCCAAATGAATGCACTGACATTGTCATAAAAAACAGCTGTGTAAGGAAGCTAGTCTAGGTTCATACTTTTCAAATCTATTCTACTTTTTCAGATACACGTATTTTATCATACACTGTATATGCTTTTAAAGTGTGTATTAATGTTTCAATTTCAATTCAAATGTCCAAACAGTCACTAAATTGGCATGTAACTGGTGTGTGTGTGTGTGTGTGTGTGTGTGTGTGTGTGTTGGGAAATCATTGAGGGGAAATGATAGTGGCCAGACACGGGTTACAGAACTATCCTGCCTGTTCAAGACAGAACAGCTCAGGGATGGACAAAGCACTTTGTAGACCTTTTTTTCCGTTTCACAAAGGAATGGCTGTGGTGGGAAGCTGGGACCCTGGCTGCACCATCAATCTACTTGACCATGCCTGCTTGAGGCTGTGGCAGATTAGCCAGGCTCCCAGTCTAGCGCTGAAAGGTGTGGCAGATAGGTCTGTTTCCTGCCCGTCTCCTACATTGGTGTGCTAGAGAGGAGGTTTTCTGTGCCCTCATCCCATGTAAAACAGGCCAGAATTTCAATATAGAAATCTAGGCAGGCAGGACATTTTCCATCATAGCCCTGGGTAGGCAGGTACCTCTAGGCCAAGGGAGATCAGAATTCTTTCCAAACCGTGCAGCACAAATCAGAAAACATTTCCCCCGGACTACAAAGAGAAAAACCCTCTAGAGTCTGCGAATTATCAGCTGTTGTTATTGTTGTTACCCAGCAATGAGTCGTCTTAGCATATCCGCAATACATGGGCGGCGGGTGGAGCCCCCCTTCGGGGAGGCTAGTCCCTGACTCTTCCCCTTCCGCCCATGCCCCCCCCCAGCTGAAGCCCTGAGACCCCCTCCTCCCCGCAGCTGGACCCCAGAGTGCCCCCCCTTTGGCCAGAGGAGCCCCGGGCCAGCCGTACCGCCTTCTCATCTCCTCCCCAGACCTCAAGCTGCACCGTGTCTCTTCACAAAGAGGAACCTGCGCTTTTGATATATCCCATGCAGGTTCTGGGGGGGGGCTGAGCAGGTGGTATCTGCAACTCAGCTTCCTGGGTTCATCAATAATCTCTCTGGAGTCCAGGGAGATTAATGATGAACCCAGGAAGCTGAATAGCACATACTGCCTCCTCAGCTGCCCTGGAATCTGCATGGGGCGTAATAAAGCAAAATCTTCTCCTGCCAAACCGCAAACCAGGCGTCCGGCAGCAGCAGTACCAGGGGAGGCTGAGGATACCCACCACCCATGTAAAACGTGCCTCAGGCAGCACGTGAATAGGATTCGTCACTGAATTTGGTCCGCTGGTTGGATCACTAGCTTCCCCCACTTGGGCCGGGTACTGACGGAGAGTGTGACGTGAATGCTGTACAGTACAATTGCAGTGGTTATAATGAAGATGTTCTGAAGTGTCTTATAATCGTCCCTGTAGCTACCTTTTATACAAATCTACACGAATACTGTTGTGAGTGGTTAACCTAGGCAGCCCCTTGGCAAACAGCCTCGTGCCTGCACAATAAGTAACCAATGGCTTTTAGCTGTAAGGAGTCTTCCCCCCTCCCCCCACCCCCAAAAGGCGTAGGGGCAGATTCTCTACCCCACCTGAGGGAGCCTGACTCAGGCACAGACGGGGTGCTGGGAACCAGTTGCAGCAACCTAATCCTCAGCTGCCCAGGGCTGGAATAAGCTAGAGCAGCTCCTGTGCAGCTCTAGCTTAACTTTAAGCACTGTAGGACTGAGGCATTGTGGGCAGTGTGGAGCGCTGCCCTGCCCTATCCCAGGAATGCTCTGCCATGTCCCTTCTCTCCTTTTATGCCACTGATGGGCAAGGCAAACTTCTTGCAACCTCTCATGTGGAATAGATGGAGATTGTAGAATAAAAACAATGTAGGGAGTGAATTAACCATGGGGATTATGTGTAACCCCTCTTTCCCCCCCCTGAAGTTCATTATTTGCTCAGTTCATTATGGCATTTAATTAATATTTCCACCAGGTATAATTCATGTACTTCAGCCTTCCTCAGCACGGGGGGCTGGACTAGATGGTCGCCTGAGGTCCTTGGCAGCCCTACTGCTCTAGGATTCTATGATTAGCACAGAGAGCTATTAGTATTAATTGTGTAGTATTCGGTTTTGCGAAGCATTGAAAATTCACTTGGTATCTTATCAAATGCCCTGAGAAGGCCAATGTGATAATTTTCTCTCCTCCACCATGACCATGGTTACAGCAGTATCTGTACAGCATCCCCCTCACTGCAGTATCTGACATCCAGCCCTTCCAAGTCCCATCGGTATGAAGTTATTGTTGACCTCACCAGCCTTTCTCATTAGTGTTTCATCTCCTTCCTTGTTTCACTTTGGCCTCTGGCTGACCCAGATGTTTTGTTCAACAAGGCCCCTCTTGTGTTTAATGTTGTCACTCAGTGTCTCAGGCTGTCTATGCTGCAATCAAACCCCTGCAGCTAGCCCCCGGCAGCTGACTCTGGCTCGCGGGGCTCTATATTGCAGTGTAGACATTCGAGCTCAGGCTGGAGTGCAGGCTCTGGGATACTTCGCCCTTTTGGGGTCCCAGAACCCATGCTCTAGCCTAAGCCAGAACATCTACACCGCAATTTTAGATCCCCGCAGCCCAAGTCCTGTGAGCCCGAGTCAGCTCACACAGGACAGGCTTGGGTGTTTTCTTGCAGTGTAGACATACCCTCAGTGGCTGGTCATGGTCTCCATTGGAAGTGAGTGTGTGGGTGGGAAACGTGTTTTTAAACTTTTCCCCTCCCATCCCAACTTCAAATTACTGTGTTGAAATCAAAACCAAATTATCATTTTTGTCCAGGCTTCCTTCTTGATTCCCAGTTTTGATTTTAATCCCCAAATGTTTTAATCATTTCCTTAGCAAACCAAACACTGAAACTGGACAGATGGTTTTAGCTTAGTTCTCTTCCCTGGAGAAAGTCTTCTCAATTAAAACTGTAGCTCTCACACATTCACTTGATCCTTCTCAGTCTATCCCAATTAATCCTCTATACGAAATGTTACATAACGATGGATGCTTTCCCCCTCATTTACTTTTCCAACTTGACATTGTTTCCTATGTGTTTGCTTACTTGCACTGTCTGCTGTTGGGAGACTCGATACAGATCTGTTATTCTCCTATCTGCAGCAGCAACATAGGTGTGTATCATTTCTTAGTCATTTGGAACAGAAGGAAACGGTGTTGGTTGTTGAAGTCAATCACATACAGTTTCTCTCCTTGTTGCTTTTTTTTTTCCTCCACAGAAAATAATTAAACAATCTTGTAAATACTTAAACCACCACAATTACACTGACTTCTTTATTACTGGATAATCCTACTTCTGTTTTTGGTGGTAGAGTAGCTTGCCTCACCATACATTTACTGCTTTCAGAAGTGTGTTCTTACACACGTAGGGGGCAGTACAACACCTTTCCTTAGCTATGTGAATGATGGGATACAAACTTAGAAAGGGGACCAAAGAGGTCAGACTGGATCAGGGGTGGGCAAACTTTTTGGCCCGAGGGCCACATCTGGGTATGGAAATTGTATGGCAGGCCATGAATGCTCATGAAATTGGGGGTTGGGGTGCATGAGGGCTCTGGCTGGGGGTGCGGGCTCTGGGGTGAGGCTGGGGATGAGTTGGGGGTGCAGGAGGGTGCTCTGGGCTGGGACCAAGGGGTTTGGCAGGTAGGAGGGGGATCAGGACTGGGGCAAGGGGTTGGGGCATGGGAGAGGGTCAAAGGTGCAGGCTCCGGGCAGTGCTTACCTCAAGCAGCTCCCAGAAACAGCAGCATGTCCCCCGCCTCCGGCTCCTATGTGGAGGCGCAGCCAGGCAGCTCTGCACACTGCCCTGTGCACAGGTGCCGCCCCTGCAGCTCCCATTGGCTGTGGTTCCTGGCCAATGGGAGCTACGGGGGCAGCGCTTGGGGTGGGGGTGGCGTGCGGAACCCCCTGGCTGCCCCTATGCATATGAGCTGGAGGGGGGACATGTGGAGTGGGGAAAGACCCCGCGCCCGCTCCCCAGCTGGGGCACCGGAGCGGGGCAAGCCCCAGCCCCTGCTTCCTGGCGGGAGCTTGAGGGCCGGATTAAAACGTCTGGAGGGCCGGATGTGCCCCCCGGGCCATAGTTTGCCCACCTCTGGACTAGATGGTCATAATGGTCCCTGCGTAGAGTTTAAGCCCAGAAGGGACCATTTGATTATGTATTTAGGCCTCCTGCATTATAGAGTCCATAGACTTTCACAGTTACCCCCATATTGAGCTCAATAACTTGTGTTTGACTGACCTCAAAATCTATTAATCAAAAAAGTTTGGACATGGATTTCAGCAAAGCTGGTGTGTGTGTGAGAGAGAGAGAGAGAGAGAGAGAGAGAGAGAGACTGGAAACAGGTTTTGTTTCAAGGGATCTCTAAAACAAGTTAAGTGAGGATGGTGGTCTCAGATCGGTATTTGTAACATTACATCACATTACAATTTCATGGAGTTGTTGGCTCAGAGACTAACTGGGCTATTGCAGATTAGAACTGAGGAGTATTGGCAGAGCTGTTTGGGGAAGGCTGTGTACTGCTATTTGTCACTCACTCTTTATGAGCAATATAATTCACACTCAAATTAAGGGTGAAATTCAGCCCTGTGCAGGCAATCAGTATAAAGCCTGTGCCCTACTTAAATCCCATAAGGGCTGAGATGGGATGTGTTGTGGTAGCCATGTGCTGTGCAGGGATGAATTTGACACTAGAGACCATATTCCTAAAAGAGCTCAGCTCCCATATAGGCATCAGAATATTGACCAGATTTTTAACAGAGCTCAGCATGTAGGATTCTGAGCTCTTTTGAAAATCTGCCTGAGTGAATCCATACCCTTTCACATAGCTACCATCCAAAAATGGACATACAGTCTCTATCTTGACACTTTTCCCATTGAGACCAATGAATGCCCAGCACCATAATTTATCATTAGTGATTATCTGCTACATATACAAATATTAATCAGGGTTTTCTGTGTGTGTGTGTGTGTGTGTGTGTGTAATAGACCCCCCCCCACACACACACACAGGGAGTTCTGATTTCTTCCTACCCTTTAACATTTGCATTTCTGAGGCTTTAAAATTGATGTATGACTGTAATTTAGTCATCAAGAGATGCTAAACGAAATCCATTGGATGCTTCCTCTAAATAAATAAACCAAAGAAGACAATCTGTTTTCCACATTTGTTTAAACTCCTTCTGAGCTGATTCTTATATTCTCCCTCCTCTTTCCCCCCCTCCCCCTGAACTCCTTTGGCTGCTAATGGCAATTGTACTAAATAAAACGCTTTACAATAAGGGGGAAAAACAAATCTTTACAAAAAAATAAAATGTAGATTTTATTTTAATCCCAAATAAAGTTTTGCTAATTTCCTGAGATGAATCTTTTCTTTTTTGTAGCATTGTCATAATGTTTCATTTAAAGTCAGTGGAGAGTGAATTAGGGTATGAGGCATACAGGTAGAAGAGAAGTATATTCTGTTTATAACAGAACAGATTTATAGCAGCTGAGTGGGAGCAATGGGTATGTGCAAAAATATGGAGCTGTTAACTTAAGAGAGAACCTCTGTTGGGAGGGTGGCAGGAATCTAATAATCATGGAAGTTAGAGATGAAGATTTATTAGAACATCCAGTCCATCTCCTTGACAGTGCAGGATTGTTCCCTACAGTATATTTTCTAGTGCTGTGTCTTCTATAGTTATTACATTCTGGAAAGTAATGGGACTGTCCCACTTTCCTTTGGGAAATTATTTCACAGCCTTGTTGTCCAGGAAACTTTTATATATATTCAGGGAAAATTCAGGTTCGTCTGTTTCCATCAAAGCTGAATTTCATCTTTTGTGTCTAAAACGCACCGGATTTATTTTTTTTTAATATATTTTTTTAAAGCGGGCTCTCCTTGGACACTGTGTGCCTCTTCCCCACTGCCTGGCACCAGACAGAAACGATGGTCTCATGATTAAAGAGGGGTGCAGTTCCTGGCTCTGACACACATTTCCTGTGTGACGTTGGGCAAGTCACTTTGAGGTAGATTTTTCAAAGGCACCAATAGTATTTTGGCACCTAATGTCCATTGAATTAGAGTGGGAATTAGATACTTAAGTGCCATCTGTGCCTTTGGAAATCTACCCCTAATCTCTTTGCCTCAGTTGATACAATAGAGATACTAACATACAGGCAGGGCCGGCTCCAGCTTTTTTGCCGCCCCAAGCGGCAAAGTGGAGGAGAGGGACTGAGGGACCTGCCACCGAATTGCCGCTGAAGACCCGGATGTGCCGCCGCAAGCACCTGCTTCTTTCGCTGGTGCCTGGAGCCGGCCCTGCATACAGGCAAGCTGGTCTGGTTTCCAGCTATGAATTGGTCAGTGCTCAGCTGACGCTCACACCCTTGGCAAGAGCTGGCAGCTCATCTGCCAGCGTCACAGGGAGCATATTTGGAGCTACCTAAATATTTGCCAAAGCAGAGAGTGCCTTTTTTTAAAAAAAATGCTGGTAGGCCATTTGTAGGCTATCTAGGACAAGATCTTAAACCAACATGACAATAATGAAAATAACTGATGATCCTGAAAATCCTGATTTCAGCATGGCCATGTGTTAGCCTCTTTTAGGTTTTCATTTGATCACTGAGACACAGTCACTGGTTATTGAATCCATGTCAGTACTTTGTCATCTCAGCGCTTCCCCCATGACATCTTTGAGCTCTGTTGTCCGTCTTCAAGGGCTCTTGCAATAGGTTTATATTGACTGACAACACAGAAAGATTGAGAAAATCATAAAGATGTCTTGTTCTTGACAGGCTCAAATACGCAGTATCCTGTTCAAGATGGTTGTTATGCTGCCTACAGGCCATTGTTTTTAAGGATGCCTAACTGTGACTCCATATGATTTTAAAGTCATGTTTTGTAGACTCTGAAGCTGTTTTGCACAGTTTCTACTATACCATCTGTGTATCAAAGAGCCAGCTCAGTGTTTAACAGATGAATCTGTTCGCAAAATGAGTACACAGCTAAACATAAAAGCACGTAGCTGTCTTGTGATACAAGCATTCTTTTACAGACTGATGGAAAAACATTGGTGCATCAATTTCATCTCCTTTCTCGTGGCTCAGCAGGAGGATTTTTTTTTAAAGTACAGTCTACCCTAATCACAGTAAACTGTGTTTTTACTGATTGGTTTAATGGTTAAATATTTATTCTGGTTCTTAAGACTTGACTTTAATTAAATGTCAGTTGACACCCTTCTTACATCTCCAACAAACAGGCTGAGCAGATGTAAAATGTAATGTGCTTTTAAGTCGCACAAAATTAAGGTCCAGAATTAAATCTACAAAGACTTATGGAAAACATGTTGAGAACAAACAAAACCTACTTGTTAATCAGGTTTTTTTTAAGTGCTTGACTAATGAAGGCATGATTCTGGAATTATTTGGTGTGCGCACCAACAAAGTTCAGTAGGGGTGTGTGTGTGTGTGTGTGTGTGTGTGTGTTGTTTTCCCCCTTGGAAGCATCTGCAGGTTCTATGGCAACCAAGCTTTTTTTTGTAATACGTTTTCTCACTCTCAGGTATCCCAGCTAAGGAGTTAAGCTGATAACCTTTGACATTCTTTATCCTGAAGCAATACAGTGTTTCAGATGGCATGTCAATAGCAATTCTTTTCTGCTAGCACCAAACTGAAAACCTTAGCTGACAGGTACAGTGTATGATTTAAAAGTGTTGCAAATGTAAATAGATTTAACAGCATATTTCAAGTGACCTGCCAAGTCAATGACACTCTTGGGTGAATTTGAAAAGCAGAGTAGAACCACTAATATCTATTTTATGTACAACTAACATTGACACAGACTAACTTTAAATACATTTGAGAGAGGCAAGCAACTGATGGGCTTGGAAAAGGTCTATTATGACTACAGCTGGATGAATACTGCATAACCATTTCCATGAATAGTTTTTTCAAAAATTTAAATTTCACTTAAAACGTATTTTTGATTTCTGCAAAAGTGTTACAAAAAAGCTTGAAGCTTTTTAAACTAAATTCCAAACTCAAATCTGACAAAATCGTAAAATATTAAATTCTGTATTTAATTACAAAAATCATCTAGTCAGTGAATACACAACACCATGTGACTTTTGTAACTAATCAGCAGGGATCTGCCAATTGTGAACATCTGCAACAAATGATTCACAAATGATCTACAAAAAAAGGACTGTTTGCTGAAGAAATTCAAATAATGAATAAATGAGAAAACTGTGATCTGTTTGACTAATGTTCACAAATAGTCTGCAAAGTATTAAAAATGATTTCCTAGACTCTGATGATGCCTGTCGATGGCCAGACAAATAAATTAGGAGTCTGGTGAGCATAACCAGTTGTAAACTTTCTGGTGACACACATTAGAAGAAATCAGTAATACTGTTGGCAGTCAGCTCTTTATTATGATTAGTTGTAATTTTTCGGTGTAAACTGTGCTACAAATTCATCCTTGGTTCAATTCCATGGGAGTCAGACCAAAAATTAGTTTGATGGCAAATATCCCTATATCTAACCATATATTTTCAACCATTTTTTAAAGTGCTACCGGCCATGAAATATAACAAATATCTTAAAATGTTAACAGTTACTGAGCAAATTTCACACTTTCCAAGTCTACCCTTAATGGCAGCACTTTACCACTCTTCTGCCTAACTTCACCTTCTTCCTTTCCTATAACAATTACTCCTTTTTATGGCTGTGGTCTGTTTGGTCCCTCGCCACAGCCAGAGATTAAGACCTCTAGACTCACTGCTGCAGGCAGTATTATAATTATTATTTCTTCTTATTATTGTAACAGTATCTAGAGGCCTCAAGTAGGGATCAGGGCCTCGTTGGGCTAGGCAACATCTAATAAAAAGAGGATTCTTGCCCTAAAGAGCTTGAAATCTAAGTAAAACCAGAGAAACTGTGTTAGCACCTGACTAATGTATCTTGCTTACATGCAGCCAGAGGCTTCTGTATGCTGCCCTGCAGTTGGGAGCAAGGGGTGTGTGAAGAGCAGCATGCGCCAAAATGCTTCACTGTAACTCCTGCACGTGGACACTGCAGGCACGAACTTCAAGATTCCTAATTTGCACTAATGTAGTCCTGTTGAGAGGACTACATTAGTGCGAACTAGAGACCTTTAAGTTCACACCCACAGCATCCACATGCGGGGAGTTACAGTGCAGCACTCTGGTGTGCACTGCTATTCACACCTTAGTCTGTGTGCTTAAAGCCTTACCATCTGAGGCCATGCGTTCCAATGGACAGTGTGCTGGCCTGGGACTTGGGTGGCGGTTCTGTTCCTAGCTCTGTGTCCTGTCAATTTGCTGTTGCTTCAACTCTTCCCTCCCCCCCCCCCCACCTTTGTTTTTCCATCTTACTCTCTTGTCTATTTAGGGTGGAAGCTGTTCGGGAAAGGGAGGGTCTCCTACCCTGAGCATGATGAGGCCTCTAGATGCTACTGGATTATGAAAACATGAAAAACTTCACTCTGGACTATTTCTAAATGGAAAAAACAAAACCATGACCTAGTTCTGACGTACAGGTAGCATTCAGAGATCACTCATTTACTCAGTGCTTACAATAGATGTGGTTTCCCAGTCAGATACAAGTTCCTCTGCAGTATGTGTAAAGATTGAGGTGGGGCTTCTACTTTGTTTTTTTCATGCTAGAAGAACTGAAATGTATTGGTCTCATTTTCTTTTTGGGGGTCCTACTGTGCATTTAGACAACAGCATTTGTCTATGGAATTTAAAATGCCCACAGGCAGTTTCTCAAGAGAGAGCTATTCTAGTGTTTTGAATTATAGCATTAACCATATGGAAGTTGGAATGTTGTCTTTTTAATGAATTTCATTCAAAAAACTAATTAGTAGTCTGACTGGGTATTATTTATGTGTGTGTATCTGCCATGAAATGTTTTACTAGCATACCACAACATTCACATCTGTCAAAGATGTTAATCATTCTTCAGTGGTAGAAAATACCCCATTTTAATTGTTGTATCTTTCTACATATTTAGGTAATCATTTATTAAGCACTGACAATGTGTTTGGTGCTATACAGCACCCATCTGTGCAATACAGAGTTTGCAGTCTAACAGATAAATGGAGGCAAAGACACTGGAAATTAAGGCTATAACCCATCTGAAGAACATTCTGTTGTGCAATCTGTTTGGTAGGGTTTTTGGAGAGGTCTGAGTTTTTATAGGTGGCTGACTGGCTGAGTTCCTGTTGAATGGATCATTTCAGTGCTGCTGCAATGTAATTGTATTGTTAATGGTATGTTAGGGCACTTAAAGCCTTGGATAGGTATTTGTTTAGTAGTTGTTTAAACTGAAATAATTATCTTATTCCGTGAATTCCAGGTGCTCAGTTTTTGACCATGAAATGTGCCAATCTCTGCAATGCCAAATCCTGCAATTTGAGGCATGTAAGCAGATCACTGAGCCTGTGTGGAGTCCTGTGAAGTCAGTGAGGCTCTGTGTGGGTGCAGCCATTCTCCTGCTCACAATGAATTGCAGGATTGTGACCCAAAATTACAATGTACCAACTAGTTGTACCCACAGCCTTCTATGGGAAAATGGCAAACTGCTGCCCTCTAGTGGCTGGCCTATAGACACTAGGGGTACGTCTACACTACGAAATTAGGTCGAATTTATAGAAGCCAGTTTTATAGAAATCGGTTTTATACAGTTGATTGTGTGTGTCCCCACTTAGAGCATTTTAAGTGCATTAAGTCAGCGGACCGCGTCCACAGTACCAAGGCTAGCGTCGACTTGTGGAGCGTTACTCTGTGGGTAGCTATCCCACAGTTCCTGCAGTCTCCGCCACCCATTGGAATTCTGGGTTGAGATCCCAATGCCTGATGATGCAAAAACAGTGTCGTGGGGGGTTCTGGGTACATGTCGTCAGGCCCCTCCCCCTCCGTCAGAGCAACGGCAGACAATCGATTCGCGCCTTTTTACCTGGGTTACCTGTGCAGACAACATACCACGGCAAGCATGGAGCCCGCTCAGCTCAGCTCAGCTCACCATCACCATATGTCATCTGGGTGCCGGCAGACGTGGTACTGCATTGCTACACAGCACCAGCTACTTGCCTTTTGGCAGTAGACGGTGCAATATGACTGGTAGCCGTCATTGTCGTACTCCTCAGTGAGTTCAATCAGAGGCACCTGGGCAGACATGTTTTGTCTCTTGGCTTATTGAACCATCTTGATGATGATGGCTAGCAGTTGTAGTACATCATTTTCTGCCAAGCTCCCAGAAGATGCCGATGGCTATCAGTCATGCTGCACCGTCTGCTGCCAGCTTAAGATGTAAAAAATAGATGGACCAGATTTGTTCTGTATTAATTTGCTTCCCCCTCCCTCCGTGAAATCAACAGCCTGCTAAACCCAGGGTTTTGAGTTCAATCTTTGGGGGGGGGCATTCTGTGTGACAGTTGTTTGTGTTTCTCCCTGATGCACAGCCACCTTTGTTGATTTTAATTCCCTGTACCTGTAAGCCATGTCACTTGCCCCTCCCTCCCTCACTCAGACAATAGTTTCGCACCTTTTTTCAGCCCAGACGCCATAGCACTGGGATCATGGAGCCCGCTCAGATGTTTCACTAACATCAACGTGAGATGGCCGGGAAAGGTACATGATACTCGCGTCTTCAGGAACTCTGGTCTGTTTCAAAAGCTGGAAGAAGGGACTTTCTTCCCAGACCAGAAAATAACCGTTGGGG